>NC_132895.1:28120136-28771803 GCF_030463535.1 Salminus brasiliensis | reverse complement strand
TAGACAGGCCAACAAGGTGCTTGTTCAGTCTCTGGTCAATTCAAGACTTGACTACTGCCACTCCCTTGTGGCTGGTCTTTCTATGCGCACCATCAGGCCCTTGCAATTGATCCAGAACATGGCAGGACGGGTTGTCTTCAATGTTTAAGTTTTCTACTGCTTTTTCTTCTCTGGGTTCATGTACCAGCCTTCATCAGACTCAAAACCCTGACACTGGCCTACAAAGCCAGGAGTAGACCAGACCCTCCATACTTGATAGCAATGGTCAAAAGCCGATCTGGACAAAAAGTCTCCATACTGACCTTTGTATTTAGTAGTATCTAAGCTTAGCTCAGAGATAGTTTAAACAACCCAGTCTCTATCCCTGTCCCTTACAGGAAGTGAATCAGCAGCTTCTAAGACAATGGAGTCAGCTTCAGACCAACAAGCAGATGATGTCCTTCTCAGAGTCTTGGAAAGACACAAAACCATCATGAAGGACAAGTATGAGAAACTACTTGAGATAATAAACACTGCAGATAATAAACCTTTCCCAAACAAGATACACCCACAGCTCTACATCACAGAGGAACGGAGCGAAGGGGTGAACGAAGACCATGAGGTTTTACAGATGGAGAACAGACACAGAAAACACCTACAAGACATGCCAATCAACTCTGCAGAGATCTATAAATACCTACAGAGTCCTGAAGAAGGAACAGGAACAGAGAATGTTGGAGCTGTAACGGATGAAGGTCTCAAACACAAAGAGAAAAGAGATGAAGTGCAGAAGCTCAGAAGTGTGCTGACTAAAGGCATTGCAGGCATTGGAAAAACTGTCTCTGTGCAGAAGCTCGTTCTGGACTGGGCAGAAGGAAAAGCCAATCAGGATGTAGATTTTGTGTTTGTGCTTCCTTTCAGGGAACTGAACTTGATTAAAGATGGCCAGTACAGTCTTCATGGACTTCTGTGTGCCTTCCACCCTGAGCTTCAAGATCTGGACCCAAACATGTATGATCGATACAAAGCTGTGTTCATATTTGATGGTCTGGATGAAAGCAGAGTTCAGCTGAACTTCTCAAACTGTGAGGAAGTATCTGACGCTACCATGACGTCATCAGTGAGCGTGTTGATGTCAAACCTGATCAAAGGAGAGCTGCTTCCTTCTGCTCACATCTGGATAACCTCCAGACCAGCAGCAGCCAATCAGATCCCTCCTCAGTACATCCACCGCGTGACAGAAATTGAGGGATTCAGCGACCCTCAGAAGGAGGAGTACTTCAGGAAGAGAATCAGTGACCAAGACCAAGCCCAGAAAATCATCTCCCACATTAAGAGAGAGAGGAGCCTCCACATCATGTGCCACATTCCTGTCTTCTGCTGGATCTCAGCCTCTGTGCTTCAGCAAATCATCCAACAACAGGACACAGAAGTTCCTAAAACTCTGACTGAAATGTATTCCCACTTTCTGCTCATTCAGACCAACATGAAGAACAAGAAGAATGAGGAGAAAGGTGAGAGAGACCTGAAGAAGCTGCAGAGATTCAACAGAACTGAGCTTCTGAAACTGTCTGAACTGGCTTTCAAACAGCTGATGAAGGGCAATGTGATGTTCTATGAAGAGGACCTGAGAGAGAGTGGCATTGATGTCACTGAGGCCTCAGTGTATTCTGGGATTTTCAGGGAGGAATGTGTTCTGGACCAGAGGAAGATCTTCTGCTTTGTTCATCTGAGCTTTCAGGAGTTCCTGGCTGCTGTTTATGTGCATCACTGCTACGAGATCCAGAACATGGAGGTACTGGAGGTTTTTAAACCACAGCCCAGTAAGAGGTTTGTGTATGGCTGTTTTAATCCAAAGTTCAGAGAGTGGTCCAAGGATGTTTCACTGGATGAGCTGCTGATGGGAGCAGTGGATAAAGTCTTGAAGAGTAAGAACGGACACCTGGATCTTTTCCTCCGTTTCCTGCTGGGCATCTCACTGGAGTCCAATCAGAGACTCTTACAGGGTCTACTGACTCTCGAACACAGCAGCTCTGAGAAAACTGCAGCGTACATCAAGGAAATAATCAAAGGACCTGATGATGATCAAGAATGTCCATTTTCAATTGAGAGATCCATCAATCTGTTCCTCTGTCTGTCTGAAATGAATGACCAGTCTCTCTCCAGAGAGCTTCAGGAGTCTCTAAAATCAGAGAAACACTCTGAGAGAAGAGAAGAGAAGCTCTCGCCTGTACAGTGTTCAGAACTAGCTTATATGCTTCTGAGGTCAGTGGAGGTGCTGGATGAGCTGGACCTGAAGAAATACAACACGTCAGAGGAAGGATATAGAAGACTCATGCTGGCCGTGAGGGTCTCCAGAAAAGCTGTGTAAGTTTTACTCCTGTCCTGCATACACTGGACACCTATATTCAACATTCAGAGTTCTAAAATAGTTCACATTAACATTTTCAATAGTGACGCAATTAATAGTTCATACTGAGTCACCAGAACTGTCACATTTTATTTTACATCCCTGGTTTAACTGTATTATTAAATTATTATTCTTTTGCAGAATACACAGCTGTTTTTTCACACTACACTCCACAGCTTGTGAAACTCTCCGCTCAGCTCTACAATCAGTGAACTGCCCCCTGAAAGAGCTGGACCTTAGTAACAATTGTGTGAATGATTCAGAAGTGGAGATGCTCTGTGCTGGACTGAAGAGTTCACACTGTAAACTGGAGACACTCAGGTGAACTTTCTGTGCTTTCATTTCCAAATTATTTCAGGTTTTTGTCCCCATTTTCTTTTAGTTTCCTTTGGAAATGTTGTGCATCTTCTTGCAGAATGACCATCTGTAATCTTGGGGAAAAGGCTGGTGAGAGTCTGGGATTAGCTCTACAATCAGTAAACTCCTCCCTGAAAGAGCTGGACCTCAGTTACAATGACCTGCAGGATTCAGGAGTTGAGCTGCTCTCTGCTGGACTAAAGAGCTCACACTGTAAATTGGAGACACTCAGGTGAGATTTCTGCAAATTCAGTCTGTAAGCCACTGATAATCAAGGGATTATTCGTTGTCTTAATTCATTTCATATGGATTTAAAATTCTGCTAAATCTTTCAGATGAACTAGTCCTGAAATATATAAAAAAAAGACCTATACCTATTATACCCATTGTGGCAATTACCTTATGATGTTGCTAAACAAGTGAAGAAAAAACGGTCATTGGTCAGGTCTGCTGTTTTATATGGGATGATCTGAATAAAATGCCAGGCTTGGAACATCTGGTGCACTTTTTTGTAGGGTCGGTTGGTCTAGGGTAGGAATGGTCTTGTAACCCCTCAGTTACCCCTTTAAAGCTGTACTATGTAAAGGTAAAGGTGCACGTATTTGTCACTGTACACTGTACAGCGAAATGTGTCCTCCGCATTTAACCCATCTGGTAGTGAACACACACTCACACACACACATGTGTTAGGGGCAGTGAGTACACACACACACACAGAGCGGTGGGCAGCCAACTCAAGCGCCCGGGGAGCAGAGAGGGTAAAGGGCCTTGCTCAAGGGCTTAACAGTGGCAGCTTGCCGAGCCCGGGAATCGAACCCACAACCTTGTTATCGATATCCCGGCGCTCTAAAGGCTGAGCCACCACTGCCCATATTGTATTGTATTGTATTGTATCGTACTCTTCAACTCTTTACAGTCTTGCAGGCTGTTTTCTCACCGTAAACTCCTGTGAAAGTCTGGGATCAGCTCTACAATCAGTAAACTCCTCCCTGAAAGAGCTGGACCTCAGTAACAATGACCTGCAGGATTCAGGAGTGGAGCTGCTCTCTGCCGGACTGAAGAGTTCACACTGTAAACTGGAGACTCTCAGGTGAGCTTTCTGTGAATCACCTGATGAAAGTTAAGCTCATAAGGCTTACCTGAATGTATATAAAACAGCTTCAGTTATGAGAGGATTTAGCATCCCATTGTCTCATTAATTGTAACCAGATCAGCAAAATATAAACACACAATTACACTGTAGTGTTTTATTGTTTTATATGTATTTGAATGAATGATCTGCAATATCTGTTTATAGTCTTGCTGTCTGTAATCTTGGAGAAAAAGCCTGTGGAAATCTGGGATCAGCTTTACAATCCATAAACTCCTCACTGAAAGGACTGGACCTCACTAACAATGACCTGCATGATTCTGGAGTGGAACTGCTGTCTGCTGGACTAAAGAATTTGCATTGTAAACTGGAGACGCTCAGGTAAACTTTCTGTAAATCTTACCTTAACGATTTTCCTCTGATGTTCATTGCTTTTTAGATATAATGAAATGATGAAGTAGACCTCTGCAGTTCACATAGTGACCATATAGGAAGAGCAGTGTCCTAGAAGCAGGATGAGCATACAGGAACAGCCCAGTTATTGAGGTTTGTTCATTTAGTTTGAGGCAGTAGGAGGAGGATGAGGCAGAGGTTGGAGACATGCCTTGGCAATGTCAGACGAGAACAATGGCCCTGTAGGAAGAACACTGAAACAGAGGGTCTATTTGTACACAACACCATACTAGAAACATCTGGACGAGTAGAAGAATGCAAACAGGTAGGAGCACTAAAGACCAAGCAGGACTATGAAGGAGGTTTGGGAGGAGACGAAGTAACAAGAGCACTACAAAAACTGTTGTCCTGAGGTCTCTCCAGAGCTTGTGTAGGGTAAGTGGGCTCAGGTAGAAAAAAGGGACCAACTTTTGGAAGAGCATATGGGACAACACATTACTCAAGGGTCAGCTTTTTGTTATTTGTTATATAAATGAAAGGCATCTGACCCTCACTTTTCTTCTTTTTTGCAGGTTGTCTGGTTGTATGGTCACAGAAGAAGGCTGCTCCTCTCTGGCTTCAGCTCTGAAATCAAACCCCTCCCACCTGAAAGAACTGGATTTGACCTATAATCACCCAGGGGAGTCTGGTGTGAAGCTCCTCTCTGATCTACTGGAGGATCCAAACTGTACACTGCACAACCTACAGTGAGTTACTGACTTACAGGTGGCTTGGGTGTAGAAACTTCGAGCCTCTGAATCTACCTGTAAACAGTTTCCTCAGTATATTAGAACACACTCACAATGATGGTATAATAAATATATAATAAATACAGTGCCTTGCAAAAGTATTCGGCCCCCTTGAACTTTTCAACCTTTTGCCACATTTCAGGCTTCACACAAAGATATAAAATTGTAATTTTTTGTTAAGAATCAACAACAAGTGGGACACAATCATGAAGTGGAACAAAATTTATTGGATATTTGAAACATTTTTAAGAAAAAGTAAGAAATAAAAAACTGAAAAGTGGGGCGTGCAATATTATTCGGCCCCCTTGCGTTAATGCTTTGTAGCACCACCTTTTGCTGTGATTACAGCTGCAAGTCGCTTGGGGTATGTCTCCATCAGTTTTGCACATCGAGAGACTGAAATTTTTGCCCATTCTTCCTTGCAAAACAGCTCGGGCTCAGTGAGGTTGGATGGAGAGCGTTTGTGAACAGCAGTTTTCAGCTCTGTCCACAGATTCTCAATTGGATTCAGGTCTGGACTTTGACTTGGCCATTTTAACACCTGGATACGTTTATTTGTGAACCATTCCATTGTAGATTTTGCTTTATGTTTTGGATCATTGTTTTGTTGGAAGATAAATCTCCGTCCCAGTCTCAGGTCTTTTGCAGACTCCAGCAGGTTTTCTTCCAGAATGGTCCTGTATTTGGCTCCATCCATCTTCCTATCAATTTTAACCTAACCTTTAATCTTCCCTGTCCCTGCTGAAGAAAAGCAGGCCCAAACCATGATGCTGCCACCACCATGTTTGACAGAGGGGATGGTGTGTTCAGGGTGATGAGCTGTGTTGCTTTTACGCCAAACCTAACGCTTTGCATTGTGGCCAAAAAGTTCGATTTTGGTTTCATCTGACCAGAGCACCTTCTTTCACATGTTTGGTGCGTCTCCCAGGTGGCTTGTGGCAAAATTTAAATGAGACTTTTTATGGATATCTTTGAGAAATGGCTTTCTTCTTGCCACTTGCCAGATTTGTGCAGTGTACAACGGATTGTTGTCCTATGGACAGAGTCTCAGCTGTAGATCTCATCCAGAGTGATCATGAGCCTCTTGGCTGCATCTCTGATCAGTCTTCTGCTTGTTTGAGCTAAATGTTTAGAGGGACGGCCGGGTCTTGGTAGATTTGCAGTGGTCTGATACTCCTTCCATTTTAATATGATCGCTTGCACAGAGCTCCTTCAGATGTTTAAAGCTTGGGAAATCTTTTTATATCATAATCCGGCTTTAAACTTCTCCACAACAGTATCTCGGACCTGCCTGGTGTGTTCCTTGGTCTTCATGATGCTCTCTGCGATTTAAACAGAACTCTAAGACCATCACAGGGCAGGTGCATTTATAAAGAGACTTGATTACACACAGGTGGATTCTATTCATCATCATCAGTCATTTAGGTCAACATTTGATCATTTAGAGATCCTCACTGAACTTCTGGAGTGAGTTTGCTGCACTGAAAGTAAGGGGGCCGAATAATATTGCACGCCCCACTTCAGTTTTTTATTTCTAAAAAAAGTTTCATATATCCAATAAATTTCGTTCCACTTCGCGATTGTGTCCCACTTACTCTGAAATTACAATTTCAGATCTTTATGTTTGAAGCCTGAAATGTGGCAAAAGGTTGAAAAGTTCAGGGGGGCGAATACTTTTGCAAGGCACTGTAATATGTATAATGTATAATAAATATATAATAAATACATGTGGCCAGACACAGCTTGAGCAGCATCATGGGGATCAAAGTCCCAACTGCAGTTGTTAAAATAGTGCCCAGCCTTCCTAAGATCTTATTTCCAGACTGAGATACAGCCATAAGAGCCTTTATAGCTGTGTATGTATGTTTTTCTCCTTAGGATGGACCATGGAGGGACGATCAGGATGAAACCAGGACTAAGAAAATGTAAGACCCTCATAGACACACATGCACATGCACCCTGTTCATGTATTCTCCTCTAATCTTTGTACATCTCCATTTGCAGATGCCTGTGAGCTCACTCTGGACCCGAACACTGCATACGTGAGCCTTACTCTGTCTGAAGGAAACAGAAAGGCAGAGTGTTCTTATGACTACGTGACGTATCCAGACCATCCAGACAGATTTGACTTCCGAAAGCAGGTTCTGAGTGCGGAGAGTATGACCGGTCGCTGCTACTGGGAGGTTGAGTGGAGTGGGAGGGGCGCTGATATAGTCATGTCATACACAGGTATCAAGAGGAAAGGATCTGGTTTGGACTGTCTGTTTGGGGCCTGGAATCAGTCCTGGAGTGTGGAGGGCAATGTTAACAACCTTTACAGTTTTTGGCACAATTGTCATTTCACTTCCATAACCTCCCCCACGTCCCTGTCCCGCAGATTAGGAGTGTATCTGGACTGGGCGGCTGGTACACTGTCCTTCTACAACATCTCACTCAACACACTGATCCACCTACACACGGTCCACTACCCGTTCACTGAGCCGCTCTATGCTGGGTTTAGGCTTCGTTCTAACTCCTCACTCTGTCTGTGTGACATAACATAACCACTAACAGACGTGGCCTCAAGTCACGATTTTGATGATTTAAAAAAATAAAGCGATTAGACCAATGGTTACCATTCAATCCATATTTTAAATGATTCTGAAAAGAAGGTTTAGATTGGACAGGTGAAGTGGACGGCTGATTCTAAGCTTAAGCCACAGTCACCTATTCACGTTTATATATTTCATTTAGTGTTTGACCCCATTAAAAATAGGCCTGTCTTGCACCCAAGTGGTAAAACAAACTTCCCCTGGGTGTCCGAACAGCAGGGTCTGTCTTCAAGCAGACTGAAGACCCATCCCAATACCAGAGTATTGTGGTCTCCATTACTGACTTTTGTATTTAGTAGCATCTAAGCTTGGAGGACTCTAGTCTATACAAACTAGCTATGAATATTTTCTGAGTAAACAGTGATGGATAAGATGCCTTCTGTCGTTGTCAATGTAAATGTAGCCCTACAGGCAGACTGGGCAAACATGTAGAGTTAGCAAAACCTATTCGTAGATCAGGATAACCCAAGGACACCTAATAGGAAAGGAAGCTTCGCTAAACTGTTATGAAAGCAGCCCTAGACACACTTTATCGTCAACACCAACATGTAGACGTGCACAGATACAGTGGGAGAAAAAAAGTATTTAGTCAGTCACCAATTGTGCAAGTTCTCCCACTTAAAAAGATGAGAGAAGCCTGTAGTTGACATCATAGGCAGACCTCAACTATGAGAGACAAAATGAGGGGAAAAAAAAAAAAATCAGAAAATCACATTGTCTGATTTTTAAAGAACCCTACAAATAGGGTAGGGTGATTGGGTGTAATTCCAGACACGCGACTTTCATTCCCAACCTTTTTCAACAAGCTACATTATACACCCTCTACTTTGCATTTCTTTTAAAATATGTTTTACATTTCTGGCTTTTCTGTCCATTTTTCAAATTATAATTGGGTGTGAAGGTTGAGAGGGGTAACAAAGGGCTCGAAAACATGCTCCCAAAATTCCCAAACTTCTTTCACAACAAATATTTTTGCTATTTTGAAAATTGATCATTTTTTTCCTTTGTAGTTGCACTACTCTATGTTTACCTTTGTGTCTGTCCATACCATAGACTCAGTCATTTTGGAAAAGTAATAAAGTTAATAAACTTGATTGATGCTCATTTAATTAACTGACATTATTAATATTATAATTCAGATTATTATTAAAATATTATTAAAAATTACCTTTAAAATGATCATTTGTGTCCAGTGGTTTTCAGTTGTGTTAAATGTGCTGACAAAGCATTACAGTCATGAAGTTATTTTGAGAAGTGACGGCCTATTTCAAAGGCAAAAAAACAAAAATTAGCCAATTCAGCGACATGCTAAGTTCGATTAAAAGGGAAAGCAAGCAAAACGAACCAGTCTAGTAAATGTGCCTGAAACCAGTAGAAAACACTGCTGAGACCGTTCACTCAACTGTGCTCTGAGATATGAGGCCTTATCTTCTAAACCCGTGTGATTTGAGCCTCGGTTAGCTGGACGTTCCTGGCTACACATCCTGTGGTGAATTTGGTTGGACAGCTGTTGCGTCCAACTGCCTTTAACTTGAGCAGACAGTGACTTCATTCCTGGTTTGGCCGTTTTCCCCGATAAACACCACAGCCATGTCGACGGATGTTTTTCAGCCGCTCAATTCGACTAAAGGGGCCGTGTTCAATCTTCTAAAGGAAACACACTTCTGCACGTTCTAGTACACAGTTTAGTGGCTACTACAGCAAATGTAGCGTTACCTTTTATTCATGTTTTGTTTTTAATGCAGTAATTAAAGTTAATTAAAGAGTGTGCAGGACCCTCGCTGTCTTAGTATGTATAGTGTGTGTTAATGTGTGGGGTTTTACTGCGGGGACTATATGCCTGGGTTCTTCCCTCACCTTCACACCTGTGGTCACGAGATGTGACGATAATCCTGATTTGATTTGACGTCATCTAAAAAATAAAATGTCCATATTTAATAACTGTCAGGGGTGCACGAGCTTATGGGAAGCCTCCACGTGCTCGGCATGTGTTTCCCTTCTTGGTCATTTGAAGCTCTAAGGCTCAATTTCGGCGCTCGAGAGCTCTGATCCTAAAGGCCTGCGCGCCGGTGACGTGTCCCAGTGCAGACCCGGACTGTCTCCTCCACAGATTAAACGGAGGAACATCTTCAGCTTCGTTTTTCGTGTTTATCGTTTGGTATCAGCGAACTGTCTCTTCACACAGTCGCCGTTTCCCCGCTGAAGCTCTGAGGAGAAGAAGGTGGCTAGGCGAACATCTTCTCTGAGGTAAAGTTGACCTTAACGGTCCTTCAGCGCCTCTAAACGTTCCCAGCCGTTTCAGAAACAGAGCATTTCTTCCAGAATAAGGGCTTTATTCACATGAATTAGTTACAAATCATTAAAACAAAGATTATTCTGGGTCATATGGCTGCATTCAGGGTGAGGAGGCTACATTTCGGAGGTGTTTTACTCTTCTACTGTGCATGAGGGGCGCTGAGGTCATAGTTTTTCATTCTAATATCTCTGTCTCTCTCATGCTCACTCTATTATTTCCATTGTCTCTCTTAGCTGGAAGGTGGACAGTCAGCTCCAGGATCACACCAGCTGTGGACTAGGTCACCATCTTGGTATCACCTGTGGACTTCCGGGACCATCCGACTTAGTCAGGACAATTTCTCATCTACGATTCTACGTCCTCAAAAAGAGGCCATGGAGCAGGATTCTCACCAATCAGAAGATGATGTCCTTCTCAGAGTCTTAGAAAGACACAAAACCATCATGAAGGACAAGTATGAGAAACTACTTGAGATAATAAACACTGCAGATAATAAACCTTTCCCAAACAGGATACACCCACAGCTCTACATCACAGAGGGACGGAGCGAAGGGGTGAACGAAGACCATGAGGTTTTACGGATGGAGAACAGACACAGAAAACACCTACAAGACATGCCAATCAACTCTGCAGAGATCTATAAATACCTACAGAGTCCTGAAGAAGGAACAGGAACAGAGAATGTTGGAGCTGTAATGGATGAAGGTCTCAAACACAAAGAGAAAAGAGATGAAGAAGTGCAGAAGCTCAGAAGTGTGCTGACTAAAGGCATTGCAGGCATTGGAAAAACTGTCTCTGTGCAGAAGCTCGTTCTGGACTGGGCAGAAGGAAAAGCCAATCAGGATGTAGATTTTATGTTTGTGCTTCCTTTCAGGGAACTGAACTTGTTTAAAGATGACCAGTACAGTCTTCATGGACTTCTGTGTGCCTTCCACCCTGAGCTTCAAGATCTGGACCCAAACATGTATAATCGATACAAAGCTGTGTTCATATTTGATGGTCTGGATGAAAGCAGAGTTCAGCTGAACTTCTCAAACTGTGAGGAAGTATCTGACGCTACCATGACGTCATCAGTGAGCGTGTTGATGTCAAACCTGATCAAAGGAGAGCTGCTTCCTTCTGCTCACATCTGGATAACCTCCAGACCAGCAGCAGCCAATCAGATCCCTCCTCAGTACATCCACCGCGTGACAGAAATTGAGGGATTCAGCGATCCTCAGAAGGAGGAGTACTTCAGGAAGAGAATCGGTGACCAAGACCAAGCCCAGAAAATCATCTTCAAGAGAGAGAGGAGCCTCCACATCATGTGCCACATTCCCGTCTTCTGCTGGATCTCAGCCTCTGTGCTTCAGCAAATCATCCAACAACAGGACACAGAAGTTCCTAAAACTCTGACTGAAATGTATTCCCACTTTCTGCTCATTCAGACCAACATGAAGAACAAGAAGAATGAGGAGAAAGGTGAGAGAGACCTGAAGAAGCTGCAGAGATTCAACAGAACTGAGCTTCTGAAACTGTCTAAACTGGCTTTCAAACAGCTGATGAAGGGCAATGTGATGTTCTATGAAGAGGACCTGAGAGAGAGCGGCATTGATGTCACTGAGGCCTCAGTGTATTCTGGGATTTTCAGGGAGGAATGTGTTCTGGACCAGAGGAAGATCTTCTGCTTTGTTCATCTGAGCTTTCAGGAGTTCCTGGCTGCTGTTTATGTGCATCACTGCTACGAGATCCAGAACATGGAGGTACTGGAGGTTTTTAAACCACAGCCCAGTAAGAGGTTTGTGTATGGCTGTTTTAATCCAAAGTTCAGAGAGTGGTCCAAGGATGTTTCACTGGATGAGCTGCTGATGGGAGCAGTGGATAAAGTCTTGAAGAGTAAGAACGGACACCTGGATCTTTTCCTCCGTTTCCTGCTGGGCATCTCACTGGAGTCCAATCAGAGACTCTTACAGGGTCTACTGACTCTCGAACACAGCAGCTCTGAGAAAACTGCAGCATACATCAAGGAAATAATCAAAGGACTTGATGATGATCAAGAATGTCCATTTTCATTTGAGAGATCCATCAATCTGTTCCTCTGTCTGTCTGAAATGAATGACCAGTCTCTCTCCAGAGAGCTTCAGGAGTCTCTAAAATCAGAGAAACACTCTGAGAGAAGAGAAGAGAAGCTCTCGCCTGTACAGTGTTCAGAACTAGCTTATATGCTTCTGAGGTCAGTGGAGGTGCTGGATGAGCTGGACCTGAAGAAATACAACACGTCAGAGGAAGGATATAGAAGACTCATGCTGGCCGTGAGGGTCTCCAGAAAAGCTGTGTAAGTTTTACTCCTGTCCTGCATACACTGGACACCTATATTCAACATTCAGAGTTCTAAAATAGTTCACATTAACATTTTCAATAGTGACGCAATTAATAGTTCATACATCTGAAGCACCAGAACTGTCACATTTTATTTGACATCCCTGGTTTAACTGTATTATTGAATTATTATTCTTTTGCAGAATACGCAGCTGTTTTTTCACACTACACTCCACAGCTTGTGAAACTCTCTGCTCAGCTCTACAATCAGTGAACTGCCCCCTGAAAGAGCTGGACCTCAGTAACAATCATGTGAAGGATTCAGAAGTGGAGATGCTCTGTGCTGGACTGAAGAGTTCACACTGTAAACTGGAGACACTCAGGTGAACTTCCTGTGCTTTCATTTCCAAACGGATAACCGTTTGTTTCCATTTCACCTTTTTGTTTTGTATTTCCATTGGATATATTGTATATTGTTTTGCAGAATGACCATCTGTAATCTTGGTCAAAAGGCTTGTGAAAGTCTGGGATCAGCTCTACAATCAGTAAACTCCTCCCTGAAAGAGCTGGACCTCAGTAACAATAACCTGCATGATTCAGGAGTGGAGCTGCTCTCTGCCGGACTAAAGAGTTCACACTGTAAACTGAAGTCACTCAGGTGAGATTCAGTCTATTAATAAAGCCTTAATAGTCAAGTTATTTTAGCAATAATACACTCAGGATTCATGCTATAATGTGAAAGTTTGGTACTGGTGTACAAGGACTTAGATCAGAACACCAGTGCTAGTATCTTGAATGATAGCACAAACCTTGAGTTTATGGTTGCGATTATACCACAGTTTCATTATTGCAGGGTTTTTTTTTGGTTAGATTTTAAGATAAAGGCCAAAAGGTGATGTTACAGCTTATATTAAAGATGACCTTCATTTTTTTTATTCGCCCGTCTGTTTTCCAATCATACGTTCTACCTTAAATGATGCAGCAGATCAGGTCTTCAACCATACAAAATACCCTACCTACCTTCCTAGCAACACTTCTCAGGAGTATTGCTTTGTTTTCAACCCACAGTGTCTGTGTTTAGTGTACTTATGTACGGCTTGGGATGCTTTGCAGATAACAGTAAAATCTCCAGTAGTTAGCTTTCGTTTCATTCTAGTTTTCAATTGATTGATTTCATGTGATTACTACAATAACTAATTAACTACAGTCAAGGCACTGACGTCAAACATGTTGGCTAAAATGGTTATAATTCATTTTTGGATTGGCATTATATTATAATTATAAATAATGTGTAACTTAGTGTCGTTGGGAGGTTACGTGTGTATGTGGTGGAGTAATACTATAATATAACTTTGGTCAGAGTGCCATAATCGTGAAATATTAGGACTCCTAAAATGTACCTCAGACAGTCACATTGCGATGTCGGAACTAACTGTTTTATAACATTTATTATGTTATATAATTCATTTAAAATTCTACTGAATCTCTCACATTGAAATTAATTGAATTAATGAATTATGAATACATGAATTAATTTTCTACATCAGCCTACATCAGTTAAATATAACCACCTCTTTGTAGACTTTGTAGATCTGTAATTATAGACTCTAGTCCATCTGTTTCTTTGCATACTTTACTAGCCTCCTTTCTCCCTGTCATTCAATGCTCAGGATCCCACAGGACCACCACAAAGCAGGTATTATTTGGGTGGCGGGTCATTCTTAGATTCTCAGCACTGCAGCGACGCTGAAATGGTGAAGGTGTGTTAGTGGGTTTTGCGCTGGTATGAGCATATAGGATGAACTGTCACTCATCAACTGTCCTTTTCGTACCTTTCGTAAATGCAAATGCAAATGCAAAGTGACACATAGAGAACACTGTCACACCATCTCCATTGTCCTTATTAAGCTGTACTGTGTATCGTATTTATTTTGCAACTCTTTACAGGCTAACAGGCTGTCTTCTCACAGTAAACTCCTGTGAAACTCTGGGATCAGCTCTACAATCTGTAAACTCCTCCCTGAAAGAGCTGGACCTCAGTAACAATGACCTGCAGGATTCAGGAGTGGAGCTGCTCTCTGCCGGACTGAAGAGTTCACACTGTAAACTGGAGACACTCAGGTGAGATTTGTGAATTAACTGATGAAAGGGTTTAGTAAGGGTATATGTGAACAGCTTTAGTTGTGATTTCAGGATTTATAATTCCATTGTATTTCTAATTCCAACTACAGCAGTAATTTAAAAAAATACACATTTGATTAGGTTTTATAAACAGTATATTGCAATACATCTTTGCAGACTCGCTTTCTGTAATCTTGGGCAAAAGGCCTGTGGAAATCTGAGTTCAGCTCTGCAATTAAAAACCTCCTCACTAAAAGAGCTGGACCTCACCAACAATGACCTGCAGGATTCTGGAGTGGAACTGCTGTCTGCTGGACTGAAGAGTTGTAAACTAGAGACACTCAGGTAAATGCTTTTGTGGATTAGGATTGTACACACATACAATATTCACAACAAACAAATGTCAAAATGAAAATAAACCTGTAAAATAAGTGATTATTAAAATAAGTGATTGCATAAACATTCAGAATATTCAAGTTCCAGGCTATTGGTGCTAGTAGTCTTGCAATTAGTGGAATGGACATCACGTGAGTGCAGTAAATACGTTTCAGGTGGTTAATCTGTATTCATACTGGTTAATCAGTATTCCTGGCTAAAGATACACCATGAACACAAAAACACTGTGTGCAGAAAAGGAAGCAATTCTTACAAAATGGAAAGCTGCAAGAACCAGTAACTGTGCAATTCATGTTTATTATTTTAAAATAATAAAATAACTTTCCACAAACAAAAACTCAAACCTCTCACACAGCCCCTTGTATATCTATAGTTTCTATCTATGTTTATATGTTTTTTGGGCAACCCAGATTTTAAAAAAAGTGTCGGAATAAAAAGGGTTTTGTTACTTTTTACATCTAGTTGATGCTACATAACACAAGTAGTTTGAATGACACCCCAATGTAAATGAATAGTTTTAATTTATTTATTAATTTTAATGTTCATTTATTTCAATGGCTTTGTTGCTAGATTTAAGTAGTTAAGTACTAAGTACTTCTTATTTTCTTTTTATCTTTGAATCAAAATTTTCAATCAAATTTAGAGATTAAATGGTTCATTTTAACACCACTTGAAGTGCTGCAATCTATGCCCTGTGTCCTAAAAACCTCTTTACTCTGAACTCTTAAGGATTTACCACATCCAAAATCCAAGTTATGATAATTAGACACATAAATAGAAACATTAATATCTTAACTAATCCAAATGAAAAAAATAAAAAAAAAATGCCAAAATGTTTTCAAACAGATTTGTAGGGTTTGTGAGCTAAATACTTATGAATACCCTACACAAGACTACATTAGAAACACTTGAGAATGGTGAGGTAAAGGACGGCACACAGGTGGAAGCAGTAAAACAAGACATGACTAGGGTGGAGATGTAAGAGGAGCCAGGAAACCAAATAAAAATCAGTAATGAGTATATATAGAGAGATCATATATAACGTTAGTTAAATGAAGCTTTTTAAGCATTAGTGTCGCCTGGTGGTTAAAAGCTTTAACAGCAGCTTGTAGATGTGCAGCATCCTGAAAGGCATGTCTTCTTGTGTAACCAGATAATCAGAAAACTTTAGCACCATGCACAGCTTTATAAACAACATTCTTCAGTCAGTAACAGGCAAGGCTATTGCACTGGAGCACCACAAGGTTGTGTCATCAGCCCATTTTTTATTTTTCTATACCTTCTATGCTAATACCTGTACAGGTCCCTCACCTCTGCGGGTGAAATAAGTATTGAATGTGTCCATAAATGATGTGTAATAATGAGAAATGACACCCAAAGAAAGAGAGGTGCTAAAAGACATGGAAAGTCACGACACCATCTGAAACCAAATAAAAATCAGTAATGAGTATATGGGCCTGGAACCAGGAAAGGCACAGAAATGAGCAGATTTCTGAGTATATAGGATGGTAAGCTCTTCAAAAAGTGCAGCCAGCCACCTTTCCAAGGCCAAGTCTCTAAATACACTGGTATAGGGTAGGTGGGCTCTGGAGGAGACAATGAACCAAAATTATAACATGAGCACATGGGACTGGGAAGATTTCAGGCCCAGCTTTTTTTATATTAATAAAATATAAATAAACATATATTCCGTTTCTGTTTCCTGAAGGTTGTCTGGTTGTATGGTCACAGAGGAAGGCTGTTCTTTTCTGGCTTCAGCTCTGAAAACTAAACCCTTTCACCTGAGAGAACTGGATCTGACGTATAATCACCCAGGAGAGTCTGGAGTGAAGCTGCTCTCCGATCTACTGAGGGTTCCACACCTACAGAACCTACAGTGAGTTCATTAGTTACTCCACACAGGCAGACACACACACACACGTTACTGTACTACCTTATGTAATATTAAGGCCAAGGAACACTACACCTAACTCTAGCCCTAACATTACCTAAGTAACCTAAACCTGGCCCTCTCCTAACCATAACCTTATTAACCAAAATCTACCCACTCTAACCTCACCTCATTACTAACCTCAGAGATGTAAGAGAGAAGGAGAGAAATTAAAGGCATTAGAAATGGTTAATAATTCAAAGTTTAAGCCTTTCTTTGTAATGTGCACAAATCTTGCATGTATTTTCCCTGAGGCTTTACCAATATTACACCATGACAATACAGTATGTCATGACTATAAACCTGGACCAATTACTAGAAAGGACAGTATTTCGTTCATACATCAGTATATGTTCAGCTTTCAGGTGGCCTTTAGTCTGACCACCTCCTTGCAAGCAGTTTCCTCATTAGATAGATGGTAGATTGCGGCCTAAATGCACTGATGATAGCACAGTTGTGGCCAGACACACCACACAGCACAGGTTTAGAGGCATAATTCAGTCACACCTAATCACTGATCTTTTATAACACCAGCATTATAGATCAAGCCCAATATGGTGCCATCAAAGCTTTTATAAGGGAATTTGAGATGTGTCTGCCCACGCATACATCACACCAGAACAAAGAGCAGAGCAAAGGGCAAAACGGTCCAGCATGTCCAGCTTCAGAAGGCCCGGATACATAAGTGTGTTAATGTGTTTGGATGGGATACCTGTATAGAATGATGACATGGGATATGGTGTTCTCTGTAGACCTGTGTTGGTGGTGGACAACCTAGAGGAGGCCTACTGTATTTGGCAGCATGATACTTTGATTATATCTCAGTACCAGCCTTTTGAAACACTTGAATGCAAAGGAAATAAGTGCTCTTGGCTGACAGTTGTTAACTCACTCCACTTCTGGACTTTGGTAGAGAGATCATATATAATGTTAGTTAAATGAAGCTTTTTAAGCATTAGTGTCGCCTGGTGGTTAAAAGCTTTAACAGCAGCTTGTAGATGTGCAGCATCCTGAAAGGCATGTCTTCTTGTGTAACCAGATAATCAGAAAACTTTAGCACCATGCACAGCTTTATAAACAACATTCTTCAGTCAGTAACAGGCAAGGCTATTGCACTGGAGCACCACAAGGTTGTGTCATCAGCCCATTTTTTATTTTTCTATACCTTCTATGCTAATACCTGTACAGGTCCCTCACCTCTGCGGGTGAAATAAGTATTGAATGTGTCCATAAATGATGTGTAATAATGAGAAATGACACCCAAAGAAAGAGAGATGCTAAAAGACATGGAAAGTCACGACACCATCTGAAATCTAGCAGTAATTAGAAAGAAGAATGGGCCAAAATCACACCTGAGCAATGAATGCAACTAGTTTCTCCGTACAGGAGGCGTCTTGAAGCCGTCATCACCAACAAAGGCTTTTGGACAAAGTATAAACTAACTTTCAGTGAGCGTGTTTAATACTTTATCCCTTTGACAGTTGTTACCGACATATGGTGAGAATATTATGTCATTAGCACTTTTAAAAATATATGTACTTGATCTATACTTATTTCACCTGCAGTATTTTAAAGATTTTCTGATAATACCAGAAATAAACCTTGAGAGGAACCAAGACCTATCCTCCTGTGCAGTTTCAAATAGGTTCTGACTCTTCTTAAAGTAAATGTTAAAACCTCCTTATCTGTAGAAGGAGAGTTTTGTCACAGGGGCTGAAACCAGGTGCTCACATTTGGTGAGATCAAAGCAGGTATATGAAGCATTCAGCTGCTCTGGAATGGAAGTCTGTGTTGCTGTGACTGTCTAGGGTTTGTAGTCTGTAAGTGTCTGGATGCCTTGTCTTGTCTGGACAGTGTACCGAAACTGTAGTATTACTTAAATTAATTTCCAGTTCTTTTTGTTTTCTTGGTCAGGATGGAACCACGAGGTGAGATCTGGATGAAACCAGGACTAAGAAAATGTAAGACACATATACACACACATACACCCTGTCTGTGTATTCACCTCTAATCTTTGTGTATATCTGTGTGCAGATGCCTGTGCGCTCACTCTGGACCCGAACACAGCACACAGAACTCTCACTCTGTCTGAGGGAAACAGAAAGGCGAAGAGGTCTTGGGAACATCAGATGTATCCAGATCATCCAGACAGATTTGACCACATAAAGCAGATTCTGAGTACGGAGAGTCTGACTGGACGCTGCTACTGGGAGGCTGAGTGGGGTGGGAAGGAGGTGGCTATAACCGTGGCATACAGAGGAATCTGTAGGAAGGCCTATGGTCTGTCAAGCTTATTTGGGGCCTGGAATAAATCCTGGAGTCTGGAGTGCAATATTCATAACCTTTACCAATTTTGGCATGATTGTCATCCCACTTCCATATCCACACCCGCCTCCCTCTCCAACAGAGTAGGAGTGTATCTGGACTGGGCGGCTGGCACACTGTCCTTCTACAACATCTCACTCAACACACACACCCCGATCCACTTACACACAGTCCACTACCCGTTCACTGAGCTGCTCTATGCTGGGTTTAAGATTCGCTCGAACTCCTCAGTGTGTCTGTGTGAGATTTGAAGACTACAAGAAAATTCCAAATGAAGAGGACGTGACATTCTTGCTACAGACAGGTCTTGCTCATGGTGCTTGCTGGAATTATTTGAATCAGCCCTGCGTAGAACAGGTTGGACAGCTGCAGCTCTTAGGCTTAGGTCACTGGCTGCGTTAGAAACAAAGCTCCTTTTTTCCTTCAAGTAGCTTTCGACAGATTTGATAAACATGTAGAGCTAGTCAAACCTTCTCAAATCAGATAAACCCAAGGAAAACAAAGTGGAAAGAAAGCTTCATTCAAGTATTCAGTCACAACTCCAGTCACAGCACTGGTAGACACAGAACCTCTGTGGAAATCCCTTACAGAAAACTGTCCTGAAAGAGCATAATTCCAGACTTTCCCGTTTCTCCTTTATCAACAAGCCACATTATACACCTCATCCTATTTGCAATATTTAGGCTTTTTTCTATCCAGGTTTTAATAAAAGATGTTCGTGATTTGAACATAGACTTGAACTTATGACGTAGTGGTTTGAAATGTTCTCCACGTGTAAAAGATTAAGCGGACACGGCTGATTTCTAACTGTTCTGAGATCTTTTTAAATCCCTCCCCAGGCTCCTCTGTATCGACAACATTCTTTCTGAAGGCCTCAGAGAGCTCTTTGGATCTGGTCATGGTGATCTTCACCACTCACTTCAACAGTCAAGAGCAGAGCAGATTAAATGTCTGAGGTTTAAATAAGACCGACTCCTCCAAAATGCCCTCTAACCTTGTTCTAAATCATCTGCGGCTGATATGCTGCTCCTGATTCTAACTTCAGGGATTTTAAGTAGCACTAAATGTGGGGGTGTCCTACCTTTTCCCTCACAGTACTAACACACACACACAAAAAAAATTAGAAATTATTTTTAACGACATTTCTGAAGTTTAATTAGTTTATTTATATTACTTCCTTCTCTAAATATTAATGAGAGGAAGTTCTAAATGCCCTTAATGCTTAATCATGTTAAAGACAGTGGTTTTCATGGATGTCCTAATTTTTTACATGACTACATATGAGCCATGTAACCCACAAAATATGTGGGCCGGGTTGTTTTACTGTATTATATGTATACTAAAAATATCATAATACGGCATAAATATTGTGCGTACAGATTCAAAAGGATAGTTTGCTATAGTTGCATTAAATGTATATTTGACATTGACCATTTGAGTTTCCCCCATATGCTGGGAAAAAGCTGATATTCAAATAAGCTCCAGCAAGCCCTTGCTCTGGGCTAAACTCCTGTCTTACTGTAGTGCAAGCTAACTTTCTTCACTTTTCTCATAGTAGTGAAACTGAAACTGAGCTTGCTCTATTTAAAGGATGACTTTTGCAAGGGTGACAGAGGGCTCACACCATTTGTGTCTACCATTGTGTCTGTCCTCCACATACCATTTCAACTTAAGTTTCAGTTTTTTAAATGTTTATAAAACATTATTTGATTGATAAATGCCTACAATGCCAACAATGTCAACCCTGTTGTTTATAATTATTAAAAAAAATTTATATATAAAAAAAAAATTTATATATATATATATATATATATATATATATATATATATATATATATATATATTTATATATATATATATATATATATATATATATATATATATGTATATATATTTGACTAATATTCCCCAAATAATATATAAAATATATATTTCCTTCTAAACTTCTAACAGATGTAATGACCGATGTAATGCCATTTTCTCTAAAGAATAAGACACTCAGATTTGTGCTGTTATCTTAAGATAATCCCTAGATGAAAAAAAGGCTTTTGATTAATGTAGTCTTGCACTCTTCACTTGTTATTTACTTGCTGACCCATAAAGGGATATAAAAATGTTTTTTTCGTGCTACTAATTCATTGCAAGAGATTCCCTAAATCCCCTCACCAGGCCCATCTTATGTACCATTCTAATCTCCCTCTGGGTGGGTAATGTTTCCCTCTCTCCTCTTCCCACCCGACACAACGCAACGCTAGCCACTATTGACACAATACGCTTTCCAAATGATGTGTTAGTGGCAGTATGAGAAGATACGGTTGGCTGGCTCAGGATAGGTGTCCAGTTATGTAATATTTGACATACATTTCAGTGCCCATTCATTTTGGACTCATGGACAGTCAGCCCCAGAATCTTTTCAAATGTGAACTGGAAGCCCCAGTCTCCATCACCTGTGAACACAGTTCCTGTATCTGTATCTGACTTCATCAGGAGACTTTCTTGGTCATCAATGCACAAATTCATCTAGACCACACAGAGTCCATGGAGCAGGAGACTTTCTTCTCAAGGGCCTTACAGGGACACAAAATCAACATGAAGAAAGAGAGGTAGAAGTCCTTATGTGTTGCGAAGCCTGATGGCTTGGGGTAGAAGCTGTTGCGGAGTCTGGTAGCGATTACTTGGATGCTCCAGTACCTTCTGCCAGACGACAGCAGCGGAAAGAGCCTGCGTGAGGGGTAAGCTGCTTCCTTCACAATGGCCTTTGACACCCAAATGCATGCACTCCTTTTTGCCAATCAAAAACATCTGCTTTACAACCCATTTTCCATGCCCCGAATGAGACATTAACTGCACCGCAGCACCTCTTTTCAAACTGTGTGTCCCATCACAAACCCCGCAGGTATTTATAGTCTGATCTTCCTCTTGCGACGCCATCTGCAGGAGTCTGAAGCAACTACCACCTTAAAACACAGTGACGCAAGGTGACTTTTTTTGGTCCAGGGATCTTACCATGATTTTTGAAGTCAATATCAGTCAGCCTGTCTGTTGGTACAGAGTTTGTCTTAGTACTCCCATGTCTGTCGTCCAGTGTAGGAAAATAGTGTACATTATGTTTTAAAAAAGGAATTTATTTCATATAAATCTTTAAGATTTTACAGATTTTATTGTCCCTGTCCAAACTGCATTTCATTTTATTATTCTTTCACGGACTAGATGGCTTTTCTTTTACTGGAGCCTCATGTGGAACTCTCAGCTGAAAAATCTGGACCTCAGCAACACTGACCTGCAGGATTCAGGTCTGGAGCTGCTCTCTCCTGGACTGAAGAGTTCACATTGTAAACTGGAGACACTCGGGTGAACTTACTGTGGATTAATTCCTGTATGATAAAGTAAAGTAGTGTACAGCCTGAGTTTTTCTGTGACAGGTGTTTTCTCATTACAGGACATGTCCCGTGTTATTTAGGCAAGGGACATTGCATGTGTAGGCTGTGCAAGAGGCATGGCATGACCCACTGTGAATTCTCCGGAAAATTACCTGCTCTATTCACACATGGGCTCAGTCGGACATTACCTGTACTTTGTACAAGAGAGCTGATAGGATAAAGTTTGAGGAAGGGTCAGTACAACTGATCTGGACTTTTGCATTCACACATACAGTTCCTCCGGGGAATGTCTGGAAAAATTCTGGATTACTGTGCATGTCTAAAAAGGGCTTATGATGCCTCTGTAGAAGCTGGTGCTGAAGCTGTTCTCTAGTCACCTCAGAAAATAAAGCTTCTGATAAACCTTTCTTCACAGAGGATGAGGTGCCCAGAGACCTCAAGATGTTGTTGGTAATAGGCACTCCCTGGAACCTAAAGCGGTGTTTCCTTTGCAGTAAAGTGCAGATTGTTGTCTTTGCATCAGAACAGAATCTGCTTCACTTCACCTCTTATTGTCCAAGTTTGATGAGGCTAGGTGGATAGTGGTACATGGCGTCCTCATTTGAAAGATTTTGTATTCATAATGGTGAATGGGGACCAGTTTTTGTGGAATGGAGTCCATAATGTTAGACATGATCAAGCACTCGCCGCACGTCATGGGGCTATGACTATGAAGCACTTTTGTAAGTTGCTCTGGATAGGAGCATCTGCTAAATGCAGTATATGTAAACATACTATAAAACATAAATCATTTTAAGAAACATCTCTAGTAAACTAAATCAATCAATCCAGAAGGTCTCACTATAGAAACTGCTACTAAATATGAAGTGATTTTACTTCAGTATTAATTAGACATACAACTTACCACCAAACTGCCAATTTCAATACCTACAGCTCAAAAGAGATTATAAAAAAAAAAATTAAAAAAAAAGTTATTGATATTCACAATTTTTAAAAACAGACCTTGCCTCTGAAAATAAATTAACTCGAACCCCAAAAACTACTCAAATCTCAAATCTATAAACTCTTCTCACATCATGACAACACTGCTTCACTACCAATAGACAAATGGACTTCAGACCTTCACACTCAAACTGAAAATAACTGGCAAATAATTTGTGACAACACGTTCACTGTGTCATCCAATTCTAACATACACCTAATTCAATACAACATACATCACTACCCATAAAATGCACCTGACAGGCCTCACCCGCACACACTGTCCAGCTACAATAGATAACCACTATCATGCGTTCTGGAACTGCCCGCTTGTCAGACATTTTTTTGGTCAGAGGTCATGGGAGAGCTATTTAGGACCCTCAGCCTCAGCGTCCCACTCTTCCCCACCGTAGCCCTGCTTGGTGACCTTTCCTCTCCATCAACTCTACTCTCCATTTGCTACTTCAGTTTTGGAAAGACTTACAATTTTTATTATGACTTATTTTTATTAAAAATAAAAATACTCATTAATATTAATATACTCATTAAGTTTCCCTCTATCAACATGCCTGCTTAATACTATTACAATGACACGTCTGTTGTCCTGTCCTGCTGTGTGAATAATTATATCAGGGGGCATTCCTCAGATCAGGACATTCCTCCAGGTGACCTTTTTCCATCACTCTGAGGTCCAGTTCTGACGCTTGTGTGTCCATCATAGGCGCTTTTGATGGTGGACAGTGTTGACTGGTCTGCAGCTACACAGCCGACGCAGCAGATGGCGGTCACACATTCCTCCCACATCCATGTTAACTATGAGGGTCTGAACAGTGTATTCCCTTCCTTTCTGCAGGTTGTCTGGTTGTATGGTCACAGAGGAAGGCTGTTCTTCTCTGGCTGCAGCTCTGAAACCTGAGCGAACTGGATCTGACTGAAGCTGCTGTCTGATCTAGTGGAGGATCAACACTGTGCACTAGAGAAACTTCAGTAAGTTCAGTAACTGCTATGCTAAAATCATTCAAATAAGAATCATAATCATGCTGCATGTATTTATCGTATTATTATTACATTAACCCTGAACTTGTTTACGTCTGATGTCTAATTTAGTTTAGTAGTAATTTAGATGTAGTGTGTAAGGGAGGATCACTCGTATCCGGATCATCCTAACAGATTTGAATACTGAGAGCAGGTTCTGAGTGTTGAGGGTCTGCCCGAACGCTGCTACTGGACAGGTGGGAGGCCGCTTTAGCCGTGTCATTTCAAAGGATCGGGAGGACAGGAGGAGGTGTAGACTGTAAGTTTAGATGGAATAAACTGCCCTGATAATAAATGCTGTGTTTGGCACAACAGTAAGAGAACCTCATCTCCTCCCTCGCTCTCCAGGAGAGGAGGAGTGTATTTGAACTGGGCTGCCAGCACTCTGTCCTTCTACACAATCTCACCCAGCACACACACACACACCGATCCACTTACACACGCTTCACTCCACTTTCACTGAGCCGCTCCACGCTGGGTTTAGAGCGTATCCTGATTCCACAGTGTGTATGTGTGTAGGAGTTTAAAGCTATTTTTAGCTAATGGGCTTTCTCTACAGGTGGTGAGTGTACTTCCCTTTTACACCACTGCAGTAAGTACAAATAGCATTTTTTGCTGCACCCCATGGGCAGCTGTTCACCTTGACAATCTGAGAGATACAGAACCCGGCATCTGAAGTGAAAGAAGCATGTGGACTGAGGCGGTAAAGTAATATTGCAGGAGTTTACACAAACGTGACCCAGGTTATGCAGTTGTTGCAAGAGGTCTTGTGCAAGCTAATTTGTCGGCCACAATTTCACCTAATTTGTGACGGGTAGTGTGCGAGGGATTGTGGAATAGCAGGAAAAAGCAACACTAGAAACCCAGAAAGCTCGAGAATGTTTCCATTGATTATAGAGCACAGCTGCTGCCACATACCTCTTCTTTCTCTGGTGTTTGGTGTAGCTAATTTAGAGTGTTTAATCTTAATATTTATAGCCATTGGATGGGGTTGTAAATAGACAAGTGAGACAAATTTCAACTGCCATCATACAGAGATATTTAAGTTAAAAGAAAAGGCCTCAGAACCAAGGTTACGAGACACATCTACTTGAGAAGAGAATTCATTTGAAATCTATTTGCAGGTGATGTGGGGATAAAAGGCCTGATATTTGCCTTTTATGCACTGAAAAAAAAAATTACAGTAAAACTGAGCATCCTACCCCAAGACCCCTACCCCAATTTTCTACTGCCTACTCTTTTTCCTGTTACACAGTAGAGCACAGAGACGCTCCTTTAATAGAGCTGATATTACTGAAATGCTTTATTTTCAATGGGCAGATCTGCAGCTGAAACAGGCAGCCTAGTGCAGCCCAACATTTTTCAACATCAACATTTTCCTCATTATGGCTTTTAGAGAAATGTGTTTTTGGGGAGGGGTAGTGAACTATAGACCCCTGTGGTGCGGCCTAAGCTTTCGGCCTTTGTCTTCCTTCCATTACTTTTACTTTTCTACTTGAAGTGGTTCTGAAACCAGTACTTTTACACTTTTACTGGAGTAAAAAGATTAAGTTGATATTTCAACTTATATAGAAGTTTTTTTTAAAGCCTAGTATCTCCACCTGGGTCATGACTGTGAATACTTGACTGCTGGATGCTGTGTTGTCCACACTTCCCTTGTTTCTGGTTGCGAATCTGTTGTGTTTTGATCACTGGTATTCTGAACAACCAGCAGCACCCCAACACCAAACTACAACAGACCAGCATGTAATGAAAACCTCCAAAGAGAAAGCTTTTTTTTATCTTAATGTATCCTAGTGTAAGTCACTACACCTCTACAATAGCGCCCCCTGTGACTAATTGAAGCGGAACAGGGTGGAGAATGTCTTTAGGAATGCTTTGCTGGCAAAAGTGGTCTTACAGGCTGGACAGGAGTGAAGGAGTAAGTCAGTGAAAGAGTCGAGAGAGAGAGAGAGAGAGAGAGAGAGAGAGAGAGAGAGAGAGAGATGCGCCGGCTGGTATAGGCATGGGTGGGAGTCACTCGCAGTGCAGTCTGCAGTGGATGCTGGGCACACCAATGCTTTATGTTCTCAAACAAGGTGACACCCCCTGCCTCTCATTCATTCATTTTGATGGTGAAACTATACATTTTTTTCTGTGGACAGAGAGGTGCTCTTGAAGGGCTTCTTTAACCAGAGATACACATATGTATCCCACCGAGACGGAGATGGAGTCCCCACCTAGCTCATGCCAAGGCACTCTCCCTGATTACAGCTGCTTAAGGAGGAGCTCCTAGCTGGCTTCAAGGGGAGGGAGATGAATAGAGAAAGTTGAAGGAAGCAGACGGAGGCGAAACAGAGTAGCATGAGCTCAGGGGTTTTCGCTAAAGGAGTCAGAAGTGATTTGTGACACTTGCGTGGTCATCCAGTCATTTCACTCCCCAACCAACATGCTCACGTTAGGCTCACATGGGTGGAAGGTGGACTAGGTGGGTTCCAGTTGGGCATGGGCTTTGAATGTTATGTACACCAGTATTTGGGTGATGGGTCATTCTCAGCACTGCAGTGACACTGACTTGGTGCTGGCATGTTAGTGTGTGTTGCACTGGTAGGAGTGGATCAGTACAGCAGTGATACTGATTCTAGACTTATGTTGGCTTATTCTAATGTTATATTTAGCTAATTTTTTAGTATAATAGCTTATAGGTCTACACACACTTACAGACCACTGACTTTGTTTATTCTAATGTTATATAGAGTTTATATGTAGACACTCACAGACTTTATGTTTAGTCTTTTTTAGTTAGACAGTGTCCCTGACTATGTTTATTTGGGTTTATTCTAATGTTATATAAAGTTTTACAGGTAGACAATCTCACTGACCACTGACTTTATATAACATTAGAATAAGCCCAAATAAACAGAGTTTTACAGGTAGACACTGTCATTGAGCACTGACTGTTTATTTGGGCTTATTCTAATGTTATATAGAGTTTATAGGTATACACACTGACAGACCATTGACTTTATGTTTATTCTAATCTTATTTATAGTTTTACAGGTAGACACTCTCACTGACCACCGACTTTACATAACATTAGAATAAGCCCAAATAAACAGAGTTTTACAGGTAGACAAACCCACTGACCACTGACTTTATGTTTATTCTAATGTTATATATAGTTTTACAGGTAGACACTCTCACTGACCACTGACTTTGTTTATTTGGGCTTATTCTAATGTTATATAGAGTTTATAGGTATACAGACCACGGTCTTTATGTTTATTTGGATTTATATAGAGTTTTACAGGTAGACACTCTCACTGACCACTGACTTGATATTATATATATATATATATATATATATATATATATATATATATATATATATATATATATATATATATTTAAAGGAGTCAGAAGAGATATATATATATATATATATATATATATATATATATATATATATATATATATATATATGTGTGTGTGTTTCACCTTTCTGGGTTTGATTTCAGCCCGTTGCCTAGTTTAGGCTTCTGGGCTGCTTTACGGTCGCTCACGCCTCTCAGGTTGTACTCGCAGCGTTTTGTTTTCCGCCAAAACAGAACTGAATATTCCGTTCCACCTTAAATGGTGCTGCTGTTACTACATGCAGCCCGTTCCGTTTAAGGTGGCACGGACAATTTAAATAACGCCTTCCACTTTCACTGCACTTCATTGGTCAAATTCAAACCCTCACTGAGCGGCGCACCAATCAGCACCAGTGGCGCATGGAGCTGCGCCGCTGATTGGCCGAGCGTGCCTTGCTGTCATTGGCGGAGGGAGCGGAGCGCGATGTTTGAATACGTTGATAAGTTTAGCCTTGGCTTTAGCGGAGTCTGTCAGGTGGCCGCGAGAGGGCTATTCCTCAATAACTTTCACAGAACAGGGAGAAAGTTAGCATAATAGAAGGTAGAGGAAGAGCTTAACGGTCAGGTCCGCGGATATTTTGGCCGAAGAACAGATAAAGGTAAGAATAAAGACCAAACCTGCTGTTATCTAGCTAAAATAAACCAGAAACGGTAGTCCGGGTTAGCTTTAGCATTAGCACTGTTCCTTTGACTAACTACACCCAGCCTGAAACTGTTAAAGCCAGCTGCTCTTATTTACACTAATAATAACTGAATACGGTTAACTTCACTTAGCTAGCTAGCTATCTAACCCACATTAGTAATGCAGTCTGCTATCAGTCACCCCTGCACTCTGCACAAACACGAGGCCTTGTTTATTATGTAGCTCATTAGCTAACCTGTAACGCCTGTTACACGAACTGTCTCAGCCATTTCTTAACGTTTTAGGTACAGAGTAAACAATAACACTTCGAAATTGCATGTTTAAGAAGTGACCACACACAAAAAAGTGTGACCATCACAGTTCTTAAGAAAAAACACACCTACAGATGGAAACTGTGCTGATGAAGTACCAGCTAGCTAGCCATCATTTTATTTGTGGGCGACCACCTGCATACTGTCCATATGTAGCCAGATAGCTGACTACCTCAGGACTGAGACTATATGTACTCTAATTGTCACAGAAACAGGTATAGCTAGCTAGTTTGTCAGCTATCTATATTTTATGCTTCTATTTTATGTTTATATATAGCTAAGATCTGTTGTTTAATGGTTTTTTTATTGTTTTATGTTTGACACCCACACCCAAGAAGAATTCCTAGTGAATAAGCACCAAAGCACCGTGTTTTCAGCGTTGACGTTCAGGCCATAGGAGAAAATATAACATTAATAAAAAGACAATTAACTTTAGGCAGGTTATAACAGGTTTGACATCTAACCACTAAATGCTGGTGTTAATGTACCTGTTTGGATGGAGGAGGAGGAGGAGGAGGTAGTGCCTTCAGTGAAGACAAACTGTCTACTCCACCTCTTATAAGGCAAACCTGTTTTTAATTATTTGGGAAAAAACTAAAAACATACAACATGTATTGGTCCATGGTCTTTTTTTTTTTTTAAACCGTAATCTCATGATTTATAAAGACGATCAATTGCTTCAATAATTTGTATTGGTTCATTCATTTAATTGAAATTTGTTATTTTGCTCCATCAAAATGTTCTGCCATCTTTTTCCGATTCCGAGATGAAACTATGAAATACTCCAGGGAAAGGCTTATTACACACCAAGGTGTATTACTCAGTAACTACAGGGACTTATGTTCAGACTGGTGGGGCTGTTCTCTGGTAATAGAGGTTTGTAATAACACTTTTGTCCTGCTGACAGGCCCTAGGCTTTTCAAGGGTTTTTATTTTTTGTTTTGAACAAATGTCTTGTAATGCATCACATTTAATATAGTTTAATAGTTTAATTTAATATTTGGATCACTGACATTCTAATAGAAAATGCTAAATAAACTTGCATTCATCAATTTTACTGCTGATTTACTAATCTGCCTACCTTGTCAGCTCTCTGAAATCACTGGAGAACTGATTCAGAAAAAAAAAAAAACTTTGTGCAGTGCACTGGTTACTGGTTACACTAATCTTACTGTGTCAGAATTGGTTTACAAAGAAAAACTGGTTTTTAAAATGACTTTTTTTAAAGGAACATGATTGATGACTGACATCAATTACAGTCGATCAGCCAAGACGTGTTTGGTTTCTGACAACTTCTTATATTTTACGACAAGAAGTGCTAAAATTAAGGTCTTAACAAATGCTAGGTTTAGACTGGAATCTTGTCTCTATAAACACATGCCCCAAAATCTTCTCTCTGAAATGCAAGTCTTGATTTCAGACAAGCAGATGTGGTTTAGAACACGCTATGACTTACTTCTATAAACACAAAAAGAAACCAAAGAACCATTCCAGCCTTTTAAGGTCTATCCAAGGTCTATCCATGCTGTTTACTAAGTCATTTATTACACTTACATTACAACTTTTCAACCCCTTTTTGAGGGCCAATACATGACCATTTTGAGGTGTGTTTTTACAGTGTTTAAATTGGTGACAGTCTAGGTCCAGTGTTCATTAGCAAAGTTTGCCTAGCATCTGCTGTTGTAAACTAATGAAGCACACGTCAGATACCAAACCTGCCTTGGCTGATTGCCTGCATCTAGGGTTAGTGATCAGTGATTTTGAGCGAACTGTTCCTTTAAGAAGGTGTGGAGAAGAATCTGAGACTAAACTGCCAACAGCCTTTGAGTCTCGAATACATAATTCCGCAACCAAGAGCATTTCTGTGCTCGGTTGAGGAGGGGGTTCAAGTATTCCTGGATTGCTTTCACACAGAAGAATTTGATTGAAACCACTGATTGTGAGCACAATTTCAAACATTTCTTTTCTGTGCACAGTTAAGCAAATTGGTAGGGCCTAGGATTATACGTTTATTGCTTTTTAAAATAATGTACTTAGATACAAACACTCAAGCAGTGAGGAACAGCGCTTTCTGGAGAATCAGAAATGAATTCTCTGAGCCGCTCCCAGACCAGAGAACAGCTTTCACACTTAAATGTAACGGACTCCTAGAGCTCCCAGGTCTGGGAGAAAGAAAAAAAAAACTTGTGTGAAAACGCCCTTAGAGCAATTGCTCCCAGGACCGGAAAAAAGCACTAAAAAAGTGTGAAATCTTCCGAAGAGATTCTGAGCAAGGCATTTCTTACTAAGCCTTTTAAATCACTACTAAGAAACATACTTGAACTTAAATTCATGTTTACTCTGTGCCATTTCAACTGCTTTATGCCAAGATGTTAATATATGTTATGATGTTGAGAATTTGTTCAATTTCTGCACAACAGTTTGAGTTGGAAAAGTGTTTTTGCATGTTAACGCAAGGTTTTGTAATAGATGTTGTTATAACAGTTTTATAAAGTTATGGTTATTTTCCTGCTCAGGGTGTTGCAATGTCAGCATTACTACGATCTCCGGGCGGCGTCCTGTCGGATGACGAGGAGTGTGGCGCTGTGTTTGAGTCCACTGCGGCAGATATGGGGGGGCTTCTCCGCTCTCAACGTTTCGGAGCTCCAATACAAGAGATTTCTGTGATTGCTCCAGCAACAGATCCTCCGACACCCGCAAAGGAGGTGAGCTTCCTGAGGGTTGGTGTTTTGCTTGTATGTATGTACCAAACAGGGGTAACAGCTTGGTGCACGCAGCCGCACAGAGAATACACGGTACATGCTCTCAGGGTCAATATGGTCATTTCACAAGGGTGTGTGCCACCCGAAAACTTTAAGTGGTAAGCCGCTGGATTTGCTTGGTATTGTGGGAACGGTTGTACTGAACTCCAAACCGCAGCGTGAACTGATCCGTGACTTTAGTGTACTGTTACTAGTATGGACATATGTCATAGCTCACAGTCCTGGCGGTCAGTCGTTTGTTTGGGCTGGAAGAGGTTAAATGAATGCCACAGCACCACGAGGAATAGCAAGAAGCTGTTCTTTAGTCTGTTGGTGCTAAATCCTATTGTTTGCCTCATGGCAGTAGTTCAAACAGGGAGTGGCTGGGGTGTGAGGGTCGCGGCTGCTGCTGCTAGCCTTCTTTCACAGTTGTCTAGCACACATCTTAATGGGTGGGGATGATCATCATTCAGGCACTCTGCCACTGATTTCTTTGGAACAATGGTGGAGGATTTAAGAGATGTTGGAACAGATGCTTGTTGTTTTGAGAGGTTGAGTATGTTAGTAACACTTCAATTTGCATAAGAATCTTAGAAATTCTATAACTTTTTTTGGACGTCAGGCTTTGCAAACAAAGACTTTACTGGACCGGACAGGGAGCAGAGACGACGCCTCTGAGAAGCTGAAGGTGTTTCTGCGAATCCGTCCTCTTACTGAAGCGGAGAAGGAAAGAGGAGAGGAGCAGGTACACTGCTTTATTTTACAACAGTTTATTTAAGGCATAGTCTGTTAAACTGCCTCATATTTGCCTTTGTATGTTTAAGTCTGACTGATTAGGCCTGAGGAACAATGAGTATTTTTCTATGTATGTGGCGAATTGTGTGTTTTAATATGAGTTTGTGTTTTGTGTGCGAGAGCAGGGCTGTGTGTGTGTTCAGACTGAAGATACACTGCTTCTGACAGCACCCAAAGACTCGCACAACATGAGGAGTGCTGAGAGAGGCATCGTCCAGAGCGTGCACAAGTTCAACTTTACACGGGTAAACCAATCAGCATACAAAAAACAACAATATACATTTCATATAAGTTGGTTCTAAGCAAGGCAAGTAATTATTACTATTACTATTATTTATTTGCAGTAGTGTCATCTGGTATTGAGCATTGCGATGTTATGTTCAGTATGCTACAGGTAGTAACAGCTGAATTAGTGTTTAATCAGACCTCTTTGTTGCGTTCAGATCTTTGGGTCGCAGACATCGCAGCAGGATGTGTACGACCAAACAATGAGGGAGATGGTGCGGGACGTCCTGCGCGGAGAGAACAGGCTCCTATATACATATGGCATAACCAACTCCGGCAAAACCTACACCATACAGGGTAAGGTGGTCATACCTGTCATGATGGGGGGTCTCTGTGATCCTTCCTGACAGCTTTGCTGAAACAGTTGATGGTAAAAGAGGATGTCTTAAAGGCACAGTAACAGAAGGAGTGTGTTTTACTCTGAGGGATGAAGAGCTTTGACAACTGCGGTGTTAAAATACATTAAAACCCATAGAGGTGTTCCAGGTGGACCTCAGGGGATGATGTAGGGCATGGACCTTTTAACAGGAATATTAACTGCTCGTGTCTCATCATTTAAAACTACAGGTACAGCTGGAGAAGCAGGCCTGCTGCCTCGAGCGTTAGTCTCCGTGTTTTACAAGATTTCAGGACGTCTCTACACTGCCGTGGATCTAAAGCCGGTGCTCAGCCAGGAAGTCCGCAGACTGGACATCAGTGAGGTCTGCGCTGAGGAAGCCCGGCGGGATGCCCTGCTTAAAGAGGTACAGTACAGAGATATATTCAAAACACACTGTCTATAAATAAATATAAATATATATTTAATATTATGCATTTATTTTTGTGTGTCTTTGCCAGGAGGAGACAAGACTGCGTGGGGGTCCCAGTTGCAGCTGGGACAGCGGAATTGGGGGCCTTTCAGCAGTCACTCGGCTTGAAGGTGAGAGTCAGCTTTAGTGTTTTTGTGCGCGTGTGCAATTCAGGTCTAAATACGCAGCAGCTAAAGTTTTTATGTTTCCTGATTTTAACACTCTGGAGGTCTTCATTCAGGAGTTCAATGAATTTAAAGAAGCAACAGTGAGATATTACCGCCTGTAGCCAGAGTACATGAGTAGAGGGGAGATCTACATGCTCCCACTCTACATTCTTCAGCCTTACTGCAGTATGTCTTTTTCACAAAATTCAGAATACGATTTGCTCTATATCTCAATACTGAAGAAATAAGGAGTGGTTGAAAATGAGCCTTATCTTACTGATTATATGTTCAGTTTATTACAGTGTTCAGCACATTTAGAGAAGTACAGTATTTAAACTAAAGTTGCGCTCTGTAGCATCCTCATGTAATACTCTATGAACAAGCAGCTATGTTGGTTATGGTATAGAGTGATGATTCTGACAATATGCTGTGTTTATTAAATTGCTAAAAGCAAGAGCTAAGCAATATGACCTCAAAATATAATAATAATAATAATAATAATAAATACTATTACACTAAGATTATTTTAGTGACATTAGATTTTGACCACATCACCCACATGTAAAATGCATTTAATGAAAAATACTGATTAGAAATAAGTGGTGAATGACATTAATCTAACTCTAGTGCCACAATGGCCAATCAGAACTGAACGTCTAGTATCAGTATTCTTTCAGTGGACTTTTGCTGCCCAGATCTATTTAAGCTGCTCTGTCTCTTTCAGATTCGGACACGGTTTGTCTGGAGGCTGACCCTCTGTCGCTTAGCGGTGGGGATGACCTAGAGCCAGGGGTTCAGTACTCCATCTGGGTCTCATTTTACGAGATCTACAACGAGTTTCTATATGATCTTCTGGAGGCTCCACCATCTGTCCAGACCCGCAAAAGAGCCACACTACGTCTGAGTGACGACAAATACGGAAACCCCTATGTGAAAGGTATGACAACTTACACCTTTTATGTTTGTTTACAGATGATATTGCTAAGGATGTTATAGAAGCAGTATAGAACATCAAACATTGCTATTCTCATGCACAGTGTACATAGCCCTTCATGGGGTTCTTCTGTGGCTCTTTAAAAACAGGGTTTGCCTGTCGTTACGTCTCAGTGTAGTCTTGATGTTGATGTAATTTTACGTTCTGTCTCGTGTGAGCAGACCTGACCTGGGTTCAAGTTCGGAGTGCAGAGGAGGCTTGGAAAGTGCTCAAAGTTGGACGACGCAACCAAAGCTTTGCCAGCACTCACCTCAACCATAACTCTAGCCGCAGGTACCAGCTGACGCACTGCACTGCACTAGATTTAGTCATTCATTGACCACCAATTCTAAATTGAAACCTACCTAATTGCCCAGATTAATTGGTTATAGTAATTTATTCACAGGTAATTTATGCACAAATACAGCCATTTGATGGTCAGGAGCAGGAACCTGTTATTTAGCAATATTGAGACTGTGCAAATGTATTTAGATTTATTCACAAATCTTAAAGCCATATCATTAGATGTTGAATATATATATTTAATATTAACAAAATATGTTGTGGTGTTTGCTTTCAGCCACAGTATATTTTCCATTCGAGTGCTACACATCGATCCGCAGGCAGAGATGGGACAAGGCACACGAATCAGCGAGTAAGTTGCATATTATTAATTGCATTAAAACAATTCCCCAAACTTTTAGCATAATTGAGTGGTTGAGGTATAAACAAATTCATTCTTATTCTCATCAGTATCATCTGTTCCAGTCATTTTAGGGGGTCCTTTATTTTGTTAAGACAAAATATGCACTTGAATCAAGGAAAAAGCAAAAAACATGTCGTCTTGTTCTGGTGGTTGCTTTGCCGCAGTGTGTAATATTTACTGTATCTGTATGTGCAGGCTCTCAGTGTGTGACCTGGCGGGGTCAGAGCGCTGTAAGAACCAGCAGAACGGAGAGCGGATGAAGGAGGCAAACAACATTAACACCTCCCTCCTCACCCTCGGACGCTGCATCAGTGCTCTCCGACAGAACCAGACCAACAAGTTAGTGAGATTTCACACGCAGAGCCCAGTAAATCTCGACCGTACAACAAAGCAGCACAAAGCGAGACATTACACAAACCTTCTACTGTGATGGCTTGTGTTTGCCAAGCTGTCCTTCAACTGTCATCTCCGTGTTGCAGGTCACGTGCTCCTCAGGTTGTGCCGTTTAGAGACAGCAAGCTAACCAGAGTGCTGCAGAGCTTCTTCTGCGGCCACGGGCGCTCCTGCATGTTGGTCAATATCAACCCCTGCGCTTCCACCTACGACGAGACCCTGCAGGCTCTCAAGTTCTCCGCCATCGCCACTCAGGTAAGCCTTAATATTACCTGCTCATCCGCTCTCTTTTAGGGTTGCAGCGGTATACCATGGTATGAAAATGGGATAGTTACCACACTGTGTACATTTGCTTAAATCCATCAATTTATTATTTTCCAAAAGAAGAAAAACAAGAAGATATATTTTCAGAGATGGTTATCATACTGTTACAATTTCACACCACTGAACTCCTACTCTTGTCATCTGACGTGCACATGTATGTGTCTTGTCAGCTGGTTCATGGTCCAGCCACAAAAACCCGGGTCGCCTACATCATGTCACTCCTTCGTGAGCAAAGCGCACACTCGGCCGACATTACTTTGGAAGAGGAGGACGAAGAAGAGGAGAGTGATGAAGAAGGGGACCTCACCATGTTTGACCCTGAGGTGAGTATGTGGAGAAGTCTGACCGTTGGACGGCTTGAGAGTTTTGAGAGGTCCGATTTGGTACTTTTTTAGTATTTAGTATCCAGTATTAACGGTGAAAAAAAGAATAGCATGTGTAAATGATCATTGCTAGCAAGAAAACTAATATTTTTTCCTTGGTCTGAAATGAACGTAGAACACAATTTCAGCAGACTTTCCTAACTGCTATGGGAGCTGAGCATCTGTCTTCAGATTACCTTGCAAGTGACAATTATCAAGTAGAGCGCAACTGATGGCCAGTATTTTTTTTTAATGGATGTGGGGTTTCAAAAGAAGATGTCTTGATGCGACGCGAGTTTGCAAATGAGAGTCACCGAACTGACCACTTAACCCACTACTTAGCTTTTAACTTGTCACTTCCTAAAAATAATAGCATATGAACGCATGGGCCGCTAAACGTATTTGACAATTTGGGCGACCAGTTTTTAACTTTTTAGTCCTGTACTATCTGTCAGTTGTCCAGAATGATGGCTTGCTTCATCAATTTTAAAATGGTGTATTGTAACAGGAGCTGCTGAAGGCCATCGACATACTGAAGCGAGAGGTCCTGCGTCAGCGTCAGGAGAAGGAGAATCTGGAGGCCAGAGTCAGAGAGGAGGTCTGCTCTGAGACGATGGAGATCATCAACAACATGCAAGAGGATTTCAGGTACGAATATTAGTTTTTCTAATATTAGAAAGCAGGGGTTGGCAGGGTATGCAAGTGTGCTATCATTCAGACTTAACAGCCACTATACTCATTAAATATATTGTCATAAAATTGTCATTTCATCATTACTCTGATATATTACATAATTTAGCTAGGAATTAGTCTGTGTAAAGTATATGTAATTTCTCTTATACAATGTAAATATGTATGTATAGTTTAGGGCTGCCGTGGTTAATCATCTCTGTTGAAAGCTACAGAAAGCATGGGCCAGCCTAAAATTAGCACAAAATAAAAGGGTACTTTGTACACTGAGCCAAGTTTCGAAGGCATACACAGGCGCTATTGTAGACTGTGGACTGCCATAAACGGCAAAATCATCATCAAAATCGTTGTCTGTTCATGTTTAAGTCTGGTTTATACTTTGTGGCTACAGTTGTCACAAGCCTTTTTTAAAGAGCTATATCCATCTGCCTGCTGCCTTAGAACTTGTAGTGAATACTTGACTGAAAATGTTAGGCTTTTACATTGATTGATGGTGCCAGTGTGTGCACATGTGTGTGCTTTGGGCTTGACTGGATATATACACACACACACATTATTTATATAATATATAAAAAAATACATACACACACACACTCTTCAGTCATTTTTGTAAGCACATTTCTTTGTGTAGGGAAGGGCATAAACCCACTAGACCACATACACTTTGATAAGGGGTAACAGTCTAGTCTCTAAACCCTCACACTGATGATAAGAGTGGTCAGGGCTCCACAGCATGTGTTACTTGCACAGAATGAATCACTCTCCAACACACAGTGTACGCAAAGCATGTGAAATACAGTATGTGCCACCAAAATACTCACAGAACCAGTCTTAATGCACAAATCTACACTGCTCATGTGCTTTTTCAGTTCATAAAGAGTCTAGAGCTGTAAGCAATTGGATCAGCCTCACCGGTGTTGTAGCAACCAAGGTTGACCAGTCCACCAAGCACAAGTTGAAAGAGTTTAAGTTGAAGTGGTTGAAAGTAACCCGTATCGTTGGATGTGGACGGTGAAGTGATGTCTGTTGCTCGCAGGTTAAATTGCACAGGTGATCATTCATAGTTCAGAGAGAGAAAGTCCAACTCCAGTGTGTCCAAGAAAGAGCTGACTTGGCAAACACAAGAACCAAACAGGATTGTTTGCATGCTGCCTACACAGAGAATTCTTCCTCTCTTATTCCCCCACTCAAACCAAAGTAGCTCTCTGCTGGCGCTAGTGGCTACAGCTAGAATTACATGCTGACTATTTTGCTGATGAGTTATTATTTAAACCTACAGTTTTGCACTTTAATATGTAAACCTTTATGAACAGTTTTGTTAAATTAAAAGGAATGTTAATTTCTCTTTTTTGGGAGGAAAAGTAATCCTTTAGATTAATCGACAAAACAATCTATAAATGGATAGATCAGTCATTAGTGGCAGCCCTATTATATATATATATATTATATACATGCATATTTGTTTGTGCACCCCTGAGTCAGATGACACATCTTGTTGATTTTGTAAGTGAGAATAAGTAAACAAATCCTGCACAGAAAATGTAAATATGGCATTTTCCGCAAACCTATTTTCTTAATTTAACATATTGGGGGGGGGGGCACTTATTGTGCCATTACATTTGCACACTCAAAATTGAATGGGCTTTTAATAATCTGTTACTGTTCTGTAACAAGAATGTATTTACTTTAAAAAACATTGACGTGTAATTTGATCAGAGGTGCACAGACTTTTGCATGAGACTGTATATTGTATATTGGATGTTTTTAGCCCTCATCTCCATGAGTTGTTTTCTCTTGTCCTTTCTGCAGCGAGACCCTTAAGAGGGAAAGGGATCTAATGGAGGAGAGATGTGAGAACAAGATTAACAACCTGAAAAGCAGCTTAAAGAAGTACTACAGTCAAGAACTTGAGGTGACAGTTTTCTCCTTTCATCATCACCTGCAGACCGGTGGTTAGTTTTTTTGTTTTTTTTTTAATAGACAGTATTCCTGGTTGTGTATTTCAGGAAAGAGACGAGCAGATCAGGGAGCTGACGGACGCTCTGAAGGAGAACGAGGAAAGGGGTGCAGCACCGATTTTTCCTCCCTTGGACTCCGAGAAGCTACGAAGATCCAAGCGCCTGGCCTCCACGCACAGCCGACACACCGAGCACGAATCCGCCGAACTAGAACAATGTAAGGCCGAGCTAGACCAGTGTAAAGCCGAGCTGGACCAGTGTAAAGCTGAACTGGACCTGAGACGTACAGAGCTGAAGCTGAAAACCCTTGGTAAGATGACACATGCATGCAGTTCTAGATATATGGCAACATTCAGTAGGACGGTATAGATAATGTCAAAGCTAATGTTGCCATTCCCTCCTGCAGCCTGTAAACAGTGTGTTCACATTTACCGTTAAAGTCCCGTTTAACAGGACGTGGCGTCCTAACCATGTCCTGTACAAAATGCATTCTTGCAGCGTTTGTCTCACTGAAAACCGAAACTCCACTGGAAAAGCGAAAGCAGAACACAGTCACTCTGTTTTGCTGGCCGCGTCGCGTCGATTTAGCACAGAAGCCCCTCCCACAAGCAGGGTAGATTTTACCGCTACTCTTTGGAATTCTGTACTAAATTCACACCCACTGTGTTTTCACTCCCTCAACACTCAGCTGTTAAACTAAAGCACTGCAGAAGCCTTCCACTCTGCTTGCTGGCTGTGATCTACACCTCACTGTGACCTTTCCTGCTAATGTACCACCTTATGTTCATGCATGAGCTTTCATTTTCTAGGTGGTTGATAGGGTGTTGCTGTACAGTTGCTGTTGTATTCCAGGTAGTTTTTAGAGTGCTGATAGGGTTGAAGTTGAAGATGAAGTTGCTGTAGTTAAATGGTCTGTAAATGGCCGGCTGGTGTCAGGAACATAATTTTCCGTCTTCTGTTCACTCAATAGTCTCATGCAGATCTCTCAGATTTAAGCTGTAGTACTCCAGGTGGTTGCAAGGGTGTTGCTAAGTGGTTATGTCATTGCTTTAGGGTTCCAGGTAGTTGCAATGTTGCTGTTAGATAGTTGCTAAAATTGGGCCAAAGGGTCATTAGGCGGTCTCTAGGATCCTGGTTGCTGTGGTTACCTAAACTGCAGGCTCTGAAGCGCTCCATTCTGCCGCTAATTGTACGAGAAATGTACCGGCTCTCCTGCGGGACAAATGCCAGAAAGACTTTACCAGGATTTCCACTCAGACTCATGTTCACACTGACCCCTCAAGTCTGATTGAATTATTCTAAGAAGTTGGAGGTGATTAAATCCTGTGTTAACAGAATTCAGAGTGTTTAAAAAGCACTGTTGCCCAATCGTACAATAAAAAAATGGAAATCTCATTAACAGCGTGTTGAATGATTGCATCTGCTTTATTCAGCTTGTTTAAAATTTCTCGAGACTAAATTGAACACAGACTGACTTTGCCAATCTCATGTCTCCTCAGAGTTGAAGCGTTTCCAAGAGCAGCCCACCCTCACCGCCAGCACCTGCAGCCTGACCAACATGGCAGACCGCAAACTCGAAGAGGGCCAGAGGGTAAGTGTGTGTTCGTGTGTGGAAATGTGTGGTTATGCAGTGCTGTATGAGTGTCTGTTTTAGTTTAGTTTTAGTGGTAAACAAAATATATACAATGGGGATGCTGCTGATTATGAGTGGTACTCAGGATCCAGTGTTTATACAATCATTTTGGCTGATATTGGCTGTTTGTCTGTTGTGCAGAATCTCAGGCAGCTGAGGGCAGACCTGCACTTGCTGGGACTGAAGCTGCAGTCGGGGGGGCGAGCCTGCTGCCGCAACACAGACGGGGAGAAACTCCGCATGGCGCTCAGCGCGGCCGACGCTACAATTGCCAAACAGGTAGAGTGCACGCAGAGCAGAGCCCAAACTTTCAGCCTGAAAACATGCAAACTGCACCGCCCATATATGGACAGATATGGAAGATCACTGAACAACTCCACACAGTTTGAGGAGAGAGACTTCCAGAATGTCTGCTTGGTTTCAGCTTCGGCTTCAGACCCCTCTCTTCTCTCCCTCACTTCAGGGCCAGATGCTGGTGGAGCTGCACACCAGTCTGCAGCTGGTCAAAGCTGAACTGCGCCACAAAGACGAGAGACTGGCGCAGCTGCACGTGCAGCGCCCCCCCGCACCCTCCACCACCCCAAGCTCCTGCAAGCGGAGAGGCTGTGGCGAGAATCAACCACCGGAGAAACGGCCCTTTCTGCGCTCACTCTTTACGCGCACCCCGTCCAAAACCCCGCAGTGGGGCGTCGCCACCACCCCCTATGCAGGCGTACTGCGTTCACGGCAGCCCTCACCGCCCCCCAGCCCTGCACTCACACGCAGGGCCAAGTATTAAAGAGACAATCCAACCAAATGAATGTTTTGTGTATCTAACGGTGGGGTCAGCTTAAAGAGGTTTGGTTTAAATGGGAATCAGCACATTTATGTACACTAAATACCAAATACAATATTCTATCTTCCAGCTGTTAAGCTTTTTGCTAACATTTTCTAAAAGCCTCTTAAAGGGCGTCTCAGTACTCTGTATAATTCTGTGGTGTGAAAAGGTTGTCGCAATGACAGCACAACTATAGCAGTTTTATTTACTATTCAAAACCATCAGTGAACCTACAGGTGTCTTCTGACGTTTAAGTAGAATGTTAATGATGGTGAATGGAAAGAAATACATTTTATTTGGGGACCTTTTATTATTATTTCATTTGACTTTTAGGCTCTCGATTAGAGCTTTTCACACCAAATCCAGTCTGTAGGACTGTTCAGGTCTTCTTAACCATGTAATAATGCAGAGTTTTGGGACTTCAACTTCACGTTCTTTGTAAAAAGTGTAAGGTTTGAATACCGCACCCAAGCCTTTTAGGAGCAAAAGGTAGTTGAAATTAGACTTTTGTTTTTAATGCACCTATGCTTTATATTTTATGCTGCTCTGTTCATATGTTGTGTTGTCTGTGTGCTCGTGTCCTGAAAAGACCATTTAATTGTTTTCTGTTGCTGGAATGGAAACAGCCGTGTGTATGTGGTGTAATGAACGTGTTACTGGTGCATGCGCTCGCTGTCCACAATCTAGACTCGTCACAGTGACGGTATAACAGTGATAGTACAGATGTATTAAGTTTGTATTTACCTGTATTTAACCGGGCCAGTGTTAAAGGTTTGCTTTGTAGTTCTGAACGATCAGGTTCTGATCACTGCGTGTGCACAGCGTGTCTACACTAACAGACTCAATACTGTCGAAGAATCGGACGTCTGAAGATGATCAAATACAGACTTCTGATCTTCTCACCTGAATGTCTGAAGTGTTTCTGTTTGGACAGATCTAAACGAGGCTGTGGCGTATGCTGGACAGCAAAGCACAGCTCCATGGGCATGGAACCAGACCAAAGTCCATCAACTGGACAAACGCAAACCAACAGAACCTAGAACGTTCCTTGTCCGTTCATCCGATTTATCAGGTCTTTTGCTCAACATCCTAAGGATGTTGTTCAGGTTTGTCCGTGTTTGTCCCGTTAGAGTGCTCTGGCCTCAACATGGCTGAATTTTCACACTCCGTTTTAGGGAGTGACTCCAAACACAGCCATAGACTACACCAGTAGGGTGCCTAGTGTTTTTCTAAAAGGCTTTCCGACGTTTGAACGGTTCTTTCATGCTGCTAGAGTAATCAATCAAGGTTCTCTGTAAGCACATGAAGCTTAGCGAGAATCATGGTCTTGTTAGCTAGAACCCTGAGACAGATTACAGTTTGGTCTGCTGTGAATGTTCTCACTAAAACCAGACACAACCCCCACTTTGAGAACCATGGCTTTAAATGACAGACGCACACTTCACCTTTCTCGAATAACGAGACTTTATTTATCAAATTACACAAACCCAGCTGGCGCGTTTCCAGACCATCCTGAGAGGCCGAGTTCAGTTCTGAATTTTACAAAAGGCATCGCTTAGCTGAACACTTCGCGGGGTGTACGGTGTGTGCATGAGTGCATGCCAGAGTGATAGCCTGTCCCATTTCAACAAGTTGATCCTTCTTGGAGCTGAAATCTGCCCTCTAAAATGTTGAGCAGCCAAACAGATTTTATTCTCAAACTCAAAATCTGCCACTGTCAGAACAAAACCTTGTATCAGCCAAATGGGATCTTTCATTATAACCTTTTTATTATTATTATTATTATTATTTTTATTTCATGTACATTTGGGACCATTCTTCTGGTTGTCATCATGAAACTGGAGGCAATGTAAAAGTCAGCTTATAAAAAATAACCAAAATGAGAATACAAGGGTTTGTTCTGAAAGCACCATCTTAAAAAGCCCAAAGCCTGCATTTTTTTTGTTAAATTAGCATTTCTGTGAGTCTATTACTGTCTTTAAGACTGATATATGTAAGTAAGCTCTCTTCTGACTGGCTGTCCTTGATTGTGCATCAAACAAAGAGCATTTCATGAAAAAGGACACCTTGTAAATGCAGATGCTTGAAAACGGTCATGCAAAAAGGAATTATGACCGTTTTGGCTATGCAAATAAAGGAGGACCTGAAGGCAAAATCTACAATAGAAGAAATCGCAGGATATTGGCCCTTTAAAATGTATTAAGAAGATGCAGTGGACAGAGATGAAGATGGTGAACAACTGCCACGTCCCTTTAACATTCAAATTACTAAAGAAAACACCTAAAGGAGCAGACAGGCTGTACCAGGCATGTGTGTCCAGCTCCGATCCTGGAGGCTCCTAGTCCAGCATGGTTTGCTCAAACACATCTGATTCCACTCTATAGTTATAGGTCAGGTTTTGTGCAATATATTTCCAAAAGTATCTAGACACCTTCTAATGGGTACTTTAAGGGGACAGCAAAGAGCACAGGGCCTATGGTCACCATGCCCAATGTCCAACGTGGGCTGGAAAGGTTAGGAAAGGAGTTCCTTCCAATAACTGGCACGAGTTGCCGTGGTAGAACTAAACATCCAACATCAGTACCTGACCTCAATGATGCTCTTGTGGGGCTAAAAGCAATCAAATTCTCACAGCAATGTTCCAACATCCAGTGTACCCCTCCCAGAAGAGTTGTCTATTACAGCAGCAAAGGAGATCAAACTCTGATCTATCACTAGAAACGCTGATGGAGTAGGTGTCTAGATACTGCTGGACACAGTGCAGGTGTGTCTAGAAGATGTGCTGGACTCTGACCCTCCAGGGCCGGAAATGAAGACCCCTGACCTGTGCAATATTCCTCAAGAGGGCCTGCTCAAATCGCTGAAGTGGAGGGGAATGTTACGGTGTGACTGAGGACAAGTCCAATGGGGACACTCTTCTGACCGGCGTGGTGTTGCTGGACAGGGGGTTGAAGACGCTGGGTAAGGACAGGTCAGTGGAGGACGGCTCTCCCTGCTCTCGTACGGCTGAGATCTGCCTCAGCAGGGCCTTCCCCTCCTCACGGGCCTGAAACATATAGAGGGGTATTGAGGGGATTACTGCATGTTAGGGGGGCTGACTGCTTAGGGGTCTGGTTTACACTAATTCTTCTCCATTCCATTACCATAACGTAAATAAAGCATGAGGGTGGCGCGAGAGTGGCGCGAAAGTGTGAAAGTGGAAAGATGGTGGTTTGTGGCGTTACAGACTTACATCGTTGTAGTCGCAGCAACGCTGAGCACAGAGAGACGCCTCATCGTAGAGCTTGTTCTTGAAGTAGTACTGACCCAGATACCGCAGGGCAGTGCTGACCTCCGCATGCTCCAGCTGCTCCTGAGAAAGACAACACACACACACACACACACACGTAACATATCCGAGCAGCATGTCAGGTGTGGTTTATGGACTGTACAACTTACGGAGGTTCAAAACATTGTCCCTCCTGAAACAATTTACCCTATAGCACAATTCAGAGTAGCGGGTTTCAGAGTTGGTTTCAGGTTTCAAATTGACCGATTTCAGTCAGGCGAGACTGCGAGTGTTCTCAATTTCTAAAGACAGACATAATTTACTTTTCTACTTTAATCTTGGATACACAGGGTGCATTATTAATATCATGACTTTTGGTGATCCCTGTATTTCTTTAATATCACAATATTTAATCAAATTCAATTAAAAAAAATCTGCAATGTCGTGCAGTCCGATTAGGAACGCTGGAGAACACGCTCCTCTCAACAGTGATGTGTGTGAGCAGTAATTAGACAGACGTACCCCACAGGAGAAGATGTCCTGGATGTAGATGATGTAACACTGTGCTGCGTCGTCCGACTCGTTCAACTGCTCGTGAAGTCTGCACACATCAAGACATCATTAAACAACACAATATCGCTGCTAATAAGCGCACTTTCTCCTGAATATCATTCCCTACTGTGCTCCGCTCGTGATGTATGTGCGAAACAAAAACAGACTGTGCCTTGAAGACTGATATGTAAATGAACCTTGTTCTGATTGTCTGCTTTATTACCGTATTGGGGCTCATTTAAGAAGTAGGCTAGAACACCTTGCAGCCTCAGTGTGAATGAGCAGGGCTAAACTGCTGTAGGCTAATTGAAAATGTGTATTTTTTGCAGGGTGGTTTCAGATACGGACTGGGGAGTAAACAGAATGTAAATTTTTGTGCCAAAATCAAAAAAACTGGGAGAAACGGTTCTCTGACACAGGACCTTTAACAAGGTTACATAGGAAGAGTAGATTTTCTTACTTTGCTAGTTTGAGAAGAGCCATTCTCTCCACGTCTCCTACAGAGTACGCTCTCCAGTAACACTGAGACAACAGAGAACAATTACGATCAGAACAGTTGATCTATTCTAAGGTAGACACATCCCTTCCCACTCTCCCAGAGTGCCCCTCAAACCCCTCTGACTTCAACCACCCCCCCCACAGTCTCCCACAGTTCATCCCAAATCCCCTCCTTCAGAATGCCCCTCAAACCCATAACAGCCAAACAACTTTTTTTTCTTTTTTTTTTTGCATGACTAGGACATCATATCATTTTATGGCTTTTTATATTTTCAAGAGCACATTGAACATATTAATATATAATACATATTAAATATGTACATATATATGCACATTTTAAATATATATATATATATATATATATATATATATATATATATATATATATATATATATACACAAAAAAAATGAAGGCTTTGATTACTATAAGTTTTGCTAAGACAAATTAACTAAATTATTGAACCAATTTGCGTAAAAATGTAAACAATGCTTATTATTAATGCTCATTATGCTCATAAAAAAATAAATAAAAAAAACAACAGAATGAACCTACATTCTCTCAAAGTTCCCCTTACACCCCTCCAACCCCACCGCCCTAACCTGTGTTCACACTAGCGGGCGACAGAGCAACAAGGCTTGGGAAGCATGCAATTTTTAGCTGCAATTTCCCGACAAGCAGCAAGCGACACAGCGACCAGTGACCAATCGAGCTGAGATTTTCTCAACTTCATGCAAATAAATTATGATGCAGTGAAACGATATTCTAACCGATTGGCTCCAACAAATTCTTAACCCAACCTAAACCTAAATCCAACCCTAAAATGGTAAGGTAGTGGTTAGGGTTATGTGTAGGGTTACATTCAATTACATTCACCTCAATTACAGTTCAGCTGCATTTAACAGGCATTCAGTTGAATGTCAGGTTTCAGAGTATCTACAAGGCATCTCCAATGAACCATCCCAGTAAAGCGTAACCACATTTTCTTGTCGAAAGCTGGACCTTGTACACAATCACACATGACAACACGAGTGGCCTCGAGCACACCCACCAGGGACCAACTTGGGGCAACCAAAGCAACTTGTCGCCTGTTAGTGTGAACACAGCGTCCACCCTCTCAAAGAGTGCAAAACACCCCCCTCCTCCCACCCCAACTCTGAATTACTTCTGACCTTTTTGGCCTCAACCTGTTGAGAGAGCTTCTCGTAACATTCTCCCAGAGCCACCAGCATGCGGGAGTCATTCGGCCTGCAGAGGAGAAAGACACATTCATCAAGGCACAGACACCGGGCACAACAGACACCGGGCACCAAACACTGGGCACCAAACACACCTGAGCTGGTGGGCTTTCCTGTAGTAGTAGAGAGAGTAAAAAGGCATTTTGAGGATCTCATATGTCTGTCCAAGTCCATACCAGGCTCGATAGTCCCTCTTATTCACCTCAATAGCGTGTCTAAAAGGGGGAAGGAAAAAGAAAGACATTTAAACCAGCAGCAGCAGCAGCAGCAGCATTGCATCAAACTATAGGGATGTCACAATACCATTCATTTGGTTGCCTCTCCCAAAACCACAAAAATTCCCCATTCCAATTCTGATACCAAAAAAACACAAAAAAAAAATTAATGAAATGAATATCTGTTATTTAACTTTTAGGATGTTTTGCTAATTGTAGTTCACGTCTGCATTTTTTTCTAGTTTAAAGACTACAAAGTTATTGATAATCAAGAGTTTTTGATCTGATTGTTGATGGTTATTTTTATTGATTAGATAGACATATAGGATATCAAATGTCTATAATAAAATAAAATAGCCTAGAGAGAAGATCATTTATTAATTGCTTAATATGAATTATTTATGTGATATTTTATTTATTTAATATTATTTAATTTTCTATCACTCAAAAACAGCAGAAACAGCTAAATATTGTAATATTTTATAGTAAGTGTGTCATTTGTTGTTTTTCTTCTAACTTTATTGGGACTGCAAACAGTCGGTTCACTGTTTGGCCATATCTGTCTGTCTCTATGTGTATGTGAGGGAGAGAGTGTGAGTGAGTGAGTGCCCCTCCTCATGCTTCTCTGAGGACAAATTTCAGTAGCTTCGGTACCATATAAAACAAGTACCGTCAATTTTAAAACACTAAAAGTTTATATTTTACAAACACTAACACTGATTGAAAATCAAAATTGAGCCTTTATCTAAACACACTGCATACAAGCAGCTTTTTCTGATTCTGATTCTGATTCTGATTCTGATTTTCTAAGAGGTTTCTTGGTCAGCCAGTCTCGACTTCCACAGTTCCCTTTAGCTACTGTGTCTGAATGGAGTCTGAATGTTCTCCTGCTCTATAGAACTAATTAGCTTCATTTTCAGATCCCCAGAAGCTGCTTAGAGTAGCCCTTTGAGGGTGCAGAGTTTGAGCACACAGTTTAAGTATTTCTTATGGTCTGAAATCGTTAGTCCTGATGAGTAATCTGGAGTGAAGCAGACCTGTAGGCTTGAATGGCGGCGGACGTGTTCTTCATCTCCATGTATTCGTGGCCCATGAGGGTCCAGGCCCCCAGGCAGCGCGGGTTCAGCTTCAGAGCTCTCTGGAAGTACAGCGCCGCCTTCTCGTGCTGCGAGCGCAGACTGTAGTAGTTACCTTTACAGAGCAGAGAGACAGAAACGCAGGGGGTCAGAAGACAGCACAGCTCAGCCCCCCAGCTCAGAGATGTTTTATTTAGAGTGTGTGCATTCTTCCTGAGGTTTCCTGAGAGCAGTTTATTAAAGTAACAGAAGACGAGAGAGAGAGAGAGTGTGTGTTACTGGAAATAACAGCACAAACAGAAGGCCATAGACATACACACACACATACACATACACACACACACACACACACACACAAAATGCTCACATTTGTGCTCACAAAATAACATTTTCGCTTCTCAACCAATCAGCTTGCATGGTGGAAACTAACTGTTCTTTAAATATAAGAAATGGAATAATTCCATTAAAGCAGCAAAGCATAATGGTGCCCCCCCCCCCCCGTTTTTACTTTTGCACTTTACAAGCTACTGTAAATTCTTTAGTTCTATACAGTACATATCTAGTGTATATACTGCTTTTCCATTCTTATATTTTTGGTAATACTCTCTCCCCGTCTGTCTGTCTGTCTGTCTATCTAGCTACTGTGAAGCACCACTTACTCACCAATCACACAGCAAGTCTCCACTCTGTACTTATCGATCTCCACCAGGTTATGGGCCAAATAGCTCAGCTCAGGCTTCATGCTCTAAAAAACAAAACATTAAGTTATTCTCAAAAAGGCTAAAACATATTTTTGTTGTTTAGCAAGCCTATTTTAGCCTATTTCCTTTAACTGCATTTTCTTTCATTTTAATGATACTCATGTATTTGGCAAGATTATTTTTGTGGCGTATTTGACATAGAGCAATTTACAAAATGTACCAAAAAAAAGCAAAACAAACTGAAGATGTGTATTTATTTCAAATACATTCTTAAGACAGACCAAAAACAAACAAACAAAAAAAAACTAAATGTATAATTTTAGTAAATTTAAATATTACATATTAGGGCTGCACAGTTTATCGAATCACATCGCAGAATGTGCAAGGTCATGTAAGGCACAATATTGTGCCCCCCCCCCAACAATATTGTACATCCCTTTTACATATTAAGTAAAGCAAACTATTTAGTAAAGGAAACATGCAGTTACCTAAACTGGTCATTTCCATTTGATCATTAACCAATTTAATTGATTTTATTTTTATTGGCTTTTTGATACAAGTTTTGTCTTTGATTTCCAGTTCGCTGTGCTTTTGTTCTCATTTGTAATAATATAAAACAAATGAAACTGCTTTTGCATATAAAATGTACCTTATTCACATTATTATTATTATTATTATTTTAAAAATCTAATAACATCCACTCAGTAATTTAATAACAACATCATAATGTTTTTTCCCAGCACTTTGGGAGGCGATAGGCTGGTTGCTTGTGCTGTATAAAAGCGCAAAATATTAAAATAAACAAAAGAGTACTTTTTAAGGGCAGCATTGTGTTCGTTCTAACAGGGGGTAAGACTATGCTGAATTACAGTTTCAAGGAAGAAGCAAGGAAGAGGAGTAAGCTGGTCAGTGGTCTTACCCTGACATACAGCAGGTTGGAGAATGTGTCCATGTTCTCAATCCGGAAAGGATCCTGCTCCCGAAGTTCGTTGAACAAATCTAAGGCTTGGTCAATATCTGCGGTCCACACGTACGCACATGCATGAACACACACACAGACACGTTTATGTGAAATAGACTGAAGCTAATGAAATGGATGCATTTGTCTCAATGCTGTAGATCACTGGACCCACCTCTGATGTTGTGATAAGCCACAGCGATCTGGGAGATGATGTAGGTGCTTTTGGCGAACCCGGCCTCCATCAGGCTCTGGTACTTCTGCAGTGCCTCCTTGATCATCTGCAGCTCGGTGTACATGTGTGCCATGAAGAAGTCCCTCACCCAGCAGTCCGGCAGCGATAGAGACTTCAGCTACGAGGAGAGAGAAGGGACAGGAGGGACAAAAACGTTGCCTTAGAGTTACAGAGCAGAGTAATCTGGGTAATCGCGGGTAATCAGGATCTACAGCCCCAGCTGCAAAATAGCAAATGTGCCACAGGATGCATGTAATAAATAAATGAATGAATGAATAAATAAATATATAATAATAATAATAAACATTGTTTATCTTCTTAGAGACACCATTTCATTCATTCAATAGTTTATTTTTATATATCATATTTACTTTACAACTATATCTGCCCGTCTGGTGCACTAATGGTGGGTCTGTACCATTTCGATGTTGGTGATGAGGTTGCACAGCTCCAGCCAGGCACCCCAGTGCAGAGGAAGAGCATGAGTCGCAGCAACAAAGATGTCTACAGCCTCCTTCAGCAGGTCTAGTTTTCGCAGCACCACGCCGTACCTGCAGGCCGAGAGACAGGGGGGAGTTATACTAAAGAGTGAGCAGATTAGTATGGTGGTTGAGGGGGTGTGTTTACTGCAGAGGTGTGCTGTACAGGTAGAGGGAGAATCCATCCAGCTCTCCAGCGATGTGCTTCTTACTGAGCTCCACCCTCAGCTCCCGCAGAGCCTCATTCCGCACCTGCCCTTTCTCCAGAGGACCTGCACACACACACACACACACACACACACACACACACACACACACTTTAAACTTTTAACAAATATGTAAAAGGGACAGGGGTAGACTCCTGCAGGCTGAAGGGGTTAAAATCTCCTTACCTAGGCTGTCCACTGTCTCGTCATCCTTCTTCTTCTCTCCAGACTAAACACATGCAGGAAGGTAAAAAAATAATAATTAGCTTTTAAACACCAAAAGACATTCATCTTTGAATCATGTGGCTAAAAGTAAATTATCTGTCTTTTAAATCATCATAAAAATCTGATTTTCGGTCACAGAGCACTACTGATTTTTATCATTTTAAAATCAAAGTGCTAGGAAGCTAAGAACCTGTCCTGTCCCTGAAAAAAGATCTCTAAGGCAGCTGTAGCTACTCCCACTTTCAGGAAATGTCACCAGAAAGGGCTCAGTCCTCGTTTGACCACAGTGTCCATTTAACCCCATCAAACCTAACATCTCAGTCGTAAAAAAATAATGGGTCTTAGTTAGAACATACAGTTCCACGTAAAAGTGTAAGAAAATACTAAAATATTGAAGGATCATGATATTATGTTTTGCAGTATTAGCATACTAAGACGTTGACACTGTGACCCGATGATCACAAGTTCGAATCCTAGGTCATGCTGCCTCGCCATCAGCCACCGGAGCCTGAGAGAGCACAACTGGCCATGCTCTCTCACTGGATCTGACACTTTCCTGCTGCTTTGTGATACTGCATTGGCAGAGGCTAGAAAGGAGGCGGTGGCTGACTTCACATACATCGTGATAGAGGAGTCCTAGTGAGTGGCTGGGTCAACTGGCTTAGCTAAATAAGGGAGATTTTTTTTAATAAAAGAAATTTAACAAAGATTAACGTGAGTAGCGTGAGCAGTACAGCCATTCAGCCTTTCCTTACATTGAAATTCACCCAAAGAACAACTATAGGACACCTCATCGCTTCTGATCAAACAGAACACACTCTAAGGCTTTTCCTCTTTATCATTCTTACTAAATTTAAATATTACAGTTAGAGTTTAATGTTACCCACCAGATAACGCGAGTACATGTAGAGGAAGTAGGCTTTCTGACTGCGGCAGCCTCGGAGGAAGTACGCGGCTCGGTCATACTCCTTCAGGTCAAAATAGGACTTGGCCAGGCAGAGAGCATCTAGGTCCTGAGCGTCCTCCTGCAAATACAAGGTTTCATCATCTGTCTGCCAGCTCAGTCACCTTCTTTTCCCGCTACACACCTCTGTACGTAACAGCGGTCAACAACAGCACACACCAAGTCTGCGAGGACCTCCCCCTGAGCTCCACTTAAACTGCATAGGTTTATGAACCAAAGCGGCCCGACTATTTTCCAAACTCTCTTTAGCCCTTACAATTAAACACACTGTGCTTTAAAGTCTGAAACATGTAAATGAGCTATGCTCTAATTGGCTTGCCAGAATTTTACTTTCTCAGAGCTGAAGCAATACTGAAAAAATGGGGATGTATCGATACAAGCTACTAGGTACAAGTATGGTATCGTGTGAAATGTAGTGCTTTTGAGTATTGCTACAGTAACTGTAGTCTTGTTTGCCCCCTCCAACTGTTCCTCCTCTCTCTGTTGGTGGTTCGAACAAGGATGATGTGTCTGTTTGTTTGCATGCTAACGTTTAATCTTTACTGCTTGATGAGTTTCTTCCATTTTTTTCCCCTTTTTCGAACGATGAGGTCCAAACTGTGGTGCGAACGGGACCATGACTTTCGAATACCATTACAGTTACCGTTACTTACTTATGCTCTCATTTGGACCCCACTGTGTTATTGTGGCATTCAGTTGGTCTGAGGCTTAATTCGCTGGTAGAAAAACAAAGCACCACCACAACAGCTAAACAGAGTTCTCCAGTGTTTAGAAACTCACCTCGGTCAGCTCAGGGGGCGAGGGCAGCTTACTGAGCGGGAGAGGATCGAGAGCGAACGCCAACTCAGACGCCCTGTTAAAACAAACAGCTTAATCCCAGAAACCAAACTGCAGCATTTTACCAACAGCAATATAGCACCTGCCTTTTAACGGCAGCCTCACAAAGGTGGAAAGGTGAAAGCTTTTAACAAAGTCGACTATTTGCGTGTAAATCTCACTTAATTCTTTTGAATGGCGGTGATGGGAAGACAAGACAAGACAACAGTATTTACCATTTGTGTTGGACACAGACAGTTTTTCCCCATACCATTTAGTGGACACACACAGATCTGGGTAATATGATATATTTATCATAACATGATAAATTGTGTCATCATGATAACAATAAGCTTTCCTAAGTATATGGAGGAGACTGTTAGTGCTTAATAAACACTGATCAGCTGCAGGTTTCAGTACAGACAGTGTAATTAGATGAAGAGCAGCAGACGTTGAGTATAAATCACTGTACTCAGTACAGGAGAGTATCTGAATCAGTCGCTACTGATGTTCTTAGTCTGTGACGATCAGTATCGTGATAAATATTGTGCATCGCTAAAAAGTCTATAAAAATTGTGATATAGTATTTTTACCATATCACCCAGCCCTAACACACACATTCACACTAGTGATCAAACACTAGGAAGCCATCGCTGTGGTGCCCAGGGAGCAGAGAGGGTGAAGGGCCTTGCTCAAGGGCCCAGCAGGGCCAGCTGGTCGAACCCACAACCCTGTCATCAACAGCCCGGTGCTCTAACCGCTGAGGCAACACTGCCCCACTAGAACCAGGTTTATTTACTATCCAGAACCAGCCAGTGTCCCTGCACGTGTCTTCTGAGTTTGTGATGCTGCTGATAAAATAGTGGCAAATTTGACATAAAAAAATTAGGGCACAAATTTCTCTGTGGCAATTTTTTTTTTTGCCACACAACACCCTGCATGTACCCTTCCGCAATGTTAACTAAATTACATTACATTTTAAAAACACTTTTTAAAAAAACTGTTCGCATCTCATTGTTTTAATTTACCAGCTAGAGGGTAGCTCTAAGCTGAGTTGGTCATTTTCCGGTCCACCTTAAACGGAGCAGTAGTTACAGTCTGGCGCCAGAAACGCCGGAATGCGGCCGCTACGACATTTAAGGTGGACCAGAAAATTCGACTAGTAAACGGGCAAATACGAACCCGAGCGAGGTTTAGACTGTGTGTCGTGTGCTGGACAAAGTCTGTGAGCGTGTACTCTCACCATTTAGCGCTGTGGACCAGTCCCCGCTCCCTGCACTGCTCCTGAATCTTCACAAGTTGCTGCTTTACTCCGACCAGGTCCTGGAGCTCCACACTGAGCGCCGCCATCTCTCCCGCCTAGAACGACAAATCGCTCTCACACACAGCGGCACCCTGCGGCCACTGGAGGAACTGCACTCATGCAAGACATAAACATAAACATAAACAAACAAACAAACAACCTGATCTTTAATTAACCTTTGATATAAAAGGTTATAGTGCTATTGCATGCCGTTAGTTTACAACGGGATATGCTAGGCTAACGACGCTAACAAACAGTTCATTTAGGACCGTCATATTTGTTAATATAACAATATAATAACTTTGAACTAACTAGCTATCTAAACAAGTTAACTAACTGCATATTTAAACCTTTAGCTAGCTAAAAGAAATAAATAAAGGTATGGGTGTGTTTTGAGAGAGGTGTATGTTTACAGAGTTGAGACTGGTGAAGGTCCGGCGTTTATTAGCTAGCTAGCATAGCTAGCAGCTTTAGCCTAGCGCCTCCTGTTGGAAATCTTTAATGGCTTATCCACAATCTGTTACTGTATTATTCCTTTATCAGTTTGTCAGAGTTTTCAAGCTCATTTAGCAGGCTAAGCTAACGTTTCTCACCTTAATTAATTAATCAGAGTAAGCAGGGCTGTACAGAGCTCACATTGGCTAGCAAGTAAACAAGGATGCTAGCAGATGCTAACGGACGCTTCTGCCAAAGTGACCCCAAGCATTAGCTGTAATATACACTATATGTACAGACATAACGGGACACCTGGAATGAAGGGCATTCACCAGAGTTTATCCTGCTTAAAGTAGCTGAATGCAGTCATTAGAAGGGGTGTCCACAAACATTTGGACACATATAGTGTATATAGTCTAGTATAAAACAAAACAGGCCAGTGCGAAGGGCGCTTCAAACAGGCCAACTACCAGTTAAGCATCCCATTGCTACTTTGAGTTCTCATGTTCCTATCTAGAACCATAGCCTAGAGCCTTTCCAAAAAAAAAAGGCTCTAGGCTGTTTCTCCAGTCTTCAACTGTCCAGTGTTGGTGAGCCTGTGCTGAGCCACTGCAGCCTCAGCTTTCTGGTCTTGGCTGACAGAAGTGGTACCAGATGTGGTCTTCTGCTGTTGTAGCCCACCCACCTCAAGGCTGGACGTGTCGTTCATTCTGTCAGTATAGTTCAAGATCTCAAGATCTTTTATTTAATTGCTTTTAGTGAAACACTACAGATTATCTTTTCGGAGCAACTCTGAGTACACATCCTTATTAGAGTCATTTCCGTCAACATCGATCAGACAGCACAGTTTTATTAGCCTTTATTCTGGGACAGATTCAGAATCTCATCATGCAGAAGCAGAAACAAAAGCCGTTTAAAAGATCAGAGACAGTATTTACACACAGTCCAGACTGGCAACGTCCTCTCTGGTCAAAAACAGTGATGAGGAAAACATTCTGCAGTATAAAAGTGAGCCCGGGGTCCGAGGACTGAGTGAAGTGCAGTGGGGTGGGTGAGGGGCAGTTTCCCCAGTTGATCTGCGGGTGATTAACCTATATCTGTGTCGGAACGTCCTGACAATATCATCATATTCATGCCAGAGAGATGGAGGTGAACTCATTTTTAGAACTCATTTTATATTCAATAAAGAAACACGCAAATAAATACATATATATATATATATATATTTAACATCTGGACGGCTCATTCTGGGCCCCATCTGGTTTCATAAAAACCAAATTGAGCGGTGCAGTGTGAACACAGTCTCAAAGTGTGGATTTAAGGATGGAAACAGCTCCTACGTATGAGGGCCTGCCCATTAAGGGGACCAATCAGCATTACATTTCTAATTGACGTTCCAGTAAAGGTACTATTGTGGGACAGCTGTCTGAGGAAAACTCATACTGAGTTTATCAGTGGAACAGCTGTCTGAGGGGAAATCATACTGGGTTCCTTAGTGGAACAAATGTCTGAAGGCGATTCCTACTAGGTTCCTCAGTGGAACAGCTGTCTGAGGGGAAATTCATACTGGGTTAGTCAGTGGAACAACTATCCAAAAGCAATTCATATCAGGTTCCTCAGTGGAACAGCTGCCTGAGGGGAAATTCATACTGGGTTCCTCAGTGGAACAGCTGTCTAAGGGGAATTCATACTGGGTTCCTCAGTGAAACATCTGTCTGAGGGAAATTCATACTGCGTTCCTCAGTGGAACAGCTGTCTGAGGGAAATTCGTACTGGGTTCCTCAGTGGAACAGCTGCCTGAGGGAAAATCATACTGGGTTTGTCAGTGGAACATCTATCCAAAAGCGATTCATATCGGGTTCCTCAGTGGAACAGCTGCCTGAGGGAAAATTCCTACTGGTTTTGTCAGTGGAACAGCTGTCTGGGGGGAATTCATACTGGGTTCCTTAGTGAAACAGCTGTCTGATGGTTCCTCAACAGAATAGCTGTCTGATGGGAATTCATTTTGGGTTCCGTAGTGGAACAAAAGTCTAAAGGCGATTCATATTAAGTTTCTAAGTGAAACAGCTGTCTGAGAGCAATTCATACTGGGTTCCATAGTGGAACCACTTTCAAGGTTTCAACCTGTCTGGTGAATCTAATCTTCGCCTCCATAATGCGCTGATAATTCAGAGGGTCAAGAGAAGAATGTATGCAGGACTAAACAAGATTGGAACTGGAGCTTGTCATGTGCCACAGGACACGGCCTACAGAGCAAACGCTCCTCAGAGGAGTGTTTGCAGTGTCGCGCAATACAACTTAAATGTGAGAGCGGCGTCTCCTATACACAGTGTTCTCGCTAATGAAACGGACAGATCTGTATAAAACTCTTTGGTGGGAGACGGAACGCTACTGAATTGAAGACAGGTAGAAATATTGCACTCAGTGAAACTGTCGTCATCATCATGCTGTACTTACAAATACTGACTACTGAACACTTAAAACTCTGCACTAAAGACCTCTCTGATTTGAAATAACGTGAGAATCCCGTTTACACCTCCTCGTTTCAGGCTACCAGTGTGTGGACCATAACTGTATCAGATCTGTTTACACTGGGAGGTCTGATGTGTCTGCGGTTAGTCAGACTGAAATCTCATTACCGTGTAGGCTATAGCTTCATGCTCAGTCCAGCAAGTAGCACCTAAATTACATCAACATCTCTGGCGGGGCAACCAGGGGCAACAGAGTAGGTGTGGCCAGAGCACTAGGAGGGGCTTGGATTGTATTGGGGGGTTAAGTTAAAATGGGAAGGCTTTTGGTTGTGCTCTGAGGGGGTTAGGTTGTTTATAATGTGCTGGGAGGTACCAGGAGGCTTCATTTGGTCATACTAAGAGGACCTTTGGTTGTACTGGGAAAGTGTTTGGGTGTTGAATGTGGCTTGTAGAGAAAGATGCATACACACTGGTCTAATGTGGCTAAATCTGAATCTGAAATGTGGGTGTGGTGTGTTTACACCAGCATTTATCCAGATTTGATCCTGGTGCTCAAGACGCACAAAACGTTCAGGTGTAAACAGGATAAAAGTGATAGTTAAAAACAGCTGACGAGAAAAGACTACTTCACATATTTACTGTATAAACACATGGTCGTACTCCCCTCGGGAGTAAAACCACAGCTGCGCGTTGGTTATCACCACGTCCCTCATCAGCAGGTGACGATATCGGCTATAAGAGCGACAGCTCAGTCAAGAGTTCCTCTCTCCTTCAAGGCCCAGAAACCTAATGTAAGCTCCTAGTGAGATGTCTGCGATGTCAGACCGTTGAGTATGGGGGGCCGGTAGAATGCAGAGGTAAAGCCACTGCGCTGTTGGACTGTCTTTCACCCGGACAGACGTCCGACTGAGAGCAGGCCTCGGAGGATGCCATGGAACTTGGCGGGGACGTCTTCTGACTCCTTGACAAGGGAAAGCCGCTGACCAGGAACTGAGGAACTGAGGAAATCAGAGCCATTTTTGGAGTCCTGGTGTGTAAAAAATAAAACACAAACAAACAAAATGTTCAGCAAAATAATCAACATGTTCCTTAGTTAAAGCACTGGAGCTATGAGCCTAATGTAGCTACTGAGGCAAGGTATACCTGTACCTGCATCTGACCTCACTGATGGATGAATGCAATCAAATCCATCGCAGCAATGTTTAACTTTATCTAGTGTAAAACCTTTAGGCTGTTTAAGTAACTAATGAGACTAGAGCTGACTTCTTATTAGAAGTATACGCAGCTAGTCAAAGGGAATTCATACTGGGTTCCCAGTGAAATACCTGTCTGATGGCAATTCACACTGGGTTCCTCAGTGGAACAGTCTGTTACAGTGTTACGCTACAGGCCTTCCAGCAGAGCTCTGAAAAATACATGCGCTCCACTGAGACAGAGGGGAAGTGCTGCAGCACGCCCTGCTGGACAAACCCACTTCTGTACCACTATGTGGAAAACGAAATACAAATGCAAACAACAACAACAACAAAAAAATATATACAGGAATAAATGCATGAAAAAAAGGGAATATAAATAAATGATTAATTAAATGCATGACATAAAAGGCATAAATGAATGAATAAATAAATGTAGCATAAATAAATAAAAGCATGAATAAATAAATGTGTCACATAAGTGCATAAATAAATGAACGAATAAATAAATAAATGAATAATTTAGGGTGTAAATGCATCCATAAGTAGCATATAAGTGCGGCTTATACAGTATTTTCTGAAACCGTGCATTTATATATACAGTGTATTTATATAGTGAGTAAGCAGGTTCTAGAGAATGTTTAGATGTAAGAGTAGAAAGTAGAGAATGTGGGGGTGAGACAGTGAGAGAGCAGAGAAAGTGTGTGTGTGAGAGTCAGACAGTGAGGGTTTGTTAGTGAGAGTAGAGTGAGAGTGGAAGTGTGAAACAGTGAAAGAGTAGAGAGTGTTGGGATGTGAGTGTGAGAGCGTAAGAGTTAAGACTGTGAGAGTAAGACAGTGAGAGAGAGTGAGAGTACAAAGAGTGAGACAGTGAGAGGAGAGTGAGAGAGAGTTACTCTGTGTTGTCCTGCTGTTTCCCGGCCGGGTCGCAGGCTGCTGGTCTGTGGGTGGCGCTGTAGGGGAACGCCGCTCCGCTGCTCGACCCGTACGGCAGCTTGTTGAGGCGAGAGAGGGCCTTTATGCTCCCGGGGGGGCGTCCAGGACTGACCTTGTACCCTGCCGCTCTGGTGGTCCCAAGTGGTCTCCCGGGGCTGGTTTTGAACCCCGCCGCTTTAGTGGTGCCCAGCGGCCGCCCGGTGCTTGTTCTGTACCCGGCTAATTTAGTGGTCCCGACCGGCCGTCCCCGCTTCCCTGAACGGCCCGATGCCTTCTTTTTCTTAGAGTCCTCGGGTTTCTCGCCTGCTTTGGGGGCTCGAGCAGTGGGCCGTGGCGGGCCTGCGGCCGGCTGCCTGTGGCAGGAAGCGGGTTTGGGGGCTTGCAGTGGCACAGAGAGGTGGGTCAGAGGCATCTGCAGGGCTGCTGGAGGAGGCGTGGAGGGGTAGAACTTGTTGGCGTGGGCTGAGCACAGATCGAAGTGACCGGCAGGGAGACGCCCATCCTCGGCCAAACAGGAAGGCCTGCCGGTCAGACAGTAATCAGTGCTGGTACTCGCAACCTGGCGCATCATCTGCAGAAAACATAGACTACATCAAAGTCTGAGCTTTGCTATAGCTTTAAGTTAAAGACCCAGTTAAAACCAACTGCCCTGTTTACTAAATAATAAGCCAAACTAAAGGAAAGATCTGTGTTAATATATCAGTAACATGAATCAAAAAATGAGCAAAGCACCTCATCATCGCGTACGTCCAGATATTTTTGGTCTAAGATATAAGTTGTATCTTCTGCTATGTTATGTGGCTCCTATCAGACACTGCGCCAGAGACGTTATAAATGAGGAGACTGGCCACTGGTTGAAATATTAATGGGAGTTTCTCGTAACGCTCAACATGCCGTTGGTTTACTGATTAAATCCTGCCTTCCAATAAAATAGGTTAATAAGCTAGCTGGATACAGCACGAGCGCAATCACATTTTTTGTCCATTGAAATGCCACTAAACTATTCCTGAATTATTTATCAGCTGTTTTATGTTCTGAAATAATAATTTGCCATTCAGTTTTGAGTATTTTGGTCTCTGCTCATTCATAGAGATAGAAGACCAGGCTTCTATGACTGGAAGTAACTGCCCAGCGGCGTTACACAGATGTCCGTAGAGTGAACTATAGGGACTTTGATTTCGCTTTATTATGCATTACAGTATGTCTGTTTGTTCTTTATTCTACTGTATTTTAGTGTAATTCAGTATACCGTACTATATTAATGTTCAGTATGATCCCATATGAGGAACATTATTAAATAAACTGCTCTATTGTAGTACATTCTTTGGTATTGTGGTATGGAACTGTATTTCAGTGCATTACCATAAATTTTGCTGTATTTTACAGCCGTTCAATGTACTATACAACATTTTACTGTATTTGGTGCATCAGTGTACTGTACTATATTGTAGCATATTTAAGTGTATTTTTGTATAAATAAATATACTGTCGTATAGTGTTTTCAGTATATTTTAGAATATTTTAGGTTACTATAATTTGCTGTGTGTATTTCAGGACGTACATTTGAGCATTGTTGTATTTTAGTATGTTTAGGATATTGTAGTGTAGTGTAATACACTAAATATTAATATATTTGAGTATTTTTCCATATTTATGTATTTCAGTGTATACTGTGTATTTTACAATATTTAGCGTATGCCTGCGTACTGTACTATATATATATATTTTTTTTTTTATTATTATTATTATTAATTTTTTTATTTTTTTGCAGATTTTTGTATATTTCTGTATAATTTAGCATTTTTCAGTATACTGTCATATAGTGTTTTTAGTGTATTTTATAATAGTTTAGGTTACTATATTGCAAGATATTACAGTATAGTGTTTTCAGCATATTTTCTAATATTGTAGAAACATTTGACATTTTCAGGGCATCGTTGAATTTGTTTCAGTGTAATGTACTACTGTTTTAGTATGTTACTATATTTTACCATGTTTCTGTATTTCAGTGTATTTTTAAATATTTAGGGTAGTTCTGTGTACTGTACTATTTTTATTAGCATATTTTAGTATATTTCTGTTTATTGCCATATAGTGTTTTCAGTGTATTTCAGAATATTGTAGAAGTATTTGACATTTTCAGGGCATTGTTAAATTTTTCACTGTGTTTTATTATATTTAGTATGTTTCCGTGTAATGTACTACTATTTTAATATTTTACTATAGTTTACCAGATGTCTGTATTTTAGTGTGTACTGTATATACTGCATATTTTAGAATATTTGAGCATTTTCCGTACATTGTTTTCAAGGGGTTCTAATATTTTAGAAATATTTGACATTTTCAGAGCATAGTTGTATATTTCAATGTTTAGGATATTGTAGTGTGGTGTAATATACTCAATTTTAGTACCTATAAGTATTTTACCATATGTATGTATTTTAGTGCATAGTGGACTATTTTAAAATATTTAGGGTAGTTCTGTGTACTGTACTATTTTTATTAGCATATTTTAGTATATTTCTGTTTATTGCCATATAGTGTTTTCAGTGTATTTCAGAATATTGTCGAAATATTTGACGATTTCAGAGCGTCCGTGTATGTTTAGTATGTTTTAGTGTAATGTACTACTCTTTTACTATATTTTACTGTATATTTTATTACACTGTTACTATATTTTACCATGTTTCTGTATTTCAGTGTATACTGTGCTATGTTTAGGGTATTTTGTTGTACTGTGCTATGTTTTGTACACTGTGTATTACACGTCTAGCTACAGGACACTACAGCTCAGAGGTGAAATAATGGAAATAATGGTGCACAACACACTGTACAGTCCAGGCATTCAGAGCTACAGTGTGGTGCACAGGCGTGTCCGCCAACAGCGTTATAAGCCCTGTATGAGCGCGTGCAGGTGACATATATACATACACACACAGCCAGCAGTGCAAGACTGAACCGCAGACGAACCGGACTGTCGTCGCCGAGTCACCGCCGAACTCACACACACACACACACACACACACACACACAAAGAGTTCCTCTGTGCAGGTTCAAAGCCGCCCACACACACACCCACCCACACAGTCGCGCGAGGGACAAACTTCATAAAAAGTGCATTTGTTTTGATGCACGCGCGTTCGCGAGCAAAGCCCCCTCTGCAAAAACGACAACAAAGCAGCGCGCGACTGTACCTTGTTTGATTGCTGCTCGCGGGCCGGAAAGGGTTAAAGGCGAAAATCCGTTCCATCCTCCGAACTACAGCTCGCGCATTTCAAACCCAGCCGAACCGCCTCGCTCCAGAACCTCCTGCGGGGGGTCCGGCGGTGCTGATCCGCTCTGCGCGACCCTCTCTGCGGCTTTCCAGCGGATCAGCGTCCCACCCGCGAGCCTTTACAGCAGAAAGGCAGCCATTTCCATTAAAAATTAATAAGTGTAGTCGGTCTGCGCATGCGCAGTGCGCTGCCGAAATAAAGGCGCCTCTTCTGCGCCACCACATAAAAAATAAAATGAATTAATTAATAAATAAATCCACACATTTTTAATATGAAGGTTCGGTTCGGGAAGAGCAGCTCAAACAGCGGCCATTAAAAACATGCGCAAAGGCTGCGAAATGTATTAGCATAAAGAGGAGGGTCAGGACCCTGTCAAACCCAAACACTACCCAAAGCCCAGACCGATACCAAATCCTTCTTAGAACCCAGCACAATTGCTGAACCCAAAGCCCACCCATCACCACTGCCAAGCAAAAACCAACCCTACACTAAACCCATACACCAAAGCCCACCCCAATCCCAATACCCAGCCCTACACTAAATTCATACACCAAAGCCCACCCCAATCCCAATACCCAGCCCTACACTAAATTCATACACCAAAGCCCACCCCAATCCCAATACCCAGCCCTACACTAAACCCATACACCCCAACACCACTGCCAAGCTAAAACCAACCCCAATACCCAGCCCTACACTACACCCAATCACCACTGCCAAGCTAAAACCAACCCCAATACCCAGCCTTACACTAAATCCATACACCAAAGCCCACCCCAACCCCAATACCCAGCCTTACACTAAATCCATACACCCCATCATCACTGCCAAGCTAAAACCAACCCCAATACCAGCCCCACACTACACCCATACGCCAAAGCCCACCCAATCACCACTGCCAAGCAAAAACCAACTCCAATACCCAGCCCTACACTACACCCATACACCCCAACACCATTGCCAAGCTAAAACCAACCCCAATACCCAGCCCTACGCTACACCCATATGCCAAAGCCCACCCCAATACCCAGCCCTACACTAAACCCATACGGCAAAGACCACCCCAACACCACTGCCAAGCCAAAACCAACCCCAATACCCAGCCCTACACTATACCCATACACCCAAACACCACTGCAATCAAAAACCAACCCCAATACCCAGCCCTACACTAAATCCATACACCCCATCACCACTGCCAAGCTAAAACCAATCCCAATACCAGCCCCACACTAAACCCATACGCCAAAGCCCACCCAATCACCACTGCCAAGCAAAAACCAACTCCAATACCCAGCCCTACACTACACCCATATGCCAAAGCCCACCCCAATACCCAGCCCTACACTACACCCATACACCCCAACACCATTGCCAAGCTAAAACCAACCCCAATACCCAGCCCTACGCTACACCCATATGCCAAAGCCCACCCCAATACCCAGCCCTACGGCAAAGACCACCCCAACACCACTGCCAAGCCAAAACCAACCCCAATACCCAGCCCTACACTAAACCTATTCACCCAAACACCACTGCCAAGCTAAAACCAATCCCAATACCCAGCCCTACACTACACCCATACACCCCAACACCACTGCCAAGCCAAAACCAACCCCAATACCAGCCCCACACTACACCCATACGCCAAAGCCCACCCAATCACCACTGCCAAGCAAAAACCAACTCCAATACCCAGCCCTACACTACACCCATACACCCCAACACCACTGCCAAGCCAAAACCAACCCCAATACCCAGCCCTACGCTACACCCATACACCCCAACACCATTGCCAAGCTAAAACCAACCCCAATACCCAGCCCTACGCTACACCCATATGCCAAAGCCCACCCCAATACCCAGCCCTACACTAAACCCATACGGCAAAGACCACCCCAACACCACTGCCAAGCCAAAACCAACCCCAATACCCAGCCCCACACTAAACCCATATGCCAAAGCCCACCCAAACACCACTGCCAAGCAAAAAACAACCCCAAATACCCAGCCCAACACTAAACCCATATGCCAAAGCCTACCCCAACCCCAATACCCAGCCCTAGACTAAACCCATATGCCAAAACCCACCCCAACACCCAGCCCTGCACTATACCCATATGCCAAAGCCCACCCCAACACCTAGCCCTGCACTATACCCATACACCAAAGACCACCCCAACCCCAATACCCAGCCCTACACTATACCCATATGCCAAAGCCCACCCCAATACGCAACCCTGTACTATACCCATATGCCAAAGCCCACCCCAATACGCAACCCTGTACTATACCCATACGCCAAAGCCCACCCCAATACCCAGCCCTGTACTATACCCATACGCCAAAGCCCACCCAAACACCACTGCCAAGCCAAAACCAACCCCAATACCCAGCCCTACACTAAACCCATACACCCAAACACCACTGCCAAGACGAAGCCCTGCCCCTTACCAAAATCAAGCCCACCCCAACACCACTGCCAAGCTTCTGAAACTCCAAACACCAAAGCCCAACCAAGCCGAAGCCCAGCCCCTTACCAAAACCAACCTCAAAGCCCAGCCCCACACTTAACCCAAACTGACACCAGACAAGCCATAGCTCAGCCCCTTATCAAACCAAACCCCAGCACAATAACACATCCAATCTCAGAGCCTGAGACCAAACCCAACCATAAAGCCTAGACCGATAGCTAAATCAATGCTAAATCCCAAAAGCAATGCAAACCGCATACCCCAGCTCAATAACCCAACCCCAAAGTATAGCTCTATGCCAAACCCAGCAACAAAAAAACCCCTCTAAAAGTTAAACGTAATCCACCCTCAAACCTCATTTTCATCCTAACGTAAAGCCAAAACCAAAGCCAAAGCTTTCCCACAGATCAGTGTTTATACTGTACCTTCCAGCTCCGAGCGCTCGCCATTCTCCTCCAGCAGCGCCGGATCCAGCCGTATACATCATTCATCACATCTGCTGCAGTTTCTGTTATAAATGTTTGAATAAACGAGCCAGAAGACTCTGGCAGACCTACTCGACAAATGCTGCTCCACACGAAACATTCCCTGATTCTAACCTGGAGAAATGATTCAGATTCAAATACAGATTCAGATAAGAATCAAACTCATTTATTAATTTACACACGAAAACACGCACATTACAGCACATTTGTTTAAAAATGATTTTATTGTAAAAGAATCTAAACCATGTTACATCTTCGGAAAGTCGACTAACAGTCTGAGAAGACGCGCATCGAGTAAATGGGTCTGACTGACAAGAACTGGGTGTTGAGATGTTTCGCTGCACAGCTCCAAACCAACAGGAGAAAAAATATATAACAATTAGGTAGAACCTCAGAATCAGCTGCTTTATTGCCTTTTCTGATTAACAAAACATGTTCTAAAAAAAGAAATCTGAAACCACGGTGCTGTAAAGACAGAAATAAACACAGGGACACAAACTCAGCTCTCCTACAGAACCTTGTATCGTCCTTTGCTGGTTGGCTGATACGAATTTTGCTGAAAGGCAAGAAAAAGAGAAAAGAAAAGTACATTAATAACATTTACCTGAAAAACTAAAAACTGGTCTACTAACCAGGCTACTCTAAAACTAACCAAAGACACCTGACTCAAACACATACAGGAACTCTGAAGCCCCTCCCACTCAGTGCTTAGTGCAGCAAATAACCGGTTTGAGGTTTAGTGTGAACACAAGCCTGAGTAAAGTGGATTCAGCAGTTTTTCTGCAGGAGAGCCGCTTCCACTCCTGGGAGATTAGCGAGAGGCTCATGCTGTTTTTCCCTACGATTATTGGTCTATAGACATATACATATACATATATATATATATATATTAATATTATGCTTTGTTGACCCATTACTGGATTCCTGTAAAGCTGCTTTCTGACGTTAATTGTAACAATCGCTACACAAATAATTCAGATTAAAGCAGATCAAAGAGCCTCGGCTGCAAGTGTGAACGACACAAAGGCAAAGTTGTAAGAGTGTGAAGGGGCTTTTAAAGTTGCTGCGCTTTAGAAATGTACCTGTATTTTGTTCCAAGAGTGCACATCTTAACATAAATAATTTTTTAAAAATAAAATAAATGTATATTTAAAAAAAACAAACAAAAAACTAAAACAAACAAACAAACAAAAAAAAACATACCAGGCGGATAAGCTCTTCTTTGATGAGTCTGGTGATTTCTGCTTTCGCCTTCTGCACTGCCAGCTCATTAGCACCTGCAAAAACACCACAGTATCAGAACAGATCATTCAGTTATTACTTCTTTCATGATTATTACTGTTGTTGAAATGTGTGGTGTTTAAGCAGTTCTCCATAGTCTGCATCAAGACATCAAAACATTCAACAAGTGTTAGCATTTTATCGAATAGGACCAATTATACTATATAAAATTATACAAATGCTCTGTAGATTCATCATAATGTCCCCAACACTATTTTTTATTTTTAATTATTAAATAAAAGATTACAAAAAATGAATCTGGGTGTGTAGGATGGCCTAAGCTACCAGCATCCAGTACCTTAGCGTTTCTACAAATATGGGAAAATCTGGCAGACTGACTAATTCAGTACACAGCGTGCACAGCGAGTCCAACACAGGTTCTGGTGGGCTTCTGCAGCGGTGTGCAAGCTCCAGAGTTCCATGTAGTGGCTGAACAAGGTAGTGCAGCATTCTGTGACCATGAAGCCTTGCACAGAGGTTCTGTAATCCTTAATCTACAAATATGATCATATAGACCGGCTATGTATCATTACCTGCCGATGTCCAGCCAAAATGTTAGTGGCGGATACTGATACATACTGATACGGTGATTTTTCCATCTCTAGTTCTAGCTATAGAATCGGATGATATTAAATGATCGTGACGTTAAAGGATTAAATGTTAATGATCTAAAAATGGTGGAGAGCTGAAAAGTAAAGAAAGAGGCGTACTTTCGATGGCAAGATAGATCTTGCGCTCTCCCTCTTTGGGCTCTTTTCCTGGAGGGAAGTATGTGCCTCGGATGGTGATTGCAGCTTCAGAGTACTCTCCGATCCTCTGCAGCGCCTCCTTAGACGTGACCTTCCACCTGGCAGTCTGCAGAACAGAACAACAAACATTGAGACTTCGTAATTTAAAAAAAAAAAATATATATATATTTTCCCTTTTTCCCTCTAATTTACTTTAGCTCCCCCCAACATTAGCAATGGACTCAACATCTCCTTTGATACACGTGAGATCAGCCACCACCGGGCAGCCGACACACTTGGAGGAAAGTGCTGGTTTCCAAGTTCCACCACACCAGCTAACAGACGCCTGTGCCGCCCAACATCTCTTTAAGAGTGATGAGGGGAGAGAGTACCATCTACCCATCCTGAGCGAGCCAATTATGTTTTTTTTTTGGACTTGGGTTTTGAACTTGTGATCCCCCAGGCCATAGTGGAAATGCATTAGACCACATTAGAGTCACTCAGAGCCCACTTTTGACAAGAATTCACTAAACTCCACTTAAAAACTGAACTTTTCTACATCAAACATGACTTTTTCCAACAAATCCTGGAAAAGAATTTTTTTTTAGTCCATTTCTGTCTTGTGGGTCTTGAAATATGTCTGAGAGCTGAAGGCCTGGTGTAAATCTGCTCAACGACAGATGAGGGTGCAAAAAAAGAAAGAAAGAAATCAGAAGGCACGAACCTGAGGGAAGTCGTTGATCTCCAGCTCCTCCTCGTATCTCTTGATGCTCTCGGCCTGCTCAGCAGCCTGCCTCTCCTCCTCCAGTTTCTCTACGGGTGTGTAGTTCAACTTGGCGTTGATCTTCTCAGCCAGCTGCTCAGCAATGGTCTTGGCAGAGACGGACGGGGCAATTATGGTGCCGCCCCTCATGATGGCATTGGTTGCCTGCTGCATCACATCCTGTTATTGACAAACACAAAAACAAACAACACTGAGACGGATAAGACTGGCAGGTTTTCAAAAAAATATAATATTGGATGAATGAGTAACTCAACAGAAGTACAGAGACGGGGGAAATGAGGCTTAATCACCGGCTTCTTCTCAGAATTTTCTGTTCCACCTTAAATGATGCCATAGTTACATTCTGGCGACTGAGGATAATAAGACAACAGCGAATAGGAGCCTCAGGCACACAGAGCGTGACTTTTGTGCCATTTAAGGTGAAACCAAAAAGTCCAATAATAAAAAATTCTAATTAGAAGTCAAATAATAGGAGCCATAGGAGCTCAAAGTGCCAGAGCGTAACTGTTGCTCCATTTAAGGTGGAACGGAAAATTTAAGAGGGGGGAAAGAAGAAGAAGAAGAAGAAGAAAAAAAAAAAAAAAAACAACCCTAAGACAATCCATAGGACCTGTGACATTTGGGGTGCAACGAAAAACTCCAGTAAGACAGCAAATAGGAGCCTGAGACGCCAGACTGCAACTGCTGTGCCTTTTAAGGTGGAATGGAGAATTTCAACAAGCCAGTGAATAGGTGGTTAACGTCTATCTTCAGCCTAGTCACAGCGTATAAGTCCTACATGCTCTTACAGATGCACTCTTTCACAGATACAAAACCAAAAAATAAAACATTTACAGGAATAGGTGTAGCCCATTACACCACCACATACCAGACGGACACCTTTTCAACCAGCCCATGCTGAAATGATCTTAAATTTAACGTGAAACAGACCCAAGCTCCAACCCCTCACCTGTGCCTCAGCACCCAGGTTCTTCTGAGCGTTGATCTTCAGGGCCAGCTTCTTGGCAATTTCCAGCTTCTGGATGTTTCCGGCTGAAGGAGCAGCCAGGCCGGTGAGACCTGCGGCAGCAGTGGCTCCAGTGAAGCCGGGAGCGGCTACTCCTGCACTGCCGCCCGGAGCGGTCAGGTCCTTCACTCGCTTCTTCGAGTTAAACATGCTCTCAATCTGCTCGTCGATCTGCAGGGGAAAGAGGTTTACATAGTTTAATATAGAACATAGTTTACATTGGAGCCAAGGCCAGCTGTTTACAACTAAAGTGGACAACTAACACCACCTGTCATGCAAAAAACCTTACACATCAGTTTCTCTCTTTTTGACATCTGGCAGCTGTTCTTTATAGTGTTTCAGAATTTTAGGATGAACAGACCAATAGAAATGCTCCAAAACATGCTTGTAATAAAGTCTTTTCTTTGACTTTGACTTGTTTTCGCAGAACAATATGTTCCACTGTCCTGTTTGATCAATTTCTACTTCAGTACAGTAGGTGGCGATGTGGACTTTTAAATGACTAGACTTTAACTAGGGAGTAAAAGTGCAACAAGCTCAAACTGTAGATTTAATGTAGTCTTACTAATAATATATAATAATTCCATGTGCTACACCATTTTATTTCAGACTGAGCCATAAAAACACATTACACTCATTATTAATATCGAATGACATGGAAAAATACATTGTGCTTATATTGGAGTCCTGCCCAAATTACGTTTGTACTATCCAATACAGATTCACATCAAATCGATCAGTGCCAAATTCCGTTTCCAGCGTAACACGCAATCAGGGCAATGGTGAGCCGAAAGTGGGCTCAAGCGTGGTCACATTTTTTTGGCTGCAGACAACAATATTTGCAACAGCCAGCCATGGAAACGCTTCGAACCTGAGCAAACATCTGGTCAAACACAAAACAGATTGCAAAACTGAAAAGTGTAACTGCATGTGGCCATAGCTGTGATTGTTTTGGTCACTGAAGTGTGTAAACCCTGCAATAACCCCAACCAGGGTAACCTGGTTCTGCAGATATTCAGAAAAGAGCATTAGGCTTACGTCCAGCGCAGTGTCCTCATCATCAGAGTCATGAAGGCCGAGCGCCGCTTTCTGCAGCTTCTTCCTCTCGTTAGCCAGAGCATGCTCCGTCTCGTCAAACTTGAACCCTTTCCCTGAAAAGCCGCTGCTGCTTTTGATGCTTTTGCCCTCCTGTAGAGAAAGAACCACAGTGTTAAAGTTAATGTACCTTGTGTTAATGTGCTAATTCTTGTACATCAGCTAGAATCATCCATGCTCTGTGATGAGGAAAGATGGTGTTATGGATAGCGTGTGGAACTGTGCAGTGTTAACTAGACGGTCATACAGCTTTCTGCTGTTCCTTAAAGGTGGCCCACAGCTGCTCCAGCTCTTGAGGAACCGCGGAACCAGACAGCTCCAGAGCTTTGATGATGTCACCGGCGTAGCGCACCTGCTCCTCAGTGATGAACGTGTAGGCGTAGCCCTGCAGGAAACCAGAGGACATTGACAGCTTGTTCAATTAAGAGAAAACGACAACAAGGTTTGAGTTTTTTCCAGTTGAAGCTGAAGGTAGAAAGCTGTACAGTTGCCTTTCAAAAAATTTGAAGCAAAAGTGGTTTGATCGTAATCTAAGTCACAACCATAGACGAACTAAACAAATACCACACAAAGGTAGTACAGGTAGTACAAATAGCATATTGAGCAGAGAGTGCCCAGAAGGCTAAAAAAAGTAAGTGAATCCTTGAATTTAACAATCTGTAGATCTTACTTTAGCAGCAACCAGCTCCATCAACCCAAGACTTGCACAATATTAAGAAGGAATTTTGGACCATTTCTCCCAGCAAATGTATTTCAGTGGATCAGTACTTCAGGGATGCCATTCATGCACAGCCCTCTTTATGTACTACCACAGTATTTCAGTAAGATTAAGGCCAGAACCCCCACCCTACCTAAAGCAAAGCAGCCCGAAAGCATGAATCTCTCTCCACGGTGTTTCACAGCTGGAGGGAAGCTTTGGTGTTGGTGTGCAGTGGTTTTAGTTGGCTTTGACAGCAGCAGCTTCCTTGAACACCATTCTCAGTTAGTGTTTTGTAACAGTGAACACACACAAAGCTTTCAGCAGTTTGAAGAGCCTTGTGTAGTTTATTGGTCTATATTTGAGACTTTGATAATGACATTTTATTAGTAATCAGTGCAGAAATCCAGGTTATCCTAAAGGGAGTTTTTTTTCCCTTGCAACTGTATTTATAACTTTTAAATTGCTGAGTTGTTGTCGTTGGTTCCCCCCCGATAAAGGAAATTTACAGGGCTTACCTTATTTCCTGCTCTACCAGTGCGGCCGGCGCGATGCACGTAGTCTTCATAGTGGTTAGGGCAGCTGTAGTTGACCACAAGGATCAGCTGCTTCACATCCAACCCTCTGGCTGCCACTGAGGTGGCCACCATCAGCCTACAGGCCCCGTTTTTAAAATCGTTTATAATGCTGTCCCTGTCGTACTGGTCGATTCCTGTATAAACAACAATAACAACATGATTTAGTGAAAGACAATGAGACTATTTTAAACACAAGAGGTCGACAGGAGTGGTAGTTCTTTACCGCGGTGTTGGATGCCTAGCGATGTCGCAACAATGGCGGTTCAAAAAGAGGGGGAGGCTGGCTTTGTGTGTGCATCGGAGGAGACGTGTGTGTATTGTGAGTGTAGTGTGAGTATTGCTAGTGCTAGCAGGAGTTATGAATGGGTGGGTTAATTGGCAGTACCAAATTGGGAGGAAAAAAAGAGATGCAGAAGCAGCCTGTTTGAGAGGAACTGTACCTCCGTGCAGAGACATGCAGGGATAGGAAGCCTTCATCAGGTCTTTCAGCAGACCATCAGCGTGCTCCTGTTTATCTACAAATATGATGACCGATCCCTTCTCCTGGTAATGACCAAGAATCTCTAGGAGCTTCAGGAACTTCTTGTCTTCCTCAATCACAATCTAGCAGGAGAGAAAAGCCGAATAGCACAAAATCTGGATTAAGAGCTTCTGTACTTCAGAATAATGATGTATATTATTATAGAATATGAAAATCGAAACTAACGAGGGAGAAAAAAAAAAATGAAGGAAGCAGGACTCACTACATGCTGCTCTACGTCAGAGCACACCACGCTTCGACCCCCAACCTGCACCTCCACCGGCTTGGTCAGGATCCTCCGTGCCAACGCCTCCATTGCACGCGGGAAAGTGGCAGAGAACATTACCGTCTGGCGATCTGGCCTCACATTGTCCACTATACGCATCACCTAAAGACACAAACACACACACGGTTTGTACTGTATTGTGTTCATAATTCATACAAACAAACAGTACCAGAGTCCGTTTAGCAACTCAGGAGCCCATTGCATCTTCTTTTAACTCAAACAGCCAGACTGCTCTCCGGGTTTCACAGACTGGCTACCAGCTGTAGAAGTCATGTTGTGATGTGCATGGGAACGAAGATCAACCCCAGTCTGAGATGCTCAAAACAGACTAACCTGTGGCTCGAAGCCCATATCGAACATCCGGTCAGCTTCATCCACCACCACATATGTCACTCGCCGCAGGTTGGTGACTCGGCCTAAACATCCAAGCACAAAAAACACAGTGTTAAAAACACGCTCCTATTTAAACCCCAGTTTAATAAGCAGCACAAAACCGAACCCTAGTGGCTATAAACTATTTCATTACAGAGCGTTACGGAATAAACACAGCCACACTGACGCCACAGCGGCCGAGCCGTCTCTGCGTACCATCGGGGGGGCACGGAGCACCTGTTATACCTGTCACACTACAGCATCAAACATTTAAACACCTGATCACCTTTCACCTGGGAGAGAGACACAGAGATTACCGCGCATGTGTGGAACAAAGTCTTCTGCTTTAAATTGCATTCATACAAGCACACAATCACTAATAACTGCATATAATAATAATAATAATAATAATAACAACAACAAAAGGTTGATATGACATTAATACAACTATAACTTGACATAGGAGTATTTACATTAATCATAAAATCCTATTACCCAATCATCATCATCATTATAATCATCATAGAAGTAATGAACTTAGTAAAATAAAGGTCTTCACCCTTTTGGATGTTTTCCCAGTTTTATTACTTTTATAAATGGAATCAGGGTCAATATAATTTGACTTTTGTGGAGACAAATTAACAAAAAAAAAAAAAAAAAGAAATAAATGACTGCTTAAATATTAACCTCATGTTAAGGGGTTGACCTATTTCACTAGAGGTCCAGAGTACTACTCACAGTTATTGAAATAATGATATTGCAATAAGCAGTAAACGAGGAAAACATCCAAAGGGCTGAATACTTTTCTAGGCACTGTGCAGTGCACTTTCTACTTAACCCAGTTATAGATCGTTCATCCTCCTATACACAGTTCAGCAGCAGTGAGTGGGCGGTAACGTTCAGAGCCAGTGTTGTTAGCGCCACCTACCTTTCTCTTCGCCTCTCCAAGGCAGCGCCTCAATAGTCTCGATGTTACAGTTTCCAAAATAGTCAAATAACGTTAAAAGTTTAGTTAAAGAAGCGATTTCATGTTCAGAAACATTCCACTGTACATGCTGCCAGAGTGTTCCCTGAAATAAGTAAACCTTCCACCAAATCTATAACATTTATTTACAATGAGAAACGAGTCGACTTACCACTGTTGGCGCCCAACATGTCAATCATTCGACCTGGTGTGCAGACGATGATCTCTGCTCCTCGCTTCAGCTCTGCGATCTGATTCCGCAAAACACACACACACACACACACACACACACACACACACACACACACACACACACACACACACACATTATAAAACTATCACCAAAACGCTCTGTTTTATCAGCAGGAGAATCGCTCACCTTTCTTCATTTTTTACAGAGTGCATTCAGAACCAAGTGGAGGCTAACGCTAATGCTAATAAACACGCTACAGAAACCCAAATCTCGCACAGCACATTCATACACTAAACCAGATATTACACACCAATAGTCCAACAACCACAGATATCAGTCCAGAACGTGTAACTTTACCACTACACACACAGAAAGTGACATGACTGCAGTGTTGTAAAGGAGCTGGGAGCTGATTGGTCAGGGAGGAGAGTCAGACTGGATTAAAAGATATTAAACACACTAATGTGTGGTAAATAATATAAGTAAAGGCTGACTAAACTAAATCAATCAGTCCAAAATGACTAATTATAGAAACTGATACTAAGAATAAAGGATTTTTACTAAACAGTAGCTCATCTGATCTGAACTCTCATCAGCAGTGAAAAATCTAACCATTCAGAAGGTAATCCCCAGCAGTGTGACAGCATTGCCCTTTAGAAAAGCTCAATGATCTTTACTGAATTTAAGCTTTTACATTTCACCAGAATCAAAGGGAAGTAGTACAAGCAGTATTGAGGCATTACACACCTGCTCACTGATCCCAGTGCCTCCGTACACACACACCACCCGGAGCCCCAGCGGCTTGGAGAACTTCTTACACTCCTTGGTGATCTGCAGAGCCAGCTCTCGGGTCGGGGTCATGATGACCGCTAGAAGACAGAAAATGGTTTTATGTTAACAACCTAGTCTCGGACCTGGTGCAGTGGACAACGGAGCAGAGCCCTACACTAAATAAAGAGCTGAGAAAAAAAAAAAATGGAGAACTGTTGTTGTGCAGAGATCTACTCATGTGTTTAGAAATAACCAAATAACTAATCAGAGCACATACTGATTGGTCCTTCCCCTTCCTCCAATGGCCTCTGGTCTAATATATGTCGAAACATGGGCAGAAGGAAGGCGATGGTCTTCCCACTTCCGGTCTTTGCGATTCCGATGATATCCCGTCCAGACATGATGGCGGGGATCGCCTGTGCTTGGATGGGAGTGGGTTTTTCATAGTTGTGTCTAAGAGAAAAGGGGGGAAGAAGAGAGAGAGAAAAGGGGTTCAATCTGGAATATTTCTGCCCCATACTGAGAAAAGTATGTCGTCAACAGCAGCCACCGGTTACATCAATTAGGCTGCACTGAAATGTGTAGCTGCAGGCAGAAAGAGACTGCACTTACTTTTTAAGGGCATTTAAGACTTTCATGGATGTCCCACACTGTACCCAGGTCTTGATGGGTTTGGGGCAGCCCTTGCCCTTCACCGTGATGCCTTCCAGCTCCAAGCGGTACTCATTAACCTCTGGAAAGGAAGGAAAGGTTTTATCCACAGCACAAACACTGCGTGCACAGCTGCTCCACAAATACACCTATACTATATAAGCTAAGCTCACCCTCTTGCGTCATTCTGGCCAGTTCAGGAACTTCCACATAGAAGTTCTTGCGGTACGACTCGTACTGGATCTTCTGGTGATCCACAGGCTCGAGAATCTTCCTCTGCTTCGTCTGGTAGCCAGTGAGAGCAGTCTGCAGATCCACCTCCTCCTCTTCAGATGAATACTGAACACACAAACACAGTCCTTCAGGAAACACTGATACATTATAATAATGTTTAATGTTGAAAAGGAGCAGTTTCAGATTTACCTCCATGGCGTCCTGATCGTTCTCCATCAACTCGCCCTTCTTCTTGGTGGTGTGAGGAGTCTTCTTTGTTTTGACCACAGTCACGACTTTGGTCACGGTCATTCCACCTTTCTGCAGATACACAAATCAAGTCTACTTTTAGACAGAATTGAAAAATGAATGTTTTTAAAGTCATGCAGGATTCCACATCTGAACCAAAAACAGTCCAAATGAACTTTCTCACAATCTTTATCCCTTATAGTTAAACAACTGTTTATATCACTGTACATTCAAGGCAGATAATAGGTAAATGAGCTCTGTACCATTCAACACTATTTAACCTCAAGCCTTGGGCACACTGCACTCTCACACTTCCTGACTTGAGCTTCATTGATTTTTAATGGCGAATGAAACAAGAGAAACCAGGCAAGCCTAGTTTTGCTGGACTATCATAGACTGCATAGTATAGTCAATGGAATTTCAACAATGGAGAGTTTGGTACCAAAATATTTGCTTTGATGACATTTATGATGTTTCATGTGTTTCTTCTCATGCACCCCTGCCTGATAAAGGACTCTGAGGGCCCTCAAGATGTAGACCACATAGACTAGTTTTTAGATGTGAAGGGCCCAGGACCTAATGAACATGGCTTGTGGCAATGCTGGGAAAGGTCGACAGCCGGCATGGTAGCAATGCTAATGCCTCGCTATCGATGAAAACAACGCAGTAGCATCCGTCCACCCTTTTAAATGAATTCCGGTTATCACTCTCTCTCACCTTATCATTTCCTCCTCTCATGGTTCCCATGTTGAACTTCTTCACCTCCTCCTTCACCTCCTCCATGTACGCATCCAGAGGATCCAGCTCCTCTCCAGTTTCTGTCTCCATTGCGGCGCTCTCCTCAGACTTCCCTTCCTTTTCCTTCTCTTCCTCCTCTTCTTCACGGTCCACTGAGGACGGGCCTTCCTCATCATCATCTAAACAACAAACAAATGAAACGCTTTTAATAACCAAATCAAAGGAAACCTGAAGCTGCAAAAACCTTCCTAACGACAGCCAAAGAGTATTTTACACAGACTTACCGTCGTCATCTTCCAGGCTCCACTTCTTGCCCTGCTTCATCTCCTCCAGCTCCTTCTTGAGCTCTCCAATGTTCTCCATGGCCTTCTTCCTCTGCTCCTCCCTCCACTTCTCCACCCGCTCTTTCCTCTTCCTCATCTCCTCCTCCAGAGTGTTCTGGTCGAAGTCTTGCTGCGGAGCGTGAACATCATCAAAGGTCGTTAATCAGAGTGAAGAAGAAAATTGATCCGATTCTGAAACACATGTTCTTTCACAGTAAACTCACATCTTCAGCCTTCTCCTCCTCCTTCTCCTCCTTTATCTTCTTCTTCTCTACGAGCTGCTCTCCGCTCTCGGACTTCTCCTTGCTGCGATTCGGAAACAGTAAATCAGGAAATCAGTACAGGATCAAGCAGCGGGTGCCCATGTTCTATCAGTGTATTAGCAGCTGACCACGCCTGACTAGAAGTGTTCAAAATTGTGCTGAAGAGAACCAGAGGTCTGCTCTCAAAGCTCCCTCACAGAAAGTGATTTTTACTTAAGATGTTTCTACTTTCTCAACAAACCCACTTTAACACCAATTTTAAATAAACAAACTGTTTAATGGATAATTTTTTTAGCCCATTAAAGTCTGTATAGAGGCCCAAGTTGCTAAGGTGGGTAATGTGTGCATGTGTTGTTTGCCGTGGAGCAGGGCTGGGCGATTTTTTAGGGTAAAAAAAAAATAGACTTTTTTTTTTTGCATGTAACCACTTTACATACATGTAAACATCAGTAACGACAGTCTCCTATAAGATACTGTTCAGATACTCTCCTATTTATTCAACATCTGCTGCTCTTCATCTCGTTAAACCAGTTTAATTGCTCTGTTAGTAATGAAACCTGCAGCTGATCAGTGTTTATTAAGCACCAACAGTACCCTCGATATGCTTAGAAAAGCATATCACAATACAATAAAATATTGTCTATGGAGTGTAGAAAGTGCGATAGGTCGGATAAATGCTCTAAAGGCACCTTACCTCTCGTCATTTTTTCTACTCTTGCTAGGGCTGGGAGATCTAGACCTTCTCCCTTTGCTTCTACTCCTGGACCTCCGCCGCTCTCGGCTCCTGGACCGCTTCCGCTCTCTGCTCCTCGAGCGCCTGTGAGGGAACAGTACAGGAACACTAACTGTAAAGCAGAACACGAGGAATGATAATTGACAGCTAATGTTGAACACATGGATAAAGTGGACATTTGAATTGGCCCTCCCTGCACTTTTTTATAGAGCTTACAGCCTGAAATGTTAATAAGAGAGCTTAAATTCTGAGTGTTGCCATCAGCAGCTGGAGTCCAAGAGAGCACAATTGGCCGTGCTCTCTCCAGGTGAGCAGATGGCACATTTATCACTCGTGAAGCAACGTTGGCCGGCACAGAGCTTGTGCCCAGAGAACAGAAGTGAATTGTTCTGGTAAGAGTGTAAAGGTCTTCAAATACATGTAACTGTGGTTCAAATCTGTAATCTTGTCCAGATTAAGGTGAACTTTCATGCTGCCGCCATCTCCACCACCCCGGACTGCTGACTCCATGCCTTTATCAGACTCAGGATCATCAGACTGGGCTATGTTTCTCCAGTGCTGATGAACCTGTACCCAATTCAGCCTCAGCTTTCTGTTCTTAGCGGACAGAAGCGGAACCTGACGTGGTCTTCAGCTGTTGTAGGCCATCCATCTCATGGTTGGACGTGTTGTGCATTCTGAGATGCTCGTCTGCTCACCACAACTGTACAGAGTGGTTATCCAAGTTAACGTAGCCTTCTGTCAGCTCCAAGCAACTGTAGGGCCATTGTCTGTTGACCTCTAATTAACAAGATGTCTCCATCAGCAGAACTACTGAGCTGTTGTGCTGAAAATCCCAGGAAATCTGCAGTTCTAGAAACACGCAAACCAGCCCTTCTGACACAAACAACCATGCCATCCTTGAGATGACATTTCACCCCTGAACATTAGCTGAATCTGCTGACCTGTATCTGCACAGTAATAAACATTGCACTGCTACCAAACTGGTGTACAGAAGTTCGAACCTCTGACGTTTCCTATCTCTAGAGCGTGACCTCCGGCGCTCTCTGCTCCTCGACCTATCCCTCCGGCTTCTCTCGCGGTTGCGGGAACCAGCTCGATCATCTCTCTTCGACCGTTTTGAATCTGGAGAGCGGCTCTTAGACCGGCTGCCGGACCTTCCCCTGGACGAGGAGCGTTTCCTGTAGTGCCTGCAAAACAACCCAAAACAAAACATGGCATTAGTCACTTAACATATAGTACATAACAACCTAACATGAAAGTCAGGAACTGTGAGTCCTGGGTGTAGGAACATAGTATGTTTACTTAGTACAGTCTTAATAGTTAAAAAAAAAAAAAGCATTGGGACAGCCATTGAGGAGTACCATGGTGTGATGTTTGTGATGCAGTAGTAATAGTTTGTAGTGCAATTAATGCAATTAAATACATCCCACATCCACAGCTGTAATCATTGAAGCTTTGGTTAGCTTCTTGTTCAAGGCATGTTCTCGTTCCACCTTAAATGGTGCAGTAGTTGCATTCAGGCGCCTCAGGCGCCTGAATGCAACTACTGCACCATTTAAGGTGGAACGAGAAGTTCTCTAATAAGAAGCCAACTAACACATTTTAGTCAATTTAGGTTTCTCTGACTCATAATAAGCTAATTATATATCATTAGCCTCGTATTTAACTTTACTCCACGTTACAATCCCATCATTGTTGATTTCACGCTTAAACAACACCGCGTTAGCTTTAGCACCGTTAGCATCCCTGCTTGCCGTGGTCCTGCGCAGGCTTTGCTGCCCTTAGCTAACCTCTCTGTGCGCCCGGCAGTGTGCTGACCCCTCGCACATATTAATCCACTTTAACTGTTGCTTTTTTATAAAGCTGTAATTAAATTAATCACTCTTTAATCACCTCGACTCGCGGCCCATGGCGCTTCCTCTGCTTCCACTTCGACTCAGCCGGTAGATCGCACCAGCGGCTGGCACTTTACTGCCCCCTTCAGGCGACTCCTAGCGGCTACTATTCTCATTACAGGGGAATTTTTATTTATTTATTTATTTTATTTTTTTACATAATTCAATTCATAATACAAAATTACATAAAAAATATAATTTAAAAACAACACGAGAAAGAGAAATAAATCTACAAGTTTACAAGTCACGAAGTATCGAACCCTGCACTAGGAATACCAATATCCCATTAGTACATCAGACCACTAACTGTAAACAAATGGCAGCTGGGCTTTGGCAGAACCCTACACAGAACCACCGAAAATGTTTAAAAGGCAACCAAATAAAAGTGAAGCAAAAAGATCTTTAAATATGTCTGCATGGAAAAAAGGTTAGAGAGCCACTTCTGAGGTTCTGGGACTGCACAGAAGAACCCAGACGAACTAATCTAAGCACCTGCAGGCCTCGCTGGCCTCAGATAAGGTCAGCAAGGTCAGACGTCCACCTTTAGAAAGATAAGAGACAGCAATGGTGTCCACGAGAGAGCTATGAGGCCAATAAACCCCTTCATGAACCATAAGTAAGCTAGCATGTTGATGCAGCCCAGTCCTGGGCTGGCACCTACATTTGGCCCACAAACCGCACTGAACACCGGCCCAATACTGCTAGATACCCATATATATATAATAAAGCATACATTACTTTATATATACAGTAAAAACAGCAATATAATAATTGTTACATGGTTACACTAGCCTCATAGATCCAGTGCTAACTGGTGTACGTAAGCTTTCACTGCTTGTTAGCTACACTAGAATCAGAATCAGAATCTCTTTATTTTACCAAGTATGTTACACATACAAGGAATTTGTCTTGGTGAGAGCAACACGTATGACAAGTAACAAAAACACAGAACACAGATTATTTACAGTATTAAACTAAAGGAAAATTACACTGAACAATAAATAGGGTAGGGGATAAATTAAAAAAGTAAAAAGTACTAAAGGTAATAAAGAGCTGAAGAAGCTGAGAGATGTGAAACAGATTTAGTTGAAAAATATTATATGTAGAAAGTTGCAGATGACCTGAATATTTACAGAAAGAGAGAGAACATCTGTACAGGTGTGCAAATAGTCATAGTGCAAATAGCTGTTCAGTCCGGTTTGGTACAGTTCAGTTGTAAGTTTTGAGGTTTACAGTGGGAGGTGTTCACTGTGGTTGAGGAGCGCTACAGCTCTGGGGAAGAAGCTGTTGGCATGACGTGTTGTGCTGGTTTTGATGGACCGCAGTCTTCTACCCGAGGGGAGTTTCTGGAAGAGGAGGTGTCCAGGATGTGAGGGTCAGATGTAATTTTGCCAGCATGCTTCCTCACCCTGCTGGTGTAGATCTGCTGAAGTGATGGCAGCTTACATCCAATGATCTTCTCTGCTGTCCTGATGATGCGCTGGAGTTTGGCTCTCTCTTGTGAGGTGGAGGAACCAAACCAGATGGTTATGGAGACTGTGAGAATGGACTCAAGGATCGCTGTGTAGAACTGGATCATCAGGGTCTGTGGCAGGTTGAATTTCTTGAGCTGTCTCAAGAAGAACCACTAGTCTTATAGCTCAAGTGCTAACGGGTGTACAGACTTCTACTGCTTGTTGGTAACACTAGCCTCATAGATCCAATGCTAATGGGTGTACATAGACTTCTACTGCTTGTTGGCAACACTAGCCTCATAGCTCCAATGCTAATGGGTGTACGAATGCTTCCATTGTTCACTAGTTACAATGGCCTGGTAGCTCAAGTGCTTACTGGTAAAACTGTTGGCTTATTAAGTGTATAATCTCCTTACAGCAAACAGCCCCTCAGCCCAGATACCTCTAGGATCCAGGTCTTGCTGTTTTATTAGCTTTTTTTGTTTATTTATTCGTCTGAAATAAAGAAACCCATGCTGAGATTAAGGTAACTTTATTGTTCCAGTAAGATTTTGTATTCGGGGTGACGAGCAGAGGAATATTCTTGTTTTCAGTAGCAAGTTGCAGCATTTCTTCACATTTTATTGGTTACAGGTTTGTACAGATTAACCACATATCAAAAAACACACACAGCATAAATAACACATTATTACAACATCCACCATCTCACAGAATCACCGTAAACATAATCAGAATCAGGTTAAAACCGCAGAGAGCGGGAAACACTGACGCGCTTTAACGGAATCGATTTAATTAGAACGCAATTGACTGGACAGGAGGCCGAGAGACGAAGCCAGGAGAGGCCTGTGATGGGGGGCTAAAACACACACTTATGCACACTCCAACCCAGTTGATCAACTGGGGTGGTTTAATTATGCAGATGAATATGAAAGTTATTGTAGTTAATGTATAATGAGACTTAAGTTGCCGCCTTCTTTTTCTTCATATTTTTCGTTCCACCTCAGACGGTGCAGCAGTTACATTCAGGCTCCTCAGGCCAACCTCAGCTTCATACACACTTTCGAACACGTGCCTAATAAAAAGAGTTCATACCGTCATAACACACACAGTAAAAGCCATTTACACACATACACGCCCGGGCAGTTACCAACCCTCTTCCTGGACGTCTACTGTTTGTCTACTGTCTCTCCTTTTACACTCTGAACTCTGAACAAGTTCATTAAAGAGTCCATATGTGTAATTTCTCCAGTGCTTCGTTTAAAATGTCTGTGTGGGTTTATGAACCAAAAACAGTCAAAATGATTTTTTATGCAACCATTTTCCAACCTCTCTTTACTGAGCAGGCTGCTACTGTGCCTTAACACTGATATATATATATATGTAAAATAACTGTTATGATTGGATGCCCATGCCCTTGTTCAAACTACTAAACTACTATAGGATGAATGGCTGGGGCTAAACTACTATAGGATGAATGGGTGGGGCTAAACTGCTGTGGGCTGAATGGGTGGGACTAAGCAGCTGTGGGCTAAACTGCTATGGGCTAAATGGGCAGGGCTAAACTGCAGTGGACTGAATCGGTGGAGCTACAATTTTGTAGACTAAACTGATGGAGTTAAACTGCTGTGGGCTGAATGGGTGGGACTAAGCTGCTGTGGGCTGAATGGGTGGGACTAAGCTGCTGTGGGCTGAATGGGTGGGACTAAGCTGCTGTGGGCTAAACTGCTATGGGCTGAATGGGTGAGGCTAAACTGCTGTAAGATAAATGGGCAGGACTAAATTGCAGTGGACTAAATCGGTGGAGCTAAACATGCTGTAGGCTTGTGGGTGGGGCTAAACTGCTGGAGACTAGAATGGGTGGAATTATCGTATGTGTGACATCACAAAAACAGTTAATAAACACAAGCTGGTTCCTGCACACAGGCTGTGGAGTAAACAGTGCGTTATGAAAATGTAAAAAATGTAGACACAAAACCAAAGTGAAGAAAATGGTCACTTCACACAGACCACACCCAAAACTGGATGGTAGTGCACTGTTTAGTATGGTAGGAAGCGGTTTTGGACACAGCCGTCAACGGATCTGACCTAGCCAATCAGGGACTTCCAAAAGAATGGATTAGCTGGAGTGTGTGTGGCAAATTATGGGTGGGACCAGACCAGACTGCTGACCTGGGCTGTGACTGATATGGATCCCCAATCCTTTATTTGTGGTGGCCTCTGTGGGGAAGGACTGGTCTGTTTACCAACACCTTCTCATCATTAGATTGCACCAGCATTAGGAGGATTCACTAGTCCTCGCTGGGTTTACTACCTTTCACCCATGTTCACTGGCAACTGGCGTGTTCACCAGCAGGGTTTACCTGCACTCGACAGGTCGATCGACAGGTTCACCGGCATTCACAGCATTCGTCCGGTTCACCAGCAATTGCCAGGTTCACTAGTGTTTGCCAGCGCTTGCAGGTTTCACCAGCGTTCGTAAAGTTTCACAGCATTCACAGGGTTCACCAGCGTTCCCAGCATTTGCCGGGTTTACCAGCAATCGGCAAGTTCACTAGTGTTCACCATTGCACGCCAGGTTAACTAACATTCATCAGCATTCCTCAGCATCAGCAGCATCCGCAGCCAGCATTTGGCGCCTCATTTGTAGCTGTAGTGTTTATAGGTTGTTGTTGTTTATTGTAGCTCAGGGGCCACAGGAGATCCTCATCACACTTTGGTAAATTGCCAGTGGATTTTGGGAGAATTCTACTTTTAAAAAGAACATGGATGAAGTACTCAATACAGTGCCCTTAATCTCAGATAGGGATCCAGTACAGTCTCAGCCCAGAGGGCAGCTTCTCAGAGCAGGGAGTGGAACTGGTCCAACATCCTAAATGACAAAGGAAACAGATCCCAAATCAGCTCACCTGCTCTGAGGAGCCCTGTGCAGGTAAACTGCCGACCAGCGGTCACCAGCCCTGCTCCTGGAGACCCACCTTCAGCTGCTGATCCAGTTAACGCAGGGACCTGCTGATCTGGGTCTGACTGGATCAGGGGTGAGAGTGAAGTCTCCAGGAGCAGGGCGGCGAGACGTATTTATTTTTTTTTTAACAGCTCACAATGAACTCGTTTCTCCCGTACGTGTGCTCTAAAGCTCAGGGGCCGCATGGTGGGTTTGGGAGAAGGGTCTAAAACTGCTCACAAAGCGGCACAGGTAAAAGGCTCACGCCGCAGTCAGCCCTCCTCAGTGTAACAACGCTCCTCTCATCACGACGACTCGGAGCCGAATAAGAGCATCAGCTCGTGACACATGATGAAGGTGAAGAAATAAACGCATAGGTCGGCAAACACGTCGCCCATTTTCCGGTAAGTGTCCATGGAATGGTTGATGACCTCAGCTGGGATGCCGGACAGCAGGAGGGCAGCAGTGAGGACTGTGGTCTTCATTTTTTTCTCCACCTAAAAGAGAGAGAGAGTTCACCTAAACTTGAGAACCATATTTATAATAAACATCATTAATAAGGGCAGAAAAGAGGCCAATCTCCAATGCGCCGCCCACTTGTGTATGCTTCCAGTACAGCATTGTGGTGAACAACTGTGTAGGTTAAAAAGAGACCGAATTAAAAACAAAAACTTCGAAGTGGTTCAGTGAAGCAGTTTGGTCATGCTGCCTGCCATCAGCAGCCGCAGCCAGAAAGAGCACAATAGGTCTTGCTCTCTCCGGGTGGGTAGATGGCTTGCTTTTATCACTTTAGTGTGATCCTGGCCAGCATGGGCGTCTGCCGGCTAATGCATCAGAGCTTGGTAAGTGGCAGTTTCTTCTGAGCATGTTGGTTGCCCAAGGATGTTACTATGGGGACAGTTTGAAAAGAGGCGGTGGCTGGTTGCGGGTGTGTAAGACTGTGAAAGAGCTTCGTAGTTTCTAAATAAAAAGAAGTGCAGCATGGTGTCCCGTGTGGCTCAATTCTAGGGCCCTTACTATTCTTTCTTTGTTAATCTAAGAAATCTCACCCTCATAGTGACGAGAGCATTACATGTGATGAGGGTAAGTACTAATGAGTAGGTTGGCTAACTATTTGCAATTGTATATCTAAAACTGGGGAAGCAAAACTGGGTTTAAAAAAAGAAAAGCACTGATAATATCCACAATATGACTGCTTTTATAATAGTACAACAGCATTAGAAGCACATTCATAAGTGGTTTTGGATGCTTAACTATGAAAGAGCTCCATAGTTTTGAAACAAAAAGTAGCGTGGTGCGGTGTCCCACATGGCTTAGTTCTAGGGACCGTAGTGTTGTTGAATTTACTGTGTGTGAGAGTGTGTATGCAAGGTCGTATTCTTAGGAGTTTTGGTGTTGTGCGATTAGGCTACATGTAGGCTGTACAACATAAACACATTAGTGGGCGGAGCCTGGAGAGGGGGATTAAATAGCTAAATATAATGTCATGACGCACCTTTGGGAAATACTTGTATAATCCCATGTAAGCCAGCTCCAGAGTGAGAAACGGTGCAAATATTGACTGCAAGAAAGAAGGTAAACAAACATAAACATAAACAATAACAATACTAATATCATCATTAAAAATAATGAGTTCCAGGACTATAAACACCTATGAAACCTGCATTCCTAATATTTTGTAGAGGTATTCAAGAGTTTAGAAGCTCCGTCTATGGCTCTAGTGTCCAGTTGTATCCACAGATGGCAGCTATGGCTGCCTCATGAGAGGAAGAAAATGAGGAAAGTGACATCTGGACCAAAGCAACAGATTCATTCAAGCCTGAAGAAATATTATAACATAAAAACTCAGAATTGTGATTTTTACAGAATCAGCGAATCCCTTCGTAAACCAACACACAGACAGCCAAACTGAATGGAGCTGACAAAATCCTGATAGCTGTGGCAGCTTAGCTTAGAGTTTAGTCGCTCCAACTATGGGCGGAGCCTCACAGGCTGTGCCCCAGACAGCACACTACCATTTGAAACAGTGTGTATAATAGTGCAGCACCATTAGAAGCACACTAGTGTGTAGTGTTGGATGCGTGAACTGAACGGTGAAAGCATTCACATTAAGGAGTGCACTGAGGTGTCCCACATGGCTTAGTTCTAGGGCTCTTTCTTTTTCAATTAAAAAAAAAAAGGAATTAAGGATTTTGATGTTCTTTTTTGATCATTATTGAAGTTCTTTACCGATTAAGTTCTTTTATAAAGACTCTTTATAATTACTTCTGTGGCATCACTCAAAGAACACTTTGAAGCTCATTTATTTATATTATAGACTGTAAGGGCCCTAGACCGGCGCCTTGTGAGACACCACACTGCCCTCCTATGTTTCGAAAACAAAAAATGTACACCAACAAACTGCATCCCTTCCAGAACGGCCACTCACCAAGTACTGACAGACGAAGATGCGCACGAAGACCGCTAACAGGACGCTCCCAGTGAGCCGGAAGAGCCGGAAGGAGTCCAACTCCTCCGGGTCGGCGCTGCTGTCCTGTGCCGCCTTCTCGTTCGCCAGCTGACCCCGCAGCTGCATCGCGTCGTCAAAGCGGGACAGGTACTTCTGCAGGCCCCTTCGAGGGGAGCGTGAGTGCTCATCACCGGACAGCTCCCCCCGCGGCCTCTGTCGGACCCCGCGGGACACGTCGTCCTCCCCCAGGTCCTCTCTGCTGTCTGGCAAGGGAGAGCCCCGCCTCTCAGGGGTGCTGCAGGGGGTGCTGTTGCTCCCACCTGTATCAGAGACATACGGAGAGAGACGCTTGGAGGAAACTGGCGGTGACCAGGCGTCGTTCCGGTCCAGGTCCAGGTGGAAGCGAGGCTCCATCGAGCGTCTGGCTTCTGCGTGAAAGATAAAGGGGAGACAGATGAAAGGGACAATGAGTGCTAAGGGACATGTCCAAAAACAGGAGATGACTACAAGGATCTGATTGGGTCAGACTTGGACTGGATGGTGGATATGGAACATAGTGTAGTTTTATTTATAAGTTCTATAAGTTCTAAATAGGGCTGTCTAGATACTTTTGGATAGACAGAGTGCTAATGAGTAGTTCCACCTTAAAAGGGCGGCTATAAAGTAGCTGCTGCACCATTTAAGGTGGAACGGACAATTCCAATAACCGGATTAATAACCAGTTAACTCCAGTTTGCTAACTGGTTTGGTGTGTATTACTAAGTGAGTACGAGTCTGCTTACCACTACTATCCGGATCGCTCTTGCCGAAGCCCACTATTCTGTTGAGCCTCTGCTCGGAGTTCTGCAGTAGCCTCCTCCTCCTGCTCTCCGCCCGGCGCTGCGCTGCGCTGCGGCCGCTTGCCTCTTCGCCGGCCTCCATCCTCTCTCCGCACGCCTGGCTGACCGCTCCAACCGCACCGACCGACCGACCGATCGCCCCTGGGAGTCTGATTTCTCTGCGGTGGCTGTGATTCTGTGTTTAATGGGCTGATCCACGACACCGCGGCTCCGCTCCTGGACCCTCAGTGAACACACAAACAGCACACTGCAGGGCCACGGCGCGATGACGTCACATCTAATAAAAGTCCTCACAGTAAAAAAAAAAAAAATACAAAAAATAAATCAATATTTAAAAACGCGAAAAGGTGAATTAAATAACGGAATAAAATAAAACTATCGTGATTTAAGAGGGCAGAGGGCAAAATAAAACCGAATTGCCGAGTCATTCATTAGAAGAAAATCAGTCAAATGTAAAATTTAAATAGCTAATTAAAATGTAGATTATTATTATTATAAATAATAATAATAAATGAATAATTGTAGTATGTAATGTAATAATAATGTGTGCCTGTATGAAACTCACAGGCAGCAGGCAGTGACGTATGAAGTAAGAAGGGTTACGTTCCCAGTAAGCGCGAGTGAGCCCAGGATTATGGGTAATGTAGTAAAGAAGCAGCTGAGTTGTAGTTTTGCAGACGCTTCCCCAAACACGCAGGATCTGCCGCTGAGTGTGTGTGTGTGTGTTAGCAGGGTGATGAGCAGTCTGTGCGCGCGGCGACTGTGTGAGGAAGTGTGTGTGTTGTGTTAGAAGGTTATGATGGTGAAGGTTTGGGTGAAGATCCTGAGTGTGTGTGTGTGTGTGAGTGTGTGTTGGGGGGCCGGTTCTCCTCCGCATGTGGTCTTCGTCCTGGCGGATGATCTGGGCTGGAATGATGTGGGTTTTCGCGGCTCTGAGATCCGGACCCCGGAGCTGGACCGGCTGGCCGCGGCGGGGGTCCGCCTCGACGGGTATTACACCCAGCCGCTCTGCACTCCGTCCAGGAACCAGCTAATGACCGGCAGGTACCAGGTCAGACAGCAGAACAGCTTCTACTAGTTACCACTGACCCTGCTATTAACTACTGCCACTACTACTGACCCTGCTATTAACTACTGCAACTACTACTGACCCTGCTATTAACTACTGCCACTACTACTGACCCTGCTATTAACTACTGCAACTACTACTGACCCTGCTATTAACTACTGCCACTACTACTGACCCTGCTATTAACTACTGCCACTACTACTGACCCTGCTATTAACTACTGCAACTACTACTGACCCTGCTATTAACTACTGCCACTACTACTGACCCTGCTATTAACTACTGCCACTACTACTGACCCTGCTATTAACTACTGCAACTACTACTGACCCTGCTATTAACTACTGCCACTACTACTGACCCTGCTATTAACTACTGCCACTACTACTGACCCTGCTATTAACTACTGCCATCAATACTACTGACCCTGCTATTAACTACTGCCACTACTACTGACCCTGCTATTAACTACTGCCATCAATACTACTGACCCTGCTATTAACTACTGCCACTACTACTGACCCTGCTATTAACTACTGCCACTACTACTGACCCTGCTATTAACTACTGCCACTACTACTGACCCTGCTATTAACTACTGCAACTACTACTGACCCTGCTATTAACTACTGCCACTACTACTGACCCTGCTATTAACTACTGCAACTACTACTGACCCTGCTATTAACTACTGCCACTACTACTGACCCTGCTATTAACTACTTACCACTACTACTATTACTACAACTACTGCAGCTATTACTGCTACTTACCACTACTACTATTACTACAACTACTGCAGCTATTACTGCTACTTACCACTACTACTATTACTACAACTACTGCAGCTATTACTGCTACTTACCACTACTACTATTACTACAACTACTGCAGCTATTACTGCTACTTACCACTACTACTATTACTACAACTACTGCAGCTATTACTGCTACTTACCACTACTACTATTACTACATCTACTGCAGCTATTACTGCTACTTACCACCACTACTATTACTACAACTACTGCAGCTATTACTGCTACTTACCACTACTACTATTACTACAACTACTGCAGCTATTACTGCTACTTACCACTACTACTATTACTACATCTACTGCAGCTATTACTGCTACTTACCACTACTACTATTACTACATCTACTGCAGCTATTACTGCTGCTTACCACTACTACTATTACTACAACTACTGCAGCTATTACTGCTACTTACCACTACTACTATTACTACAACTACTGCAGCTATTACTACTATTACTGCTACTTACCACTACTACGATTACTACAACTACTGCTGCTATTACTGCTGCTTACCACTACTACTATTACTACAACTACTGCTGCTATTACTGCTACTTACCACTACTACTATTACTACAACTACTGCAGCTATTACTACTATTACTGCTACTTACCACTACTACGATTACTACAACTACTGCTGCTATTACTGCTACTTACCACTACTACTATTACTACAACTACTGCAGCTATTACTGCTACTTACCACTACTACTATTACTACATCTACTGCAGCTATTACTGCTGCTTACCACTACTACTATTACTACATCTACTGCAGCTATTACTGCTGCTTACCACCACTACTATTACTACAACTACTGCAGCTATTACTGCTACTTACCACTACTACTATTACTACAACTACTGCAGCTATTACTACTATTACTGCTACTTACCACTACTACGATTACTACAACTACTGCTGCTATTACTGCTACTTACCACTACTACTATTACTACAACTACTGTAGCTATTACTGCTACTTCCCACTACTACTATTACTACAACTACTGCAGCTATTACTGCTGCTTACCACTACTACTATTACTACAACTACTGCTGCTATTACTGCTGCTTACCACCACTACTATTACTACATCTACTGCAGCTATTACTGCTGCTTACCACCACTACTATTACTACATCTACTGCAGCTATTACTGCTGCTTACCACTACAACTATTACTTACAACTACTGCAGCTATTACTGCTGCTTACCACTACTACTATTACTACAACTACTGCAGCTATTACTGCTACTTACCACTACTACTATTACTACAACTACTGCTGCTATTACTGCTACTTACCACCACTACTACTATTACTACAACTACTGCAGCTATTACTGCTACTTACCACTACTACTATTACTACAACTACTGCTGCTATTACTGCTACTTACCACCACTACTACTATTACTACAACTACTGCAGCTATTACTGCTACTTACCACTACTACTATTACTACAACTACTGCTGCTATTACTGCTACTTACCGCCACTACTACTATTACTACAACTACTGCAGCTATTACTGCTACTTACCACTACTACTATTACTACAACTACTGCTGCTATTACTGCTACTTACCACTACTACTATTACTACATCTGCTGCTCCTACTATTACTGCTACTTACCACTACTACTATTACTACAACTACTGCAGCTATTACTGCTGCTTACCACTACTACTATTACTACAACTACTGCAGCTATTACTGCTACTTACCACTACTACTATTACTACATCTACTGCTGCTATTACTGCTGCTTACCACTACTACGATTACTACAACTACTGCTGCTATTACTGCTGCTTACCACTACTACGATTACTACAACTACTGCTGCTATTACTGCTACTTACCACTACTACTATTACTACATCTACTGCTATTACTGCTACTTACCACTACTACTATTACTACATCTACTGCTATTACTGCTACTTACCACTACTACTATTACTACATCTGCTGCTCCTACTATTACGGCTGCTACTACTATTACTATTATTACTATTACTGTTGCAACTACTACTACTGCTGCTACTACTACTGTTACTACTATTACTGCTGCTACTACTATTACTATTACTACTATTACTACTATTACTGCTGCTACTACTATTACTATTACTACTATTACTATTATTACTGCTGCTACTACTATTACTATTACTACTATTACTATTATTACTGCTGCTACTATTACTAATATTACTGTTGCTACTACTATTACTACTACTGCTACTATTACTACTATTACTGCTGCTACTACAACTCTTACTGTTGCTACTACTATTGCTATTACTGATACTATTACCGCTACAACTACAGGTATTACTGCAACTAATACTACTACCACTGCCATAACTGCCACCACCACTACTACTACTGATACTACTACTATTACTGCTGCTACTACTACTGATACTAGTGATAATACTACTATTACTGATACTGCTGCTGCTACTACTACTGCAGTTACTGCAACTTTTACTTCTTCTACTACTGCTGCTACTGTTACTGCTTCTACTACTCCTATTCCATCTACAACTACTGCTGCTACCACTATTGCAATTACTGCTACTATTAATGCTACTGCTAATACACACTGTTCTGCTGTTACAGATTCACACAGGGATGCAGCACCAGATAATCTGGCCCTGCCAGCCGTACTGCGTCCCTCTGGAGGAGAAGCTGCTTCCCCAGCTGATGAAGGAGGCAGGGTACTCCACCCACATGGTGGGCAAATGGCATTTGGGCATGTACAGAAAAGAGTGCCTACCTACACGCCGTGGCTTCGACTCCTACTTCGGTGGGTGAATGTTACTCTTACTGGTTTCCACGTTGCACCAATACACACACACACACACACACACACTACAGCACAGTGTTAAGCTAAAAAAAACACTGTAATATGACACCTTCACACTGCCACTGGTGACAAGCAAGCATTTAGTCTAATCAAAAAATTGGACCGTTTCTTGTCAGACAGATAAAATCAAGGCATGGAGCTGCTTACACACATCAGTTAGGATAGGCAATGGAAGCGTAACTGACTATCTTGGAAGTCCTGCTGAATTCATTGAACTGGGATGTCGGATTTCTGAAAATTGAAATGCATACACAAAAAAGTCAGAGGAGCCTCACCAACCACAAAGTCAAAATCCAAGATGTCATTAGACAGGTAGCAGAGGTCTGCCGCTGGTCTGGCATGGGTGGTGTTGGGGACGGGCTCTGCTGCTAGGTGGCAGCTGGTCAGACGCAGGTAGAGGGGACCTCAGCGGGCAATCTTTCAGCAGGTAGGGCCTTGGTGAGCATTTACTAGGGGAAGGTAAAGAGACAGAGTTAGTTCTGAGAGGATTTTATGTAGAGCAGAGAATGTTGAGCAGTATCAGAGTGTTTTGGACGACTCCGGCAGGTCCGACTATAACAGCCTCATTAAAAGGAGAGAGCCAGAAGGTAACACAGACACGGAAGCACCCTGAAACGCTAGCGTCTATCTGCTCCACCGTCAGCAAACCTGAGTGATCGCATGCAAGCAGCGAGATGACAGCTCCAGCATCTTAGTGTACTACAATTCCCTGTGTCCGCGAACCCCTGAACCTACAACCTTTATCTAAGTGGAAACATTAATTACCAAAAGCTAAACTAAACAGATGAGTTTTCAGCCTAAATTCTGAGACACTGAGTCCCGAACATTATCTGGAAGGTTGTTCCAGAGTTGGAGGGCTTTATAAGAAAAGGTTCTTCCCCCTGCTGAGGTTTTCTGAATTTTGGGAACAAGCAAGAAGCCAGCTCCCTGAGATCTTAGTAATCTTGATGGTGTAATAAGAATATGTAATAAGATCTCGCAGGTACTCAGGAGCGAGGCCATGTAGGGCTTTATATGTTAATAGAAGAATTTTGTAATCAATACGGAATTTACCTGGGAGCCAATGAAGGGCTGATAGAACTGGACTGATATTATTAGTCCAGTTACATTTTCTAGTTTTAGTAAGAACCAGCTGAAGTTTATTGAGGTTCCTGCTGGAACAACCTGACAAAAGTGCATTACAGTAATCTTTAGGTAATTAAAACGTGTACTAGCTTTTCTGGGTCCTGTAGAGATAAGGAGTTTCTTAGTTTGGAGATGTTCCTAAGCTGCATAAAGGCTGTTCTACTAATATTAGCTATATGTTGCTCAAATGATAAATCTGAGTCAAATATGACGCCAAGATTTTTAGCTGCTAAACCAGGAATAATGGAAGCATCAGCCAAGTCTAACATTAAGTCGGATAGTATATTTCTAGTGTCTTTTGGACCTAAAAGGAGAACCTCGGTTTTGTCACTGTTAAGAAGAAGGAAGTTATGTGACATCCAGAGTTTTATATCCTTTACACAGTCCTCCATTTTCTGTAATGTAAATTTATCGTCAGGTTTGGCTGATATATAGAGCTGTGTGTCATCTGCATAACAATGGAAATTAATGACATGTCTGCTTATAACTGAGCCCAGTGGTAACATGTATAATGTAAATAATAGCGGTCCTACAATTGAGCCTTGCGGAACTCCATATCTTACTTTTGTGTAATTTGAAGATAAATCTTTTATCTTTACAAACTGATAGCGAACAATAGGGCTGTTCCTGTGATTCCAACCATTTCCTCTAATCTTTCTAGTAATATAGAATGATCTATTGTATCAAAGGCTGCACTAAGGTCTAGTAGGACTAATAAAGATACGTAGCCTTGATCAGAGGCAAGAAGGAGATCCTTTGTAATCTTTACTAGGACTGTCTCTGTGCTGTGATTGGGTCTGAATCCAGATTGGAATTTCTCATACATGTGTATATCTCACCAGTTAGCACTGGAGATACAAGGCCAATGTAGCTAGCACTATGCTAACAATATGTTATGCTCGGACTTCTGGGGTAAATGGAATGCAGGTTGTGTTTTTATCTCATAGTGAGGCATTAGCATCTGTGCATCTGTTTTTTATCTTGGGGGGGAATGAAAGACCCTACTGGGCTTTTTGGTTAGCCGATAAGTTACACTGGGTCTTATGTTCACTATAATCGTGTCCAAAGGTTAGTTTTGTAGCTGTGATAACGCTGTGTCAGTGTGTACAGTGTCAGAAACCACAGAGGCAAAGCTGTTAGAGATCACTCAACACGGCCTGAGGCCACACAAGATTGAAGCAATCATCCGATTACGCAGTCTGGCCAAAACTATCTGGACAGTTCTCTAAAAAGTGAATGCAGCTAACTTCAGGTACAAGTGTTGGATGGTAGCACCCTGCTGATTGGCTTATAACTCCAGTGTGAAACTAAAGAAGCAAGCCTGTCTTGGCTGATCATTTCTGGGGGGAAATGGTGTGAATTCCACTCTTTGCTGCTGCTTTTCTAAACTGTGATCAGTATCAGACTGGGACGGTTATGTACTTCACTGTTGGTTCTAACAGGGTACCTCACCGGTTCTGAGGACTATTTCACTCATCAGCGGTGCAGCTTCATCACTCCTCTGAACGTCACCCGCTGTGCCCTGGATCTGAGGGACGGGGAGGAGGTCGCTAAAGGTTACAACGGTTCCTTCTCCACCGAGATCTTCACTCAGAGAGCCACTAGCATCATAAAGCAGCACAAACCCAACCAGGTACGCCGGCCGAGGTGCGAAAGGCCTGTTCTTGTAAAAGAGAAGCACTAGGAGGCCGAATCAGATATGTCATATGTCAAAGCTTATATCCCACCAGTTAGCACTGGAGAAACAAGGCCAATGTAGCTAGCACTATGCTAACAGTTAGCATATATTATGCTAACAGCTACAGGGCTAATATACAGGGCTAATGTAGCTACAGCTAGTAATTGAAGCTTAGACTGCACCAATAAGCACAGATACAAAGCAACTGTAACTAGCAAGTACTAGGAAGCTTATATCCTTATATAAATATATATATATATACCTTATAACTCACTTATAAACTCAAATTAGCATTGGAGCTACAGAGCTAATGTAGCAACACCTATTTAATAAAGCTTAGACTTCACCAGTTAGCAGACAAGCAACAAGGCTAATGTAGCTAACAAGTAATGGAAGCTTATATCCCACCTTATAACCCACTTATTACCTCAAATTAGCATATGAGCTACAAGGCTAATGTAGCTAACAAGTAATGGAAGCTTATATCCCACCTTATAACCCACTTATTACCTCAAATTAGCATATGAGCTACAAGGCTAATGTAGCTAACAAGTAATGGAAGCTTATATCCCACCTTATAACCCACTTATTACCTCAAATTAGCATATGAGCTACAAGGCTAATGTAGCTACAGCTAGTAATTGAAGCTGCACCATTTAGCACAGGAGCTATGAGGCTAATGTAGCTAACAAGTAATAGAAGCTTATATACCACCTTAAAACCCACTTTTTACCTCAAATTAGCATATGAGCTACAAGGCTAATGTAGATAGCTAGCAACAGCTACTTAATAAAGCTAAGACTTCACCAGTTATAAGACGAGCAACAAGGCTAATATAGCTAACAAGTAATTAGCTATATTAGCCACTTAGCACAGGAGCTACAAGGCTAATATAGCTAACAAGTAATGGAGGCTTATATCCCACTTCATAACCCAAACTGAAGACTAAACTAGACCTAGTTTTGCACACAGTGCATTACATCTTCTGTAAGGTGTTCCGAGAAGCGTACGGGCTCTTAAGAGTTTACTAATGTAGCTGAATTTGGCTTATTCGAATGGTCCATTCCACCTTAAATGGTGCTGTTGTTAGCTGGTTTGTTAGACAGGTGGCCCATTCCACCTTAAACAGTGACTGAGCGTACCTGCTGCACGGTCTACAATTTAGTTTCGTAGGTAACCATGTAAGTCACCTGCTCCATTTAAGGTGGAACAGACCATTTAGTCTCGTATTTAAATGTGAGAAGCCTGAATGTAACTGCTGAACCATTTAAGGTGGAACTGACCGTTCAGCCTTATAGTTAACTATGTGAGGCATCTGGATGTAACCACTGCAACATTTAAGGTGGAACTGACCATTCAGCCTTATAGTTAACTATGTGAGGCATCTGCATGTAACCACTGCAACATTTAAGGTGGAACTGACCATTCAGCCTTATAGTTAACTATGTGAGGCATCTGCATGTAACCACTGCAACATTTAAGGTGGAACTGACCAGTCAGCCTTATAGTTAACTATGTGAGGCATCTGGATGTAACCACTGCAACATTTAAGGTGGAACTGACCATTCAGCCTTATAGTTAACTATGTGAGGCATCTGCATGTAACCACTGCAACATTTAAGGTGGAACTGACCATTCAGCCTTATAGTTAACTATGTGAGGCATCTGGATGTAACCACTGCAACATTTAAGGTGGAAGTGGACTATGCAGCCTTGTAGTTGTATGGGTGGTTTTATGGCTGAATCAATACATTTATTTTGTCTCCGCAGCCCCTCTTTCTCTACGTGGCTCTGCAGGCTGTTCACGCTCCTCTGGAGGTGCCCGAGCGCTACATCACCCCCTACGCCTCCATTAAGGACAAACACCGGCGGGTGTACGCAGGCATGGTGTCGGCGATGGACGAGGCTGTGGGAAACATCAGCAGAGCCCTGCAGGACGCTGGAATGTGGAACAACACTGTGCTCATATTCTCCACAGGTACCAAGCAGAAGATCCTGGAGGGACACTTGGCTGGAGCCAAGCTTAGCAGAACTCGTTTTTCAGTGCTTTTTTAGATTTGTAGTTTATGGGAGTTTCACAGTTTCTGCCCCGTCCTTGGGAAGATCACGAGGCTGTGACCGTGTGTGTGTGTGTGAGTGAGTGTGTGTATGATGTCCTTTATGATATAACGGTTAAACTGATTAAACTGTAACCTGACCTGTACTGAGGCCTTAAAACCACTGGATAAACTCTGCCCCTCACTGTTGAGCACATACAGTGCAATACCCCAGAGCTCCACAAGGGGTAGCTGCAGTGCAGGTTCACTCTAACACTGCTCCATTTATTCTGTGTTAACAGATAACGGGGGGCAGACGCTGGCCGGGGGCAACAACTGGCCTCTTCGGGGCAGGAAGTGGAGCCTCTGGGAGGGCGGAGTGAGAGGCGTGGGCTTCGTCTGCAGTCCGTTGCTAGAGCGACCCGGAACCGTCAGCCGAGAGCTGATCCACATTTCTGATTGGCTGCCTACTCTTGTGGGTCTGGCCGGAGGGTCGACCAATGGCACGAAGCCCCTGGATGGGTTTAACGTGTGGGACACCATCAGGTAAAGCAGTTGATGCTTGGTGGGGTATAAGCTTCAGTGACACTGCGGCTCCAGTGCTAATTGGTGGGGCATAACCTTCCATTACTTGTTAGCCACATTAGCTTCACAGCTATAGTACTAATTGGTAGGGTATAAGCTTTCATTACCTGCTAACTACATTAGCTTTGTAGCTCCAGTGCTAATTAGTGGGTAATAGTTCCCATTGCTTGTTAGCTACATTAGCCTTGTAGCTCATACATTTTATTGCCTTAAATCACGCTACTCCATCAGCACATCATTAATAAAGAAACTTATGTATATGTGTGTGTGTGTGTGTGTGTGTTTCAGTAAAGGGAAAGCTTCTCCCAGACTGGAACTGCTGCACAATATTGATCCGCTGTATGATGACGTCGCTCCATGTAAATATAAAAACAATATATCACATCCAGCAGCTTTTTTTTTCAGTCAACAAATACACAAGATCATGTGATATGGACCTCTGTCTCTTTCTCTCGGTCTGCAATAACCCTCAGGTACTGGAGAGAACGTGGAGTTTGACGAAACCAAGCATTTGTTTTCATTGGCACGAGCCACCTCGGAGCGCCGCCCAGGGTCCCGCTCTCAATTTAACGTGTCCATGCACGCTGCCATCCGCCACGGCAAATGGAAGCTCCTGACCGGCTACCCAGGTAACGGCCGCTTCGCTTAATGAACACGTCTTTCATTTTAGCATCAGCACTACGAAGCAAACGTAGCTAACATAGCTAATAGGTAATGCAGGCTGAGGCTAGCTACTAATGTTGACTACATTCGACTGTGTTATATTATATATTATAACTGCGTTATATTGCTTATTGTCTAATGTTAGGGTAGCATCGCAGCTCTGGTACACCTAAAACTGTTGCTTAGATGCTAAATTATAAGATAATTGAAGCTACGCCAGTGTTCATGGTAAGCTATTGTGTGGCTGCTGGCTCCATTTAAAACATATTATTAACAGATAAAAAATGACATGCTAAAATGTTAAGTAGAACTAAATATGGTGTCATGCTTTTTATTCAGACCCTTCAGGATAGCTTTGGCAGCTTAGCATGGAGATCACACGTCCCGTCTAAGTGCTGACGGAGCCTCTGTGTGAACAGTGTGGAAAGTAGTGCAGCACATTGCTCAGTGTGTTCAGAGCAGGAGTTGATGCTGTGAGAGCTGTTGTGTCTCGGCAGGTTGTCCCCTGTGGTTCCCTCCTCCAGGCATGGTGGGTCAGGAGGGCTTCTCTGCCACACCTGAGCCACTCAAGCAAATCATGCTGTTCAACATCGAGCAGGACCCCGAGGAGAGGAGCGAGATCTCGGCGCACCACCCGGAGACCGTCAACTTCCTGCTGAGGCGGCTGGAGTACTACCAGAAGCAGGCACTGCCCATCACCTTCCCTCCGGAGGATCCAGGTTGTGACCCGGAGCGGGCGGGAGTCTGGGGGCCGTGGGCCTGAGCTGGGGATCCGGGCAATAAGGGGTGATGGATAGATGGACGGACTAGTTTGAGGGAAAATGAGATTTGCTAAGTTTACACTCCAGGTAAAAGGTTGAATACAGATGTTTTTACACCCACTACAGCACTTTCCTGACTTCCTTTCCAGGTCTGAGCTGGATTTCTCAGGGTTTTTTCATCTCCGCTATCTCACCATGTGGTAAACAAACACATTCCAAACTTCATATGTCGAAGGCGGTTACAGGTTGAATGTGCAAAGAACAAATATTGCTAAAGGGAAATATTTGGACGCTTTTTTCAAATTTCACATAAAAAATTACACACAGCCAGGTGTTTTCTGGAAATTTGGCACCCTGAAAAACACATGGCCTGAACGTCGCCATGTGCCAAAATAAGTAATTTACACACATCATCATCATTCTTTCAATATTTCAGTCCCAAATAACTGAATACAACTTCTTTTTGTATTTTAAGTTGGCCTCTTATCAAAATGTCACCATTCCACCTTAAATGGCAAAGGCTGTGCCTTTGTGGAATTGTGGCACCATTTAAGGTGGAACTGAAAATTTGAAGAAGAGGCCGACTTCAGCCTCATATTGCCTTAAACCATGTGTTGTTCAGTTGTTCGTCTCTACATTAGTCTTGTAGCTTTAGTGTGCAATTGAAAATCACCAAACATGTCCTGGTTGATTTGCATTTGGTGGGGGGAACTGATTTTTCACTGAACTATTGCTTTAATGCAGAGAGCGTGAAACCACGGGTTGGAAAAACGATCACGCTGAGCAGAGAGCTGATTACAGTGCCTTTAAAGTCTGTTTATATCTGAACCTGCCCAGTTTCAGCTGTGAATTAACCGCTAATCACTGTTGCACTTTTATTTCAAAATAAAAATCGCAATCCAAATCTAAACTCAGTCTGAGTGTGTGTTTTGTGATGAATTAGTCCAGAAGTGGGCATGATTTGTGCTTTTCTAATGTTACAGCCCCTAAGTCTATACCCTCCCTTACTGTGGCATTTTCCTCTTTAACCTTCCTTAATGCAGCCCTTGACTCTATGACCTCTATAACCACACAATTTCACTTTAAATGAGCAAAACATTATAATTAAAGGAAAGTATTAGTACTGATACTGATTGGTAAATTGGTAAACTGTAGCTTTAAGCACATCAACACATGTTTACCCTTCCGGCCCTGAAAAGTGATTATGAATGGGATGTATGTCTTTTGTCTGCAGTTGTCTGACTGTCCTGCAGGGGTCACTGTGGGACCACAGGAGTGTATGAGCACCTCAGTCAGGGCTTTGTTTTACCTTAAAGCAACGTTTAGATTTTAGTCAAACATTTACTGCTCAAATTACATTGTACACTAAACTTTAACACACACCCCGGCTGTGCTGATCCAGGCTGTCTCTGTGTGTAAATAAGTAAGTTAGTATGAAGAGCTGATCTAAACACAGCGACGGTTTAGCATGGCTAAAATAAGAAGCCACAAATCACCATTCAGGCCGTCACCAACAGCAACCAGTGTCCACTACACTCCCTCATTACCTAGCACAGAGTGTGTGTGTGCTACTGTCTGTAAGACTGCATTTCCGCTTTGCCTGCAGTGAAGTCTTTGGCAGCAGTGTGTGTCTGTGTGTGTTCATTTAGATTGAAGTAGGGAGTGTGAATTCCATGGTTTGAGGCTTACCGAGTAATAATGAGCAACGCTTTCACACTGCAGCGTGAGAGAAAATGTTCCCAGCCTCTTTTTTACATTTCTAAAATTGGGGTTAAAAGAACAGTTTATTTACAGAGCAGAGACTCGTCCACGTTTAACGACTGTCTGTACTTACCTAACCTTCACTCACTGAGGCCCTTAACTCTATAACATCCCTCACTGCGGCCTTTAACTTTATACCCTCCCTAAGCGTGGCCCTTAACTCTATAACCTCCTTCATTGCAGCAATTGACCCAATAACCTCCCTAATGCAGCTCTTAACTCTAATCTCTCTTACTGTGGCCCTTAACTCTATAACCTCCATCACTGTGGCCCTTAACTCTATAACCTCCCTAAGCGTGGCCCTTAACTCTATAACCTCCTCCACTGCAGCAATCGACTCAATAGTCTCCCTCACTGTGACTCTTTAATCTCCTTCACTGCAGCTCTGAGCTCTATAATCTCCATCACTGTGGCCCTTAACTCTATGATCTCCCTAAGCAGGGTCCTTTAACTCTATAACCTCCGTCACTGCGACCCTTAACTCTATAACCTCCTAAGCGTGGCCCTTAACTCTATAACCTCCTCCACTGCAGCAATCAACTCAAAAGCCTCCCTCACTGTGACTCTTTAATCTCCTTCACTGCAGCTCTGAACTCTATAATCTCCATCATTGTGGCCCTTAACTCTATAACCTCCCTCACTGTGGCCCTTAACTCTATAACCTATAAAGTTAAAGCGTGGCCTTTAACTCTATATTCTCCATCACTGTGGTCCTTAACTCTATAACCTCTCTAAGCGTGGCCCTCAACCTCCTTCACTGCGGCACTTGACTTAGTAGCTTTCCCTGTGAGCGTTGTGACTCAACTCTATAACCTCTATAACCTCTCTAACTGTGGCCCTTAACTCTATAACCTTCTTCGCTGTCCTTTAACTGTAATCTCTCATACTGAGGCCCTTAGCTCTAAAACCTCCCTCACTGCGGCCCTTAACTCTATAACCTCCATCACTGCTGCCCTTAACTCTATAACCTCCATCACTGCAACCCTTAACTCTATAACCTCCATCACTGCAACCCTTAACTCTATAACCTCCATCACTGCTGCCCTTAACTCTATAACCTCCATCACTGCTGCCCTTAACTCTATAACCTCCATCACTGCAACCCTTAACTCTATAACCTCCATCACTGCAACCCTTAACTCTATAACCTTCTCCACTGCAGCAATTGATTCAATAGTCTCCCTCACTGCTGCTCTGAACTCTAAAACCTCCCTCACTGCAGCCCTTAACTCTATAACCTCCTTCAGCACAAGCCCATAACTCTATAACCTTCCTTACTGTGGCTCTTAACTCTAAAACCTCCTTCCCTATGGCCCTAATCTCTATAACCTCCTTCACTCAATAGCCTCCCTCAATGTGACTCTTAACCTTATGACCTCCCTCACTGTGGCTCTCAACATCTATAACCTCCCTCACTGTGACTCTTAACGCTTTAGCCTCCCTCGCTGTAGCCCATAACTCCATAACCTCCCTCGCTGTGGCTTCACGATAACTTCCATCGCTGTGACCCATTACTCAGTAACCACCCTCTCTGCAACCCTCAACTCTATAACCTTAAAAACAACGAATGAGGCCTGAAAGGGAGGCTCTGTATGTGAGTCCTAGCAGTGCATGTCCTCCTCTGCCTGCAGCTTAGACTTTGGGATGTAGCTGAAGTGATTGTGATTTGACCTCAGTTTGACCTCTGTGTTTTGTATAGGTCGTCTCAGTAACCGGTCAGGAGGCTAAAATGTCCAATATAAGGCTCAGTGTTGATGATGGATGGCGTGTGAAAGCCACGGCCCCCACAGCTCCATATCTGAGCCATTTGTTTCATTCACCTTCCCTCCCCAGCACACACACACACACAGGGGAGTCCTGTTACACACACACACACACACACACACACACACACCAGGGCAAAGGAAAAGCTCCTATCGTATGCTCTAGCTTAGCTTGTCTTGTTTTGTTAGCTTGCCGTAGTCTTGTTAGCATTAACAAATAGCTGATAGTGTTAATATAATCCATATTATCTGATGCTAAGTTAGCTAGCTTCAAAAACTGTAAACATCGTGGCACTGCGGCTTGTTTATCGACTGTTCCCGCCCAAGGCTGCTACCTCAAAAACAAACTGGACTGCCTCAGACTTAAGCTGACCACACAGGTCTAGGTTAAAAGCTAATCCTCTAGCTAACTGACTGCAATCTCTTTAGCTAGCTAGCCACGCATTGCGCCAAGGGGACACCTTGGGGACACGGGATGTGCTACACTAAGCAGCGATATGCTATGCTAAGTGGCCCCTGTGAGCCGTTGCAGTGATGTAAACTGGCCAATCACAGAGGAACTCTATTTTTTTAATTCTCAGGTAAAATAACCAGGTTATAGAGATTGTATCTGGGTTGTATCTGAGAATATTTTACACCAATATTTACTTAGTGGCAAAATACTGAATGAACACATGTCACTTTTAATGACTAGCGCAGTGTAGGGTAAATAAAAACACTGTATAAGGACAATTATGTATGCTGTACACCCAGCAGATCACCACAAACACACACACCCTGATATCAAACTAGATACAAAATAGGCTTTCAAAGATCAGCAAATGACAAAGAGCCCGTGTCCGGCGGGTTGAGGGAAGAGGCCAGCATTTGGACCCCTGCTCTGACAGATGCAGAAGTGGAGCGGTGTGTCGAGGTGATGACTCTGAATGATGTTGTATTTTAATGTGCAGCGTGCTGTGGGTCATATATTCCTCACACTGTACTATTGTTCTCCACGGTTCTCTCAGAGGCAGACCCCCCTCCCGGGGTGCACCACTGTTAGCTGAAGGGGGGGAGGGGTGAACTAAGCACTGAACAAAAGATCAGCTTCAAACTGCAGAGCGTTTCACTGTAGGAGCCTTCATCACTGCTGACCAGTGTTTAAAGATACGGCAAGTGCCATGCAAAAATGTGGGCGCCCCTAGTCAAAAGGTGTTAATAGAGATGCAAAGTAAAAGAGGATTTTCATCTTTTACAGTTCCAGAAGGGCCCAAAGCAAAAATCTGAGGACCTCTGAGCACATGGTTAGTACTTAATGGAACAGCCCTCTGGCAAGTATCACAACTTTGCAATGCTTTCTGTAACAGCTGGGAATTTTCGCTCATTCTTCTTGGCCAAAGGCTTCTAGTAGGGGACTGTGAGGGACATGGCAAAACATCCAGCTTGCATCTCTTGAAGGTAGTCCATTATGGATTTTGAGGTGCGTTTAGGATTGTTACTACACTGTTGACCCCCCCCCCACACACACACACACACTTTTATCTTCTATCATCTTTTTTTTTTTTTACAGATAGTGCAATGTTTACTTCCAGAATTTGATGGAATGTAATCAAATCCATTCTTTCTTTTATTACTGAAATGTTTATGGTTCCACTAGCTGCAGCACAAGGCCAGAGCATTAATTAATCCATGCCCTTGCTTAACAACCCTGGACTTTGTACATATCTTTGATCATTGGTTCCAAAAGGTTCTATTTTAGCTTTAGATGTTCTTTTGAAAACTTCTGACACCGGATCATGTGATGAGGATGCAGGAAAGGTTTTCTTCTGGTAACTTTTTCTTCTTAGCTTCCTCCCTATACGAAGCCCCTGGTCCAGAGTCTGCTACTGCTATTTTCCTAAAGGTCTTTTGCAGTCAAAGAGGTCTCTCAGAAAGTTGCCCTGGTCTTCCAGGCCTCAACTTCACCTCCAGCATTCCAGTTGACTGCCATTTCTTAATTACTTTTCAAACTGAGGAAACGGCCCTGCTGCTGGATCTGTACTGACTGCATACTACAGTGACTTTCACACTCCATAAGTTATGAGTAATAAGCCATAAGTATTTGGCCAGATGTTCAAGAGTAGATTAAATTTGATATTTGGTTTAAAAAAAACACACGAAACACGTTCAAAACGTTTCTCAGAGGAAAGAGACACTATGAGAGACCTATGGTACAACAGCGTCTCGGGCATCAGGCAGTGTATTCATCATCATTCGGTGTAATAGTTTCTGTGAAGTTCAGACGTCTGGTTCTTGGTCTACATACTGCCGTGGAATGACGGTGCCCAGCGAACATGCTCATGAGGGGCTCACATGGGTGGAACATGGGCTAGGTGGGTTCCTGGTAAACATGGGCTCTGAGTGGGTTTAAAGGGCGCCAGTAGGGCTTTCCAAATGGGCCCACTTTTACAGCCCACTTTAATCTCACATGTAGGCCCCGTGTACAGTGTACAACCCAGATGTGGCTCATGCTTAATCCATCCTAGTCCCATCACTGACCCTGGCGGGCATCTATGTGGGGCCAACAAAAAAAAAACAAGGACAACATTTTCTAGGTTCTCCAGTTGAGATATCCATATGTTCCCCACATGGATATGTTAGCTGGGTGATGCCATCGTCCAAATCTGGGTGCAAGAGCACAGACTCAGCTGGAAGAGCTGGGCCAGTTATGTCACCAAAATAGGAATTCTGCACTAACTTTGCCGTAACCGTAAAAAAGCCTTAGCCGGGCCGTATTTGGCCAAGAATCGTCTGCTATCTGGGAAGTTTCTCTAGAACCGAGTCAAATCCCCTTTGAATGACCATTAAATTATGAAATCATATTTTAAAAAGAGCTCACTGACAATTCTCCAAACACAAATCACTAATTATTACTAATAGTTTCCATTCCCAGGACAGCAAATTCAGGACTATCTGCAGTTTGCTTTACATTTCATCATTTACATAATTACTTCCGTAATACATTACACACGATTTCCATCCTGTGGGGACAGATTTGAATGTACAACTGCTGACTGACTAACCAGCAGAGCAGCTGTAGAGGTTCCACCCTCAAGCAGAACCTTCTGGACAGCTTTGGAGAAAGGACTCTCTGAACTTAACCCATTATAAACACAGATTAAATACAGAGCAAAGCTTAACCCAGTCCATCCTTTAGGCCACGTTCTAGATATTAGAGAGTCATGCAGTGTCAGATACCACATAAGTAACTTTACTGGAGATCAGTGAACATCTCCATACGGTTTGAGGAAAGTGTGTGACGACATAGGCATGCAGTTAACACCATGTTAATTGGTGGTGTATAACCTTCCATTGCTTGCTAGGTACATTAGCTTTGTATTTCCAGTGCTAATTGGCTTACATAAGCTTCTATTGCTTGTTAGGTACATTAGCATCATAGCTTCAGTGGTAATTGGTGTACATAAGCTTCTATTGCTTGTTAGTGACATTATCCTCATAGCTCCAGTGCCAATTGGTTGGCTATGAGCGTCCATTACTTGTTAGCTACATTAGCGTTGTAGCTCCATTGTGAATTGATGGGTTATAGGATTTTAGCCTCATCACTCCAGTGCTAATTAATAGGGTGTGACATTCCATTGCTTGTTAGCTACATTAGCCTCACAGCTCCAATGCTAATTGGTGTACATTGAATAGAGGGATTCCCAAACTATCACTTATTATATATAAACTACAATAAATGCTGGGAGCCACGCAAAGACGTGTGTGTGTCTGTGGCTGTGTTTCCTTCAGAGAGAGAGAGAGAGAGAGAGAGGTAGAGAGAGAGAGAGATGTGAAAATGCTGAGTTCTGTTTTACTCAGACTCTCTCGTCCCTGGTGTTTGAGATCACTGTCAGGGGTCCGTTATCTTGTCCTCACTCTTGGTCAGCAAAGTCCTCTGGTTGCTTTATAACGCACAGATTTACTGGCCGCTTTAGAAAATGTGCCTCGTCTGCTCACTGTCACTTTCCTATCGGCCCCTATCTGCTACTCAATCCTCCTTTTGTTCTTGCTCTCACGCTGAGGGGTGGTGGGGGCAGTGGGGGCTCAGAGATAGCAGGGTGGTCTGACAACCTCAGCTTTACTCCGAGGTCAGGAGTGGACGTCAAAACTCAGAGAGAAACTCCAGTTGTGTGTTAAATCACGCTGATGAGTGCTACATTGTTATCTGTACTGTTATCTGGTTACCAGCTGAGTTCAGTCTAAACACCATAAAACACTTCTTTACTGGTCTGGAGTTTTGGGATATTTTTGGTTTACTCCAGAGTAAACGGTTCGGTTGACTTCAACTTTTACTACATAAAATAAATAAATAAATAAATAAAAGTAAAGCGCAGTAAAGCAGAATAAAGTATAGTAAGGCACATTCAACTGCAGCAATGTATAGTAAAGTGCACTTTACAGAGCAGTAAAGTACTGTATAGTAAAGTGCATTAAAGCACAGTATAGTAATGCACAGTAAAGAAAAGTAAAGCACAGTAAAGTACAGTGATGTAAGTGCATTAAAGCACAGTAAAGCACAGTGAAGTATTGTTAAGCCCAGCAAAGTATAGTCAAGCACAGTAAAGTACAGTATAGTAAAGTGCATTAAAGCACAGAATAGTAATGCACAGTAAAGAAAAGTAAAGCACAGTAAAGTACAGTGATGTAAGTGCATTAAAGCACAGTAAAGCACAGTGAAGTATTGTTAAGCCCAGCAAAGTACAGTCAAGCACAGTAAAGTACAGTATAGTAAAGTGCATTAAAGCACAGAATAGTAATGCACAGTAAAGAAAAGTAAAGCACAGTAAAGTACAGTGATGTAAGTGCATTAAAGCACAGTAAAGTATAGTAAAGCACAGTAAAGAAAAGTAAAGCACAGTGAACTATAGTAAAGCACAGTAAAGTACAGCAAAGCACTGTGAAGGATAGTAAAGCACAGCAAAGTACAATGATGTATGGTAAAGTGCATTAAACCACAGTATAGTAAAACACAGTGAAGAAAAGTAAAGCACAGTAATGTACAGTGATGTACAGTAAAGTGCAGTAAAGTTCAATAAAGCACTGTAAAGTATAGTAAAGCACAGTAAAGCAGAGCAAAGTACAATGATGTGTAGTAAAGTGCACTTTACAGTTAAAACTGTAAACCAAACCACTATAGTATAGTATAGTAAGTATAGAAAAGCACTTTGAAGCAAAGTAAAGTACAGTAAATCACAGTGAAGTAAAGTAAAGCACAGTAAAGTATCATAAGCATATTGAAGTATAACCAAGAACAGTAAAGTATACTAAAGCTCAGTAAAGTATGGTAAAGCACAGTGCGTAAAGTAAACGATGTAAAAAACAGAATAAAGTGCAGTAAATCATTGTGAAGTAGAGTTATGTGTAGTAAAGTGCAGTACAGCACAGTATAGTAAAGCGCAGTGAAGTGTAGTAAAGCACAGTAAAATACAGTAACGCACAGTGAAGCATTGTTAAGCACGGTGAAGTAGTGTTGAGCACAGTAAAGTAAAGCACAGTGAAGTACAGTAAAGCACACTGAAGTATAGTAAAGCACAGTACGCAAAGTAAATGATGTAAAAAACAGAATAAAGTGCAGTAAAGCACTGTGAAGTAGAGTTATGTGTAGTAAAGTGCAGTACAACACAGTATAGTAAAGCGCAGTGAAGTGTAGTAAAGCACAGTAAAATACAGTAACGCACAGTGAAGCATTGTTAAGCACGGTGAAGTAGTGTTGAGCACAGTAAAGTAAAGCACAGTGAAGTACAGTAAAGCACACTGAAGTATAGTAAAGCACAGTACGCAAAGTAAATGATGTAAAAAACAGAATAAAGTACAGTAAAGCACTGTGAAGTAGAGTTATGTGTAGTAAAGTGCAGTACAGCACAGTATAGTAAAGCACAGTGAAGTGTAGTAAAGCACAGTAAAATACAGTAACGCACAGTGAAGCATTGTTAAGCACGGTGAAGTAGTGTTGAGCACAGTAAAGTAAAGCACAGTGAAGTACAGTAAAGCACACTGAAGTATAGTAAAGCACAGTACGCAAAGTAAATGATGTAAAAAACAGAATAAAGTGCAGTAAAGCACTGTGAAGTAGAGTTATGTGTAGTAAAGTGCAGTACAACACAGTATAGTAAAGCACAGTAAAGTGTAGTAAAGCACAGTAAAGCACAGTGAAGTATTGTTAACCCCAGCAAAGTACAGTCAAGTACAGTAAAGTACAGTACAGAACAGTAAAGTATGCTAAAGCACAGTGAAGTGTAGTAAAGCACAGTAAGTATAGTTAAGCACAGTGAAGTACAGTAAAGAACAGTAAAGCAAAGCTCACAGTAAGGTGCGGTAAGGCATAGTAAAGAACAGTTTAAGCACAGTAAAGCGCAGTAAAGACGCTGAGTGTGTAATAAATATGTAATGAGTAGCGAGGTAGAGTAATAGAGCAGTATTGTGGGTTGCTGTAAGGCTCTGAAAGCTGAGCCGAGCTTTTGTTGAAGTCTGTCGAGCTCAGCGGTGTGTTTGCAGGCTCGGTCAGGGCGCTGACGCAAACAGGCCGTGCCACACATGGTTCTGATTTAGGAGCAGCTTTAGCCCGCTGTTTAAAGTATTTGCTCTTAATTGATTTACCATAAACTCTCCTGTTCTGCTCGCTGCGCTGAGACTGACGTGGACTCTTCCTTTCAGACGTGTGCTGATGAGAAACACCAGGGTCCACAGTTTCCTCCTCCGTTTTCGAAGTGGAGCAGAGACTGTGGGAAAGAGAGCAGAGTAAGATTGGATTCGTTAAACCAATCAGAAGACATCTTCTGGTGCTAAACAGCATTAGTCTGCTTTAGCGTTTGCTGTAAATAGTTCAGACACATTGCTGGTTATCCACGGAGGCCACAGTGAGGTCATATGACCACTCCAAAACACACGGTTCCTCACCGGCGAAACTGCAGCCCTGTCTTAGGCTGTCTGGCAGGATCTCCTCAACCTTCTGGAAGCTTCTGGAGATCAGGCCTCAGCACGGTCATATTCTCTCATAGTATCTCAACATAAATAATATTGGTACACGAGCATCTGCACATTGCTAATGCTAACCTCATAGGAAGCTGTAACAGTCACTTAACATCCAAGTAATCCAGCAAATACTAGCCCCATCGAACTGCATTGAGCTTATGCAGCTGCTATGTGTGAGCTACATTAGCCTCATAGCTACAGTGCTAATTGGTGGGGTATATGCGTCTATTACTTGTTAGTTAGCTACATTAGCCTTGTATCTTTAGTGCTAATTAGTGTAATATATGGCTCTATTATGTGTTATCTATGTTAGCGTCATAGCTACAGTGCTAATTGGTGGGGTATACGCTTCTATGACTTGTTAGTTAGCTACATTAGCCTTGTATCTTTAGTGCTAATTGGTGGAATATATGGTTCCATTATGTATTATCTACACTAGCCTCACAGCTCCAGTGCTAATTGATGAGGTACAAGCTTCTATTAGTTGTTAGCTACTTTAGCCTCATAGCTACAGTGCTAATTGGTGGGGTATACGCTTCTATTACTTGTTAGTTAGCTACATTAGCCTTGTATCTTTAGTGCTAATTAGTGGAATATATGGCTCTATTATGTGTTATCTATGTTAGCGGCATAGCTACAGTGCTAATTGGTGGGGTATACGCTTCTATGACTTGTTAGTTAGCTACATTAGCCTTGTATCTTTAGTGCTAATTGGTGGAATATATGGTTCCATTATGTATTATCTACACTAGCCTCACAGCTCCAGTGCTAATTGATGAGGTACAAGCTTCTATTAGTTGTTAGCTACTTTAGCCTCATAGCTACAGTGCTAATTGGTGGGGTATATGCGTCTATTACTTGTTAGTTAGCTACATTAGCCTTGTATCTTTAGTGCTAATTAGTGGAATATATGGCTCTATTATGTGTTATCTATGTTAGCGTCATAGCTACAGTGCTAATTGGTGGGGTATACGCTTCTATGACTTGTTAGTTAGCTACATTAGCCTTGTATCTTTAGTGCTAATTGGTGGAATATATGGTTCCATTATGTATTATCTACACTAGCCTCACAGCTCCAGTGCTAATTGATGAGGTACAAGCTTCTATTAGTTGTTAGCTACTTTAGCCTCATAGCTACAGTGCTAATTGGTGGGGTATACGCTTCTATTACTTGTTAGTTAGCTACATTAGCCTTGTATCTTTAGTGCTAATTAGTGGAATATATGGCTCTATTATGTGTTATCTATGTTAGCGGCATAGCTACAGTGCTAATTGGTGGGGTATACGCTTCTATTACTTGTTAGTTAGCTACATTAGCCTTGTATCTTTAGTGCTAATTGGTGGAATATATGGTTCCATTATGTATTATCTACACTAGCCTCACAGCTCCAGTGCTAATTGATGAGGTACAAGCTTCTATTAGTTGTTAGCTACTTTAGCCTCATAGCTACAGTGCTAATTGGTGGGGTATACGCTTCTATTACTTGTTAGTTAGCTACATTAGCCTTGTATCTTTAGTGCTAATTAGTGGAATATATGGCTCTATTATGTGTTATCTATGTTAGCGGCATAGCTACAGTGCTAATTGGTGGGGTATACGCTTCTATGACTTGTTAGTTAGCTACATTAGCCTTGTATCTTTAGTGCTAATTGGTGGAATATATGGTTCCATTATATATTATCTACACTAGCCTCACAGCTCCAGTGCTAATTGATGAGGTACAAGCTTCTATTAGTTGTTAGCTACTTTAGCCTCATAGCTACAGTGCTAATTGGTGGGGTATACGCTTCTATTACTTGTTAGTTAGCTACATTAGCCTTGTATCTTTAGTGCTAATTGGTGGAATATATGGTTCCATTATGTATTATCTACACTAGCCTCACAGCTCCAGTGCTAATTGATGAGGTACAAGCTTCTATTAGTTGTTAGCTACTTTAGCCTCATAGCTACAGTGCTAATTGGTGGGGTATATGCGTCTATTACTTGTTAGTTACATTAGTCTTGTATCTCCAGTGCTAATTAGTGGAATATATGGCTCTATTATGTGTTATCTATGTTAGCGGCATAGCTACAGTGCTAATTGGTGGGGTATACGCTTCTATTACTTGTTTGCTACATTAGCCTTGTATCTCCCGTGCTAATTGGTGGAATACATGGTTCCATTATGTATTATCTACACTAGCCTCACAGCTCCAGTGCTAATTGATGAGGTACAAGCTTCTTCATGCTGGTCATGCTGGTCAACCAGCTTGGTCTAACTGGTTAACTAGCTAAACCATCAAACCCAGCAGGGTAGTTCCATTACTGGCTACAGTGCTAATTGGTAGGATGTAAGCTTCCATTGCTTGTTAGTTAAATCAGGGCTATCTGTCTGTTAACTCTGTCCTATCCCGGCTTGATTGTTCACATCATCCCCCTCACCCTGTTCTAGCCCCTCATTCGCCCCCCCCCCCAACACCACCCCTCATTTCTATTCCCACCTCCCATCTGTTGCCTCCTTCTGTTCTCTCTCTCTAGTTCTTTCACTCACACTTGTTGCCTCTTTGTCTTTCATCTCTTAAACTGGGACCCCATCCATGTCTCCTCTGCCCCCCTCTCCCCCACCCAGTAGGCTCTGCAGCACTGCAGCATCTGCCACTTTCAACCCCCCTGTCAATCACTTCCTCTCTGACTGATCTACGGCTGTGGCTAGGGATGATTTATTAACCCACTGCAGGGGCGTTAGTAGAGGACGTCTTCCTCAACACTTGGAGTTTCGGCAGCCAGATGATTCTTCCCCAGCTTTTCATCTGAGTGTTCCATTCCACCTTAAACGGTACCAGGATGTAAGTATGGCAGATGCCCAACAACCCCCCCCCCCCCCCCCCCCCCATACACACACACACACACACACACAGTGTGTGAGTTTCATGACTGGATGTTAGCACCATGGTAATTGGTGGGGTATACTCTTTAATTACTGGTTAGGTACATTAGCCCATTGCTCCAGTGCTAATTGGTGGGGTTTAAGCTTCTATTACTTGTTAGCCACATTAGCATTGTAGCTCCATTGCTAATTGGTGGGGTATAGGCTTGTATTACTTGTTAACTACATTCCTATATAGCTCCAGTGCTAATTGGTGGGGTATAAGCTTCCATTACTTGTTAGCAGCATTACCCCATAGCTCCATTCTAATGGGTGGTGTATTCACTTCTATTACTTATTAGCTACATTGGCCATGTAGGTCCATTGCTAATTGGTGGGGGTATAAGCTTTCATTAGTTGTTAGCCACATTAGCATTGTAGCTCCATTGCTAATTGGTGGGGTATAGGCTTGTATTACTTGTTAACTACATTCCTATATAGCTCCAGTGCTAATTGGTGGAGTATAAGCTTTCATTAGTTGTTAGCCACATTAGCATTGTAGCTCCATTGCTAATTGGTGGGGTATAGGCTTGTATTACTTGTTAGCTACATTCCTATATAGCTCCAGTGCTAATTGGTGGGGGTATAAGCTTTCATAAGTTGTTAGCCACATTAGCATTGTAGCTCCATTGCCAATTGGTGGGGTATAGGCTTGTATTACTTGTTAACTACATTCCTATATAGCTCCAGTGCTAATTGGTGGGGTATAAGCTTTCATCATTTGTTGGCCACATTAGCAGTGTAGCTCCATTGCTAATTGGTGGGGTATAGGCTTGTATTACTTGTTAACTACATTCCTATATAGCTCCAGTGCTAATTGGTGGGGGTATAAGCTTTCATTAGTTGTTAGCCACATTAGCATTGTAGCTCCATTGCTAATTGGTGGGGTATAGGCTTGTATTACTTGTTAACTACATTCCTATATAGCTCCAGTGCTAATTGGTGGGATATAAGCTTCCATTGCTTGTTAGCAGCATTAGCCTTGTATCTCCATTGCTAATTGGTGGGGTGTAAACTTCCATTAATTGTCTGAACCTCTGATCGCCTGCTGTTGGGGTGGGGATGGTTCGTAGGATTTGATTTAGGTGAACTATCGCTTTAATCCCCCCTCCGTCTGTATTGGGGGGTGGTCCCGCACGCGCGTGTGTGTGCGCAGCTGAGAGTTAAACATCGCAGGTCTTATTACTTATCAGTTTGGTGGGGGGCTGGGAGACCTCCCATCCAATCCCAGATCAGGGGGCGTGGTCACACGGGCCAATTCTGGAGTGGGGGCGGGGCTTGTGTGAATGCGAGTCGGAGACCGGAAAACTTGTTCTCCGTTCACAACCGAGAAGCGGCACGAGGGAGAAACACGGTGAGTCAGAACCACACACACACACACACACACACACACACACACACATCAAGATCCAGTCAGTATCTTTCATAACACACACTCACCTTTAAATCAGTGCTCATCTCTCTTTGTGTGTGTGTGTGTGTGTGTGTGAGAGAGACTCTCTCACTCTGCAGATGCAAAGCGCCTTCGTGGCAGCAGCAGGGTCACACACACACACACACACACTGCTGGTTTTGGAGTGTATGTGGGGAATGTAGAGTGGTGCACTCTGCTTCTGACTGATCTGACCTCGCTGACCAGTACTGGGCTCTCTCCTACAGACTACTGTCTGTGTGTGTGAGGTATTGCGCTGGACTGCAGGACTGAGGGGGCAGTGCTGGTGGGAGGGGGGGTGAGTGAGAGGGGTACTGGTCTGGACAGTAAGGCTGAGGTTTGGGGCAGACATGTGTTGAATGTCTGAGTACAGAGATGTCAGAAGCAGAAATGACTTCCTGTAGGTGCAAAGCTTTGGAGGTCTGAAAGTGTAGAGCCCTGGAGGTGTAGCAGTGCAGAGATAAATGGTGCAGTGGAGGTGTAGCGTGTGGAGGTCTGGAGGTGGAGAAGTGCAGGGCTGTGGAGGTCTGGAGGTGGAGAAGTGCAGATCTGTGGAGGTCTGGAGGTGGAGAAGTGCAGATCTGTGGAGGTCTGGAGGCGGAGAAGTGCGGTGGTGTAGAGGTCTGGAGGTGGAGAAGTGCAGAGCTGTGGAGGTCTGGAGGTGGAGGAGTGTGGAGGTCTAAATGTGTAGAAGTGCGAAGCTGTGGAGGTCTGGAGGTGGAGGAGTGCGGAGCTATGGAGGTGCAGATGTGCGGAACTGGTAAAGTCTTGAAGGTGTAGAAGTGAGGAGCTGTGGAGGTGTAGAAGTGCGGAGCTGTGGAGGTCTAAATGTGTAGAAGTGCGGAGCTGTGGAGGTCTGGAGGTGGAGGAGTGCGGAGCTATGGAGGTGCAGATGTGCGGAACTGGTAAAGTCTTGAAGGTGTAGAAGTGAGGAGCTGTGGAGGTGTAGAAGTGCGGAGCTGTGGAGGTCTAAATGTGTAGAAGTGCGAGCTGTGGAGCTCTGGAGGTGGAGGAGTGCGGAGCTGTGGAGGTGCAGATGTACGGAACTGGTAAAGTCTTGAAGGTGTAGAAGTGAGAAGCTGTGGAGGTGTAGAAGTGCGGAGCTGTGGAGGTCTGGAGGTGTAGAAGTGCGAAGCTGTGGAGGTCTAAATGTGTAGAAGTGCGTAGCTGTGGAGGTCTGGAGATGTAGAAGTGCGGAGCTGTGGAGGTCTGGAGATGTAGAAGTGCGGAGCTGTGGAGGTCTGGAGATGTAGAAGTGCGGAGCTGTGGAGGTCTGGAGATGTAGAAGTGCGGAGCTGTGGCAGTGAAGAAGTGCAGAGCTCTGGAGGTTTGGAAATGTAAAAGTTCAGAGTCCTGGAGGTGGAGAAGAACAGAGCTCTGGACGTGCAGAAGTGTGGAGGTGTAGAAGTGCTGCAGATTAGTTACGTGAAGGAGCAGAGTTGCTATGGTTTAGAAGAATGGTGGCACTAGCTAACACTAGTTGCAGAGATGAGGTGTGTGATGGGGACACTGCAAGTTGAGTAACGCTGCAGTGTGATGGATGGATGGAGGGTGTGTACATCATCAGGCTGTAAAGATGTCTCTCAGCCCTCAGAGGATCACGCAAAGGTGGGGTCACAGCTCACTTCCCTAAACGCAGAGTTAGGGTGGTGTTGGGTTGCTCTGTGTACGGTGAACGCTGTGGCTGAAACCGGAGAGCCCGGGAGCCCGGGAGCCCGGACAGGAAAGACCCCTGTGGGAAATCGGAGAGCTTGTTCTTCTGCATGTCTGTGGGAACTTGAGTTACGCCCCAGGGTGGGGTCTTACCCAGTGACCGATTTATCGCACTGTATATACATTAACTGGCCACTTTTTAGAAACACCTACTACCTTGTGCTACCTTCTACTTATTAGAAACACCTACTACCTTGTGCTTCTACTCACTGGCCACTTTATTAGAAACACCTACTACCTTGTGCTTCCACTCTCTGGCCACTTTATTAGAAACACCTACTACCTTGTGCTTCCACTCTCTGGCCACTTTATTAGAAACACCTACTACTTTGTGCTCCCACTCACTGTCCACTTTATTAGAAACACCTACTACCTTGTGCTTCTACTCACTGGCCACTTTATTAGAAACACCTACTGCCTTATGCTTCTACTCACTGGCCACTTTATTAGAAACACCTACTACCTTGTGCTTCCACTTACTGGCCACTTTATTAGAAACACCTACTACCTTGCGCTTCTACTTACTGGCCACTTTATTAGAAACATGTATCTTTGAAAATGACCACTGATGAGGGGCTGGTGGATAGCTTATTTAGCTTATTAGCTTATTAATTATTTGGTATCAGCAGATGGGCTACATACTAACTGCTAAAAGGGTGTTTCTAATAAAGTGGCCAGGGGGGGTGATTTTTAAGAAAGGCTTGAAGGGTTATTTCTGGGTTGAAGGTGACCGGTCCAGTTCTAAAAAAAAAGAAAAAGCTGTAATCAGATCAATGGACTCTACTGGCCGGCTGTGATTTTAACACCACAGATTTTGTCCTTCAGCTTCTCCTCTGGTCCTGCTTTGCTTTTTGTGTAAAATCTGTGTGTGTGTGTGTGTGTGTGTGTGTGTGTGTTAAGCCTGGGTGTAACCTGATCACCTTTGTTTATATGAGGTCGCTGCGTTCACAGTGTCTCCTGAGTCCTGCCTCTAAGACCCAATTACGGCCACATCTGTGGTCATCTCTGCTCTCTTCTATGTTCCAGCATGCTTCTCTCCTTCACTCCCTCCCTCAGAGACACTGGCTCTGCTGAATTCTCTCTGACTTGTACTTTAACTGAAACAAGTGGAAAAAACTTTGAAAGCCCAGATTGTAAACTTTCAGACCATCATTTCCAGTCCCTCCAACCACCAGCTAGGACTCTGACATTATGCAATGCTACCAGTACTGGGAAGGAAATCTTAGTTTTGGTGGGTTTAAGTGTTAAAAATCCGAAACGTCTTCAGATTACCTAATGTTAACACTAGAACAAGCTGATGCAGAGTACCCAGTAATGATTGTTATGACCTGTACACCCACAGATGACTTGTATTACCTATGTAAGTACCCTCACACCCTTTAATAACTAATGAACTAGTAATGAACTAGTAATAGTATCCATACACCTCCTGATGGCTAATAATAGCAGTCATACATTCCCAGAAACTAGTAGTACTCACACCCTTTAATAACTATATAATAATAGGACCCTGTACACCACACTCCCCTAAACACTACTAATAGCAGTGATACGTTTACACCCTTAAATAAGTAATAATAGCAGTCACACTCCCCCTATCACTAGTAATAGTACCCTTACACCCTTTAATAACTAATAATAGTACCTGTACGCCCCCGAAACACTAATAATAACAAAGACCCCCCAATAACTAGTTGTATTACCCTTACACCTTTTAATAACTAATAATAGTACCTGTATGCCCCTAAACACTAATAATAGCAGTCACACACCCCCAATAACTAGTAGTACCCTTACACCCTTTAATAACTAATAATAGTACCCGTACACCCTTTAATAAGTAATAATAGTATGTGTACAGGCCCCAATAACTAATAATAGTACCTGTACACCCTTTAATAACTAATAATAGTACATGTACAGGCCCCAATAACTAATAATAGTACCTGTACACCCTTTAATAACTAATAATAGTACATGTACAGGCCCCATTAACTAATAATAGTACCCAAACACCCCTTAATAACTAATAATAGTACATGTACAGGCCCCAATAACTAATAATAGTACCTGTACACCCTTTAGTAACTAATAATAGTACAGGTACAGGCCCCATTAACTAATAATAGTACCCAAACACCTTTTTATAGTGTATAATAGTACATTTACAGGTCCCAATAACTAATAATAGTACTTGTACACCCTTTAATAACTAATGATAGTACATGTACAGGCCCCAATAACTAATAATAGTACCCAAACACCTTTTTATAGTGTATAATAGTACATTTACAGGTCCCAATAACTAATAATAGTACTTGTACACCCTTTAATAACTAATGATAGTACATGTACAGGCCCCAATAACTAATAATAGTACCTGTACATCCTTTAATAACTAATAATAGTAGCTGTACGCCCCCTAACAACTAATGATATTTGGTGTACACTCCCCAGTTACTAGTTATTAACATCTGAATGACATTAATAACTGTAGACACGTGTGTTTGGGGTGGGGTGGGGGTGGGGGGTGTTGAGGTTCTGGTTGAGGTTGAGCAGCTCGTCAGTGAGGAAGAACTTTTTTAGGAGTGAAGAACAAAGAGCGAAGCAGTCTGTCGGCCGCGGGCTGCAGCTGTCCGGCACTGGAGGGGTTTAGGGCGGACTCTCGCTCGGATCATAAAAACAGCGGAATAAAACAGTCGGCTCATTACAGGCTGCGGAGAGCTCCGGCTCAGCTCGGGAGGAACTCGCTCTTTTCCTCACGCGGGGCGCCAAGTAGGAAAGCCGTTAGTTCAGAAAGAGAGGCTCTTTCATGTTGCTGTTTTTTTCCCTCTCTCTCTCTCAAAGCAGAACTGCAAGCTGCGGTATGAAAGGATGGAAAAATTGGGGCTGCCTTCCTCCTCCTCCTCCTCCTTCTTCTCCTTCTCCCCCTGCTGCTGCTGCACATGTGACGACTGCGAGACCTGCAGGCTGTGTGGTCTGAAAGCGAAGAGGCCCAAAATCTGCTCTCGAACTGTCCATGATTTTCAGGCCTCTATTTCAGGCGCTTAGACCACACAGTTTAATGGCACGCGTGTCGGTCAGCCGAGTCACTGTTTAGTTCAGAGTAGTGAACAAATGCCACGAGCCTCCACTCCACTCCGCTCATATGAGCTGTGTGTGTATGGTTAGAGTTCTCTAAAGATCAAGGGTTTTTAAGTACCCACAGTCCAGCTCTGACTGTGTTGGTGAAACTGGATGTCTGGCGAGTTGTTCAGGAGTCAGGCGAGTGTCCACAGTAACAGAACTGGAAATGTGAGCAGTGAGGCTGACAGGATCTGGATGTGGCCGGTTCTGCTGAGAGACGAGTGGCTGTAACTGGGTCACATTACGTGATGGAGTTTTCCATTCGAGAGAAACAAGTTTGATTCAATTAAAACCAGCCGTCTCTCTGCCGGCTCAACAGCAGCAGCACAGAGCTGCACCCCCTCAGCCTACCCCCCCTCAAATCCTGAACCGGAACCCGTCTGAAACTCTGATGCCCTGAGCCTAATGCCCCAAGGCTGCACCCTAAAACCCAGACAATGCACCCTGACTGCCAAGACCCAAAAGCCAAGCTCTGTGACTGCACTATGAGCTCCCCAGCACCATCCCCACAAACCCCCCAGACTACAACCGCCCAACCCTTCTAATGCCCTTCATTAAATCTCCTTTGTGTATCTCTGTTAAATCTCCTCATCAGTGTGGCTGTCCAGCCTGTAGTCACATTCTACCTTCGTCTTTTATCCTTTTTTTGTGTCTGAGTCAGTCTACGTCTATGTGTGTGTGTCTTCTTACACTGATGAATACAGGGATTTTAGGGAATTATAGGAAAACACAGGTTTCTGGTTGTGTGTGTGTGTCTGAGAGACCTCTGAGATCAGCAGGGTGTGTTCCTGTGGAGCACCCTAGGCTCCTCAAGCAGAATAAGACATTTGCAGAGCTGACAGTGACCCCAATACCACCCCCCACCCACACTAACCATTCACCCCCACACTCAGCTCTGCTGGAACATTTAACAGTGCTTTTCGGTCTTGGACTGAGAACTGTAGCAACTCCCTGGGGGGGGAGCGGTGTGCAGCAGGACTGTCGTTTTTCCTGCATTATTAATCTGAAAAGCTCTTTCTGGAAGGAGGTCTAGAATCTCAGACTCTCTTCTCACAACAAAAGACAATTGTTAGAGCTGTAAACCCTTTCCAAGCTGGTCTTATGGAGAGTTAACCAGCCTCGAGCAGATCCTGTAGAGTGTAAACCAGCCTCGAGCAGATCCTGTAGAGTGTAAACCAGCCTCAAGCAGATCCTGTAGAGTGTAAACCAGCCTCGAGTAGATCCTGTAGAGTGTAAACCAGCTTTGAGCAGATCCTGTAGAGTGTAAACCAGCCTTGCGCAGATCCTGTAGAGTGTAAACCAGCCTCGAGTAGATCCTGTAGAGTGTAAACCAGCCTCGAGTAGATCCTGTAGAGTGTAAACCAGCCTTGAGTAGATCCTGTAGAGTGTAAACCAGCCTCGAGTAGATCCTGTAGAGTGTAAACCCGCCTTGAGCAGATCCTGTAGAGTGTAAACCAGATGTAAACCAGTCTTGTAGAGTGTAGACCCATGCAGAAACAGGTCTGTAGAGTGAAAAACTTTGGCAAACTGGTCCTGTAGAGTGTGAACCCGGGGTAAACCAGTCCGATAGAGTGTATACCCATGCAGAATTGGTCCTGTAGAGTGTAAACTCATGTAGAACCAGTCCTGAAGTGTGTGAATCTCCAGCCAACTGGTACTGTAGAGAGCAAATCTCCAGCAAACCGGTCCTCTAGAGTGTAAACCCATGCAGAACCAGTCCTGCGTAGTGTAAACCCCTCCCAAGCCAGTCCTATATAGTGTCAGGTTCTGTGTTTTAATTAAGTTAATGAAACACTTTACCACTTTCACAGACTGGCTGTAATTTGTGCTTGTGATTTGATGCTCAGTATCCTGCGTTCTGTGTGCTGCTGCTGCTCTGAAATGACGACTTGGCCGCAGCGCAGAAGCTCCGTCCAGCACAAGTCATTTCTTGGCAGAGCTTTTTGCTTTCTTAATGGAAAGCTGCAGTCAGTTACAAGAACAATGGAGCTCCAGAGATAAACCCAGCAGTCTCACTCACCGCTCCCCTCTGCTTGGGCCTGGTTGCCGTGGCAGCAGACCTTAAGCTGCTATTTTGTGGCCTCTGATTGGCCGGACTGGAGAGGCCCTGAGGGCCCAGGGCCCACAGCTGTATGCAAACGAGGGGCCCAAAGCTCAAATGCAGCACTTAACTGTTTATTTACCGCCATGGGCTCGGCTGCCTGCCGAGCACGCGCACACCCACGTGCTCGCGCACACCCACCGAGTTTGGCAAACAATCAACCCCCCGCCCCAGGACACCCCACTCCAAATGTAGCCTTCATGTTTGGCGTTTGGAGCTTTGGTTTATACAGTTTTTACACTGGAACAACAAGGCTAATGTAGCTAAGACGTAACAGGAATGGTATACCCCACTAATTAGCACAGTGCTAACTGCATAAAATGGCATGCCTGCTCACCGTGAAGAAGGTGTTTCCCTGGTTGTTTTCCAGTGGTTGCCCAGGCCACGCCACCGGCCACTGTGTTGTGGTCACTAACGGAAAATCCTCGTCTCCTCCACACAGGAGCAGTTCCTCAGTGTCCCAGCATTTTTTGGGCCTTGTCTGTCACTATGGCAGCATGTTACACTGTAACCTTACTAGGTGCATGAGTGTGTAAGCACTGCTCCTTTTATGTTGTGTCTGTGTGTGTGTGTGTGTGTGTGTGTGTGTGTTCGCAAGTGTTTAAGTGTGATTATACGTAATCAGCCTCCTATAGATTGTAGTTCTCCCCTCTGGGTCCTCAGCTTTGTGCTATGCTACATTTCCTCTCTGTTGGTGAGCAGTTACAGACTGAGGGCCATCTCAGCCCCCCCCCCCTCTCTCTCCCTCTCTCACACACACACACACACACACACACACTCTCACTCTGCCCACTTCACTGTGCACTGGGCAGGAAGGAGCCGGTTGATGATGAGGTCAGAGGTCAGAGGCAGCTGTAAAACACTAACAATCTGCTGGAACTGCAGACAGAGCAGTATGTGGTGTGTGTGTGTGTGTGTGTTTGTGTGTGTGTGTGTGTGTGTGTGTGTGTGTGTGTGTGTAGCTCTGAGCTGAAATGCTAATGTCACATGAAGTGAGGAGTCCAGGGGGATCTGATCTGAGGGTCTGAGCAGAGAAGCCAAGGAATCCTGGCAGAAGGTCTCAGGGGTTTGAACGGAGGTTCCTAGGTGTCTGAGCAGAGGGAGCGAGGGGTCCTCGCTGGGGTCCTGAGTGGAGAGTTTACACAGAGAGTCTGATCAGAGGACCCAAGAGATCCATGCAGAAAGTCTGAAGGAGATTAGAAGAGGGTCTACGAGGTATTATTGGAGGATCTGAGGGTGCAGAGCAGAGTGTTTGAGGGGGGCGAGTGGAGGGTCTGAGGGTGCAGAGCAGAGTGTCCATGTAGAGAGCCCAGGTAAGGGGGGATTGAGGGGACCCCTGGCTAAGTGGAGTGTCTGAGGGGATTAAGGGAATGATCATCTGAGTGAAAGTGATCATCAGTCTGCCTCACTGTCTCTGTCTGTACGGTCAGTCCTCGGGCCGGACCGGACTGGACTGTCTCTGATTTTGCAGTTGAGAGTGTGTCGGACTCACTTTACTTTGCTAGATGAATATAAAAGGTTTGACCTTAGTGTTTTATGTTTATGTTTTCCTGAGTTCACACACAGCCTCACATTCCTCACACACTCGATAAGAAATACTGAACTGCCCAAGTAGCACTGCGGTGTGTGTGTGTGTGTTTGTACGTGTGTCTTTTATGTGAGTACTCTCAGATGCCTCTCATTAGAGTCCTGCTGAGGAACAGATGGAGAACTTTCTCTCTCGCTTGCTCGTTTGCTCCCTCTCTCTCTCTCTTTCTTTGTCTGTATATGTGTGCTTTTCTTCTTTATCTGGTGCATGTGTGTGTGTGTGTGTGTGTGTGTGTGTGTGTGTACATGCACGCGTGGTTACTCTGAGGGGAATCGCTGACCGCCCCTCAGTGAAGCCTGATTCCTGGCCACCTTCCAGTCTCTTTTTTCAGAGAGTTGCTGAATCAGTTTGAGCAAATGGCTGGAAAGAATCTGTTGAAACAAACTGACTCGTTCGTGAATTTGACCAGTGCTGGACCCTGACCGCTCTCTTGTTTCCCTGCAGACGCTGAGTGAATGAGTGAGCGAGCAAGCGGGTGAGAGAGAGAGAAAGAAAGAAAGAAAGAAAGAAAAAAGAGAGAGAGAGAGAGACACTTCTGTTTGACGGACCGTCGAGGAAACGGCAGGACTCTCCTCCCCTCGCAGTCCTCACCTGGACAGGTGAGTGGACACTGTGTGATGTGGCAGATGCTTCATAATGACATGTGACTCTGCTCAGATTTAAAGCATTAGAGTGATGGTCTATGTTGTGTAATTGATCCCAAAGGTACCAAAGCAGCATTATACCACACTAATTAGCCCTGACGTTACAAGGCTAATGTAGCTAATGAGCAACGTGAGCTCATATCAAAGCGCTAATTAGCAAGAGAGCTACAAAGCTAATGTAGCTAACACATAGAGGAAGGTGATGGCCCTTCAATTAATAAGGAGCTACAAAGCTAATGTAGCTAAAAAGTATAGGAGGCTTATACCCCTTTAATTAGCACTGTATCTACAAAGCTAATATAGCTAACAAGTATAGGTCGCTTATACCCCTTCAATTAGCACTGTATCTACAAAGCCACTGTAGCTATTGAGTCCATTGAGTCTGGTGAGCTGCTGTACAGAGTCACCTGAGGAAACACAGCCTCATCCAAAATCACCCCCACCTCCACTTACTGACTCCCCCCCCTCTATTGTCTCCCATCCTGGCTGCAGACCCCCCCTAACCCCCTCTCCCCAGTGCACAGCATCCGCTGGTGAGCTGTTTATGAGGATCTGCTGATGTGTGTGTGTGTGTGTGTGTGTGTGTGTGTGGGGGCATGTGTGTGAGAGGGAAACTATTGATGTCCACCTGCAGAGAGGAAAACTAAAATAATACACATAGCAAAGCCACAGAAATAGATGTCCTGTTATTGCACACTCACACACACACACACACACACACACACCAGCAGATCCTCACAAACAGCTGTGTGAATTCAATCATGTGTATTAGCCGGGAGTTTGCCCTCTTTGTTGCAGTACCAGCCTTTTCTCTTCTGGGAAGGCTCCATGCTCGATGTTGCAACATGGCAGTGAGGAAGATTTGATTGTATTCAGCCCCATGAGTGAGAACATCAGTGTTGGACGATTAGTTCTGCCTCTCATCACCAACTCATCTTACAAAGGTGTCAGATAAACTGGTGTTTATGCGAAAAGCAGAAACAGCCAAGTATTTATTAAGCTAAACCTTAAGTCTAGGACTTGTGTACTGGTGCCACCTCTGACTGCACCACTACACCTTCAGTCTAAACCCAGAAGCATCTGAATCACTGTGGTTTGTGTTAGATTTATTGGTTTGTTTGGGTCATTGCGTTCTTTTGATATCCTCTTCTTCATATATTTCAAATAAGATGACATTGTTTGACCGCAGCACAGTGTAATTTACTGCTCTCAGGGCAGCTTTCTTTCTTTTGCAGCTTTCGCCTTTCAGTGTGTTCATTCAAAAGGCTTAGAATGACCTTGGGATCCAGATGGCCTCTGTCTCTCAGAAGCAGATTCCATGGAGCTCCTCTACATTATTAACATGTTTCAGCTCTCACAAATTTTCACACAGGAGAAAGCTACAAGTGAAAGCACAGTGTGAGTTTAGTGAAAGTAGTGATAACTGGGTGAGAGTATAGTGAGAATTTAGTGATGGTTTAGTGAAAGTAGTGATAGCTGGGTGAGAGTATAGTTTAGTGAAAATAGTGATAGCGTGAATTTAGTCATAGTGTAGTGAAAGTACTGATAGCTGGGTGAAAGTATATTGTGAAAGTAGTGATAGCTGGGTGAGAGTATAGTGTGAATTTAGTCATAGTGTAGTGAAAGTAGTGATAGCTGGGTGAGAGTATAGTTTAGTGAAAATAGTGATAGTGTGAATTTAGTCATAGTGTAGTGAAAGTACTGATAGCTGGGTGAAAGTATATTGTGAAAGTAGTGATAGCTGGGTGAGAGTATAGTGTGAATTTAGTCATAGTGTAGTGAAAGTAGTGATAGCTGGGTGAAAGTAGTGATAGCTGGGTGAGAGTATAGTGTAAATTTAGTGATAGTGTAGTACAAATAGTGATAGCTGGGTGAGAGTATAGTGAGAATTTAGTCATAGTGTAGTGAAAGTAGTGATAGCTGGGTGAAAGTAGTGATAGCTGGGTGAGAGTATAGTGTAAATTTAGTGATAGTGTAGTACAAATAGTGATAGCTGGGTGAGAGTATAGTGAGAATTTAGTCATAGTGTAGTGAAAGTAGTGATAGCTGGGTGAGAGTATATTGTGAAAGTAGTGATAGCTAGGTGAGAGTATAGTGAGAATTTAGTGATGTTTTAGTGGAAGTGTAGTGAAAGCTAGGTGAGAGTATAGTGAGAATAAGTGAGTGAGTTTATTGATAAGTGAGTGTTTGGTGATGTTATAGCAGTGGTTTAGAGGGAGTACAATGATAGTGATGGTTTAGTGAGAGTCTAGTAATGGGTTTGTAAGAGAACAATGATAGGTTAGTGAGAGTATGTTGAGATTTTAGCAATAGTTCAGTGACAGTGTAGTGATCGTGTAGTCATAGGACAAAGAACAAAATTTCTGGGACACCTGCTTACTCATTGTTTCTCCCAAAAAAGATTTTCTCCTGCTTTTGTTGGAGTCGCTACTGTCCACTGATGGCTTTCCACTAGATTTTGGAGCATTGCTGTAAGGATTTGATTGAATTCAGTGATGCGAGTGTTACTGAGGTCTGAATGTTGGATGATCACCACCCCACCTCATCCCCAACTCATCCCAAAAGTATTGAATGGACCACCATCATTCTAGAGAACCCAGTTCCACTGCTCCACAGCTCAATGTTGGGGGGCTTTGTACCCCTCTAGATCCTGGCATTAGGCACGTTTATGTGCTCCAGAGAGTCCTATTCCATTGGCAGTGCTTGTCTACAGGGAGCAGACAAGTTGTGGGTGCAACTCAAAGTATACTCAAATGCACTCATTAATAAGGGGTGTCCACAAACATTTGGACATGTAGTGTTGTTTACACTAGTGTGGTGATGTAGTGAGTGCCTCTGCGTTGCACAGAATGGAGGAGGAGTGAAAGACCATTCATCTGCCTGTCAGCCAGGGAGGATGAAAGGCCCCGCCTCTGCTCTCAGTCCAAAGCGGCCGTAACGTTTACGGTTTGTTGTGTTGCTGCCGCCAGGTCGGTGACCTCTCCTCTCCCGACTCTTTGAAGTGGTGGCCTGTGCTGTGTCTCCATCCTCAGACCTGTCAGACACTAAGCTTGTTCCTTCTTACAGCCTCTCAGGGGTCAGCGAGAGCTCCCTGGAGTTATACGGCTGGATTATGAGGTTGACAGTCCGTGTCAGGGCCTCTAAACTTGACCTGCTTTCTCAAACATGCAAATCTGCATGCAGGGGTCAGCAGCTCAGGAGCTTCTCATCAGGTTGTGATGGACAGGTCAGGTTAATGTCCAGCAGGTGTTAGGAAGACAACAAGGGGTTGAGGTTATTGGGTTATTGTTATTTGTTTGCCTGCAATTGTGACTCCCCTTGAGATGATGGTGTAATAACCTAATTGAAAGAAATGATGAGAGATCAGGAGGGGCTTCCCAACTCTGTGTTGTTGTAACCTACATTCAGAGCTGAAAGATGGACTCCTGCCAGAGGGGCGGAGCCCCTGTCAGGTGGGCAGGGCCTGGGGTGCCCCTTACAGCTCTGAAGGTTTGGAGGTGGAGTTAGATGTAGAGGGAGGGGGGAGGGAAGCTCCTTCAGGCTGCTGGACTCATTCAGCGTGGCGCTGAGGCTGCTGGACTCATTCAGCGTGGCGCTGTGGAGAAGGAAGGAGCAGAGCTTCAGGACATGGAGACAGAATTTCTCCCAGGAATGTTTCAAGGTCCTTTTTCTTGCTCCTCAGCTGTTCTGTACAGATAGCAGCCCTGAGGGTCTACATCTAGAGTTCGGGATCTTGTGAAATCTTGTACTTGTGAAATAGAAGAACTTCTATAACATCTGTGGCTAACTTCTAGAGGACTTTGTAGAGGTGGTAGAGCTGGTAGTTAAAGAGTCCAAGCTAAAATTCTCCGCACTGGATGAGCCTGAAGAGCTTGAAGAGCCTGAGCTGGAGCTTTCTCTCCACACTGAATGAGGTAACTGCCACTCTGGATCCAGATGTGTGGACTTCTGTTTCTGCTTAGGGTGAAAGTGGGTTGTTTTTTTAGCTGGACTAATGGTCTGCAGGGTGGGAGATGGTGGGGCTACAAAGACTGTTGGTCCTGGGGGCGGCCAAATCACTGCCATTGAAATCTGCCGCAACAGCTGGGCTGCTGTAATGAATGTGTCTGTTGATGTAATGTATTGGTCAGTGTGTGTGTGTGTGTGTGTGCTGATGTAATGCATTAGTCATTAGCAGCATAGCCTAAAATGTTCCTGTGATTCCTCACCCCTTTTCCGATTGGCTGTTTCTGTGACGGACGGGTGTTTGGATTTAGCTCCTCCTCCATTTAGAGCTGCTCAGTGAAATACACCGGCTGCAAGGGAAAACACACTGTATCTGTCCCTTTAGTGGATTTCCGTTTCTTCCCAGCTTTGTGTCTCTCCACATTCCTCTTGCGTATCCGTGGTGACTGTATTGTTAGCGTTTCCTGGTCGGAGGCACCGAGGGGGTTAATGAGTTCCTGTAACGGTCATCTGCTCTGAACTTTAGTGTGCAGATAATGAGAGAAAGAGAGAGAGAGAGAGAGAGAGAGAGAAAGAGACTGACCCAAAGTTAGAGCTGCTTTCTTACTCCTGTTTTGGTGAATGTGAATCATACCTAGCAACCGCTGCTAATGTCCAGGGATGAACTTGGACCACTGTGGACTGGACACCAGCCATCCTTTTACCTCCTTTGGAGTGTGTTCACCAAGTTGTGTATTCTCACTGGAGTTAATCTTAGGTCAGTTAGACGCTGCTTTGCAGATCTGATAGATAAGCGGACTCGTCTCTGACCAGTAGCTCAGTGAGGCCAAGATCCATCATACTTTAATCAGATGACTGATTGGACAGATGGACAGTGTCATTACATAGACAGTTTATCTGATTGAACAGGCGGGTGTTTGATTGAACAGGCAGTGTGGGATGGGATTGGACAGTGTGTGATTTATACAGGCGATATTTGTGATTGGACAGGTGCTGTGTGTGATTGCTCTTGTGGTGGGTGTGTGTTTGAACAAGTGGGCAATGTGTGATTGGACAGGCAAGGTCTGTGATTGGACAGGTAAACAGTGTAAGATTATACATATGGTGTATGTGATTGGACAGATGATGTATGAGATAGGTCAGGTGGTGTATGTGATTGGACAGGTGCACACTGTGAGATTGGACAGGTCATGTGTGTAAATAGAACAGACGGTGTAGGTGATTGGTCAGGTGGACAGTGTAAGTTTATAAAGGTGATGTGTGTGATTGGACAGACAGTGTGTGTGATTGGACGTGTTTTTCCCACAGTGTTACTGACTCTACCTGCAGTGAAACAGCTGGTTAATTGGATCAGGTGGTCATTCCGTGGATTACAGACACACACACACAAACCAAGACATTTTTGGTGCTTCTTTCCTAAAAAGCTGGAGCTACAAGGCTAATGTAGCAAACAAGTAATGGATATATATCCCACCAATTAGCATGTGCTAACTGCATGCCTTAATCATCACACACACTCTCCTGAAGCATGTTTAGTATGACTGTCTGTTGTCTATAAACATGTTCAGTCATATAGAGGCTGAAGGGTGTCTGTTAGAAATTAGTTCAGTGTTTGGAGTTGTGAAAGAAAGCAGTATTGTGTATGTGTGTGTGTGTGTGTGTGTGCGCGCGAGATAGAGACATTGACTATTGTCCGTGTTTGTATAATCAGGATTTCCTCCACTTCATTCAGTACAGCTGTTTTTTAAGCAGTTTGTTATTATTCCCTGTGAGATTATGTGTGTGAGTCTGTTTTTGCTGTGTTTCAGATTAATGTTGGAGACAAACACAAATACAGACACACACACACACACACACACTTCTGTACCTACTCTACACCCACTCTACACTGCTGTACACCCACTATACACTTCTGGCAATTCACCCACTAAAGACTTCAGCACACTTCAATAAACTTCTATTCACCCACTTTACACTTCTGTAAACCTACTTTACACTTCAACGCAATTCTATTCACTCACTATACACTTCTATAAACTTCTATTCACCCACTAAACACTTAATCAAACTTGTATACACCCAATCTACACTTATGTATACTTGTATATACTTCTACACACACAAACACACACTATACACTTCAGTAAACCTGTATACACCCACTACACACTTCAGCACAATTCTATTCACACACTATACACTTCAGTACACTTGTACACACCCACTACACACTTCAGTACACTTGTATACACCCACTATAAACTTCAGTACACTTGTATACCCCCATTATACACTTCAGTACACTTGTATACTCTTATATACATCAATTACACTTCTATACACCCAGTAGACACTTTTGCACACGTAGGGAGACGACACATTTATGTACACTAACAATACGTTTATATTTCTATACACTTCTATATCCTCACCATACACTTAATATACACTTACTCTCTTTCTTTTATTCTTACTCTCGCGCTCTCTTGCTCTGTCTTCCTCTCGCGCCAAGCTGTTACATCACTTTTAATGTAATTAATGAGCTCATAGCTTGCAGTACAATTTACGTGAGCGTGCACACACACACACACACACACACACACACACACACACCAGAACAGAGACACCCCTCAGTGATAACTCCCCCTTAAAAACACAAGAAAAAAAGCAAGAACAGTCCTGCTGAGCCACGGAGACACACACACACACACACACACACACACAAGCATGCACACGTGCGCAAACAAAACAGCACACAGACAGATCAGATTTCCACCCACCCTGCAGAGCAGCCCTGTAATCTACAGCTGTGTGTGTGTGTCTCCATCCTAAAGCATGTGTGTGTGTGTGTGTGTGTGTGTGTGTGTATTTGCTCCCTTAATTACATCCTGGTGTCTGTCTTGCTTTCGTGGGTTAATAGTCGATCCATGATACACACTGACCTGCAGATAACCCCTGAGAGAATTCAGATACACTGCACTCTCTCTCTCTCTCTCTCTCTCTCTCTCTCTCTCTCTATAGGAGTGTGTGTGTGAGTGTCTGAGAGTGTGTGCGCCTGTCCACCCGTTGATTTTCCACAGCTGTGGACACACATCACTAGTTTAATCATCCTGTTGAAAGCTGTCAGACAGAAACACTTGATATGAACAGAACCGGACCCTAAGCTGCACTCAAGGACTATGTACAACACTGTAAAGAGCACTGTATACGCCACCATCTATAAAACTGTATACACCACTATAGATCACCATGTACACCACTGTATACCACACTGCATACACCAGCCTGTATGCCAGCGTGTACACCACAACCTACAACACTGTATACACTAGCCTATTTGATACTGTGTGCACCAGCCTATACTCCAGCGTAAACATCACGGTATACAACACTGTATCCAACACTGCATATACCAGCTCATACACCACTGTATTCCCCATCATATATATATGATACCCTATATACCACCATTTATGATACCTGTATATGACACCATGTACAACAGTAAGTAAAACACCATAAACAGCAGCGTATTTGACACTTCAAATGATGCGTATTTGACGCATCATATACGTCACAGTATACAGCACTGTATACACCACCAAATACATCCCTGTATATAACACTGCATACAGCAACCTATACAACACCATATACACCACTGTATACTGTACCATATACATCCCACATACATCACTAATAATCACTAATGACACCATATACACCACAATATACAAGTACATCAAATAAATGTTTTACATGTATACACCTCCTTATACAACTCTGTATACAATATTGTATATAACACTGCATACACCAGCCTATGTGACACTGTACACAACGCCTTATACACTACACTATACATACAGCACTGTAACAGAGGATGTCTGTTCCGCCACTTAATCCACTGTCCATGTTGCCGTCCATGCTGCTGTCCTCTTCTGCTGTCTATGCCGCTGTCCCTTTCACTGTCTTTTCTGCTGTCTACGCGGGGCCTCTGGGTTAAAAAGATTACAGAGCTTTAGAGGCAACCTGAGACCACTAATCAGAGTGTGTGTGTGTGTGTGTATTCGTGTATTTGTGTGTGTGTGTGTGAGAACAAAGCAGGGATAAACATTGTTATCAGCTGCAGGCTGACCTGTGGTCAGTGTGGGATGGAAGAAAATTAAAGACACACAGAGACACACAGAGACACACACACACACACACACACACACCTTGCCAGTCTGTCCAGTGTGTAAAATTTGGTCCTTTTATATGAACCAGATGTTCTTTCTCTCTCTCTCTCTCTCTCTCTCTCTCTCTCTCTCTCTCTCTGTCTCTGTAGGAGCAGTGGGCGAGATGGTGCCTCTCCTTCTATAGGATGTAGACAGGAGAAAGAAGAGAGTGGAAAGGCAGTGAGTGGGCGTGCGACCGGACCACAGACAGAGGAAAGAGAGAGAGGGAAGTCGCGATTCTCTCCACCGTGAGAATTGGTTTCACTGTTAAAGTAAGACACATAACGCAAACACACACACACACACACACACATACACACACACACACACACACACTTCAAAGAACAGTTTTTCATATTTGTGTGTGTTTTCTCTTCTTGACCCCTCCACCCTCAGCATGTGTCACGTGATCGTGACGTGCCGCTCCATGCTCTGGACTCTTCTCAGCATCGTGGCGGCCTTCAGTGAGCTCATCGCCTTCATGAGCACCGATTGGCTGGTGGGATTCCCGCGAACGCCCGACACAGTCATCTCCTCACACGGGGCACCAGCAGCGGGGGAGGCGTACCGCCCCACACTGGGCCTGTACGGGCGCTGCATCCGACTGCCCCAGCTGCGGCGCGGCGTGCTATGCGGGCCGTACGCCGTCCACTTCGGCGAAATCGCCAGCGGCTTCTGGCAGGCTGCCTCCATCTTCCTGGCGGCGGGAATCCTTCTGCTCTGCGCTGTTGCCTTCATCTCTGTCTTCACCATGTGCTTTCAGAGCATCATGAAGAAGAGCATCTTCAACGTGTGTGGACTACTGCAGGCCATCGCAGGTACACATGCAAGCACACAAACACACACCTTCTCCTGAACAGAATTCCATCTTTTGAGTTAAAACAGTAGTTTAACCCCCCCCCTAAAAAATAAGGCTAAATGTTGCTAGCAATGTAGCTAACGAGAAATGAAAGCGTTTGCCCCACCAGTTGGACAACATTGGAGCTACAAGGCTAATGTAGATAACAAGTAATAGAAGATTATGCTTCACCAATTAGAAGTGAAGTTATGGAGCTAATGAAGCTACCAATCACTGGAAGTTTACACCTCACCAATTATCACTCTAGCTGTGAAGCTAATATAAATAAACAAGCAGTGGAAACTTACACCCCACCAAATAGCACTGGAGCTATGAAGCTAATGCAGCTAAAAAGCAGTGAAAAATGATACCCCACCGATTAGCAGCTGTGCTTGTTATAATTAAGAAGTGATTGAAACTCACACCCACTAGTTAGCACTGGTGCTACATAGGCTTAAACTCCACCAATTAGCACTGGAGCTATGAGACTAATAGAGCTATCAAGTAATGGATATTCATAACCCACCAATCAGCACTGGATCGATGAAGCTAATGTCGCTAACAAATAATGGACGCTTACACCCCACCAGTTAGCATTTGAGATACAAGACTAATGTAGTTAGCAAGCAATAGGAGCCTGTACCCCAGCAAGGGTGGGATAGAGGTGGGGGGGGGAGAGAAGTGTTTGTAGAGTCATATTGACTCATCACTTTAAACATTTACCAGATCAGTGAACTGAGTGTGCACGTGTGTGTGTATGGACCCCTTTAGACCCCGAATCACTAAAGACTTATGACCTCATTGAGGTCACAGCACTCAGACTAGGGTCAAACACATGACTATCTCTATGGCAACGCAAACCCCATGAAAATATTTCCACTCTTGTGTCAACTCCATGTGGGCTTTTCTCAGTGCGTGTGTGTGTGTGTGTGTGACTGCGGAGAAAGAGAGTCACATGAGGAGGTGAGCTCATTTTGGCTCTTCCCTCTGTTTCTCCAAAATGTTCCACCAGACTAAGACTGGCTTGGGGTGGGGGTGGTGATGGGGGGGATGTTAGGGGGTTAGGCAGTAATGAGGAGGGGTGGTAGGGGAGGTTGAGCTTTGACCTTTGCTCCTTTCGGTCACTGTATGTTCAGTTCCTCACAACTGCAGAACTCTGGGCTGGATACTGAATAATTTAGAGCAGAAGTGTTTAAAAAGCAGAGGCTGACTTCACTCTTCTGTTTGGCTTTGTTTTGTTTAGTTTCTGCCTCTCTTGGTTTTCTGTTCTTCGTGCTCCCCTCTCTCTCTCAGAGGAAGTAATTATTCTGGTCTCAGCTACAACAATACAGAAACCCCTACTGAGAACTTTGCAGATAATCAAACTCATTGGAAAGCATGTCATGTCACTTATTCAGATTCCATGAGTCACTTGAAAGAAACCTCTGGGTGGTCTCTGATGGACCTGAAGAAGTCTGTATTGGATCTGGAAAGGTCTCTGATAGATCTGGAGCGATAGCCGGATCTCTGAAGGATCTGGGGTGATCTCTGCTGAATCTGGAGAGTCCACAATGGATATGGAGTGGTCTGGATATGGAGCGGTCTTTGATGGGATCTGAAGTGGTGTTTGATCTGGGCCAGGCTCTAAAGGATCCAGTGAGGTCTAGAGTGATCTCTGATGGTCCCTGGCAAATCTGAGGGAGGTCATTGATGGACCTACAGAGGTGATGAATCTAGAGAGGTGCACTGAAGTTAAGATCCGGAGCCGTCTGGATCTTGAGCAGCTTTTGATTTATCTAGAAAGGTTTCTGGTGAATCTGGAGGGATCTGCTAATCAAGAGAGTCCTCTAATGCTTTTGAAGTGATTTCCGACAAATCTGGAGTGGCCTCCAAGAGAGGCCTTTTGGTGGATCCAGAGAGGTCTGGATCTTGAGCAACCTTTGATGAATCTAGAGAGTCTTCTGGTTGATCTGCAGTGACCTCTGAATCTGGAGCGGTCTCCAATGAATCCAGACAGGTCTGGATCTGGAACGGTCTTTGATTTGATCTGGAGAGACTTCTGATGGATCTGAAGAGGTGAATAATCTGGGGAGGTCTATAAAGGCTCCAGAGAGGTCGTTGATGGCTCTGAAAAGGTCTCTGATGGATCCGGAGAGGTCTGGATCTTGAGCAACCTTTGATGGATCTGGAGAGTCCTCTCACTGGTCTAGGGGGTCTCTGATTAATCTGGAGTGGTATCAGAAGAGGTGATTGATCTGGGGCACACTCTAAAGAATCCAGTGAGGTCTGGAGTGATCTCTAATGGTCCCTGGGAAATCTGAGGGCGGTCATTGATGATCTAGGGGGGGGTCTCTGATTAATCTGGAGTGGTCTTCAATGGATCCAGAGAGGTCTGGATCTTGTGCAACCGTTGATGGATCTGGAGTGATCGCTGCTGTCCTCTAATGGTTTTGGAGCGATTTCCGAGCAATTTGGAGGGGCCTCCAATGGATCCAGAGAGGTCTTTTGATGGATCTGGGGCGGTCTCTGATGGATCTGGAAAAGTCTCTGATGAATCTGGTGCTCCCACTGCAGGGTCACATTGTCTAGCAGGGTGTCTGTGTTAGTTTGTAGAGTGTATTTTCCAATGTTTTGTGTGTGAGTGTTTTCTTGGTTTCTTTTTCACCCCAGTTTCTGATAACACCAGATGTCCAGCCTGGTAATGGAAAACTTTGTCCCAACGCTGGAACGAGTGTCGTCATTTACACACACACACACACACACACACTAAGAGTTGTAGAATGCTAGAACTTTCCTCTTTCTACTGTCTAGTTTCAGCATCCCAGATTTACAGCACACCAGGCCTTACATAACTGAATGTGTTTCACAGTGCTCAGTCTGCTTTTACACGTTCTGGAAAACTCTACACATCCCTGTATTGACCATGGACAGACATTTTTTTATTAACAGGGAAATATTTAATGGAAAGAAATATTAATATAGACCATAAAGTTGAATCATGGGTTCAAAACAACAGCCTCCACCTCTCTAAATGTGGTGGATTAATGTAGGTTGATCATATTTCACCAATCAGCACTGAAGCTATGAGGCTAATGTAGATAAGAAGTAATGAAGGCTTACACTGGCAGATCTGCTTATGTGGTTTCTGAGACCGTATGACTGTTATCTAGAACATGTACCAAAGGCCGGATATGTTGAACAGTGTTTATCAATAGCGGTAAATCAGAATTTCCCTCGAACTCTTTCTGTAACCGGAAAGGTTTCGCTCCGGGATTGGTAGCAAAGGACGACATCCCTCTGCACCCACACAGCTGACCTCTGACCCGTGAGTTGGCCGCAGGCGCGTGATTGGACTTTCAGGGCCGTGGTGAGTCACAGCTGGAGTATTGGCTCTCTGCGCTTATAAACGGGCGTGTCCAAATAAACCTCAGCCTGATTCACCCGGAGCAGTGAATTCACAGTGATTCACTGAAGCACAGCTGTGTGTGTGTGTGTGTGTGTGTGTATTCTGATTTCTCTGTTTTTTTTATCCCCTGCACCCCATCAGTCTAACAAAACCACTAGTGTCACTTTACTGTTCTCTAACCTTAACACACACACACACAATTACTAACATTAATCAATAAAAATATATAGGAAAAAATATATACATGCACTAAATGGACAAAAGTATTGGGACACCTGCTGATTCAAGGGAGTTTATGCTGCTTTGTTGAAATAGCTGTCTCTATTGTCCAGGGATGGCTTTCTACTAGATTTGAGGTTTTGGTTGCATTAGGTGACAAGCGCGTTAGTGAGGTGCGAATGTTGTATGATCACCACCCCACCTCATCCCCGACTCAGCTACCCAACTCAGCAAACACAGTTCCACTGCTTCACAGCTCAGTGCTGGGGGGCTTTATACCCCTCTAACCCATGCTTGACATTAGGCATGGTGCCAATAAGTTCATGTTTATCCTATTCTATTGCCAGTACTTCTCTACAGAGACTAGACAAGCTGTTTGTGTGGGTGTGTATGTATGTTGGCAATACCTCCCAGCTCTAGTGTTTAGGAACCTTATGTGTGTGTGTGTGTGTGTGTGTGTGTTTGTGTGTGTAAACTGCATTAAAACCAGTCCTCCGTTCAGTCGGCAGCTCGGCTACATGTGGAAAAAATTTATGACCCAGTTTTCATTTCCGCGTCTAATACGATATTCAGAGAGAGAGGGAAAGAGGGAGGGAGAGAGAGACTTGCACACACAGAGTGAGAGAGGGAGAGTAAAGTTGCAGTTTCCACACACTGTTCTGTTTTTCATCTCCTGGTGAAGTCTGGAACAGGGCAGACAGAGAGGTGCGCACACACACAAACACACACACACACACACACACACACACACACACACACTGCCCATTCCATAGCAAAGACCCAGCAGTGAAGTATGGTGGTGGCAGCATCGTGTTGTGGGGATGCGTTTCCTCTGTGGGTTTCCCAGCTCCAGGTGTTTTTCCTGTGTCTGCTTGGTCTTTTCTGATGGTTCCTCATCATGTGTTTTTTGTGGTTTTCTTAGTGTTTCCATTTTTCCCTGGTTTGTTTTTTCCCCTTTTTTCTCAGGTTATATTCTTGATGTAATCCAGATCTTTCCCCTGTGTTTTCTCAGCGTTATCCATTTGTGTCCAATGTTTTCCCAGTGTTTCCTGAATGTTTTCACTGTATTCTTTCTCCGTTTCCAGTGTTGCCTGGTATTTTACCAGTGTCTTACTGGTGTATCCCTTAGGTATTCTCAGTTATTTCCTCAGTTTCTCCCAGTATGTGTGGGAGTGTTTTTCCGGTGTATAATTGGCACTTTCATAGGGTATTCCCAGTTATTTGTCAGAGTTTTCCTAATTTCCTGTGCCTGGTGTTCTCAATGTTTTCCTGGTGTTTCCCAGTGTTTTCCTGGTATCTTCTAAGTGTGTTCCTGGTGTTCTCTCTGCTAGGTTTTTATAGAGTCTCCCAAGTGTTTTCCCAGGATTTTCCTGGTGTCTTCTCAGTGTGTTTGTAGTGGTTTATCATTGTTGTCTTTGTATGTTTTACAATTGTTTCCCCGGTGTTTCTGCAGTGTTTGTTTTCCTTGTGTTTTTGCAATGTTTTCTTAGTGTTTTCCTGGTGTTTTCTCATTGGTTTATATGGGTGTTATCAGTGTTTCCTCAGTGTTTGTTTTCACAGTGTTTTTCCAGTGTTTTCCTGCCATTTTCCCAGTGTCTTTCTAGGGGTTTATTAATATTTTTTTTCAGTGTTTCCTCTGTGTTTCCCTAATGTTTTTCTGGCATTTTTTAAAGACAATTTTTGTGGTAATTTTTGTAAAGATGTGGCCAAATTTAGCTAAAAGCTAAAGTCAAATAAATAAAAAATAAATGTAATCAAAAAATAAATGCTGATTTTTATCAGTTGTTCTGGGGACACAGAGCATTCATAAACATTGCTGTGTGTGAGTGTATGACTGTATGTTTATCTCAAGGGTCAGTAAACTGTTAAAGTGGACCGTGGCTCCACAGGAATTGGCCTCTCGTGCATCCTCTGACACGCAGGAAGTAAGGCGAGCAGTCAGTGAGGGGAAAGCCCCTCCGGCCTCCTCTTCCTGTTTTTACAGGACGGTTCACCTCATGGTCGGGGAAGGGGGGCAGGGGTTGCATGTGCCGTTTATCGGGTGGTCTCCACTCCTGTTATAAAACTAGGTGAGGAGCAGCAAATCCTGAAGACCAGTCTGCTGTGGATCTAAAGCAGTCCTGCTTACCCTAAAACCAAGAGGAGACTGAGACCAGAAAACTATAGCCAGACAGCATACTCATAGTACAGCTCATAGTACAGCCTACAGCAGGTTGCACAGTAGTGTAGGACACTGGGGACCTGAAACATGCAACCAGTCGCCCTTAGAAACCATATGACTGAAGATCGCTGGCCATTGAATCAAACTGTCCATGAGAAGAATCTTGTGGAACTGATTTGTCATTTAATAATTTCTCTCTCCCTTTCTCTTTGCAGGTCTGTTTCTGATCCTGGGTCTGATGCTGTACCCTGCTGGTTGGGGTTCGGATAAGGTGCAGCTGTACTGCGGCCTGGACGCCTCTCCCTACAAGCTGGGGCTGTGCTCCATGGGCTGGGCCTTCTACACAGCACTGGGCGGCACCGTCCTCACCTTCATCTGCGCCGTGTTCTCTGCACAGGCCGAGATCGCCACGTCCAGCGATAAAGTGCAAGAGGAGATCGAGGAGGGGAAGAGCCTCATCTGCCTGCTATGAGAGAGAGAGAGAGAGAGAAAGAGAGAAGTGACAGAGTGAGAGAAATAGATAGATAGATAGACAGACATGCGGAACTTGTGTCCCTGGGTCTTGTTTATCGGACAGCAGCCTTTTTTACCACTAAAGCTGACTCCAAGACTTTGTGTTGTAATGTGGGAGAAATCAGAGGTGCCAAAGCTTCCTGTTTTTTTACTGGAGCTTTTTCTTTTCTAATCCTTTTTTTTTATCAAAAAACATTTTCACCTGGTGTTCCTTTACGGAACCAGCTGTGCTCCTTACACTTTAATGAATTGTAAATATGTGTGTATATACTGTACATGATGATAATGATGATGATGATTGTGTTGAAAAGATGGAGAGGAACATCTCAGTTGGAGCTTTGAGAACTGATGCTCTTAGGCATTTAAAAGGTGCTGAAACCATAAAACCACTATCTCAGTGAAAAAGAAAAAAAAGCTCTTCCCCTGCCCTTCCCTCCCTTTTTTTCTACTCTGGTGCTGGTCCAGGGTCAGTTCGTCCACCAAACTCCATGGAAGCGCTACTGGAGCTGGCTTGGTCTTACAGGTGAGGTTGTGTGATGTAGACATACAGAGAGACTTGCTGGTGGTAGTGCTGGGGTTTGTGGTTGTGTTTATTAGCAAGCCCAACCAGCATGACGTGAATTAGAATACTGCCACAGGACTGCCGAGGAGGCCCGGGTTCAGCCAATCACAAAAGACCATTCAAACTGGATTCCAGACTCCGGGTCTTGAACCCTATTCTGTGCGGTTGCTTCACACAGAGCTGTGGAAACTACACAGATCCTCCGGTCAGCCAGGTCACACACATACACATCACAGAACCTCCTCTGGGAAAACTGACCGCCGAGCTCCCACTGAGTCTCACCCGGAACTGCAGGACGACACTGGATAGATGAGGAGGACGAGGAGGGTGAAAAGGGGGAAGAGGTGGGCAGGGTCAGTTGACCCGATGAGTCTTGGAGCCCCATGTGCTATTCCTGAGACTAAGTCTGTGTGTGTGCATGTGTGTGTGTGTGTGTGTCTGTGTGTGTAAGTATGTATGTGTGGGTGTGTAATCAGCAGCTGTAATGCCGTCACTCTGCCAAATAAATAAACCTGATGAAACTGTGCTGACTGTCCACTGCATCGCTCTCTACCCTACTCTCTCTCTCGCTCTCTCACCCCCCACCCCTAGGGCTTACAGGAACGCTCTCCATCCAGAGCGAAGAGAAGTGTGTGTGTCACTGAAAGGGAGAGGGTCCAAGTGTGACTCACATCCTGTGTCAATCACTGTGAACACACTCATACACACACACACACACACACACACACAAAGAAGAAAAACAGACCCAGCAGTGACAGGGAGATGTGGGGCCAGGAGAGCAGGACTGAGGGAGGTAGTTAGCTACATTAGCCTCATAGCTCAAAAGTCCTCTTAAAGGTGGAACTCATGGCTGAAAACAGATGCTTCACTTCAGGTTAATGAGTTTATCTGGCTTTAATTAAAGAACACAATGGGCCTATTCACATCTGCCACTAACCTGCATATTTGGTGATCAGGCGATATGATTGGATTATGATCGGATCATCCCAACCACATTCGTAGGCGGTCAGAGATGGATCTTGTCCACGTTTAACACAATTGCAAACAGAATGTGATCCGTTTTCCGTGATCGGATTCCGTCAGGCAAGCAGGAATACGTCTGTTAAAAAAAACATTAATACAAGCAAAAATGACTGTGGCTGAACACAGCATTTGAAAGAGCTGTTGCGGGAATGCGAGAACCCTCTATTGTTCCACCGTGTTGTAGAACCCCCACTGTTCCAGTACAACGGTAATGATGTACATGTTGGTGTGCTTCAGATCTTCGGATCTGGTCACACTGGGAGCGCATTTTAATGACTGGTGTAAACAGAATCTAGGCAAAGGTAGATCCAGTTACAATCCGGATTAAAATCGCATGTGTGAACAGGCCAAATTACAGCAAAATGTTCACAATACATTTGGGTCAACACTGATCTGGAAGGGTGGGGTGTGGGGGGCAGTGATATGATCAGGTTGCGATTAGGATAAAAACGAAGCCGACAAGTTCACACAAGGTTGCGTTTACTTTACAGGAGGAGTTCATCAGACACCTGTCAGGTATAGCGTGCCATCAGATGTAGACAAGATAAAGCGGAGAAAGCCATGGGCAGAATTGTGACAGATGTCGTAAAAATGAAGTGTGTTAAAGTGCCAGTTTGGAGGTATCCTGTCCTGTTGTGTAGTCAACTCAGAGAACTTTCTTAATAACCTGCTGTGCTGTTTTGCTTGCAGAATAATAGATGATTCTCTCATTCCACTGACAGCTATATCAGAAAATGCAAAGGACTGCAAGGGATCAAACCCTGTAATACTGCTCTCAACTACAGCACAGTAATTATTAACCATTTTTAATTTCACAGAAACTGATTCCAATTATGATTGGGGCTCACATGGGCTAAGATGTGGGCTAGGCGGGTTACAGGTGGGCATGGGCTCTGAGCGGGTTTGTTGTCATTGGGACCTAGTGGGGCTACAGTATTGCTACAGTGCACCCTAATCTCACATGGGTCTCATCTAGGCCCTATGGATGGGTGCTCATGTTTAACCCCTCCTGTTCCCATCGCTGACCTTGGTGGTCATCCATATGTGGGACAAACATAGAACCCATGGACAAAACTTTCTGGTTCCCAGTTGAGCTAACCCTTCAGAGCCCACATCAGCATGTTATCTGGGCTAAGCTGGTGAGCAAGCTGGTAGAGAAGGTTGACCTGCTTAGCTCTAGAGCACAGTGTATGTTCTCAATTGAGTTAGATTTGAGTTTAGCTGGTTTGGTCATTCTAGTCATACCGATCAACAAATTGACCAGTCGAAGGCTTTATTTATAGTAAAACACCTTTACTGCACTAAGAGCCTTTGTAAAATCTCATAGTCTAAAAGGTGTATCCTCTACAGAGGTTCTCTCGTGTGAAAGGTAATAACAGCTTATAACAGAATATTAGTGTTTAGTGATTTAGGCAGACCCTTTGAGGCCAGTAACAGAAGATGAAAATGACGTGTCATCTTATCCTTATTTCCTCAAGTTCTCAAAGGGAGGAGCTAAAGCTCCAGAAAAGAAAATGAGGACCACACTCTGCCTCTGTTTAGGCTTTGTTGTTTCCATAGGCTGGACTATGCTGCCCTCGCGTGGTTGTTGTGTGTGAAATGCCAAAAGATGGGCACTTCTCTAAAAGCTAGAAGTGATTTATTAAAAAAAATAAAAAATAATTTTATTAAATCAATAAAATATGTTTTTGACAGGAATAATAGGAATTAAAAGGAAACCTTTTTCTCAAAAACCTTTTCTTGAAGGTTGCTCCAAGCACCTTAAGAGGTTTGTCCACAGTTTCAAATTGAAGAACCTCCTAAAGTTTCTCAAGGATCTTCTGCTTTTAGAAGTGGGTGTGCATTTTCTGGCCTACTCTGAGGAGTTAGTGATGTTTCTCTTTTTTTTTTCGAACCCTGATTAGAACTTGTGCTAAAGCAATGTTTAAACACTTTAAAATACTGTGTACGGTTTCAGTTTGTCAAATCTGTATATGAAAAAAAAAAAATCTGTGTATGTTTCCTCAGAGTTTGTTGGCTCGGCCTGTTTGTGTTGAGTGAAAAAGTCTGGTGTTCGTACTCAGCCCTGGCTCTAATTGGGAAACTCTCAATTTAGCATTATTTGTGTGATAAAGGAAAGTACAGTGGTCTCATGTTTGCATGGTGGAGTTAGAAAGAAAGATGCTCCATCCACTTACAGATACAGCTCTGGCCATGGACTTTACATCTGGTAAAGAGAACAGAGAGCAGTGTGTTACATACCTTAATAGAGCTCTGCACAGACCCCTGGTTCAAGAGGCTACACATTACATTTGTGGTAATTTTGTGTGTAGCCTCTACACACACACAAACACACACACACACACACACACACACACACACACACACACACACACACACACACACACAGCTCTTTTCTTAGCTCTTTCAGCTTTCTCAGCTTAATCCTGCCCAATGACTGATCCATCCATTTCTCCATCTCTTAAAAATGGTTGAAGCGTTTTCTTTATTAAAGCTTTTGTGTCTGATAGACATAGAAGCTTTAATTAATCACTTAAATATTGTTTGAATGTTGTTGTAATTAACGTTATTATACTTCTCATCGATTGACACTACTAATTAATATATATATATATATATATATATATATATATATATATATAAGTTATTGGGGAGGGAGAAGAGCACCATTTGCCGTTGATGGCAAATCAGCATGGGTTAGATCGATGAGCCACTTGGAGCCCCATATTCTTGGTTACTGAGTAAATCAAATGAATAATATCTGATCATATCTATATCAATGTCTACATCATTTTAAATCTCTACAAAAGCACATTTACAAATAGCTAACTTAAATAATAATGAAAATCAGAAATCATACAGAATTGCAAGCAAATGAAGTTTCAATAAAAGCTAAAATTAATTATTATTAGAGTGCTTTAAATATCTTGGCAAAAAATCTAAAACTGTCGATCGTAAATGTTGGCCTAGTCTAAGTTCATGTTTCTGGAAGTCAGTGAATTAAAATTTAATTATTCACCTGTTCAGTTCTTCCCTTTCCAAAGCTCCTCCTCCTTACACAGCCTCCCTGCTGGAGAAAACAGGAACTCATCCCGTCACATCCCAAATACTCTCATCTAACAACCCTGTTATTGTGTAACATCTCTCTGAAGGCATCTGAAAACAGTGGGACAAAAAAACTACATGGACTGACTGTGAACACTCGGCTATGATCTGAACCGTTAGGAGAAGAGCACAGCAGCTGGAAATGGCATCTCAAATCTCTCTATCAGATGAGGACCTTTTGTGCTGTGTGTGCTGTGAGGTCTTCACTGATCCGGTTATCATGTCTTGTACCCACTGTGTGTGTAAAACCTGTCTGCTGAAGTTCTGGAAGACTAACGAATCTCAAGAATGTCCAGTTTGTAGGAGAAGATCCTCTAAAGAACATCATCCACTTAACCGTGCACTGAAGAACCTGTGCAAGGCTTTCCTAGAGAAAAAGAGCCATCACAGAGCCTCAGCAGGGTCTGAGGTGGTCTGCAGACAGCACAGCGAGAAACTCAAACTCTTCTGTTTGGACGATCAGCAGCCGGTGTGTTTGGTGTGTCGGGACTCAAAGACACATATAAGCCACAACTGCTGTCCAACAGAAGAAGCTGCGACTGACCTTAAGGTAGGAAATGTACTGCACTGCAAATTCTGTTATGAAAGTTAGACAGGTTGGACAATGGCTGTCAGTGGGTGTGCTTTTAGCGCAAAGGCCACGCAGTAAGAGTTAATAAGTGAGTTATAACAATAACTCAAAATGTTGACCAGTTCAATCTGTCTAAAGTGTACCTGTCCACCATGTTCATGTAGTTTCAGTACTGTAGAGCTGGAGAATTCACCCCGTTAATCTGCTGCTTAATTGCAGAATAAACTCCAGACTGCTTTGGAGCTTCTACAGAAGAACCTGAAAGTCTTAGAAGAAGCTAAACAAGACTACGACCAAACAGCAGACCACATTAAGGTAGGCCATCATCTTTAACTGTGAACCATCTTGCTAAGGTCATGTTTATGATTAACGTCTTTGAGATGGGTGTCTTCTCATTCCAGACGCAGGCCCAGCAAACAGAGAGGCAGATAAAGGAGGAGTTTGAGAAGCTTCACCGGTTTCTAAGAAATGAAGAAGCAGCAAGAATAGCTGCACTGAAAGAGGAGGAGAAGCAAAAGAGTAAAAAGATGAGGAGCAAGATTGAGGAGATGAACAGAGAAATATCATGTCTTTCAAAGACCATCAGAAACATAGAAATGGCCATGAACGCTGAAGACATTCAGTTCTTACAGGTATGAATCACTTCAAGCATCTTTTATTAAATGTTTAGTGTGAATAGGTAGGATCAGTATGGAGACAGATAAACACTCTCTCTCTATGTCTCCTCTCAGAACTTCAAGTTCACAGAGAAACAGTAAGTGGTGTCAGACCTCCCATTTTATTTATGCTGAAGGACATCAGGACAACAGCATTATCAAATAACATAACAGAATTATTGACTCAAGGTGATAAATGGAATATATTTATTGTTTAGGTAAATAAATTTCAGGCTGTTGACCCACACTAATATTTCCAGAGTTCAGTGCTCTCCAAAGGATCCAGAGAAGACATCAGGAGCTCTGATCAATGTAGCCAAACACCTTTCCAACCTGAAGTTCAGAGTGTGGGAGAAGATGCAAGAGATTCTCAAGTGCAGTAAGTTGTGTTTCTCTTTGGGAAGAAATGTGATTGACCCTCATGTTTGACCTCCTACTAGGGCTTGTAGTTGGTTGCTTATGAGGTTGCTGAACCCCTGCACAACATGCTTTCGTGCAGCTGCGGAGTCCCATATTGTGGCTTAAAGTGTAAGAAGTAATACATTTCTCATAAAACAGCTTTAATTTTTTTTATTTAAATGAAGAATTTATTTCTGAAAGTAAACGTTTGTTTAAAAAGGAATGTGTCAATTAAATACAACTTTTACCAAGAATATAGAGGTTTAGTGATTTATATTAAATATATGTTGTGTTTGGGGAAAGCATAATTTAGCAAGTATCAAATGCATTAGGTCTGTTCATATTAAAGGGGCTCTAAAATAGAAAACGGTACTTACCTTGTCATTGCTGAATAATGAAATTCTTGGTACATGAAAGTGATAAACTTATTGAAGGGTAAAATACCATTATAAAAATACTATATATATATATATATATATATATATATATATATATATATATATATATATATATATATATACTTAGCATTTTGTGAATTAAATAGCCATCAAAAAGTGGATTACAATCAATAAGACGTGTTAAAATGAAAAAGCCATGAAAGCACTATGAGAAACATTTGCCCTCTGTCTCAACTGAACCGTCTTAAGACAAAGTAATATCATGCCTTGTCTTCAAGACACACAAAATTATTACTTCCATGCCTTAAGGCATTAACTTTTATTGCTCAAGACAGGGTTAGTGCCTTCACTCATAGGTCTTAAGGCATCTTGTCTAAGCCTAACAAGACATCTTAAGACCCAGTGATAGCTGGGTAAGAATAGGCTAAAAGATAATGCTTTGGTGTGGCTAACCAAAGCCAAGCTGACTAGACCATGGTAGAGCCTTTGGAGCAGCTACAGCCTACAATCATCGTACTATACTTAATAAAAGCATTCTTTGGCACCTTTCGATAATATCCGGCTCTATGAGTGGAACACTTAAAGGCTGCTCTCGGATTAGATCTTCTACTGGACTACAAAGCATTATTCGCTACTAATAAATATGTTGTAGTGCTGCATTAAACTGTTGATCTGTATTTAGTCGAGCATTAAAATTAATCTGTGCTCTGGAATCTTCCTCTAAAGCTTTTATACTCTCTCCTCAGCCCCTGTTACTCTGGACCCAAACACTGCACATCCAGACCTCCACCTGTCTGATGGTCTCACTGCTGTAGAATACAGAGGCCAGGAATCACCACCTCCTGATAATTCAGAGAGATTTGATGAGTATGCATGTGTTCTGGGTTCTGAGGGGTTTGACTCGGGGACGCACTGCTGGGACGTCCAGGTTGGAGACAGTGATTATTGGGAACTAGGTTTAATACCAGAGTCTGTGAAAAGAAAGGGAGCCCTTTTCAACGAGTCAGTGTGGAGTCTGGGCTGCAATAAAAGCAATTCTAAATACTGGACACTCTGTCCAGGACAGCCAGCTCACTATTTCACCCCTGAAGGAAGGCTGCAGAGGGTGAGAGTGGAACTGAACTGGAACAGTGACATTCACTGATCTTCTAACCAACACACACCTGCACACTGTAACTCACACCTTCACTGAGAGGGTTTTACCGTATTTCTGTAACGTGTCTGTTTGTCCTCTGAGGATCTTACCAGTGAAGACGTCAGTTAGAGTGAAACAGCACAGTGAAAGTTAAAGCTGTATAGAATTGTCATGTGTACTGGTATGAATTTTGATCATAAGAATGTCAATATGTGTATATTTTAAACACTCATGTATTTGTAACATTATATCCAAACATGTCTGTTCGCAAATAAGATTCGTAGAGTGACTCCTGCTATATACCATCAATACAGCATATGAAAATGTATTTAAGTGGATTTTAGTGGATTCAAGTGGACATATGTATAAAGTTATATAAAGTATATGTTTGGTGTGGCGCAACAGATAACACCACTACCTGCCACTGAGCTACCACACCACGACTGGGAGACTGGGATTCATTTCCCGGTCTGGGTGGGTCTATGCTGCGCTACACCAATAAATGGAGTTCTTGGGCAAGACTCCAAACACTACGTTGGCCCACCTCTGTAATCTGAGTAACCTTGTAAGTTGCTCTGGATAAGAGCGTCTGCTAAATGCCGATAATGTAAATGTAATGTAAAGGACGCCCTTGGTACGCGAATGCTAAGCAGACCACCTAATGGTACTTAGTCTTGCCCACTCATTCCCAATACACTGCTTATATTTTACCTAATGGCTGACATTGTAAAGTGCCGGCAAGTGCTATTGCAATATGTGGATTGGCACCTCACCCAACCTACCACAATGCAGGTTTAGGCCAGGCTAATGCAATGCAGACCACCATAGGCATTATTTACACACCACCACCTTACCTTCAGTTAACTTGATAATTAACATAACATGATACTTAAAAGGCACTTACTCAGTAATAAATCTTTCACTGAATACTAATGATGACTGCTAATCCTCATATTGTATCAAATTGATCTTCTGTTCTGTCTGTTTTCAGACTAAATAGTAAAGGCTTGCCTGGTGGGTAACTGTTCTCTCATAATCTCTGGGGTTGGCTCCGTCCCTGCCATCCATATATGTCAGAATCTGTGAGCGTCCAGACCTAGGCCAAAAGGCAATGTATCGCTGAAAATTAAATCCCATTCTTAAGTTGAGTTTTTTTTTAGAATAGCCAAGTACAGTGATGCTTGAACATTTAGGAGATCTTATGGAGAATCTCCAATAAGGAAAGGTAAAGGTGCACGTATTTGTCACTGTACAGTGTGCACTGTACAGCGAAATGGGTCCTCCGCATTTAACCCATCTGTGGTAGTGAACACGCACTCACACACTCTAGTGAGCTAGGGGCAGTGAGTACACACACACCCAGAGCGGTGGGCAGCCAACTCCAGCGCCCGGGGAGCAGAGAGAGTAAAGGGCCTTGCTCAAGGAGGAAGCTTGTGGCAGCTTGCCAAGCCCGGGAATCGAACCCACAACCCTGTTATCGATATCCCGGTGCTCTAACCGCTGAGCCACCACTGCCTCATAGGAGAATCATAAGCAACGGAAACATGGTCAAAAACTGTGCATCTGTGCGTGTAAAAGTATACAAACCTTTGCTTTCAGAATCCTTGTGCAGCAATAACCACAACTCAAATGTTTCCAATAACTGTTGATTATTGCTGCACTTTGGCTTGGAGGAATTTTAAATCTACCAGAGAGAGAAACTACCTACATTAAGTGTGTTCATCCAGGGCTGTTTCCAATCACTACCGCTAGAGGGCGCAATTGATCATGTGAGCAGAGACTGAAAGGAAAGTGAAAGTAATTCAGGTTGATAAATTGCGTCATTCCTGAGGTGAGAAAGGAGAGCAGATACCAGCGGTCTGGATTTCAGCTCGTAAGTTCCTTAAACTGTAAATGGGATCATGTAGAATATCACTGTGCTTTAAAAGCAGATGTCATGTTAGTTCTGGGAGTCGATTTTTAGGGGGAACTCTGCGGCGGATTCAGCTTTTAAACGTGACGTTTTAAAAGATGGCTGAAACGGAAACTACAGTTTATGTAGCTCGGTTCGTGTGTTGTGATATAATATTTAAACATTCATTTTATTTGATCTTTATATGTATGCATGTGTAGTATTTGTAAGGCAATTTGTTCTTCAGGTTAGGTTCCAAGTACAAAGGCATATTTTAAGAATGTCCAATGTCTTTAGACTATATATATATATATATATATATATATATATATATATATATATATATATATATAAATACATTTCATGAACATACACCGATTCTTCAGCCTTAACATTTTTTAGTATTTTTATTATTGATAACGTTTTACATTTTTTATGCCAACAACGACCAACGACGTAGGACATGTATCCCTTATCTCAGTAATCAGTAAAAGTTAGCTGCGTCCTATAAAGCCAAGGCTGCAGCTGAGGCTGCTTCCTTCTCAGCAGTGACACCGCCTCACCACCACAGCCGAGAAATGAGTCTTGTTTATGAGAAATGAAAGGACACAACTGACGTGTCCTCTGAGACTTTCAGTGCTAGCAACGTCTTTCCTTCCTCAGCCACAGCCTAGACTGTGGGACACCAGAGTTTCCCTCCTTTCACGGTGTTAAAGGAGACAGTAGAATGAGTTTATCTCTCTCTAGAAACTACATGTAGGATTCCTTAAAGTAACTGCAGTGATTTCAAACACATCAGCCATGCGCTACGCGTGCAATGTGCTGTCAATTTTTCTTTTTTCCCCATAAATATTTTGCCACAGAAGTATACGATTCTTCGGGAACTTTTGAAGGTTCTGATTGAAAAGGTTCCTTGAAGGTTCCTCGAAAGCCCCTTAAGAGGTTCCTCCATAGTTTCGAACTGAAGAACCTCCAAGAGTTCCTGAAGGATCTTATACTTTTAACAGTGTGAAACCTAGTCCCAAAGCTTGCCTTTATTTAATTGGTTTTAGTTGTTAATATTTTATTAAGAAATGACATATAGGCTGAATGATTTAAACAGCAAGAGAAGTCATGGATAAAAGAAGCCTTAAAGTGCTTGTGTTTGTTTTCCAGAGGTTTTTGCTCATGGTGCTTTGGAAAGCAGCTTTCAATCCACCACGAATCTGTCTTTAACTGGCAATGGCTACGAGGCCTAATAGGACGACAATGTATCGCACTCGATCTCAGAAGGCTGGTGGAGAAGAAACCTCTGGACCAAAGTGAGTCAACTTTTATTAGTGTTTAACCTCATTTTTAAGCCAAATAAAGGAAGTAATTAACACACACACTTACACACACTTATGGATTATGGAACTATTGTTAGGGTGAAGAGAGGAGCCTCTTTAGTCTCCAGCTGCAAGTCAACGAAGAAGCCTCGATACATGGAGAAACCTCCACATCTCCACAGTGAAGGAGGAAGCTCTGACTTACGGTACATCACTGCACACAGTAAACTACTGCCCTTATAGTGAAGATCTGAGAGTGCTCCCAAGATTTCTTTAAAGTTGTGGAGTGTCTTGGAGTTTTTACTGTGTTTAATGCCAACAGGACTGAAACCCAGAGAGCGATTTCTCCAGAGCCCAGTTGTGTGTCGATGAAGAGTGACCAGTCCATCGATTTACCTGAAAAGTTCAGCAGTGAAGGAGGAAGCGCTGACCTACGGTACATCATTGCACACAATTAACTACTTTTTGAAGAGCGAAGCTTTTCAATAGTCTTCCTGAGCTTTCTTAAAGATGTGGTGTGTGATGGAGCTCCATGTAAAGATGCTGGAGTTTTCACTGTTTAATGTTAACAGGACTAAAACCCAGAGAGCCATCTCTCCAGAGCCCAGTTGTGTGTCGATGAAGAGTGAGCAGTCCATCGATTTACCTGAAAAGTTCAGCAGTGGAGGAGGAAGCTCTGAGTCATGGTACATAATCTGGACACAGTAAACTAATGTTCTAAGAGTGAAGCTCTTCAAATGTGTTCCTGAGCTTTCTTAATGATGTGGTGTGTGTTGGACTTTATTGTAAAAATGCTGGAGTTTTTACTGTGTTTAATGGTAACAGGACTAAAACCCAGAGAGCCATCTCTCCAGAGCCCAGCTGTGTGTCAATGAAGAGTGACCAGTCCATCGATTTACCTGAAAAGTTCAGCAGTGAAGGAGGAAGCGCTGACTTACGGTACATCACTGCACACAGTTAACTACCGTTTGAAGAGTAAATATACCGCTAACATATGAGAAATTCTGCTGCAAAATCTTGCATTTTAGACTTCAATAACAACAAACCCTTTGAAATACTGGTCAGTCTTGTCTACAAAATGATTTTTCTGTTTGTTCACAGAGGGCAAGAAAAAACTAAGATTCCCAGGACCATGCTGGACCACATATTTAAGGTGGGTCTAGTGTCTTTGTGTTTGTATCCTTAACCATGATGAAACTGAATGAAGATTACTTCCAGGAGTTAGTTGCTTAGTCACTTCAGTGGCAGTCTAATCATTACATAAAGTCACCTTCCGTTGCTCGTGCACCAGAGTTTAACCCCTTAACACTCCAAGGCTTGTTACACACTAAAGCATATTACTCAGTAACCACAGGCACTGTTATTCTCTGCTGTTTGTTCTTAAATCAGGAGCTGCAGCAGAAATTTATCTCTCTGATGAAGAACGAGCTGAACACATTCAAGAAGCTCCTGAGTGCAGATTACCCAGCGTGCTCTGAGAAAGAGGTGGAGGATGAGGATGATCAGAGAGTGGGGAGAGAGGGGGTGCTGAAGATAACACTGCACATCCTGAGGAACATGAAGCAGACAGACCTCGCTAACACACTAGAGAGCAGTAAGAGTTCTGGGTCATGACCATGGGTACCAACTGCAGTTCTAACTTTCCTCAGTGCAGTCCTGCTTTTCAAAGGGGATCAAACCTATACTTGTTGAGTCTTATAATTCTAGAATAATCTATCACAGTTTCAACAGCAGCCCTTCAAACCTAACAGTTACATAATACATGCATAATTACATTCTATTCTATTGCATTTTATGCATTATAACAGTTGTTACAGTGTTAATATGTTTGTTATTACCTTCCTCTGTTTTCAGAAATGGCCCCAGCTTGTCATAAAAAGCTGAAATCCAAACTGAGGGATAAATGTCAGAGAATTAATGAAGGAATCTCAGGCCATGGAAACTCAACACGTCTGAATGAGATCTACACAGAGCTCTACATCACAGAGGGAGGAGGTGGGGATGTCAATCAGGAACATGAGGTGAAGCAGATTGAAGCTGCATCCAGGAAAAGGGCAACACAGGAGACACCAATCAAATGCAGTGATATCTTTAAATCATTACCAGAAAAGAACTGTCCCATCAGAACCGTACTGACTAAAGGAGTTGCTGGAATTGGAAAAACAGTCTCTGTGCAGAAGTTCGTTCTGGATTGGGCTGAAGGAAAAGAAAACCAGGATGTTCTCTTCATATTTCCACTTCCTTTTAGAGAACTGAATCTGATGAAGGAGAAGAAGCTCAGTCTGGTGAATCTTCTTCATTGTATCTTTCCAGAAACACAAGATTTAAAACCAAGACATTTTAAGAGCTACAAAATCATCCTCATCTTTGATGGTCTGGATGAGTGTCGACTGCCTCTAGATTTCCAGAACAATGAGAACTTGGTGGATATAGAAGAGCAAACCTCAGTGGATGTTCTGCTGACGAACCTCATCAGGGGGTATCTGCTTCCCTCAGCTCTCCTCTGGATCACCTCTCGGCCAGCAGCAATCAGTCTGATCCCTCCTGAGTGTGTTGATCTGGTGACAGAGGTGCGGGGTTTCAGTGACCCTCAGAAACAAGAGTACTTCTGTAAGAGGATCAAGGATCAGGACCTGGCCAACAAAGTCTTTACACACATCAGGTCTTCAAGAAGCCTCTACATCATGTGCCACATACCGGTCTTCTGCTGGATTGCAGCCAGTGTTCTGGAGAGAATGCTTAGTGATGCTGAGAGTGGAGAAATCCCCAAAACTCTGACGCAAATGTTCACACACTTCCTGATCTTTCAGATCAAACACAAGAGCCGGAAGTACAGAGAAAAAAGTGACCTTGATCCTCACCAGACTAGAGAAAGTATTCTGGCTCTGGGAAAACTGGCTTTCCAGCAGCTTGAAAAGGGAGACCTAATCTTCTATGAGGAAGACCTAAACAGGAGTGGCATCGATATTACAGAAGCATTAGTGTACTCAGGAGTGTGCACCCAGATCTTCAGAGAGGAACATGAGCTGCACCTGGGGAAGGTCTTCAGCTTTGTACATCTGAGCGTTCAGGAGTTCATTGTTGCTTTATATGTGTTTCTCTGCTTCAATGACAAAAATGTTCTAAATCAGCAAACCACTGAACAGCAAACCACTGAACTCTCCAAGCTTCTCAGCAGGTCAACAATGACTGACTTCCTTCATGGTGCAGTGGACAAAGCCTTACAGAGTGAGAGTGGACATCTGGACCTTTTCCTTCGTTTCCTTTTGGGCCTCTCGCTGGAGTCTAATCAGACTCTATTGCGGGTCATTCTGACACCGGCATCGAGGAGCTCTCACAGCAACGAGGAAACCGTCAAATACATCAAGGAGAAGATTAAGGAGAACGCCTCTCCAGAGAAATCCATCAATCTGTTCCACTGTTTGAATGAACTGAACGATCACTCTCTAGTGCAGGAAGTGCAGAAATACCTGAGGAGAGACCGTGAACGTTCTATTCATCAGGTCAGTCTCTCTCCTGCTCAGTGGTCAGCTCTGGTGTTTATACTGCTGAACTCAGAAGAAGAGCTGGATGAGTTTGACCTCAGTAAATATCAGCCATCAGAGGAGTGTCTTCTGAGGCTGCTGCCAGTAGTCAAAGCATCCAGAAGAGCTGTGTAAGTATTTTCATTCAGGTGTTTACACAGTTGTAAATGAACTGCTGATGTTTAGAATAATGACCGAGTTTGGAAGAAGGAATGGTGTGCAGTCCGGTTGAATAAGATCTGAGGTGTGTAACGTTGAGGAAGGACAGGTAAGATAGGAGCTAGATTATTAAAAGCTGTGTAATTAAGCAGAAGGATTTTAAACTGCAGCGCCAGTGGAGGTTTTGGGGAACTTGTGTATAATGGTGACTGCATGTTTGTCAGGAGGCATGCAGTGGAATTTATGGAGTAATAAGGAGCTAATAGACTTTGGATTTGGGGAGCACCAGCATCTGTCCTGACCTTATAACACTGTTATCTGTAACATATTACTAGACAGACAGCTAACTTGCAAACTCCATTTAACCCAAGGTTGTACACTTGCTTGTTGATATGTTTACTGAAGAGTCTTGGCATCTTATCTCATAAGAGAAAAAGAACCAAGCTACAGACAGACAGGCTAAACCGTTCGTCTGCGAGCTGCCTCGCAGGCTATGATTTTGTACACAGCTGTACAGGAGGTGGAGTATGTGTCATTTATGAAAACGCTCTGGATCTTAATCAAAAACACTGTGACAGATTCTTTCCAGGCTTCCAGGGAGGTCATTGAATTTAGTTTTAACTCTGGGTGTTAGAATTGATACCCTAAATATTATTCCTAAAACCTCAGTAGTCTCTGATCGTTGATTTCATGATCTGATCTAATTTCATGAGTAACATCCTGGCCAAAATATATGTACGCCCCTCTATTCTCTGAAGCGCTCAATAACACAAAGTACAGCCCAGTACAGTATTGAAAACTTCCCAGACTCTGCTACCTCAGTCTTTTCTCCATCAGACCCAATGGAGCTTGATAAATGAACTAATGGTATAGAAAATACCTTTCGATCTACCTAAGACAATGTGGCACCTCTTATATTTAAAAAGACAAGGCAAAATAAAGGCTTGTACTGTGGATCAATGACAAAACTTGTACCTTAAAAATGAATTAAAGCGGAGATGGCGGTCAAACCAAATTGGAGGTGCTTTGCTATGCCTGAAAGGAGAATAATAAAACCAATCCCAGAGTACATTTTAGTGTGATTTCTAAACTTCAGGGAGGTCCTGAACCTCATATTCTGGCTATTAACTTTTAGACTTCTAAATAATAAAACACTATACCACACCACCATGGAAATATTATACAACAAATCCAACCCTTAGTATTAAACCCAACTGGTCTGTCACCTGATGTGGCTGAAATAGAGCAAAATGTAGTTGTAGAAGTAAAGCTGGAAGCTTTCGACTCACATCCACAGCAAGAACTAGAGAAAATGATCTCCTCTGCAAATTGCACAACCTGCACACTTTATGCAATTCTTTCAAAATGCCTTTAGTAGTACATCCTTTTAGAAGTACATTCAGTTATAGGCAAACTTCTTTAAACAATAATAAACTTGTCCTTTAGTCTGGGTCATGTGCCCAAAGCTTTTAAACGAGCAGTTATTAAACCTTCCATCAAGAAACCAACTCTGAGCTGGATCCAAGAGCAGAGCTCCCAGTTTATTCTTTAATTTTAAACAGGGAGACAGAAAAACAGAAATGTGTAATCCGAAAGGTGAACAAGGATAATAGGGGCATGTTTTGTTTAGAGTGCTGGAAACCAGATTTGAACCAGCAACCCACTGAATCAAAGGGCAGGGTGGTGGGGGGAAAAAAGACAGGAAAGACAGACAAAGGAGAAACACAAAATGGCATACTTAAACAAAGGGATGCAATAAACATCAAAGAGGGTTCAACACAAAACTATCCTCAGTCTTGGGGCTGAGAATAAGGCTGCAAACTGAAATGCTTGATCACAGAAATGAATAAACTTAAAGGAAGTGAGCTGAGATCTTAAAGGAAGTGAGCTGTGGGTTCAGCTCACACTCTAACTCTAGAGTTTCCCTCCTAAATTAAGAATTCACTTGTCTTGTCTCAGCTTGACCTTTCTTTCTTTTATTTTTCTTTTGTTTTTCTTGACTTGACTTGACTTGACTTGACTTGACTTGACTTGACTTGACTTGACCAGTTTACCGTCTGCCCCTCTACAAAGGTGCAGCACTGAATCACTCTTTGGGAGAGCTTTTATGCACAGCCCAGCAGGTGTGTCTGATCAGCTGTAATTACCACGTGGGCTTCTGGGAAATGGAGTTTTTAGAGCTGCTCCCAGCTGCTTTCTTACTACACTGCCTTTGCCACCTGTTGGTGACTGGCGGTGTGGACTGAACCCTTACAATGTCAGGATGTTCCAGCAAGAACCTCTTTCAAAATGTCGCATCCAGGGCCCTTACTAAAATAGTTAAGTTATGTATTGATTATAAAAAAAATCTTTTATTAACTAGACGGAAAACTCATTTCTTTAGCTTAGCTTTTGGTAATTAATGTTTCCCTTTAGATAAAGGTTGCAGATCCAGGGCTTCATGGACACAGGGAATTGTGGTGAACTGAGATGCTGGGACTTTTGCCCCACTGCTTGCATGCAATCACTCAGATTTGTGAGCTGAGGATTGGACAGATGCCATCGATTCTGGGTGCTCCCGTGTCTGTATTAGCTGTATATTTATTTCCTTTTAACTCCTTGTTGGAGCAGGATAGCAATGGCTTCCTTCCTTCCAAAATCTTCCTTTTTGAGTTTATAGTAAAATCCGCTGTGTATATCCTTCTGTTGCAGACTAGCTTCATGTAATCTAAGGGAAAGGGTTTGTGAAACTCTGGGATCAATTTTAAACCTGGAAAAGTCCTCCCTGAAAGAGCTGGACCTCAGTAACAATGACCTGCAGGATTCAGGAGTGGAGCTACTCTCTGCTGGACTGAGGAGTTCACACTGTAAACTAGAGACACTCAGGTCAGTTTTGTTCATTAAGTTAAATTATTTAAAAATGTATCAATATAAGATTGTGATATTTAGCAGTTCACCAACATAAATGTCTTTATTATCATCATGATTTTACCACATTTTGTAGAGAACTTCTCCTACTGCTGTAGCAGAAAGAAGGTGTACTAAAATAAAATTATTATTTATTTGTTATTTATTTATTACATTTTGTATAATATTTATTTGTATTATTTATTTTAATCTAACTTTTATAATTATTGTAACTTTTGGCTGTTTGCCAACTGTTTGTACAAGCCTCCAGTCAAATCAGACTAAAGAGTCCCTAGGGGAATATCTGAGAGAGAAATGCATAGTGTGGTAGGAGAGTAACAAGGTTTTCATTTAAGGGTTTTTTGTCAGTGTTTTTCCTCAGTTATTGTTCTGTTTCATCCACATTTCCTCTTTTCTTTAACCTTGCTTGTGTAATAACGGCTCTATCCAGAGCAGTTTGTTCTTCCTCACAGTCTATTGAGGTTTTTCTTTTTGAGTTTTAACAAAACTACATGTGGCACCACATAATAATGAGTGGGGATGCAACAAGATAGCATATTGTAGTATATAGTAAACTGTATCTTATTGCTGTAATGTTAGGTTGACAAACCAGACATGCAAAAATGATTTATTAAAGAAATGGGAATCAAAAAGAGGCATACAAAAGCCAGACCAAGTCAAAAAACATGATACACAAGGCATACTTGAAAAAAATAAAATAAAATCTGGGGTCAAAGCCAGAGTAATAAACACACAATAGTCCAAGGGCAAATCCAGTAACAACATACAGAAAAATGGTCAAAACAGGTAAGTACAAAAATTAATGATTGGATGCAATGAGTGATCAATACTTCAAGATAAAAGGTAACTGAACTAGTATATATACACACAAACAGGGGGAACTAACTAAAACTCTTGTGACGATGATCTGGAGAACTGTTTGTGATTATTGTTAATAATAATTTAATATAATTTAAGACTCATTTTCAAACTTTAAAAAACTTTTAATGTACTCTTGGGTAAAATCTGTTGTGTTTATTCTCATTTTGCAGATTAGCTTTGTGTAATGTTGGAGTAGATACATGTGAAAGTCTGGGGTTGGGTTTAAATCTGGAAAACTCCTCCCTGAAAGAGCTGGACCTCAGTAACAATGACCTTCAAGATTCAGGAGTGGAGCTGCTCTCTGCTGGACTGAAGAGTTCACATTGTAAACTGGAAACTCTCAGGTAACTGTTTATATTCATTCCTTCTGTAACAATAAAAAAGTGTTAAATTGAGTTGATATTTCAAGAGGAACTGTTTTTAAATGTGAAATTCTGGATGCCTTTCTTTACAGTGAGTTGTTTTTTCACTACAGAGTTAATTTGTGTGAAATGTCTATTTGATACCAGAGTTTTTCCTGCCTCTCTGTCTGTCACTTTCTCATTCCCACTCAATGTGTCCTTCATTGCCGATTCTTTCTCTCTGCAGATTATCTGGTTGTATGGTCACAGAGAAAGGCTGTTCTTCTCTGGCTGCAGCTCTGAGTTCAAACCCCCTCCACCTCAAAAAATTGGATCTAACTTATAATCATCCAGGAAGGTCAGGTGTGAAACACCTCTCTGCTAGACTGGAGGATCCGTGCTGCAAACTGGAGACACTCAGGTATGGACATCTATTTAAATAGCTCAACACGTCAAATCATATTTCACCAACTTCAATGTAATTTCTCCAGATTCAACACAAAATGGAAAACAATAAGATGAACGGTGAAGTAGAGCAAGCTCTGGTTTTCAGATTCCTACATATATAATCAGCTCCCTCTCCAGAGATAGGTGCATTTCTTTGGTTATCTTTAGTTTTGTTAGTTCTGTTTGTCCTTTTTGTTTAAGCTGTGCCATTTTGGCATCTCCTTTGTTTGCTTTTCCTGCTTTTTACTTTCACTATTCTAAGGGGTGCAATTCCACCCATCATCTGTGCATGCTGGACCTGCACAGTGCCTACAACCTGATATGCATTAAGCAGGGGGATGAATGGAAGATGGCATTCATCCCCTCCACTGGGCATTATGAGTAAAAATCAGTTTGTTATTCCCTCTGGTTAGTTGGGTTCCACAAGGATTGGTCCTTGAACCTCTCTAGTGTATTGTATATATCCATGTTGCATGATTCTGTCTGTAAATAATTTGTACACTGTCTGAATATTATTGTCCTTCTCTAGTAGAGTAGTCTGGATATTGTTTATACATACTGTGTAAATTGTACATTGTTAGTGACAGCGTCCATACAATGCCTGTATATTGTCAGTACTACAGACATACACATGTGAACAGAATTGTTGGTACCTCTCGGTTAATGAAAGAAAAACCCACAATGGTCACACAAGTAACTTGAATCTTACAAAAGTAATAATAAATAGAAATTCTATGAACATAAACAAATGAAAATTGATTTTAAACCATGCTTTAACAGAATTGTTTTAAAAAGTAAACTCATTAAACAGGCCTGGACAAAAATGATGGTACCCCTGAAAATAATGTGACCAAAGGGACATGCTAAATCAAGGTGTGTCCACTAATTAGCATCACAGGTATCTACAATCTTGTAAACAGTCGGTGGGCCTGTATATAGGGCTACTGGTAGTCACTGTGCTGTTTGGTGACATGGTGTGTACCAGACTCAACATGGAGCAGAGGAAGCGAAGGAAAGAGTTGTCTCAGGAGATTAGAAAGAGAATTAGAGACAAGCATGTTAAAGGTAAAGGTTATAAGACCATCTCCAAGCAGCTTGATGTTCCTGTGACTACAGTTGCACATATTATTCAGAAAAGTAAGATCCATGGGACTGTAGCCAACCTCCCTGGACGTGGCCGCAGGAGGAAAATTGATGACAAATTTAAAAGATGGATAATACGAATGGTAACAAAAGAGCCCAGAAAAACATCTAAAGAGATTAAAGGTGAACTTCAAGCTCAAGGAACATCAGTTGAGCCAAAAGAGGACTTCATGGGAGACGATCAAGCAGGACACCATTGTTGAAAACAAATCATAATAAAGCCAGAATGGAATTTACCAAACTACATGTTGACAAGCCCCAAAGCTTCTGGGAGAATCTCATATGGACAGGTGAGACAAAAAAGAACTTGCCAAGGCACATATATACACAGCTATATGTTCACAGACAGAAAAATAGAAATAGAAGCATATCAAGAAAACAACACTGTCCCTACTGTGAAACATGGAGGAGGCTCTGTTATGTTCTGGGGCTGCTTTGCTGCATCTGGCACAGGGTGTCTTGAATCTGTGCAGGGTACAATGAAATCTCGAGACTGTCAAGGGAGTCTAGAGAGAAATGTTCTGCCCAGTGTCAGAAAGCTTGGTCTTAGTCACATGTCATGGGTCTTGCAACAGGATAATCATAAATCATAAATCATAAATAATAAATAATAAACACACAGCTAAAGAAGAGAATAGCTAAGAGGAAAACATTGGACTATTCTGAAGTGGCCTCAAATGAGCTCTGACCTAAATCCTATTGAGCATCTTTGGAAGGAGCTGAAACATGCCGTCTGGAAAAGACACCCTTCAAGCCTGAGACAACTGGAGCAGTTTGCTCATGAGGAGTGGGCCAAAACACCCGCTGAGAGGTGCAGAAGTCTCATTGACAGTTACAGGAATAAATTAATTCTGTTGAAGCATGGTTGAAAATTATTAATTTTCATAGCATTTTTATTTATTATTACTTTTGTCAGAAGTTATTTCTATGACCATTGTGGCTTTTTCTTTTACCAACCAAGGGGTACCAACAACTTTGTCCACGTTTATACCAACCGCCAGAACCAGATTCCTTGTGTGTCAACATACTTGGCCAATAAAGCGGATTCTGGTACTGACTCTAAAATAGTGAAGTGTTTACTTTACTGGTAGAGAGGTGGAGCTAGACTGAGGAGGAGAGACGGTGCTTTTAACAGAAACAATAGTCACTATTCAGAAAAGGCAAAAACCTGTAAAGAGCTCAGTGTGTGTGAGAGAGAGAAAGAGGGAGATTAATAGTTTCCATTGAAATCTTACACTGTCCTGTATGTGTGTTTAGAGTGGAACATGGAGGGGACATGAGAATCAAACCAGGATTAAAGAAATGTAAGTTCACATACACGGACACAAACTCACAGAGAGAGAGATACACATACACTATTAGTCACACACTCTCTCTCTCTCTCTCTCACACACACACACACACGCACACACACACATTTACACTTAGAGTCACTCTCACACACTGTTAGTAAAGTGTTTCTTCTCTGTGTTCAGATGCCTGTGATCTCACACTGGACCCAAACACAGCAAATACACGTCTCTGTCTGAGTGAGGGGAACAGAAAGGTGGTATGTGTGGAAGAGGAGCAGTCGTATCCTGATCATCCAGAGAGGTTTGAAGTGTGGTGGCAGGTGATGAGCAGAGAGACAGTGAGTGGACGCTGTTACTGGGAGGCTGAGTGGAGCGGATGGGGAGCTGATGTAGTTCTGACGTATAAAACCATCAGCAGGAAAGGAGGCGGTAATAACTGTGGGTTTGGACGGAATGAAAACTCCTGGAGGCTGATCTGCTGTGATGGCAGATACACCGCTTTTCACAACAACAACGGAACTGTTCTCCATCCTCCTCCTTCCAACTGCAAGAGGATAGGAGTGTATTTGGACTATCTGGCCGGCACTCTGTCCTTCTACAGCGTCTCCTCGGACACACTCACCCACTTGCACACATTCAACACAACATTCACTCAACCCCTCTATGCTGGATTTGGGGTTGACCATGCATCCTCAGTTTGTGTGTGTGAGATAGAATAGCCCCCTTTGTGTGGGTGAATTTTTAGGTGTGTGGTCTAGAAAATACTAGAAACACAAGCTGTACAAATGTATTTTATTTTAACAGTACATTACTGTAAGGCACTGTTAAGAAGGCTCCTACTCTGAGGTAACACTGATAAAAGTTTCAAGGCCTAACACTACATTTTTGTAATTTTTGCAAGAGCAGTTGTGAGGCTGGAAGGTAATATTAGGCAGTTAATTTGGCATGCATTCATCAAAGGGATGCATTGGCATGCATTCATCAAAGGAATAAGACTAGACAGAGATGAATTACACTAGACAGAAATAATTTGCTATTTGGAGGTGGAATAGAACCAACAATCTCTTGGCGGGACACCAGTGTGAACTGAGTGAGCTACAAACTGAGATATTTGGAGAGGGAACCAAGTGCAGAGTTGGCCAGAAACAAAGAACAAGCTAAACTTAACTTAAGGCAACAACAGCAAATACTGGTTGGACTAGGAAGCACAAGGCCACTTAGAAAGCAGGAAATATGCATCAGAAACGGAAAACTTGCTTTACAAGGGATTTGAACCCCAACCTCTTACTAAGACCAGGGAAAACCCACTGCACCACTGGGGCATTAGGACCATAGGTGAAGACCTAGGCTGCCAGGGGAAGACTGACCAGCTCAAAATTACACAGGAAAGGCAGAAAAAAAAGAGTAAGCTTCACAAACAAAATGAAATAAGGCAGGAAAAAGAACAAAGGAGGACCACAGAGGACCAAACAAAACCACAGAGCGGTAGAAACTCCGTTTTCACTTTCTACTATTATTTATTTATTTGACAGTAAAGGACTTGAGCCAAGCCCAAGTAGACATTAGGTCTGGGACCAACAAAAGATCAGAAAAAGAGACCCAGGAGAACACTTGAGGGAGGTTTTACCGATTTACCAGCCAGACTTGTGCATAGCACTCTGAAGAGAGAAACCCAAGACTGCGGGCAGGGCTTAGGGGTTGGCTCTCCTTAAATAGCAGAAGGACGGGTGTTGCTGATTGCCCCTAATCAGGGTGTAGTGGTTCTAGGTTTCCCTCTGGTGGTTGGGGGGTGGCATAGCAGGATGTCCAGCCACAGCCTGCACTTTTACATTATTACACAGCAGTTTATCTTGTACTTGTAGTGCAGAGCATCTTCTTAAAATTTTAATTAATTCTTTTGTTCAGGTGTAATCTCTCATCTGCTGAGTCAGTGTTCTGTCACCCTGACACACCAAAAAACAAAAAAGAACTACAGTGTCAGTTGACATGCTGTGTTATTTCATCTCAGAAAATGTCATGACACAGCCTAATATCACCAAGTATCTATGTCAGTTGACAAAAGTTGACTATGTCAGTGGTCAGAGTTGACAAAATCAGGCTTAATGACAGTGGACACATTGTGTAATAAACATTTATAAATGTTCATGTGTGTTTGTGTAAGTTTAAAGAATGTAGGTGTCATGTTGCCTTTTTAACAGTCTCCTATAGTAGTGTTATGTTAAAATAAAGCTTTTGAGAGAAAATTTAATCTGGGATTTATTTTTTTACTTTTGGGGGTTTAGGCACGCTATGGGCTGGCTTCTGCTTCTGGTGAGCATGATAAAAGGAAAAAGCATATACATGTTTAAAATGTTCCCGAAAAAATTTGGGCATTTTGCCTTAATAACGGCATAATTATTGGAAATATCTCCAAAAACACATGACCTATTTTTCCCCTGTACATGATCTGCTCATATTACTAGACTACAGCACAGCAGAGTGATCAAATTCTCTTTATGTATTGATTTTTCTGCTGGTATCTGAGCTACTGAGCACAACTGAACAGTGCACAAACTGGCTAAAACAGGTGACCTGTCCCAGCTGAACTTTAAGTAATGCCATGAAGAGAAAGGGTCAAGTCAAGGGAAGTTCAAAATGTTTGGGTGTCACATGACTCATGTAATGCTCTGATAATTCCAGGAAGTTCTTAGTAGAAGGTTTTAATTTATAAACACAGAGACAGAACTGCAAAATTGTGTAATCATAGTCAATAAATGCATAGATTTACAATATTTAAAAAGCACATGCTTGTTGAGATATTTATCTTTACCTTGATTACAGAGTGTGCTGCTCAAAAGCAATCATATCCTAATGTTTATTTAGAAATTTTGTTTAAAATTTGTTTATATTTGAATGCTACACTACACTTGTGTGTTTCACAAACAAATACCACACACTTGGGAGCCTAATGTTTTTTTGTTTTTTTTTTAAAAGTAAGAATCAGAACTGCACAACCTATTAAGCTGAGACTCAGGGAGCAGAGTGTGGGTGCTGTCTCATTGCAGGGAGTCTTCAGGCTCCATTAAATACCTTCTGTAGTTCTGGTATGATCTTCAGTCAGACACCTCATTGTTATATTTAATTTCCCCCAACCCCACCCTGCAAAAATAAACTTTTGAAATAGTTCCACAATATTTTCTTTGCACAGTACATTTCACACACTATGTATTAATATTTCACTGTGGGGATATGGCATATACAAGTTTCATAGGTACCGATACACAGTTAAGATGCTGCTGGAGCAAAGGAAATATATCTAGTTTTGGTTTCTATCAAAACCTAAAACAAATGTATTTTGAACTATATTTGGACAGTTCTATTGGACATTTCTATATGTCAAATATGTGTCAAATATATGTTTATACTGTCACTGTATGAGCTTTAATAAATACGTTATACAAGGCAATGTCAAACCAAATAAAATACATTATTATTAAATATTATATTCCCACATGATTCTTCCTCTTAGGTCATCCCTCACCCAAGAGGTTAACAACAATATGAGACAAATGCCATTATCCCACAAGCACACTGTTAAAAGTATCCTTCTAAAACTTTTAGAGGTTCTTTAGTTTGAAACCGTGGAGGAGCTGCTTAAGATGCTTTAAGGAACCTTCAAGAAAAGGTTTTTAGAAGAAAAAGGTGCCTGACTGACCAGTGTGCTTCCCTGCTACCTGCGCCAAAACAGCTGCTGCTATGTGCCTCGGACTTGCTGCCCACCCTCTGACTATTTTACATGGACTGTATTTGCTACTATTTTTATTATTATTATCACCATTAATCATCATTTTTCATTATTCTTACCATCACTGTGAAGGCCAGAGGAGGATGGGCCCCCTTTGTGAGTCTTGGTTCCCCTCAGAGATTTTCCCTTGCCACTGTCACCTTTGGCTTTTGCCCAGGTGGGCATGAAGTGCAGAAAGCCAGGGGTATTTCTAGACTATTTGTTGTACTAGAGCACACACACAATTAAGAGGGGCACGCTTGACTGAAAGTGCTAGCTGTTCAAGCTTTTGTAAATTCCAATCTGCATTCAAACCCAATTACAGCACAGAGACAGCCCTAGTGAAGATTACAAATGATCTCCTTCTTGCCTCTGATCAAGGCTATGTATCTTTATTAGCCATACTAGACCTCAGTGCAGCCTTTGATACAATAGATCATACTATATTACTAGAAAGATTCAAATCATATCTAACGGGACACTATCAGTTTGTAAAAATAAAAGATTTATCTTCAAATTACACAAAAGTAAGATATGGAGTTCCACAAGGCTCTATTTTAAGACCGCTATTATTTACATTATACATGTTACCACTGGGCTCGGTCATAAACAGACATGTCATTAATTTCCATTGTTATGCAGATGACACACAGCTCTATATATCAGCCAAACCTGGCGAAAAATTTTGATTAAAGAACATGGAGGACTGTGTAAAGGATATAAAACTCTGAATGTCACATAACTTCCTTCTCCTCAACAGTGACAAAACCGAAGTTCTCCTTTTAGGTCCAAAAGATACTAGAACAGATTAGACACTAGAACCCATTTAGACAGTCACCTATAGTCCCATATGAGCAGGAATGCTAAAAAAAAAAATTACAGCACAACACCTCTATGATTAATCCACAATGAACAACAGATCAGACTTAATGTTAGACTTGGCTGATGCTTCCATTATTCCTGGTCTAGCAGCTAAAAATCTTGGTGTCACTTTTGACTCAGATTTATCATTTGAGCAACATGTAGCTAATATTAGTAGGACAGCCTTTATGCAGCTTAGAAACATTGTCAAACTAAGAAACTTTTTATCTCTTCAGGTTGCAAAAAAGCTAGCACATGCTTTCATTACCTCAAGGCTAGATTACTGTGATGCACTTTTGTCAGGTTGTTCCAGCAGGAACCTCAATAAACTTCAGCTGGTTCAAAATGCTGCAGCCAGGGTCCTTTCTAAAACTAGAAAATTTGACCATATCAGTCCAGTTCTATCAGCACTTCATTGGCTCCCAGTTAAATTCCGTATTGATTACAAAATTCTTCTGTTAACATATAAAGCCCTACATGGCCTCGCTCCTGAGTACCTATCGTATCGTACGGGATCGTATTACATATTATGAACCATCAAGATTACTTAGATCTCAGGGTGCTGGCTTCTTACTCGTTCCCAAAATTTAGAAAACCTCAGCAGGGGGAAGAGCCTTTTTTTATAAAGATTATAATGTTTCCCCTTAGATAAAGGTGGACCCTGGGAATTGTAGTACACTGAGATGCTGGAGCTGTCGTCTCACTGCTTGCACATGATCACTCAGGTTTGTGGACGGTGGAGCAGATGGACGCAAGCATGCAAGGAAGCTCCCATGTCTGTGTTACCTTCTGGCTCTCTCCTTTTAATTAGGCTGTTATAAGTCGTCAGACAGACTCTGATACTGCTCAACATTTTATGCTCTCTATAAAATCCTCTCAGAACTTCTCTGTCTCTTTACCTTCTCCGAGTAAATGGTTACCCAGCCTGACCTGCTGAAAGATTGCCTGCTACCTTCGTCAGACCAGCTGCCTCCTACCAATCCGACCAGCAGGCCCCGTCCACACCACCACCCATGCCAGACCAGCTGCCACACCCTCCTACCACTGCTACCTGTCTAATGACCATGGTAAAACCTAAACTATCTGCCACTATTAATATCACCACTATTAACTATCATTACTCTCATTACTCTGACCATCTCTGCCCTGACTATATTAAGTTTTACTACATAATGATTAATATATTATGATTATGTTTAGAGTAGTTCAACAGTATAGATGGTTTCAGAATCAGAATCAGAATCAGAATCTCTTTATTTCACCAAGTATGTTACACATACAAGGAATTTGTCTTGGTGAGAGCAACACGTATGACAAGTAACAAAAAACACAGAACACAGATTATTTACAGTATTAAACTAAAGGAAAATGACACTAAACAATAAATAGGGTAGGGGATAAATTAAAAAAGTAAGAAGTACTAAAGGTAATAAAGGTAATAAAGAGCTGAAAAATATATTTACAGAAAAGTTACCAATGGTTTGGTAACTTTTATCAATAATTTATAAATAATTCTGACCAGAGGAGGATGGGTCCCCCTTGTGAGTCTTGGTTCCTCCCACGGTTTCTTCCTCCAGCTCTGTGGGAGTTTTTCCTTGCCACTGACGCCGTTGGCTATTCTATCTGTTGGGGCGTAGGGGTGCAGTGCCCACTATGGTGTAACCACGTTAAAACAATGAGACTATCCCACCCCAATTTTATAAAGGGTAGGGGAGCCCTGCTCAGTTTTGCAAATAAATGAGTTGTAAGGCTGTTTAACAAAATGGAACAAAACCCATTTAGACAGTCACCTCTAGTCCCATAAGAGCAGGAATGCTTTCTGTAGCACTGAACCCCCCCCCCCCGCCCCCCAAAAACACCAAAAACAAAACAAAAATACAGTACAACACCTCTATGATTAATCCACAATAAACAAAATAAAATAAAAAAGAAATCACAAAAAAACCCACCTTAATTCAAACAAAGAGGTGAGGTGCTCACACGAACAAAAAATATAGTCAAGGTGAGCCCTCAGGACACTAAGCAGTCACCCTATTTGCTTAAAATATGTACTAAATAAGAGGAATACCCTTAAACATATATGCATCATCAGTGGTACTTGAAATGCTTTAAAATGGCTAAACGGGCTCTACGAAATCCCAGCAAGTTTGCCAGTGTTAAACTTTAACACTCACAGTGTTCATTTAACACTATCAGTGTACCACTGCAGAAAGTTAACAACAATCTTGTGGTCAAGTATACAAAACAAAATCTAAAATATGGGCCCAGATCACTATATCCAGTATAATAATAATACCATTATTTTCCCAACACCACTCATGCTACAATTAACAGTGATTTGACAATCATGACAGTTAAAATGAAAAGACACCTACTTTCATCTATTTAGTAACAATTCTTTTTTTTTTTTACTAAAGCTCACTGCTAATCCTACTACATACTGTATCTTAATATTCACAGATATTTTATTTATATATTTCTCCTCTTCTTTTTTCAGACTATTCGAACCAGGTAAAGGCTTCTCCTGAAGGTAATTATTATATTTTTTATCTTCAGGGGCTCTGCCCCTGCCATCCATACCAGCAGTATCTGTTAGGGTCCAGATGTTATATGTTGGGTATGAGTAAATCAGAATGTCTATGCCAGCTTGGATGAAGTGCTTTAACATGTCCTGAAGGATGACACTTGCATGTGTTTTTTTTAGCTGGAAAATTGGTGCCAGCCTTTAACAAGCTGGATATCAATGGTGCATATTGCAGCTATGGATAAAGAAATGACAGAGAGTGGAGGTGTGAACAGAAACCTTTTATATTTGCACCATATCTAACTAATCAAATCGAGGTTTAAAAGTGAGTGAAAAACATACATGCATAGTCCCCAGCAAAGTCCCCCAGGCCCTCTGTGTCTTACTAATGCTGTCACAGAATTTAGCTTCAGAGTCTAGCTTCCAGCTTCTTTACTCAGCCCAGCTTCACTAATGTTGTCGCCCCAATGACCCAGAACCCTCTAGCTTTGTGTCAATCCTTTTAATCGTAGTACTGTGCTCAGTATCAGGCTTTGCTGCTTCACCCCTCCCCAGCTTGAGTCAGAGTGACTGAGCTAGCATTCACCTCCACACGGTTAGCCCTCCTCCCCATAACTATACCAATTACCACATGACTGTGCAATGCTAGTATGAGCCCAGATCACTATATCCAGGCCACTGGAGGCTGGATCCTTGCAGACAGACACAAAAGTATCAAAGTATCAACACCACCCGTGCTACAATAAACAGTGAATAACTATTCACTGTTCAACACCACTCGTGCTACAATAAACAGTGAATAGTTATTCACTGTTTATTGTAGCACGAGTGGTGTTGATACTTTGATACTTTTGTGTCTGTCTGCAAGGATCCAGCCTCCAGTGGAAAACCAGCATCTGAATAAACTCAAACATACTCAAACATAAACTCAAAGCATTGCACAGTCATGTGGTAATTGGTGTAGTTACACCAATTACCACATGACTGTGCAATGCTAGTATGGGCTCAGGCCACTGGAGACTGTCCATTCTGCATTCCAATGTTTGCTCCTTGGAGTAAGCAGTATAGAATTGTATTGTTCGCTTATACATATATTTTACAGAAAACAATGGAAGATACAATGTCATTAATGTAGATATTAAATAATATTGGTCCAAGAATTGATCCTTGAAGGACACTGTTAGTGATTGGTAGCAGTTTTGATATGCTTTGTCCTGTGGCCATGCACTGCTGTCTATCAGGGAGGTAATTACTGACCCAGGCTATAGCATTTGGTCAAAACTGATTTTTTTTGTAGGTTACTTAAAAGTAGGGAACAATCAAACTAATACTAACTAATTCAGTCAATCATTAACAAAGGATCTCTCTTTTTAGTATGTTTGAGTTTATTCAGATGCAGAGAGAAGTGCTGCCCTCTACTGCACAATAAAAGCATGATGTGATGTGCTATGGTTATTTACTAGTATATGTGGAGTGCATATGATCATATACTAGTACAGTGTGTGTTGAAATGTAGAGGCTGGTTTAAGTAATGGCTACTAAATAGAGACTATACTTTTTGTTCTTGTCATTATGAAAACATGTCTGAAACAGATTCGGGTTCAACCAGGCTAACCAGTATTAATGAAGATGTTCAGTGAACAACACCCTCTGTAATCTGAGCATACACACCGAAACACTTTCAGTTGATAAAGAGAAACTGCCTCTCAACAAAGAGAGACAACTGGTTTTGTCATACTGCAGTATTCAGATATATCAAGGTAGGATTTTTTTTTTAAATGATACTTTGAATAACCTCACTTATATGAAATCTAATTTTCCTCAAACAGAGATTTTGGTGTTTCAGTGCTGGATCATGGATCAACAACCACAGAGAGTGTGAACTGGGTTTATGTTATTGATTCCTTAGAGACATAAGTGTATAGGTTGTGTGGTTATTTTTTGAGGGGGTGGGTACTTCTAGAGTTTTCCTCTTCACCTTTAATGTTATTTGTTTAAAACAAAGATGTCGGTCATCATTTTTTATGGGAGTCTATAGAAACAAATATATCCACCATTCTTCTCAGAAGTCTGGAAACCTTTTCTCTCCCACAAGCAGCAACATGTTTACTCTCACCAAATAATACTGCTGAGTTTAGCTTTTAATTTACCAGATTCCTATTATAATTTTTCTTTTATGTTTTGATTTACTTTGTCCCACGGCCACACAGTGCTGTCTGTGAGAGAGGTAATTACTGATCCAGACTATAGCAAGGTCAAAAAATGTTGTGTAGGTTCTTTAAAATTAAGGAAACGATCAAACTAATACTAACTAATTCAGTCATTCATTAGCAAAGGGTATATTTGAATTTATTCAGACATAAAGAAAGATGCAGAGAGAAATGTAGGGCAGAAATAAAGGCATGATGTGATCATATGGTGCCATTGTATATACTAGAATGTGGAGTGCATATATATATATATATATATATATATATATATATATATATATATGTACTAGTACTATTTTGAGACATTTGAGATTCAGGTTCATCCAGACTAACCTGTATTAATTAGTGAGGCTGTTCAGTGATCAACACCCTCTGTATTTTGATCATACACTCTGAAACACTTTCGGTTGATGAAGAGAAACAATTGTTTTCCTCATACGGCAGTATCCAGATATATGAAGGCATGCAAAAATACTTTAATATAAACTCATATAAAATATAATTTTCATCAAACAGTGACTTTAGTCTTTCAGTAACGTTGAAGTATGTATTTTTGTAGACAGAAATGAATGTAAGACCTTTGTTAAAGAAAAAGAACAATGGAAAATGGGTTTAGCTCATAATCCACATATACTATATATCTACTGTAAAGTTAAACCCTTAATGTGTGTGTGGGTGTGGAAAAGTATAAGCGTATTGGTTTTGATGCGACAAGTAGACCTACATATAGACTCAATATTCACTGCCCATGAAATTAAAGTTTTGCAAACAACAAACATTAATGAAACATGTTTAATTAAAAACTACAGCATGTAAATATACTAAATAATATCATATTATTACTTCACAAAATCAGGCACATAAACAATTTGAAGACCACATGGTAGGCTTTAAATTAAGATATGGATGTCTGATGAGTGCCTGTATGTAACTTGCAACAAATCATATCTACTGTTTTTATTATTAATCATTTTGCAATGCATTTTTAACAGTTAGCATGAAGAGCTTTTCTTTGCACCTTTAATGATGTTATTTGTTTAAAACAAATGTGTAGGTCATCATTCTTTATGGAAGTCTATAGAAACACATATATCCACCATTCTTCTCAGACACATATAGGGGGTGGGTTTTATGCTACAGAGTCATGTTTGCTCTTACTATTTTGTAGAGGGGAAACTCGGTTGTGAGGCTCTGTCAGGTGTTTGTGAGACAATCGAGTAAGACGTTAGCTAAGAGCCTCACAAGCACCCGGAGTCTCATAGCTCCAGAGCTGCATAACGGAGCCATTTCTCTGGGTAATGATGTTGTAGTGTTGGATTTCCCTCCCCAAAAAAGGGACATTTGTACTTTGGAGCTTGTACATACAGTATAAGTGGTTTAGGTCAGAAACACTCTGGAAAAAAAGTTTTTTCCATCGCCAAGAGAGAGTAAATATATTTTTAATTACTGCAAACAAAATGAACAAAGAGTATGAGCGTTAGGTGAGCGATACTTTTGTCCAGTACAAAGTATCAGTTGCTTATCTGTGGGGTTTTTTTACGGCAGAAACACATTGTTTGCAGCTGTCTTTCATATCTGTTGTAAATGATCTGTTGACAGAGAGCAGCATCTCCAGTGTCCAGTGTGTGCTGGAAGAGGAACAGCTCCATAATGGAGCCTCTTACCTCCAGCAGTGGAGGAAGTGACCCAGAGTGAGTAGTCTTATATTAGCACTCAAAGAAACAGGAAAAGGGGGAGAGTGTTTATGTTCCTCATATTGAAAGTGGACAGATCATCATGGCTCATCATAAATCAACTGTTATCAGGGTGAAGAGAGCAGCATCTCCAGCCCCCAGCAGTGTGTCTATGAAGAGTAACGAGTCCATGGAGCCAGCTCAAAACTTCAGCAGTGGAGGAGGAAGCTCAGAGTCATGGTACATAATCTGGACACAGTAAACTAATGTTCTGAGAGTAAAGCTCTTCAAATATGTTCCTGAGCTTTCTTAAAGATGTGGTGTGTGTTGGACTTCACTGTATAAATGTTGGAGTTTTCACTTTGGTTAATGTTAACTGGACTGGAACATTTACATTTAAGGCATTTAGCAGACGACTTACAAAAGTAACTGTTTACTCAGGAAATAATCTAGTTTGTATTGACTAGGCGATACATTTAAGCATAGATACTACTAAATACAAAGGTCAGTATAGAGACCACAATACTTGGCACCACATTTCACCCAAGTACTCTTGGAAGAGGTGGGTCTTCAGTCTGTGTTTGAAGACAGCGAGTGACTCTGCTGTTTGGACACCAAGGGAAAGTTTGTTCCACCACTTCAGTGGCAGGCCAGAAAGTCTGTGTGCGTGTCGTCAGTGGATCTTAAAGGATAGCAAGTCAAGCCATACCTAAAGCTCAAAGGGTTCTTGGTACAGATTGGCTTTTGACCATTGCCATCAAGTATGGAGGGGCTAATCCATTTTTGGCATTGTAGGCCAGAGACAGGGTTTTGAATCTGATGTGGGCAGCAGCTACAGGAAGCCAGTGAAGAGAATACAGTAGAGGAGTTACATGGCTGAACTTAGAAATGATGAAGTGCCGCTGCATTCTGGATAAGTTGCAGGGGCCTGATGATGCACAATGGAAGACCAGCCAGAAAGTTGCAGTAATCATGTCTTGCAATGACAAGAGACTGAACAAGCACAGGTGGCCTCTATAGGGAGGTAGGCCAAATTCTTCAGATATTGAAAAGAGGAAATCTGCATGACTGATTCAGATTTGCAACATGACTGGAGAACTGGTCATCCATGACAATACCAAGGCTTTGTGTTTCTGTAGACTGAGTGACCAGTGAGTTCTCAAAGGAGATGGCAAGATCTCTGAGAGGTCCAGCAGTTCCATGGATGTACAGCAGCTTGGTCTTGCTGGGGTTGCGTTCAAGACATCAGCAAGACATGCTGAGATGTGGGTAGAAATCTGTGTGTCAGAAGGTGGAAAAGAAAGGATGAGTTAAGGTGTCAGAGTAGGAACAGTTTCTTCAGAGTCCAGCTGTGTGTCTATGAAGAATAACGAGTCCATGGAGGCAGCTCAAAACTTCAGCAGTGGAGGAGGAAGCTATAAAAAATCTGAACAGCAAACTACTGTTCTGAGAGTGAAGCTCTTCAAAGATCTTCCCAAGCTTTCTTAAAGATGTGGTGCCCTATCTTACACCCTGTGCAAGATGCATTGCGATGCCCATTGCTATCAAACACCCTGCCAACAGTCTATTTTAATGCCTTCCACCTGCGTCGTTTAAATAGCAACAGGGGTTCGCACATATATACACTCATGGCTGTGGTGGTCTCGAAATGAGGTGTGTTCAGGTAAATTTCTGGCGTACTGCTATCTTGGCAACGGAAAAAAAGCTGTGCCACTGACTGAAAACAACCTAGACAGACGTGTTTTACACACACATGGACATGCAGCAGTCCCATAGCCATGTCAGGTGGCAGCTATGCAAGTTTTTACATGAACAACAGAATACAAAATAAAACAACATTATTCTAGAGGTGAGGTGTTCCACCACTTCAGCAAGCCTTCCCAGACTGACAGACTGCATCTGCCTCTTTAGCAAGAACACACTGATATGCCCTAAATCAAGCTGCGCGCTGTGTGTTTGAAAGCTCGCCTAAAGGTCTGTGTTGTGTGTTGGACTTCACTGTCTAAATGCTGAAGTTTTTACTGTGTTTAATGTTAACAGGACTAAAACCCAGAGAGCCATCTCTCCAGAGCCCAGCTGTGTGAAGAGTGACAAGTCAATGGAGCCAGCTCAAAACTTTAGCAGCGGAGCAGGAAGCTCTAAGTTATGGTATATAATCTGTACACTACACTAAGAGTAAACTACTATTCTGGGAGTGAAGCTCTTCAAATGTCTTCCTGAGCTTTCTTAAAGATGTGGTGTGTGTTGGATTTAACTGTCTAAATGCTGTAATTGTCACTGTGTTTAATGGAGACCACAATACTTTTCGCCTAAGTAATCTGGAAAGAGATGGGTCTTCAGTCTGTATTTGAAGACAGCGAGTGACTCTGTGATTCGGACACCCAGGAAAAGTATGTTCCACCACTTCGGTGGCAGGCCAGAAAAGAGTCTGAATGCTTGTTTTCCGTGGATCTTAAATGATGGAGAGTCAAGCCATGCTTAAAGCTCTCTGGGCTCTTTGTAAAATCAGCTTTTGATTGATGAATTACAATATTATGCATTCACAATATTGCCAAATGTATTCACTCACTTATCCAAATCACTGTATTCAGGTGTTACAATCAATTTCATGGCCACAGGTATAAAAAAACAAGCACCTAGGCATGCAGACTGCTTCTACAAACATTTCTGAAAGAATGGGTCGCTCTCAGGAGCTCAATGAATTCCAGGGTGGTACCGTGACAGGATGCCACCTGTGCAACAAGTCCAGTTGACAAATTTCCTTGCCACTGAATACTCAATTGTCAGTGGTATTATAACAAAGTGGAAGCGATTGGGAACAACAGCAATGAAGTGTAAGGCCACGTAAAATGACAGAGCGGGATCAGCGGATGCTGAGGCACATTATGTGCAGAGGTCAGCAACTTTCTGCAGAGTTCATCGCTACAGACCTCCAAACTTCATGTGGCCTTCAGATTACCTCAAGAGCCTTATATTAGCAAGCACAATGCAAACTGCAAACTGACACTGGACTCTAGAGCAGTGGAGACATGTTCGCTGGAGTGGCGAATTACGCTTCTCCCTCTGGCAATTCAATGCTTTGTGCCAAGTGTAAAGTTTGGTGGAGGGGGGATTATGAGGTGGGGTTGTTTTTCAAGCGATGGTTCAACCCCTTAGTTCCAGTAAGAGGAACTCTTAATGCTTCAGCATACCAAGAGATTTTGGTAAATTTCATGCTCCCAACTTTGCGGGAACAGTTTGGGAATGTTCCATATAACTTGACTAGCCGATAGAACACCTTTGGGATAGATTAGAGAGGCAACTGTGAGGCAGGCCTTCTCATCCAACATCAGTGTCTGACCTCACAAATGTGTTTCTGGAAGAATGGTCAAAAATTCTCAGAAACATACTTCTAAAACTTGTGGAACGCCTTCCTAGGAGATGTCATATTAAACCCTATGGGTTAAGAATGAGATGTCACTCAAGTTCATATGTGTGTGAAGACAGGCGAGCGAATACTTTGCATAGAGGCAGAAGTGGGATATGGTTGGATAGAATTCATGATAATATATTCCAAAAAAGAGATGCTGTGCCAATACATGAAAAAGTGTAATTAAAACCAAAATGCAACGGTCTATAAATCTAATATTTTTTTTGTATTTTGCAAACACATTTTACACATTCCCAACCTGTATGTGGGCACATACTTCAAATGACAAGTTATATATTAGTTTCATATAGATTTTTAATAGTTAGCAGATAATGATTAATGATTAGATACTGAATACTTAGTAGGTACGGAATTATACTTATTCAACAGTCTGCTTTAAACATTTGATGTGCCTGTTTTACAGTTTCTAATTAAAGTTAATTTTTTTAATCTTTAACTTTAATCTTTATCATTATTCTATTTAAAGTGTTTAATTACACTTCAAGTTGTAATCAGCAAAAAAGAGCTGACAATTATTATAATCCTTATTTTTACAACTATTATTGAAAATATCATTTGTGTTTGATTGTTGATGGTATGAACAGATGTGAGCTGCTATATCAGCTGATTTATTCATATACATCACACCGTGTATTTCTAAATTGTCCACAGCATCCAAAAGAAGAAAAGAAACATTCCCAGGGACAAATTGGAGCATATATTCAAAGTAAGTCTCTAAGTAGTTTTCCATTTTTCAGTTTAATTCTGCCTGCCTTTTTTTTCTGTGCATAATGCAATCCCCTGGTGTATTTTAACTGCAACAGTGTTAATATGAATATTTTTAGGTGCTGTTCAGTAATATGATGTTTAGGTCATTTCACACATCACATCCAGAACTCCTCCACTCCTCAGAGCAGTCTCTCTTCAGTTTAGCAGATTGCTCTGCGTTCAGATCATCTCTCTGTGTAATGGTATAGCTTTAGTGATTCTCTGATGTTTGTTCCTTATCAGAAGCTGCAGCAGAAATTTATCTCTCTAGTGAAGACCGAGCTGACCACATTCATGAAGCTACTGAGTGCAGATTACCCAGCAGGCTCTGAAAGAGAAGTGGAGGATGAGGATGATCAGAGAGTGGGGAGAGAGGGGGTACTGAAGATAACACTGCACATCTTGAGGAACATGAATGAGACAGACCTCGCTAACACACTAGAGAGCAGTAAGAGTACTGGTTCATTATGATGGGTAAAAACTGTGCTAATATATTTCCTTAGTAAAGTTCTGCTTTTCAAAGGGAACAAAAAACTATATTTAATTGGATTTTGTGATGTAGGATAATCAAACCATCAACTGCATTCCTTAAACCTACCACTTAAATATTTTATACTACATCACTAAAACTGCTAAAACAACTATAGCTGCTCCAACAACACACTACAATATTTATATTTTAAAATAATTTATTTACTGCATCACAGAGTACTACACAGGGGTCTTTAATGTATGACCACAGCTGATCACATGTATCTTAACATCTTACTCTGTTTTCAGAAATGGCCCCAGCTTGTCATAAAAAGCTGAAATCCAAACTGAGGGATAAATGTCAGAGAATTAATGAAGGAATCTCTGGCCATAGAAACACAACACTTCTGAATGAGATCTACACAGAGCTCTACATCACAGAGGGAGGAGGTGGGGATGTCAATCAGGAACATGAGGTGAAGCAGATTGAAACTGCATCCAGGAAAAGGGCAACACAGGAGACACCAACCAAATGCAGTGATATCTTTAAATCATTACCAGAAAAGAACCGTCCCATCAGAACTGTACTGACTAAAGGAGTTGCTGGAATTGGAAAAACAGTCTCTGTGCAGAAGTTCGTTCTGGATTGGGCTGAAGGAAAAGAAAACCAGGATGTTCTCTTCATATTTCCACTTCCTTTAAGAGAACTGAATCTGATGAAGGAGAAGAAGCTCAGTCTGGTGAATCTTCTTCATTGTATCTTTCCAGAAACACAAGATTTAAAACCAAGACATTTTAAGAGCTACAAAATCATCCTCATCTTTGATGGTCTGGATGAGTGTCGACTGCCTCTAGATTTCCAGAACAATGAGAACTTGGTGGATATAGAAGAGCAAACCTCAGTGGATGTTCTGCTGACGAACCTCATCAGGGGGAATCTGCTTCCCTCAGCTCTCCTCTGGATCACCTCTCGGCCAGCAGCAATCAGTCTGATCCCTCCGGAGTGTGTTGATCTGGTGACAGAAGTGCAGGGTTTTAGTGACCCTCAGAAACAAGAGTACTTCTATAAGAGGATCAGTGATCAGGACCTGGCCAACAAAGTCTTTACACACATCAGGTCTTCAAGAAGCCTCTACATCATGTGCCACATACCGGTCTTCTGCTGGATAGCAGCCAGTGTTCTGGAGAGAATGCTTAGTGATGCTGAGAGTGGAGAAATCCCCAAAACTCTGACGCAAATGTTCACACACTTCCTGATCTTTCAGATCAAACACAAGAGCCAGAAGTACAGTGGAAAAAGTGACCTTGATCTTCACCAGACTAGAGAAAGTATTCTGGCTCTGGGGAAACTGGCTTTCCAGCAGCTTGAAAAAGGAAACCTAATCTTTTATGAGGAAGACCTGATGGAGAGTGGCATTGATATTAGAGAAGTGTCTGTGTACTCAGGAGTGTGCACCCAGATCTTCAGAGACGAACATGAGCTGCACCTGGGGAAGGTCTTCAGCTTTGTACATCTGAGCGTTCAGGAGTTTCTTGCTGCTATATATGCATTTCTCAACAGAAAGGTTTTGAATCAGCCAACCAGTACACTCTCCAAGCCTTTCAGCAGGTCAACGATGAGTGACTTTCTCAATAGTGCAGTGGACAAAGCCTTAGAGAGTGAGAGTGGACACCTGGACCTGTTTCTTCGCTTCCTTCTGGGTCTCTCACTGGAGTCTAGTCAGACTTTATTACAAGCTGTTCTGACACCAATAGAGAGGGGTTCTCACAGCAACGAGGATACAGTCAAACACATCAAGGAGAAGATTAAGGAAAACGCCTCTCCAGAGAAATCCATCAATCTGTTCCACTGTTTGAATGAACTGAATGATCACTCTCTAGTGCAGGAAGTGCAGAAATACCTGAGGAGAGACAGTGAATGTTCAATTCACCAGGCCAGTCTCTCTGTGGCTCAGTGGTCAGCTCTGGTGTTTATACTGCTGAACTCAGAAGAAGAGCTGGACGAGTTTGACCTCAGTAAATATCAGCCATCAGAGGAGTGTCTTCTGAGGCTACTGCCAGTAGTCAAAGCATCCAGAAGAGCTCTGTGAGTATTTTCATTCAGGGGTTTACACAGTTGTTATTGAATTGCTGATGTTTCAAATAGTGGATTAGGGTTGACATAGAAATACTTTGGAACTCTTTCCTCTTGTATATGAAGTAAGGAGTAATAATAATAATAATAATATTAATAATAACAATCATCATCATAATATATTTGTAAAGTGATTTATAAAAAATTTTATAAAATTGAATTGGAATGAACATGGAAATGACTACACATCAGACTGTCATGCCAGGAAAGGCGTGGCAGGGAAAACACAGGGAAACACTTGCAGGGTTGGACGATGCAAGAACTAATCAGGGGTACAGCAAACTTAAGGTCATAACAATAAACAGAACGTGGCAACACAGTTTGGGCAACGTAAGGAACTGGAGGGCTCTGAGCGGTATAACAGGGAAATACACAAACTGAACAACCATGAACTAGGGAGTAGTGATGGGGGTACAAAACAAAACAAAAAAATAAACTAAGAACTGCGAAGCTAAGCTTCAGACTAAACAACAAAACAATGGATCAGAACTGGGAAGCTAAGCTTTGGTCTAAGAAAAGAAACAATGAACTCAGAACTGCGAAGCAAGTCTTTGGACTAAACAACAAAACAATGGATCAGAACTGCGAAGCTAAGCTTCGGTCTAAACAACAAAACAATGGATCAGAACTGCGAAGCTAAGCTTCGGTCTAAGAAACAAAACAATGAACTCAGAACTGCAAAGCAAGGCTTCGGACTAAACAACAAAAAAGGACAGCTAACAACAAACTTGATCTAAATAACAGGCCAGACAAGGAAACGTGGACAACATTAGTCAGACCAAACATGAAACAGCAAGATCTATGTACTTCCCCTCTGAGCAGACCATAGAACGCTGTGGTACAGAGGTTGCAACAGAGCTAATTCATGGCTTATGATGCCCCAGTCCCAGGTATTCGCTGTTCGTTTGATGAGGGAAGCCGGAATCCCAGTTCCTTAACAGATGACACTGAATAAATATATGTATAGGATGACATCAAAATGTCAAGTTATGACAGATTTTATGGAGGGAGATGCTACACAAGAGAAATTAGATGTTTTAATGTTGGATTTGAAAGTTTGACTGTTGAATGTATGGTGGGAGCGTGTTCAAGAGGCATGGATTGCAAGTTTGGATTGCCTTGTCCACCAAGGCTATGGAATTTGGAAGAGGGAATGATAAACAGTCCAGTTGAAGAAGATCCGAGATTATAGTCTATATAAATTTCATATCTGTTCCATATATCATTACAATTAATGACATATGGATATGTTTAAAAGAGTGGATCACTCTAGTTTAACAACAAACTCTGAAATTCAAAGTCCAGATTTTACTGACATAGTGGTTCACAGATGAATTCTGTTTCTGCTCGGATTGTACAGTTTCACTTAAATATTCCTCTTTGACTTCATTGTAAAATCCATTATGTATATCCTTTCGTTGCAGACTAGCTTCATGTCACCTAAAACAAAAGGCTTGTGAAACTCTGGGATCAGTTTTAAACCTGGAAAACTCCCTGAAAGAGCTGGACCTTACTAACAATGACCTGCAGGATTCAGGAGTGGAGCTGCTCTCTGCTGGACTGAGTAGTTTACACTGTGAACTGGAGACACTCAGGTCAGCTTTGTTTATTTGGTCTACATTCATAAATATAAGACTGTGACATTTAACAACCGTGTTTTTCAACAGATGTTTTTATTTCATCCACATTTCCCTCTCTTTCCTTTAACCCTGCTCATGTCATTTTATCCAGTTCTCAGTTCCCTATCTAGTGCAGTTGGTTCTTCTCAGGGTTCTTCCTCACACTCACAGTTTTACGTTTTGAGTTTTAACTTGTTGTGGACCACAACAACCATTATCCACACTACTGAACTATTGGAAGTAGTGGTGTGACCCAAGAAGGTGTGGCAGTGCTGGGTCACAGTAGAACAATGGGGTTACCTCAGTGTCACTGTGTCTGAGACATTCAAAGAACAATGACCAAACCAGGGACGTGAATTGCAGTGCACTGTCAAATACAGTATTTTCTAGAAGGTCAATAAACTGCGTGTTTATTGTTCTAAGTGTTTTTAGATAAACACTGTCTGAAATGCAGTAAGTGGAGCAAGTAAGCAAGTAGGTAAAGTAATTAACCTAATCCCTTTGGGAAATCTATCAATAACTGTAAAAATGACAGTATTGTCAAGTCCATCACAAAATCAATAGCTAAATGTGACTGGGACTGAGATAGAGCAGGTAAGGGGCAGCTTAAGAGTTTTACACTGACAAACCTGGATACATAATATTCAGATACATAAAATAGCCACATCTTGCCTAAATATCAAACAAAATTTAAGACATTAGTGCAATCATAAGCCATGAGCCATAAGTTCAAGATTAGTGCTAATTTAAGTACTTTCGAAAGAGATGGGTCTTCAGTCAGCTTTAGAAGACAGGACGTGATCCTGGGGAAGTTCATTCCACCACTTTGGTGTCAGTACAGTTTGCACTCTTGTCTTTTATACATCTTGAAGGACTCTTCGTATGACTTTGACCATTGCCATCAGGTAAAGAGGCTGGTGCATTTTTGGCTTTGTAGGACAGCTCAAGGTTTTGAATCTGTTGCGGGCAGCTGCAGGAAGCCACTGAAGTGAATACAGCACAGGAGGAAACATGACTGAACTTAGGAACACTAAAGACAAAGTCATTCTGCCATATTCAGGTTCATTTGCTAGGGTCTGATGGTACGTATAGGAACACCACACAGAAAAAATTGGAACAGTCAAGTCTTGAATGATGAGGTTACTGAACAAGCACCAGTTAAGACTGCACAAGATAGTTTTGCGACCTTATTCGAAAACAAATACTGGTCATGCACGACAACACCAAAGCATCACGCTTCTGCAGGTTGAGTGGCCATTAAGAAGCCAAGTTTGCCATGAAACCAAACTGTTATCATATTGGGTGATGGACCAGATGTTTACAGATAAATAAGACATAAACGTGTTTACTGCGAAAAGGTAAAACAGTAAATCAAAAGCGAGTGCAGCGAGTGATCAATGCAAGGTAAAAGGGTAACTGAACAAATATATATATATATATATATATATATATATATATATATATATATATATATATATATATATATATAAGCACATCAGTTTGAGGCTTAAGTATTCAGGACATTATAAAGATAATGTAATAGACGTTCATATTGCAGAATGCTCCAATTACCTTAAAATGGAAACATCAATGTTCATAATAATGTAAGACTCACTTTCAGCAATTTTAAAAATGAGTGTAAAATCTGTTGTGTTTATTCTCCTTTTGCAGATTAGCTTTCTGCAATGTTGGTGTGGATACGTGTAAAAGTCTGGGATCAAGTTTACATCTGGAAACGTCCCTGAAAGAGTTGGACCTTAGTAACAATGACCTTCAGGATTCAGGAGTGGAGCTGATCTCTGCTGGAATGAAGAGCTCACACTGTAAACTGCAGATTCTCAGGTCAGTGTTTATGTTTATTCATTCTAGAACAATAAAATGTGTTTTGTGCAATGTAATGTGTTTTGCCAAGATGTTTTTTGTAATTTTACTACTGGACGTCTGTAAAATATGTGATTCACATAGGAAATCTTGGCATAAATGATGGGATGGGAGTGGCTACTCAAAAATCTTATATCCCACAGCATTAATGAAATTCTAGTTTAAATTTTAATATATTACATATAACATACATGCAGGCTATAGGCTATGCTAAACAATGACTTCTAACAATGATCTAAAGCTGCCAGCGGTGTATCACCTCTGGAAAGTCCTTTGTTGCATCATCTGGATTTAACTGATGTTTGCCACTTGAACAACTTGAGTTATCTGTGCCATGCACAAAGAAATGAAATGCCTCGAGCACCTCCAAGATCAAGAAAAAATCCTTTTCCACAGGAAATGATGGAATATTTACCCACATGTTGATTGACACAGATTGACATGATTTACACAGGGGGTTATTTTTATGGCCTACAGAAAGTAAAAAGCACCAGTTACGGTGTAGCTTGCTCATTAAGGGACAAAGTGTTGTGTATTCTAAATCATTATTTGTAGTTTTTGAACTAATTTCAGTTGTCCTTTATTATCTACTCTATCAATAAGTCTTATTACTCAATAATGGATGATTTTCTTTAAATTGAGATGTTATTTTTCACCACAGGGTTTCTACATTTATTATGTTTAATTGTCTATTTGATAGCAAAGTGTATCATCATCTCTCTCAATATGTCACTTATGCAGATTATCTGGTTGTATGGTCACAAAGAAAGGCTGTTCTTTTCTGGATGCAGCTCTGAGTTCAAACCTCCTCCACCTAAAAGAACTGGATCTAACCTACAATCACCCAGGAAAGTCAGGAAAGAAGCTGCTCTTGGCTAGACTGAAGGATACACAATGCACATTGAGGTATGGACACCTATATGTAGTGGAGTGTGTGTGCGTGTGAGAGAGAGAGAGAGAGAGAGAGAGAGAGAGAGAGAGAGAGAGAGAGTTTCCACTAGTTTCCAATCACACTCTCCTATATGTGTGTGTATGTGTGTGTGTCTCTTTAGAGTGGAACATGGAGGGGACATGAGAATCAAACCAGGACTAAAGAAATGTAAGTTCTCTCTCGCTCTCTCTCTCTCACACACACACACACACACACACACACACACACACACACACACACAGAGTCACTCTCACAAGTGTTTCTTCTCTATGTTCAGATGCCTGTGAACTCACACTGGACCCAAACACAGCACACAGACGTCTCTGTCTGAGTGAGGGGAACAGAAAGGTGGTATGTGTGGAAGAGGAGCAGTCATATCCTGATCATCCAGAGAGGTTTGAAGTGTGGCGGCAGGTGATGGGCAGAGAGACAGTGAGTGGACGCTGTTACTGGGAGGCTGAGTGGAGCGGATGGGGAGCTGATGTAGTTCTGACGTATAAAACTATCAGCAGGAAAGGAGGCGGTAATAACTGTGGGTTTGGACGGAATGAAAACTCCTGGATGCTGACCTGCTGTGATGGCAGATACACTGCTTATCACAACAACAACAGAACTGTTCTCCAGTCTCCTCCTTCCAACTGTAAGAGGATAGGAGCGTATGTGGACTATCTGGCCGGCACTCTGTCCTTCTACAGCGTCTCCTCGGACACACTCACCCACTTGCACACATTCAACACAACATTCACTCAACCCCTCTATGCTGGATTTGGTGTTGACCAGGCATCCTTAGTTCGTCTGTGTGAGATAGAATAAATGTTTTTGTTTGTGTGGGTGTGGGTAGGGCACTGTTACGAAGCCTATATGACACATAATCTCTGACTAAACATAAACAAACTTCTATAAATGGCACAAACCTACATCAACTATCATAAAGGCTGTTTACAGCGACTGTGATGTCAAGTTGACGTAACTAAAAAAACATGTCATCTGACTTCATAGCTCTTTTTGGGTTTTTGGTGTATCGTTGTGTCAAAGTGGCTCACTGCTGTGACACAGCTTACCAAACGAGGCAGTTGGTAAACCTGAACAAAAGTGGTGCTCTGCACTCTGCAAGCTCAGGTATTTTGAGGTAACACTGACATGACTACTTTGTAATAAATGCAGTGGGAAAAGTTACTAGTTATACAGTGGGGGAAAAAAAGTATTTAGTCAGTCACCAATTGTGCAAGTTCTCCCACTGATGACAGAGGCCTGTAATTGACATCATAGGTAGATCTCAACTATAAGAGACAAAATGAGAAAAAAAAAAATCTGAAAATCACTGTCTGATTTTTAAAGAATTTATTTGCAAATAATGGTGGAAAATAAGTATTTGGTCAATAACAAAAGTTCTCTCAATACTTTGTTATATATCCTTTGTTGGCAGTGACAGAGGTCAAACGTTTTCTGTAAGTCTTCACAAGGTTGGCACACACCGTTGCTGGTATGTTGGCCCATTCCTCCATGCAGATCTCCTCGAGAGCAGTGATGTTTTGGGGCTGTCGGCGGGCAACACGAACTTTCAACTCCCTCCACAAATTATCTATGGGGTTGAGATCTGGGGACTGGCTAGGCCACTCCAGGACCTTGAAATGCTTCTTACGAAGCCACTCCTTTGTTGCCCTGGCAGTGTGCTTGGGATCATTGTCATGCTGAAAGACCCAGCCACGTTTCATCTTCAATGCCCTTGCTGATGGAAGGAGGCTTGCACTCAAAATCTCACAATACATGGCCCCATTCATTCTTTCATGTACATGGACCAGTCGTCCTAGTCCCTTTGCAGAGAAACAGCCCCAAAGCATAATGTTGCCACCCCCATGCTTCACAGTTGGTATGGTGTTCTTTGGATGCAACTCAGCATTCACTCTCCTCCAAACACAACGAGTTGTGTTTGTACCAAACAGTTCTACTTTGGTTTTATCTGACCATAAGACATTCTCCCAATACTCTTCCGGAACATCCAAATGCTCTCTAGCAAACTTCAGACGCACCCGGATATGTACTGGCTTAAGCAGGGGAACACGTCTGGCACTGCTAGATCTGAGTCCCTGGTGGCGTAGTGTGTTACTGACGGTAGCCTTTGTAATGTTGGTCATACCTTTCTGCAGGTCATTCACTAGGTCCCCCCGTGTGGTTCTGGGATTTTTGCTCACCGTTCTTGTGATCATTTTGACCCCACAGGCTGAGATCTTGCGTGGAGCCCCTGATGGAGGGAGATTAGCAGTGGTCTTGTAGGTCTTCCATTTTCTGATTATTGCTCCCACAGTAGATTTCTTCACACCAAGCTGCTTGCCTATTGCAGATTCAGTCTTCCCAGCCTGGTGCAGGTCTACAATTTTTTCTGGTGTCCTGCGACAGCTCTTTGGTCTTCACCATAGTGGAGTTTAGAGTGTGACTGTTTGAGGTTGTGGGCTGGTGTCTTTTATACTGTTAACGAGTTCAAACAGGTGCCATTAATACAGGTAATGAGTGGAGGACAGAGAAGCCTCTAAAAGAAGAAGTTACAGGTCTGTGACAGACAGAAATCTTGCTTGTTTGTAGGTGACCAAATACTTATTTTCCACCATTATTTGCAAATAAATTCTTTAAAAATCAGACAATGTGATTTTCTGTTTTTGTTTCTCATTTTGTCAATTACAGGCCTCTCTCATCGTTTTAAGTGGGAGAACTTGCACAATTGGTGACTGACTAAATACTTTTTTTTCCCCACTGTATTTTCATCATTTTTGCAAGAGCAGTTGTGAGGCTGGATTGTGATGTTGGGCAGTTAAAACTGGTAACAGTAAAGTAAGGTAAAATGGCTAGACAGAAAATGAGGTAAAAGTCTTGTGTATATAAAACTGTTTGCCCATTTGTATTCAATAGTTGTGATAATGTGTTTTTGCCTTTGGTGGGTGCGGTGTAACAAAAATCCATTCTGTCGGAAATTAGTTTTCCGAAAGTGCATAAAAGTTTGAAATATTCCTGAAAAATGTCATCATTTACACAAACCAGTCTGTCAGTCTGTCAGTCAGTGGTTTACACTTTCCCCTTAGCTTCATTCTCAGCGCACAGCTTCTGTGTTTATTACTCTGTTTGTTCACTTTTACTGACTTACACTCAAACTTACCAGCTTCAGTCCGCACCTTCACAAGGTCTTTTGCTTTTGTTCTTGGGTTGACATTTCGGACCAAAACACGTTGATCTCTGGGACACAGAATCTCCTTCCTGAGCGGTATGGTGGCTTGTTTGTACTTGCGTATAATTGTTTGTACATATAAACGAGGCACCTTCAGGCATCTAGAAATTGCACCCAAGTATGAGCCAGACTTCAAATCAACAATTCTCTTCAAAGATATCTTGGCTGATTTCTTTAGACTTTCCCATGATGTAACACAAAGAAGCAGTGTGTTTCAGGTGTGCCTTAAAATACATCCACAGGTGTGTCTCTAATGATCTGCAGATCTAATTATGATTATTATATAATTTTATAATTTTATTATATAATTTATAATTATTAGTTTTTCTGTAGATCTGAAACATTTTTTAAAAAGAAAATCATGATCCTGTAGCTTTTAAATATTCTTAAGTACTTAAGTACTGCTCTTTACACTACAATAAAAAATAAAAATCAATAAATTAAAAATAATAAAAATGGTTTCATTGGGCAGACATTTTACAATTACTTTGAAATTGCTATATGTTATAGAAGTATTTTAAAATAAGTCAAGTCAAGAGGCATAGGGCTAACGCAATAAGAATTACGCATAGGGCTGCAGCAGCAGAAATGTGATATATCTTGTGATAAGCAAAGACAAATTTGGATGACAATAACAAATCATTGGGTCTAATAATTAATCAAAAGTCAACATGATTTAATTCTTTGTTTTTGACTGATTGTACCTTTACAGAAATGAAAGCAAAAGCCCACCCAAAGCATCCAATTCCTGAGAAGCCAGAGGAGTCTGATGGAGACACCTTCTTCCTTGTGTGACTCATCTGAGGAGGTGACAAAGAAGAAACGCAAAATGCCAGCACACAAGAGAGAGAAGAAGCCAGTGAATAGCCTGGAATGGAACAAAAATGGCAATGTGTATATATATTTTTTTTCCATTATTATGAACCTAAACCTAAAAATATTTCTAAACCTATACACTTAATCACATCATTATCTCTTATTTATATCTTATTAAAATCATGCTAATATCAAATAAATGTCTTATAACAATCTTCATTTTAAAACTGTTGGTCTAAACCGCACCACTAAACTATGTTATCACAGTAAATTTCCACATGGTTAGGAATTTCCATTTCAAAATGTAGTTATCATTAATGTCATGGTCATTTACCATCAATTAGTATAACACCTGAGGCGCCAGAATGTAAGAAACACCAAGAAACACATGGCCATTATGATTATTAATTATCACAATCAATAAGTAAAGTTTTTCTGCTCCACCCTAAACAGCACAGCAGTTTACCATATTGGAGCACAGCGCCAATGAGTGACCAGCACAGCATTTAAGGTGGCAGAGGAGTTTCAAGCACCAAGCAAGACAAGTAAAGCCGTGGACTTTAGAAAGTCACCCTCTCTTTGTCGACTACACACTAAGAAATGTGTGTTCAAAAAGCGAGTGTGCTCAGAGACAACACATGTGGATTTAGACACAGTAAGTGTGTCATCCATTTCCACACACCAACTGTGACAGTCCAAGGAACACACTTTTTTTTTTTTTTACAAAAGTGATTATGTGTAATCTGGAAAATAATGGTTTAATAAAACAATTTTCCTTTAAAAAACATGTAAAATTAGTAGTCGTTTATTTAATAGCTATTTATAAACATTGCATCTCCTTAATAAGAGATGCAATTTCACTCAAGTTCTCCATGAGAGCAACTGCTCTCAATTTGGTAATGATGGTCTCCCTTTCCTTCACACATTTCAAAGCTTTCCAAACAGAAAAATGGTAATGTAAATAAAGAATAAGAATAAGGGCAATATTTTTAAGAGGTGTAGTTCTGTCATTCTTTTTTGACGTTAACATATATTAGTAAAATGTTTCAGGCTATAACACACAGGTGGCCAGTTGAGTTCCTGGTATTTAGCTAGGTTGTATTATACAATAAACCCACTAATGTTATCAATTTAAGAATGCTATTCAAATTTCAATAATAGCCTTATTCACATTACATCCAGCCATAAACTGATGATGAACTCCAGTGAATGAGCATTTAAAAGCAAGAAGGAGGCAAATATAACAATACTTTATGGCGCAAAGTGTTACCCACCAGATTTGACGTATCCAAGAATCGTGGGTATTCCTGAAACAGTTGAGGGTGGGGGAATGTTTGGCTATCCAGGATCTGCGTCAGGTGAATGTTTCCTTGTGACCTTCCTGTCAGAATGCAGCTTCTCTAACCTTGGAGCCTGTGCTGTGCTGACCCATGAAAACCGGCTTGTTTACACATCTCCACCTATTCAACCTCCCTTCCTATAAATATTACTATTCAGCGTCCAAGCTCCAGATTGAGTTAGGCTTAACCTCCATTTCCAGAATAAAGATAACTAAGACTATTAATATACAGCCCCAAGTGAGCAAGGAAAACTCCCCTAGAGAGAGAGAAAGAAACCTTAAGAGGAGCCGAGACTGAAAAGGGGAATGCTAACTTAATGATGACTTAAGTGGTGAGCTGCTGAACTCTGAGGAGCTCATGGATGATTGGTCTTTAGGAGGTTGTGGAACATGGGGAGCCGAAGGGCCATTAGGAGGCTGTGGAGCAAGGTTTCTGGTGGACCTTCAGGAGCTGATAGGACTGCACCCTTATCTTCCTCACATTATTTAACTGATCTCAAACGAAAACGGGAATCTTCTCATCTTCTTCTTTTGGGGATAAATGTGTTCTGTTCATTTTCAAAATTAATAGTCAGAATTATAGGACATAGTGAAAGAGGGAGGGGGGTGGTACTGCTTAGATTTTGTCTGCCGTAATGAGTTCCCATGAACATATGAACACCACACCGAACACAACAATCATGTACAAACCCAACAAAAAAATTACAGGCATGTCCTTTATGCATATTTTAGGGGTTGTTCCTGCACCCCAGACCTTCTCTTCGGTCTTCTGCTCCTCCTCCTCCTTCTTCTCTCTCTGAATCTGTTCTTTTCTTTCCACCTCTCTATCTGATTCTGCCTTCAGCTCCTCCACCTCAGCCACCTGTTTCTCTCTTTCCTCCTCCTCCTCTCTCTGCCTGCGTTTCAGCTCCTCCAATTCTTTCTCTGCCTTCAGTTTTTGCTTCATGCTCTCCACCTTTCTTCTGAGCTTCTTCTCTCTTTTCTTACATATTTCAAGCTCCGTCCTGTGGCGTTTTGCCTTTTCCTTTAACTCCATGAGCTTTTCTATTTTCTGTCTTTCCTCCTCTTTCTGTTCCTTTAGCTCCTCCTCTCTCTGTTCCTTCAGCTCCTCCTCTTTCTGTTCCTTCAGCTCCTCCTCCTCTTTCTGTTCCTTCAGCTCCTCCTCCTCTCTCTGTTTCTTCAGCTCCTTCTCTCTCTCTTCCTTTAGCTCCTTCTCTCTCTCTTCCTTTAGCTCCTTCTCTCTCTCTTCCTTCAGCTCCTTCTCTCTCTTCCTTTAGCTCCTCCTCTTTCTGTTTCTTTCTTTAGCTCCTTCTCTTCCTTTAGCTCCTTCTCTCTCTTCCTTTAGCTCCTCCTCTTTCTCTCTCTTCCTTTAGCTCCTCCTCTTTCTGTTTCTTCAGCTCCTTCTCTCTCTCTTCCTTTAGCTCCTTCTCTCTCTCATCCTTTAGTTCCTTCTCTCTCTCATCCTTTAGCTCCTTCTCTCTCTCTTCCTTTAGCTCCTTCTCTTTCTGTTTCTTCAGCTCCTTCTCTCTCTCTTCCTTTAGCTCCTTCTCTCTCTCTTCCTTCAGCTCCTCCTCTTTCTGTTTCTTCAGTTCCTTCTCTCTCTCTTCCTTTAGCTCCTTCTCTCTCTCTTCCTTTAGCTCCTTCTGTCTCTGTTTCTTCAGCTCCTTCTCTCTCTCTTCCTTTAGCTCCTCCTCTTTCTGTTTCTTCAGTTCCTTCTCTCTCTGTTCCTTTAGCTCCTTCTCTCTCTCTTCCTTCAGCTCCTTCTCTCTCTGTTTCTTCAGCTTTTTCTCTGTCTGTTTCTTCAGCTCCTCTTCTTTCAGGAGCGGATAGGACTGCACCCTCAACTTCCTCACATTATTTAACTGATCTCAAATGAAAACGGGAATCTTCTCATCTTCTTCTTTTGGGGATAAATGTGTAGTGTTCATGTTCAAAATTAATAGTCAGAATTACAGGACATAGTGAAAGAGGGAGGGGGGTGGTACTGCTTAGATTTTGTCTGCCGTAATGAGTTCCCATGAACATATGAACACCACACCGAACACAACAATCATGTACAAACCCAACAACAAAATTACAGGCATGTCCTTTATGCATATTTTAGGGGTTGTTCCTGCACCCCTGTAGTCCATCAGCCTGCGTCTCATCTGCTTCTGTCTTTCCTCCTTTCTCTGTTTCTCTATTTCACAGACCTTCTCTTCGGTCTTCTGCTCCTCCTCCTCCTCCTTCTCTCTCTGAATCTGTTCTTCTCTTTCCACCTCTCTATCTGATTCTGCCTTCAGCTCCTCCACCTCAGCCACCTGTTTCTCTCTTTCCTCCTCCTCCTCTCTCTGCCTGCGTTTCAGCTCCTCCAATTCTTTCTCTGCATTCAGTTTTTGCTTCATTCTCTCCACCTTTCTCCTGAGCTTCTCCTCTCTTTTCTTACATATTTCAAGCTCCGTCCTGTGGCGTTTCGCCTTTTCCTTTAACTCCATGAGCTTTTCTATTTTCTGTCTTTCCTCCTCTCTCTGTTCCTTCAGCTCCTCCTCTCTCTGTTTCTTCAGCTCCTCCTCTTTCTGTTCCTTCAGCTCCTCCTCTCTCTGTTCCTTCAGCTCCTCTTCACTCTGTTCCTTCAGCTCCTCCTCCTCTCTCTGTTCCTTCAGCTCCACCTCCTCTTTCTGTTCACTCAGGTCCCTCTTGTTCCCCCGGCTTCGGCGCTTCTTACAGCGCAGCTTGGGGAAGCAGCCAGTCCAGCACCCGCAGGTCGGTTCCTCCTGGTTCTCCTCCGTGACCCTTTCCTCTGCTAAACTCTGTGGTTGGGCTCTGTGCTGCAAAACAGCCCGCAAACGCTTCATGATCCCTCGGGCCATTTTCTGGCCTCTGGAGCGCCTGTGTGGGGTTTTCACCTCGTCCCTCTGCTCCACCCAGCATTGTTGTGGATGACCCACCTTTTCAGACTGCATAGTGTTGACTGCAGTAACTGATGTACTCATACAGACGTGTAGTAAGAGTCCCCGTGCGTGACTCTCCGTGTGTGTGGAAGCGCTCCTGCGCGCTCCCTTATATAGAGTCCGTGAGGATGACGTCACAATGCTGGATGCACACAGGCCACGCCCACTTCGCCATACAGTGTTCAGCGTCGCTTCTTGTCTCAATGGACGGAGCCGCTGACCTGGATAACTGAGCAAATTTACACTGTTATTATTATCACTATTAAAATGTTTTAAAATAATAATAAGTTATTATCATTTATTATTACTACTAATAACATTAAAAATACAATGAATAAAGTATTAATATTTTTAGTCATACAGATACTAATAGATTAATAATAATAAATGTTAAATGTAGGTTAATAAATGTATTACTAATATCAATGTATTATTGTTAATAATAAGAATATAAAAATATTTTTTTCTACACAAGGATTTTGTAAGTACTTTAAAATACAGAACGCTTCTTAATTATAGTTTTACTGAAACCAGTTTATCAGAATACACTTAACTTTTCTATTTTTATCTTTGAAACATTTGTTAATAAATGAATAATTGACTATTGAAAGTAATATTGAAAGTAATTACATAATCTTCAGTTACTTCTGACTGTTTTCTCATTTCACAGAATATTTTTTATAGAAATGAAAAAATTGAATAGAATTGATGGTTGTTTAACTGTAAAATTACATACAGTGTTTCTGAATGGATGAAATCCAGAGCTGCATGGTGGAGCCGTAGGGTCGTCTTTTATATGTCAGTATCTCATGTATTTAACCGGTATTCTGGATATTTAATTCAGTTTTTTCTGTATTTCTCACCATAATTGAGCTACTTCTAGTCTCCTCCCACTAGTCAGGACTCTCCGCATCACACACGTTAATGTTAAGTAATCTATATTACTAGCAAAGCAAAACTAGGACAAGGAAAAAACTCCCAGAATGAAGTATCCCAAGGGTGACACACATCCTTCTCTGACCAACAACAGAAAAAATAAGTAATAAAATACAATGAATGCATTAAAAAGAGAAAATACATGTTGGAGTGCTAAAACCTCATATAAGATCATCCGAAGAATTCCGAGAAGGTAGCTAATTACACAGCGAGCCTATTTCTCAAACACCTTTAGCAAGTCGCCCTTTCTCTGTCCACCACCTGCTTCAGATGGCGCTGTGATATTGAGAGAGAAGCAGGCATGATTATATAACCTACATCCCATAACAGGCATGGTTCCTCTGTCCAGCTTTACTGTTTCTTTAGGTTTCATTTATGGCACCATACAGCTGGCCCATGTTTGGATGCCGTGGTGCTATCAGCTGACTGAAAGCCGCGTGCCCAGCTATAAATACTATTATTAATAAAATAGAAACATACTTTTATTCTTATTTTTGTTGTTTCGTTACTGAATATGAGACATAATCGTTGTTAATATTTGAACACTTTTCTTTTAGGATCTTATCTGTGGAATCACTGTATGAATAAAATAGGCACTAAGAAAAAGATGTATCGGTAGGCTGGAGAATAAATATCTCTTAGGTTTGAGTGTAAGTCAGTAAGAGTGAACAGACAGAGGAATAAACACAGACGCTGTGCGCTGAGAATAAAGCTAAGGGGGAGGTGTTAACCACTGACTGACAGGCTTCCGGACCAATTAAAACACAGGGAGGGCGGGTCTGGATCAGCCTGACTCCGCCTCTGATTGCTCGGCGTTACAGCGCGAGCGAGCTCCAGTGTGAGGAGACGGTTTAGACCGTTAGGAGCTGCTGGAATATAAACGGCTGATCCTCACATTAGTGACATTTGCTGTTTGTATATTATATTTATTTACTAACCAAAGCATTTACCGACATTTTAGTAAAATATCGAGTTGTTTTTATTACTAACACATGAACGGTTTCGAGCCCAAACCCGGAGTCTTTTCGCCGAAGTGAACGTAGCCGACTGTAAATGGACTGAGGACCTGCTTCACGATTCAAATTCAGCGTTTAAAAGGTGAGGAATGAGAAACAGTTGAATGTGTAGCTTAACAGTTCATTAGACTTCAGCTGAGCACATATTTATCTGTGTCTCTTGGTCAGTCTGAGAAGTAAAGTCGCTAGCGTTAGCGTTAGCTAGTTCACAGTTAGCTTCACTCACTCTTCCAGCGCGAGCGCTCCCTCACCCGCCCGCGTGCTGTGTGCTCTCATCAGGTCCGGTTAGCACTCAGCTAATACAGAGCAGAAACCCCTTTCAGCATGAAATGAAAGAGTGGTCTGGACTAGCCAACCTAAGCTGTCACCATGTGTGCAAATGTTTGTGGACACCCCATCAAAATTAAACTCAAACAGCCACTTTCATTTGCACCCATTGCTGACAGAGATGTGGGAATGCACACTCCCACGTTGTCTAGTCCTTGTAGAGTATTGCCAATAGAATAGGACTTTTGGGATGAGTTGGTGGAGAATAAGGTGGAGTGGTGATCATCCAACATCTCACTAACACTGAGTGAAATCAGTTCCTCACAGCAACGCTCTAAAATCTAGTAGGAAGCATTCCCTGGTCAATATAGAGAGAGTTACTCCCAACAAAAAGCAGATGAACCTTTTAAATATCCTTGGTATTGGAAGGAAAAAAATTATGAGCAGGTGTCCCAAAACTTTATGTTTCTAACTTTTTTTTGTGGACACCGTTTTTCGTTAATGAGCTCCATGGTTAATGTTGATACTTCCGCAGTGCACACCTGTCTTGTCCTGTCCTGAAGCATCAACTTAGCATCACCAGCCAGGAAAGCTCACCAGCACCTCTACTTCCTCCGCAAGCCAAGAAGAGTCAGAGCCCCAACCCCCATCATGTGCACTTTCTACAGAGCTGCCATGGAGGGCATCCGGACTCAACACTACTGTAAACTGTACACACTGTCTGGTACAGCACTTGCACCACGCTCTGCCTCCAGCGCATTGTTAGAGCAGCTGAGAAGATCGTTGGCACCTCTTTCCCCTCCCTACACGACCAACACAACACCTGCGTCACTCTGAAAGCCCTCTGCATGGTGGAGGACCCTACCCACCCGCTACACCATTTCTTCAGCCTGCTGCCATTTTATGGAGGAGACTGCGGAGTCTCCCAGCTAGAACCAGACTGAGGGACAGGCAGGCAGGATGCTCAACTTTCTCCCTGCTCTGCCTCCCCTTCCCCTTCCATCCCCTTAACATACAAACTTTGGATCCTGCAGACCAATAACACACAAACTCAACACTGAACTCTGCATTATCAATAACTGGTTATGCACACACAACTATAAGAGTATATAAGCTGCACTGACCATACCCAGCTTTTTAATTTCCTTCTTATGTCACTTTATTTTTTGTCTTTTGTATTTATTTAAACAAACACTTATTCTCACACACTTAACTTTACATTCCTAAAACTAGTATAATACATTTTCTTGCTTAGTGTTATTTAATTTTTATTTGAATGTTCAATGTTTATAGTTGTGCCATGGGTTTGAGAGTAATGCAATTTTAATCCTGTGTATGTCCTGAACATATAGCAGTTTTGACAAAGCTGACTTTGACTTTTACATCAAAATGTTCAGAACAGTCTGAGCTTTTTCTATAATGAGGACTCAGGTGACCTAGAGCACTTTTTGAAGCAATATGCTGACCTTAAACCTTACAAAAAGATTCTAGAAAAAAGTCAGGTTATAGAAATTCTTTATATGTCCTGTGAAAACATACCATTACTCATGTGGTTGAGTTGTTTTGGTGCTCAAAATGAGTTTCCCAGATTCTTAGCTTCACAGAAGCAGTTTCTTCAGCTCCTTCTCTCTCTGTTCCTTTAGCTCCTTCTCTCTCTGTTTCTTCAGCTCCTTCTCTCTCTGTTTCTTCAGCTCCTCCTCTCTCTGTGTTTCTTCAGCTCCTTCTCTCTGTGTTTCTTCAGCTCCTCCTCTCTCTGTGTCTTCAGCTCCTTCTCTCTCTGTTCCTTTAGCTCCTTCTCTCTCTCTTCCTTTAGCTCCTTCCCTCTCTCTTCCTTTAGCTCCTTCTCTCTCTGTTCCTTCAGCTCCTTCTCTCTCTCTTCCTTTAGCTCCTCTCTCTCTTCCTTTAGCTCCTTCTCTCTCTCTCTTCCTTTAGCTCCTTCTCTCTCTGTTTCTTCAGCTCGTCCTCTTTCTGTTTCTTCAGCTCCTTCTCTCTCTTCCTTTAGCTCCTTCTCTCTCTGTTTCTTCGGGTCCTTCTCTCTTTCTTCCTTTAGCTCCTTCTCCTCTTTCTGTTTCTTCAGCTCCTTCTCTCTCTTTTTCTTCAGCTCCTCCTCTCTCTGTTTATTCAGCTCCTTTTCTCTCTCTTCCTTTAGCTCCTTCTCTCTCTTCCTTTAGCTCCTTCTCTCTCTCTGTTTCTTCAGCTCCTTCTCTCTCTGTTCCTTTAGCTCCTTCTCTTTCTGTTTCTTCAGCTCCCTTTCTCTCTCTTCCTTTAGCTCCTTCTCACTCTTCCTTTAGCTCATTCTCTCTCTCTGTTTCTTCAGCTCCTTCTCTCTCTCTTCCTTTTGCTCCTCCTCTTTCTGTTTCTTCCTTTAGCTCCTTCTCTTCCTTTAGCTCCTTCTCTCTCTCTTCCTTTAGCTCCTTCTCTGTTCCTTTAGCTCCTCCTCCTCTCTCTGCTTCTTCAGCTCCTTCTCTTTCTCTTCCTTTAGCTCCTTCTCTCTCTGTTTCCTCAGCTCCTCCTCTCTCTGTGTTTCTTCAGCTCCTTCTCTCTCTGTGTCTTCAGCTCCTTCTCTCTCTGTTCCTTTAGCTCCTCTCTCTGTTTTTTCAGCTCCTTCTCTCTCTGTTCCTTTAGCCCCTACTCTCTCTGTTCCTTCAGCTCATTCTCTCTCTCTTCATTTAGCTCCTTCTCTCTCTCTTCCTTTAGCTCCTTCTCTCTCTGTTCCTTCAGCTCCTTCTCTCTCTCTTCCTTTAGCTCCTCTCTCTCTTCCTTTAGCTCCTTCTCTCTCTGTTTCTTCAGCTCGTCCTCTTTCTGTTTCTTCAGCTCCTTCTCTCTCTTCCTTTAGCTCCTCCTTCTCTCTCTGTTTCTTCGGGTCCTTCTCTCTCTCTTCCTTTAGCTCCTTCTCTCTCTCTTCCTTTAGCTCCTCCTCTTTCTGTTTCTTCAGCTCCTTCTCTCTCTTTTTCTTCAGCTCCTCCTCTCTCTGTTTATTCAGCTCCTTTTCTCTCTCTTCCTTTAGCTCCTTCTCTCTCTTCCTTTAGCTCCTTCTCTCTCTCTGTTTCTTCAGCTCCTTCTCTCTCTGTTCCTTTAGCTCCTTCTCTTTCTGTTTCTTCAGCTCCCTTTCTCTCTCTTCCTTTAGCTCCTCTCTCTCTTCCTTTAGCTCATCCTCCTCTCTCTGTTTCTTCAGCTCCTTCTCTCTCTCTTCCTTTAGCTCCTTCTCTCTCTGTTCCTTTAGCTCCTTCTCTCTCTCTTTCTTTAGCTCCTTCTCTCGCTCTTCCTTTAGCTCCTCCTCTTTCTGTTTCTTCCTTTAGCTCCTTCTCTCTCTCTTCCTTTAGCTCCTTCTCTGTTCCTTTAGCTCCTCCTCCTCTCTCTGTTTCTTCAGATCCTTCTCTCGCTCTTCCTTTAGCTCCTTCTCTCTCTCTTCCTTTAGCTCCTTCTCTCTGTCTTCCTTTAGCTCCTCCTCCTCTCTCTGCTTCTTCAGCTCCTTCTCTCTCTCTTCCTTTAGCTCCTTCTCTCTCTGTTTCCTCAGCTCCTTCTCTCTCTGTTCCTTTAGCTCCTCCTCTTTCTGTTTCTTCAGCTCCTCTCTCTCTTCCTTTAGCTCCTTCTCTTTCTGTTCCTTTAGCTCCTTCTCTCTCTGTTCCTTTAGCTCCTCCTCCTCTCTTTGCTTCTTCAGCTCCTTCTCTCTCTCTTCCTTTAGCTCCTCCTCCTCTCTCTGTTTCTTCAGCTCCTTCTCTCTCTGTTCCTTTAGCTCCTTCTCTCTCTCATCCTTTAGCTCCTTCTCTCTCTGTTCCTTTAGCTCCTTCTCTCTCTGTTCCATTAGCTCCTTCTCTCTCTCTTCCTTTAGCTCCTTCTCTCTCTCTTCCTTTAGCTCCTCTTTCTGTTTCTTCAGCTCCTTCTCTCTCTCTTCCTTTAGCTCCTTCTCTCTCTGTTCCTTCAGCTCCTTCTCTCTCTCTTCGTTTAGCTCCTGCTCTCTCTCTTCCTTTAGCTCCTCCTTCTCTCTCTGCTTCTTCAGCTCCTTCTCTCTCTCTTCCTTTAGCGCCTTCTCTCTCTTTTTCTTCAGCTCCTTCTCTCTCTGTTTCTTCAGCTCCTTCTCTCTCTCTTCCTTTAGCTCCTCCTCTTTCTGTTTCTTCCTTTAGCTCCTTCTCTTCCTTTAGCTCCTTCTCTCTCTCTTCCTTTAGCTCCTTCTCTTTTCCTTTTGCTCCTCCTCCTCTCTCTGCTTCTTCAGCTCCTTCTCTTTCTCTTCCTTTAGCTCCTTCTCTCTCTGTTTCCTCAGCTCCTTCTCTCTCTTCCTTCATCTCCTCCTCCTCTCTCTGTTCCTTCAGCTCCTCCTCTCTCTTCTTTTAGCTCCTTCTCTCTCTGTTTCTTCAGCTCCTTCTCTCTCTCTTCCTTTAGCTCCTTCTCTTTCTGTTCCTTTAGCTCCTTCTCTCTCTGTTCCTTTAGCTCCTCCTCCTCTCTCTGCTTCTTCAGCTCCTTCTCTCTCTCTTCCTTTAGCTCCTCCTGCTCTCTCTGTTTCTTCAGCTCCTTCTCTCTCTGTTCCTTTAGCTCCTTCTCTCTCTTCATTTAGCTCCTTCTCTCTCTGTTCTTTTAGCTCCTTCTCTCTCTCTTCCTTTAACTCCTATCTCTCTTACTTTAGCTCCTCCTTCTCTCTCTGCTTCTTCAGCTCCTTCTCTCTCTCTTCCTTTAGCGCCTTCTCTCTCTTTTTCTTCAGCTCCTTCTCTCTCTGTTTCTTCTTCTCCTTCACTCTCTCTTCCTTTAGCTCCTTCTCTCTCTGTTCCTTTAGCTCCTTCTCTCTCTTTTCCTTTAGCTCCTCCTCCTCTCTCTGCTTCTTCAGCTCCTTCTCTCTCTCTTCCTTTAGCTCCTTCTCTGTTTCTTCAGCTCCTTCTCTCTCTCTCTCTTCCTTTAGCTCCTCCTCTTTCTGTTTCTTCAGCTCGTTCTCTCTCTCTTCCTATAGCTTCTTCTCTCTCTTTTCCTTTAGCTCCTCCTCCTCTCTTTGCTTCTTCAGCTCCTTCTCTCTCTCTTCCTTTAGCTCCTCCTCCTCTCTCTGTTTCTTCAGCTCCTTCTCTCTCTGTTCCTTTAGCTCCTTCTCTCTCTCATCCTTTAGCTCCTTCTCTCTCTGTTCCTTTAGCTCCTTCTCTCTCTCTTCCTTTAGCTCCTTCTCTCTCTCTTCCTTTAGCTCCTCCTCTTTCTGTTTCTTCAGCTCCTTCTCTCTCTCTTCCTTTAGCTCCTTCTCTCTCTTTTCCTTCAGCTCCTTCTCTCTCTCTTCCTTTAGCTCCTTCTCTCTCTCTTCCTTTAGCTCCTCTTTCTCTCTCTGCTTCTTCAGCTCCTTCTCTCTCTCTTCCTTTAGCGCCTTCTCTCTTTTTCTTCAGCTCCTTCTCTCTCTCTTCCTTTAGCTCCTCCTCTTTCTGTTTCTTCCTTTAGCTCCTTCTCTCTCTCTTCCTTTAGCTCCTTCTCTATTCCTTTAGCTCCTCCTCCTCTTTCTGCTTCTTCAGCTCCTTCTCTTTCTCTTCCTTTAGCTCCTTCTCTCTGTTTCCTCAGCTCCTTCTCTCTCTCTTCCTTCATCTCCTTCTCCTCTCTCTGTTCCTTCAGCTCCTTCTCTCTCTGTTCCTTTAGCTCCTTCTCTCTCTCTTCATTTAGCTCCTTCTCTCTCTGTTCTTTTAGCTCCTTCTCTCTCTCTTCCTTTAGCTCCTTCTCTCTCTCTTCCTTTAGCTCCTCCTTCTCTCTCTGCTTCTTCAGCTCTTTCTCTTTCTCTTCCTTTAGCGCCTTCTCTCAATTTTTCTTCAGCTCCTTCTCTCTCTGTTTCTTCAGCTCCTTCTCTCTCTCTTCCTTTAGCTCCTTCTCTCTCTCTTCCTTTAGCTCCTCCTCCTCTCTCTGTTTCTTCAGCTCCTTCTCTCTCTGTTCCTTTAGCTCCTTCTCTCTCTCATCCTTTAGCTCCTTCTCTCTCTGTTCCTTTAGCTCCTTCTCTCTCTCTTCCTTTAGCTCCTTCTCTCTCTCTTCCTTTAGCTCCTCCTCTTTCTGTTTCTTCAGCTCCTTCTCTCTCTCTTCCTTTAGCTCCTTCTCTCTCTTTTCCTTCAGCTCCTTCTCTCTCTCTTCCTTTAGCTCCTCCTTCTCTCTCTGCTTCTTCAGCTCTTTCTCTCTCTCTTCCTTTAGCGCCTTCTCTCTCTTTTTCTTCAGCTCCTTCTCTCTCTGTTTCTTCAGCTCCTTCTCTCTCTGTTCCTTTAGCTCCTCCTCTTTCTGTTTCTTCAGCTCCTTCTCTCTCTCTTCCTTTAGCTCCTTCTCTCTCTTTTCCTTCAGCTCCTTCTCTCTCTCTTCCTTTAGCTCCTTCTCTCTCTCTTCCTTTAGCTCCTCCTCCTCTCTCTGTTTCTTCAGCTCCTTCTCTCTCTGTTCCTTTAGCTCCTTCTCTCTCATCCTTTAGCTCCTTCTCTCTCTGTTCCTTTAGCTCCTTCTCTCTCTCTTCCTTTAGCTCCTTCTCTCTCTCTTCCTTTAGCTCCTCCTCTTTCTGTTTCTTCAGCTCCTTCTCTCTCTCTTCCTTCAGCTCCTTCTCTCTCTCTTCCTTTAGCTCCTCTTTCTTTTTCTTCCTTTAGCTCCTTCTATTCCTTTTGCTCCTTCTCTCTCTCTTCCTTTAGCTTCTTCTCTTTTCCTTTAGCTCCTCCTCCTCTCTCTGCTTCTTCAGCTCCTTCTCTTTCTCTTCCTTTAGCTCCTTCTCTCTCTGTTTCTTTAGCTCCTTCTCACTCTCTTCCTTCATCTCCTCCTCCTCTCTCTGTTCCTTCAGCTCCTCCTCTCTCTCTTCTTTTAGCTCCTTCTCTCTCTCTTCCTTTAGCTCCTCCTCTTTGTTTCTTCCTTCAGCTCCTTCTCTTCCTTTAGCTCCTCCTCCTCTCTCTGCTTCTTCAGCTCCTTCTCTCACTCTTTCTTTAGCTCCTTCTCTCTCTCTTCCTTTCGCTCCTCCTTCTCTCTCTGCTTCTTCAGCTCCTTCTCTCTCTCTTCCTTTAGCGCCTTCTCTCTCTTTTTCTTCAGCTCCTCTCTCTGTTTCTTCAGCTCCTTCTCTCTCTCTTCCTTTAGCTCCTCCTCTTTCTGTTTCTTCCTTTAGCTCCTTCTCTTCCTTTAGCTCCTTCTCTCTCTTCCTTTAGCTCCTTCTCTTTTCCTTTAGCTCCTCCTCCTCTCTCTGCTTCTTCAGCTCCTTCTCTTTCTCTTCCTTTAGCTCCTTCTCTCTCTGTTTCCTCAGCTCCTTCTCTCTCTTCCTTCATCTCCTCCTCCTCTCTCTGTTCCTTCAGCTCCTCCTCTCTCTCTTCTTTTAGCTCCTTCTCTCTCTGTTTCTTCAGCTCCTTCTCTCTCTCTTCCTTTAGCTCCTTCTCTTTCTGTTTCATTTAGCTCCTTCTCTCTCTGTTCCTTTAGCTCATCCTCCTCTCTCTGCTTCTTCAGCTCCTTCTCTCTCTCTTCCTTTAGCTCCTCCTCCTCTCTCTGTTTCTTCAGCTCCTTCTCTCTCTTTTCCTTTAGCTCCTTCTCTCTCTCTTCATTTAGCTCCTTCTCTCTCTGTTCTTTTAGCTCCTTCTCTCTCTCTTCCTTTAGCTCCTTCTCTCTCTCTTCCTTTAGCTCCTCCTTCTCTCTCTGCTTCTTCAGCTCTTTCTCTCTCTCTTCCTTTAGCGCCTTCTCTCTCTTTTTCTTCAGCTCCTTCTCTCTCTGTTTCTTCAGCTCCTTCTCTCTCTCTTCATTTAGCTCCTTCTCTCTCTGTTCCTTTAGCTCCTTCTCTCTCTCTTCCTTTAGCGCCTTCTCTCTCTTTTTCTTCAGCTCCTTCTCTCTCTGCTTCTTCAGCTCCTTCTCTCTCTCTTCCATTAGCTCCTTCTCTCTCTGTTCCTTTAGCTCCTTCTCTCTCTCTTCCTTTAGCTCCTTCTCTCTCTGTTTCTTCGGCTCCGTCTCTCTCTCTTCCTTTAGCTCCTTCTCTCTCTCTTCCTTTAGCTCCTCCTCCTCTTTCTGTTTCTTCAGCTCCTTCTCTCTCTCTTCCTTTAGCTCCTTCTCTCTCTCTTCCTTTAGCTCCTCCTTCTCTCTCTGCTTCTTCAACTCCTTCTCTCTCTCTTCCTTTAGCTCCTCTTTCTTTTTCTTCCTTTAGCTCCTTCTCTTCCTTTTGCTCCTTCTCTCTCTCTAACTTTAGCTTCTTCTCTTTTCCTTTAGCTCCTCCTCCTCTCTCTGCTTCTTCAGCTCCTTCTCTTTCTCTTCCTTTAGCTCCTTCTCTCTCTGTTTCTTTAGCTCCTTCTCACTCTCTTCCTTCATCTCCTCCTCCTCTCTCTGTTCCTTCAGCTCCTCCTCTCTCTCTTCTTTTAGCTCCTTCTCTCTCTCTTCCTTTAGCTCCTCCTCTTTGTTTCTTCCTTCAGCTCCTTCTCTTCCTTTAGCTCCTCCTCTCTCTGCTTCTTCAGCTCCTTCTCTCTCTCTTTCTTTAGCTCCTTCTCTCTCTCTTCCTTTCGCTCCTCCTTCTCTCTCTGCTTCTTCAGCTCCTTCTCTCTCTCTTCCTTTAGCGCCTTCTCTCTCTTTTTCTTCAGCTCCTCTCTCTGTTTCTTCAGCTCCTTCTCTCTCTCTTCCTTTAGCTCCTCCTCTTTCTGTTTCTTCCTTTAGCTCCTTCTCTTCCTTTAGCTCCTTCTCTCTCTCTTCCTTTAGCTCCTTCTCTGTTCCTTTAGCTCCTCCTCCTCTCTCTGCTTCTTCAGCTCCTTCTCTTTCTCTTCCTTTAGCTCCTTCTCTCTCTGTTTCCTCAGCTCCTTCTCTCTCTTCCTTCATCTCCTCCTCCTCTCTCTGTTCCTTCAGCTCCTCCTCTCTCTCTTCTTTTAGCTCCTTCTCTCTCTGTTTCTTCAGCTCCTTCTCTCTCTCTTCCTTTAGCTCCTTCTCTTTCTGTTTCATTTAGCTCCTTCTCTCTCTGTTCCTTTAGCTCATCCTCCTCTCTCTGCTTCTTCAGCTCCTTCTCTCTCTCTTCCTTTAGCTCCTCCTTCTCTCTCTGCTTCTATAGCTCCTTCTCTCTCTCTTCCTTTAGCTCCTCCTTCTCTCTCTGCTTCTTCAGCTCTTCTCTCTCTCTTCCTTTAGCGCCTTCTCTCTCTTTTTCTTCAGCTCCTCTCTCTGTTTCTTCAGCTCCTTCTCTCTCTCTTCCTTTAGCTCCTCCTCTTTCTGTTTCTTCCTTTAGCTCCTTCTCTTCCTTTAGCTCCTTCTCTCTCTCTTCCTTTAGCTCCTTCTCTGTTCCTTTAGCTCCTCCTCCTCTCTCTGCTTCTTCAGCTCCTTCTCTTTCTCTTCCTTTAGCTCCTTCTCTCTCTGTTTCCTCAGCTCCTTCTCTCTCTTCCTTCATCTCCTCCTCCTCTCTCTGTTCCTTCAGCTCCTCCTCTCTCTCTTCTTTTAGCTCCTTCTCTCTCTGTTTCTTCAGCTCCTTCTCTCTCTCTTCCTTTAGCTCCTTCTCTTTCTGTTTCATTTAGCTCCTTCTCTCTCTGTTCCTTTAGCTCATCCTCCTCTCTCTGCTTCTTCAGCTCCTTCTCTCTCTCTTCCTTTAGCTCCTCCTTCTCTCTCTGCTTCTATAGCTCCTTCTCTCTCTCTTCCTTTAGCTCCTCCTTCTCTCTCTGCTTCTTCAGCTCTTCCTCTCTCTCTTCCTTTAGCGCCTTCTCTCTCTTTTTCTTCAGCTCCTTCTCTCTCTGTTTCTTCAGCTCCTTCTCTCTCTCTTCCTTTAGCTCCTTCTCTCTCTCTTCCTTTAGCTCCTCTTTCTGTTTCTTCAGCTCCTTCTCTCTCTCTTCCTATAGCGCCTTCTCTCTTTCTTCAGCTCCTTCTCTCTCTGTTTCTTCAGCTCCTTCTCTCTCTCTTCCTTTAGCTCCTCCTCTTTCTGTTTCTTCCTTTAGCTCCTTCTCTTCCTTTAGCTCCTTCTCTCTCTCTTCCTTTAGCTCCTTCTGTCTCTTTTCCTTTAGCTCCTCCTCTTTCTGTTTCTTCAGCTCCTTCTCTCTCTCTTCCTTTAGCTCCTTCTCTCTCTTTTCCTTCAGCTCCTATTCTCTCTCTTCCTTTAGCTCCTTCTCTCTCTCTTCCTTTACCTCCTCTTTCTCTCTTTGCTTCTTCAGCTCCTTCTCTCTCTCTTCCTTTAGCTCCTCCTCCTCTCTCTGTTTCTTCAGCTCCTTCTCTCTCTGTTCCTTTAGCTCCTTCTCTCTCTCATCCTTTAGCTCCTTCTCTCTCTGTTCCTTTAGCTCCTTCTCTCTCTCTTCCTTTAGCTCCTTCTGTCTCTCTTCCTTTAGCTCCTCCTCTTTCTGTTTCTTCAGCTCCTTCTCTCTCTCTTCCTTTAGCTCCTTCTCTCTCTTTTCCTTCAGCTCCTATTCTCTCTCTTCCTTTAGCTCCTTCTCTCTCTCTTCCTTTACCTCCTCTTTCTCTCTCTGCTTCTTCAGCTCCTTCTCTCTCTCTTCCTTTAGCGCCTTCTCTCTCTTTTTCTTCAGCTCCTTCTCTCTCTGTTTCTTCAGCTCCTTCTCTCTCTCTTCCTTTAGCTCCTCCTCTTTCTGTTTCTTCCTTTAGCTCCTTCTCTTCCTTTAGCTCCTTCTCTCTCTCTTCCTTTAGCTCCTTCTCTATTCCTTTAGCTCCTCCTTCTCTCTCTGCTTCTTCAGCTCCTTCTCTTTCTCTTCCTTTAGCTCCTTCTCTCTCTGTTTCCTCAGCTCCTTCTCTCTCTCTTCCTTCATCTCCTCCTCCTCTCTCTGTTTCTTCAGCTCCTCCTCTCTCTCTTCTTTAAGCTCCTTCTCTCTCTGTTTCTTCAGCTCCTTCTCTCTCTCTTCCTTTAGCTCCTTCTCTTTCTGTTCCTTTAGCTCCTTCTCTCTCTGTTCCTTTAGCTCCTCCTCCTCTCTCTGCTTTTTCAGCTCCTTCTCTCTCTCTTCCTTTAGCTCCTCCTCCTCTCTCTGTTTCTTCAGCTCCTTCTCTCTCTGTTCTTTTAGCTCCTTCTCTCTCTCTTCATTTAGCTCCTCTCTCTGTTCTTTTAGCTCCTTCTCTCTCTCTTCCTTTAGCTCCTTCTCTCTCTCTTCCTTTAGCTCCTCCTTCTCTCTCTGCTTCTTCAGCTCCTTCTCTCTCTCTTCCTTTAGCGCCTTTTCTCTCTTTTTCTTCAGCTCCTTCTCTCTCTGTTTCTTCAGCTCCTTCACTCTCTCTTCCTTTAGCTCCTTCTCTCTCTGTTCCTTTAGCTCCTTCTCTCTCTCTTCCTTTAGCTCCTCCTCCTCTTTCTGTTTCTTCAGCTCCTTCTCTCTCTCTTCCTTTAGCTCCTTCTCTCTCTCTTCCTTTAGCTCCTCCTTCTCTCTCTGCTTCTTTAGCTCCTTCTCTCTCTCTTCCTTTAGCGCCTTCTCTGTCTTTTTCTTCAGCTCCTTCTCTCTCTGTTTCTTCAGCTCCTTCTCTCTCTCTTCCTTTACCTCCTTCTCTCTCTCTTCCTTTAGCTCCTTCTCTCTCTGTTCCTTTAGCTCCTTCTCTCTCTTCCTTTAGCGCCTTCTCTTTTTCTTAAGCTCCTCCTCTCTCTGCTTCTTCAGCTCCTTCTCTCTCTCTTCCTTTAGCTCCTCCTCCTCTCTCTGTTTCTTCAGCTCCTTCTCTCTCTGTTCCTTTAGCTCCTCCTTCTCTCTCTGCTTCTTCAGCTCTTTCTCTCTCTCTTCCTTTAGTGCCTTCTCTCTCTCTTCCTTTAGCGCCTTCTCTATCTTTTTCTTCAGCTCCTTCTCTCTCTGTTCCTTTAGCTCCTTCTCTCTCTGTTCCTTTAGCTCCTTCTCTCTCTCTTCCTTTAGCGCCTTCTCTCTCTGCTTCTTCAGCTCCTTCTTTCTCTCTTCCTTTAGCTCCTTCTCTCTCTCTTCCTTTAGCTTCTTCTCTCTCTGTTTCTTCGGCTCCTTCTCTCTCTCTTCCTTTAGCTCCTTCTCTCTCTTTTCCTTTAGCTCCTTCTCTCTCTCTTCCTTTAGCTCCTTCTCTCTCTGTTTCTTCGGCTCCTTCTCTCTCTCTTCCTTTAGCTCCTTCTCTCTCTCTTCCTTTAGCTCCTCCTCCTCTTTCTGTTTCTTCAGCTCCTTCTCTCTCTTCCTTTAGCTCCTTCTCTCTCTGTTCCTTCAGCTCCTTCTCTCTCTCTTGCTTTACCTCCTCCTTCTCTCTCTGCTTCTTCAGCTCCTTCTCTCTCTCTTCCTTTAGCTCCTTCTCTTCCTTTAGCTCCTTCTCTCTCTCTTCCTTTAGCTCCTTCTCTGTTCCTTTAGCTCTTTCTCTTCCTTTAGCTCCTTCTCTCTCTTTTCCTTCAGCTCCTCCTCTCTCTCTTCTTTTAGCTCCTTCTGTCTCTGTTTCTTCAGCTCCTTCTCTCTCTCTTCCTTTAGCTCCTTCTCTTTCTGTTTCATTTAGCTCCTTCTCTCTCTGTTCCTTTAGCTCATCCTCCTCTCTCTGCTTCTTCAGCTCCTTCTCTCTCTCTTCCTTTAGCTCCTCCTCCTCTCTCTGTTTCTTCAGCTCCTTCTCTCTCTTTTCCTTTAGCTCCTTCTCTCTCTCTTCATTTAGCTCATTCTCTCTCTGTTCTTTTAGCTCCTTCTCTCTCTCTTCCTTTAGCTCCTTCTCTCTCTCTTCCTTTAGCTCCTCCTTCTCTCTCTGCTTCTTCAGCTCTTTCTCTCTCTCTTCCTTTAGCGCCTTCTCTCTCTTTTTCTTCAGCTCCTTCTCTCTCTGTTTCTTCAGCTCCTTCTCTCTCTCTTCATTTAGCTCCTTCTCTCTCTGTTCCTTTAGCTCCTTCTCTCTCTCTTCCTTTAGCGCCTTCTCTCTCTTTTTCTTCAGCTCCTTCTCTCTCTGCTTCTTCAGCTCCTTCTCTCTCTCTTCCATTAGCTCCTTCTCTCTCTGTTCCTTTAGCTCCTTCTCTCTCTCTTCCTTTAGCTCCTTCTCTCTCTGTTTCTTCGGCTCCGTCTCTCTCTCTTCCTTTAGCTCCTTCTCTCTCTCTTCCTTTAGCTCCTCCTCCTCTTTCTGTTTCTTCAGCTCCTTCTCTCTCTCTTCCTTTAGCTCCTTCTCTCTCTCTTCCTTTAGCTCCTCCTTCTCTCTCTGCTTCTTCAACTCCTTCTCTCTCTCTTCCTTTAGCTCCTCTTTCTTTTTCTTCCTTTAGCTCCTTCTCTTCCTTTTGCTCCTTCTCTCTCTCTTCCTTTAGCTTCTTCTCTTTTCCTTTAGCTCCTCCTCCTCTCTCTGCTTCTTCAGCTCCTTCTCTTTCTCTTCCTTTAGCTCCTTCTCTCTCTGTTTCTTTAGCTCATTCTCACTCTCTTCCGTCATCTCCTCCTCCTCTCTCTGTTCCTTCAGCTCCTCCTCTCTCTCTTCTTTTAGCTCCTTCTCTCTCTCTTCCTTTAGCTCCTCATCTTTGTTTCTTCCTTCAGCTCCTTCTCTTCCTTTAGCTCCTCCTCCTCTCTCTGCTTCTTCAGCTCCTTCTCTCTCTCTTTCTTTAGCTCCTTCTCTCTCTCTTCCTTTCGCTCCTCCTTCTCTCTCTGCTTCTTCAGCTCCTTCTCTCTCTCTTCCTTTAGCGCCTTCTCTCTCTTTTTCTTCAGCTCCTCTCTCTGTTTCTTCAGCTCCTTCTCTCTCTCTTCCTTTAGCTCCTCCTCTTTCTGTTTCTTCCTTTAGCTCCTTCTCTTCCTTTAGCTCCTTCTCTCTCTCTTCCTTTAGCTCCTTCTCTGTTCCTTTAGCTCCTCCTCCTCTCTCTGCTTCTTCAGCTCCTTCTCTTTCTCTTCCTTTAGCTCCTTCTCTCTCTGTTTCCTCAGCTCCTTCTCTCTCTTCCTTCATCTCCTCCTCCTCTCTCTGTTCCTTCAGCTCCTCCTCTCTCTCTTCTTTTAGCTCCTTCTCTCTCTGTTTCTTCAGCTCCTTCTCTCTCTCTTCCTTTAGCTCCTTCTCTTTCTGTTTCATTTAGCTCCTTCTCTCTCTGTTCCTTTAGCTCATCCTCCTCTCTCTGCTTCTTCAGCTCCTTCTCTCTCTCTTCCTTTAGCTCCTCCTTCTCTCTCTGCTTCTATAGCTCCTTCTCTCTCTCTTCCTTTAGCTCCTCCTTCTCTCTCTGCTTCTTCAGCTCTTCCTCTCTCTCTTCCTTTAGCGCCTTCTCTCTCTTTTTCTTCAGCTCCTTCTCTCTCTGTTTCTTCAGCTCCTTCTCTCTCTCTTCCTTTAGCTCCTTCTCTCTCTCTTCCTTTAGCTCCTCCTCTTTCTGTTTCTTCAGCTCCTTCTCTCTCTCTTCCTTTAGCTCCTTCTCTCTCTGTTCCTTTAGCTCCTCCTCCTCTCTTTGCTTCTTCAGCTCCTTCTCTCTCTCTTCCTTTAGCTCCTCCTCCTCTCTCTGTTTCTTCAGCTCCTTCTCTCTCTGTTCCTTTAGCTCCTTCTCTCTCTCATCCTTTAGCTCCTTCTCTCTCTGTTCCTTTAGCTCCTTCTCTCTCTTCCTTTAGCGCCTTCTCTTTTTCTTAAGCTCCTCCTCTCTCTGCTTCTTCAGCTCCTTCTCTCTCTCTTCCTTTAGCTCCTCCTCCTCTCTCTGTTTCTTCAGCTCCTTCTCTCTCTGTTCCTTTAGCTCCTCCTTCTCTCTCTGCTTCTTCAGCTCTTTCTCTCTCTCTTCCTTTAGCGCCTTCTCTCTCTCTTCCTTTAGCGCCTTCTCTCTCTTTTTCTTCAGCTCCTTCTCTCTCTGTTTCTTCAGCTCCTTCTCTCTCTCTTCCTTTAGCTCCTCCTCTTTCTGTTTCTTCCTTTAGCTCCTTCTCTTCCTTTAGCTCCTTCTCTCTCTCTTCCTTTAGCTCCTTCTGTCTCTTTTCCTTTAGCTCCTCCTCTTTCTGTTTCTTCAGCTCCTTCTCTCTCTCTTCCTTTAGCTCCTTCTCTCTCTTTTCCTTCAGCTCCTATTCTCTCTCTTCCTTTAGCTCCTTCTCTCTCTCTTCCTTTACCTCCTATTCTCTCTCTTCCTTTAGCTCCTTCTCTCTCTCTTCCTTTACCTCCTCTTTCTCTCTTTGCTTCTTCAGCTCCTTCTCTCTCTCTTCCTTTAGCTCCTCCTCCTCTCTCTGTTTCTTCAGCTCCTTCTCTCTCTGTCCCTTTAGCTCCTTCTCTCTCTCATCCTTTAGCTCCTTCTCTCTCTGTTCCTTTAGCTCCTTCTCTCTCTCTTCCTTTAGCTCCTTCTGTCTCTCTTCCTTTAGCTCCTCCTCTTTCTGTTTCTTCAGCTCCTTCTCTCTCTCTTCCTTTAGCTCCTTCTCTCTCTTTTCCTTCAGCTCCTATTCTCTCTCTTCCTTTAGCTCCTTCTCTCTCTCTTCCTTTACCTCCTCTTTCTCTCTCTGCTTCTTCAGCTCCTTCTCTCTCTCTTCCTTTAGCGCCTTCTCTCTCTTTTTCTTCAGCTCCTTCTCTCTCTGTTTCTTCAGCTCCTTCTCTCTCTCTTCCTTTAGCTCCTCCTCTTTCTGTTTCTTCCTTTAGCTCCTTCTCTTCCTTTAGCTCCTCTCTCTCTTCCTTTAGCTCCTTCTCTATTCCTTTAGCTCCTCCTTCTCTCTCTGCTTCTTCAGCTTTTTCTCTTTCTCTTCCTTTAGCTCCTTCTCTCTCTGTTTCCTCAGCTCCTTCTCTCTCTCTTCCTTCATCTCCTCCTCCTCTCTCTGTTCCTTCAGCTCCTCCTCTCTCTCTTCTTTAAGCTCCTTCTCTCTCTGTTTCTTCAGCTCCTTCTCTCTCTCTTCCTTTAGCTCCTTCTCTTTCTGTTCCTTTAGCTCCTTCTCTCTCTGTTCCTTTAGCTCCTCCTCCTCTCTCTGCTTTTTCAGCTCCTTCTCTCTCTCTTCCTTTAGCTCCTCCTCCTCTCTCTGTTTCTTCAGCTCCTTCTCTCTCTGTTCTTTTAGCTCCTTCTCTCTCTCTTCATTTAGCTCATTCTCTCTCTGTTCTTTTAGCTCCTTCTCTCTCTCTTCCTTTAGCGCCTTTTCTCTCTTTTTCTTCAGCTCCTTCTCTCTCTGTTTCTTCAGCTCCTTCACTCTCTCTTCCTTTAGCTCCTTCTCTCTCTGTTCCTTTAGCTCCTTCTCTCTCTCTTCCTTTAGCTCCTCCTCCTCTTTCTGTTTCTTCAGCTCCTTCTCTCTCTCTTCCTTTAGCTCCTTCTCTCTCTCTTCCTTTAGCTCCTCCTTCTCTTTCTGCTTCTTTAGCTCCTTCTCTCTCTCTTCCTTTAGCGCCTTCTCTGTCTTTTTCTTCAGCTCCTTCTCTCTCTGTTTCTTCAGCTCCTTCTCTCTCTCTTCCTTTACCTCCTTCTCTCTCTCTTCCTTTAGCTCCTTCTCTCTCTGTTCCTTTAGCTCCTTCTCTCTCTTCCTTTAGCGCCTTCTCTTTTTCTTAAGCTCCTCCTCTCTCTGCTTCTTCAGCTCCTTCTCTCTCTCTTCCTTTAGCTCCTCCTCCTCTCTCTGTTTCTTCAGCTCCTTCTCTCTCTGTTCCTTTAGCTCCTCCTTCTCTCTCTGCTTCTTCAGCTCTTTCTCTCTCTCTTCCTTTAGCGCCTTCTCTCTCTCTTCCTTTAGCGCCTTCTCTATCTTTTTCTTCAGCTCCTTCTCTCTCTGTTCCTTTAGCTCCTTCTCTCTCTGTTCCTTTAGCTCCTTCTCTCTCTCTTCCTTTAGCGCCTTCTCTCTCTGCTTCTTCAGCTCCTTCTTTCTCTCTTCCTTTAGCTCCTTCTCTCTCTGTTCCTTTAGCTCCTTCTCTCTCTCTTCCTTTAGCGCCTTCTCTCTCTGTTTCTTCAGCTCCTTCTCTCTCTCTTCATTTAGCTCCTTCTCTCTCTGTTCCTTTAGCTCCTTCTCTCTCTCTTCCTTTAGCGCCTTCTCTCTCTTTTTCTTCAGCTCCTTCTCTCTCTGTTTCTTCAGCTCCTTCTCTCTCTCTTCATTTAGCTCCTTCTCTCTCTGTTCCTTTAGCTCCTTCTCTCTCTCTTCCTTTAGCGCCTTCTCTCTCTTTTTCTTCAGCTCCTTCTCTCTCTGCTTCTTCAGCTCCTTCTCTCTCTCTTCCATTAGCTCCTTCTCTCTCTCTTCCTTTAGCTCCTTCTCTCTCTGTTCCTTTAGCTCCTCCTCCTCTTTCTGTTTCTTCAGCTCCTTCTCTCTCTCTTCCTTTAGCTCCTTCTCTCTCTCTTCCTTTAGCTCCTCCTTCTCTCTCTGCTTCTTCAACTCCTTCTCTCTCTCTTCCTTTAGCTCCTCTTTCTGTTTCTTCCTTTAGCTCCTTCTCTTCCTTTTGCTCCTTCTCTCTCTCTTCCTTTAGCTTCTTCTCTTTTCCTTTAGCTCCTCCTCCTCTCTCTGCTTCTTCAGCTCCTTCTCTTTCTCTTCCTTTAGCTCCTTCTCTCTCTGTTTCTTTAGCTCCTTCTCACTCTCTTCCTTCATCTCCTCCTCCTCTCTCTGTTCCTTCAGCTCCTCCTCTCTCTCTTCTTTTAGCTCCTTCTCTCTCTCTTCCTTTAGCTCCTCCTCTTTGTTTCTTCCTTCAGCTCCTTCTCTTCCTTTAGCTCCTCCTCCTCTCTCTGCTTCTTCAGCTCCTTCTCTCTCTCTTTCTTTAGCTCCTTCTCTCTCTCTTCCTTTCGCTCCTCCTTCTCTCTCTGCTTCTTCAGCTCCTTCTCTCTCTGTTCCTTTAGCTCCTTCTCTCTCTCATCCTTTAGCTCCTTCTCTCTCTGTTCCTTTAGCTCCTTCTCTCTCTCTTCCTTTAGCTCCTTCTCTCTCTCTTCCTTTAGCTCCTCCTCTTTCTGTTTCTTCAGCTCCTTCTCTCTCTCTTCCTTTAGCTCCTTCTCTCTCTTTTCCTTCAGCTCCTTCTCTCTCTCTTCCTTTAGCTCCTTCTCTCTCTCTTCCTTTAGCTCCTCCTTCTCTCTCTGCTTCTTCAGCTCTTTCTCTCTCTCTTCCTTTAGCGCCTTCTCTTTTTTTTTCTTCAGCTCCTTCTCTCTCTGTTTCTTCAGCTCCTTCTCTCTCTCTTCATTTAGCTCCTTCTCTCTCTGTTCCTTTAGCTCCTTCTCTCTCTCTTCCTTTAGCGCCTTCTCTCTCTTTTTCTTCAGCTCCTTCTCTCTCTGTTTCTTCAGCTCCTTCTCTCTCTCTTCATTTAGCTCCTTCTCTCTCTGTTCCTTTAGCTCCTTCTCTCTCTCTTCCTTTAGCGCCTTCTCTCTCTTTTTCTTCAGCTCCTTCTCTCTCTGCTTCTTCAGCTCCTTCTCTCTCTCTTCCATTAGCTCCTTCTCTCTCTCTTCCTTTAGCTCCTTCTCTCTCTGTTCCTTTAGCTCCTCCTCCTCTTTCTGTTTCTTCAGCTCCTTCTCTCTCTCTTCCTTTAGCTCCTTCTCTCTCTTTTCCTTCAGCTCCTATTCTCTCTCTTCCTTTAGCTCCTTCTCTCTCTCTTCCTTTACCTCCTCTTTCTCTCTCTGCTTCTTCAGCTCCTTCTCTCTCTCTTCCTTTAGCGCCTTCTCTCTCTTTTTCTTCAGCTCCTTCTCTCTCTGTTTCTTCAGCTCCTTCTCTCTCTCTTCCTTTAGCTCCTCCTCTTTCTGTTTCTTCCTTTAGCTCCTTCTCTTCCTTTAGCTCCTTCTCTCTCTCTTCCTTTAGCTCCTTCTCTATTCCTTTAGCTCCTCCTTCTCTCTCTGCTTCTTCAGCTTTTTCTCTTTCTCTTCCTTTAGCTCCTTCTCTCTCTGTTTCCTCAGCTCCTTCTCTCTCTCTTCCTTCATCTCCTCCTCCTCTCTCTGTTCCTTCAGCTCCTCCTCTCTCTCTTCTTTAAGCTCCTTCTCTCTCTGTTTCTTCAGCTCCTTCTCTCTCTCTTCCTTTAGCTCCTTCTCTTTCTGTTCCTTTAGCTCCTTCTCTCTCTGTTCCTTTAGCTCCTCCTCCTCTCTCTGCTTTTTCAGCTCCTTCTCTCTCTCTTCCTTTAGCTCCTCCTCCTCTCTCTGTTTCTTCAGCTCCTTCTCTCTCTGTTCTTTTAGCTCCTTCTCTCTCTCTTCATTTAGCTCCTTCTCTCTCTGTTCTTTTAGCTCCTTCTCTCTCTCTTCCTTTAGCGCCTTTTCTCTCTTTTTCTTCAGCTCCTTCTCTCTCTGTTTCTTCAGCTCCTTCACTCTCTCTTCCTTTAGCTCCTTCTCTCTCTGTTCCTTTAGCTCCTTCTCTCTCTCTTCCTTTAGCTCCTCCTCCTCTTTCTGTTTCTTCAGCTCCTTCTCTCTCTCTTCCTTTAGCTCCTTCTCTCTCTCTTCCTTTAGCTGCTCCTTCTCTTTCTGCTTCTTTAGCTCCTTCTCTCTCTCTTCCTTTAGCGCCTTCTCTGTCTTTTTCTTCAGCTCCTTCTCTCTCTGCTTCTTCAGCTCCTTCTCTCTCTCTTCCTTTACCTCCTTCTCTCTCTCTTCCTTTAGCTCCTTCTCTCTCTGTTCCTTTAGCTCCTTCTCTCTCTTCCTTTAGCGCCTTCTCTTTTTCTTAAGCTCCTCCTCTCTCTGCTTCTTCAGCTCCTTCTCTCTCTCTTCCTTTAGCTCCTCCTCCTCTCTCTGTTTCTTCAGCTCCTTCTCTCTCTGTTCCTTTAGCTCCTCCTTCTCTCTCTGCTTCTTCAGCTCTTTCTCTCTCTCTTCCTTTAGCGCCTTCTCTCTCTCTTCCTTTAGCGCCTTCTCTATCTTTTTCTTCAGCTCCTTCTCTCTCTGTTCCTTTAGCTCCTTCTCTCTCTGTTCCTTTAGCTCCTTCTCTCTCTCTTCCTTTAGCGCCTTCTCTCTCTGCTTCTTCAGCTCCTTCTTTCTCTCTTCCTTTAGCTCCTTCTCTCTCTCTTCCTTTAGCTCCTTCTCTCTCTGTTTCTTCGGCTCCTTCTCTCTCTCTTCCTTTAGCTCCTTCTCTCTCTTTTCCTTTAGCTCCTTCTCTCTCTCTTCCTTTAGCTCCTTCTCTCTCTCTTCCTTTAGCTCCTCCTCCTCTTTCTGTTTCTTCAGCTCCTTCTCTCTCTTCCTTTAGCTCCTTCTCTCTCTGTTCCTTCAGCTCCTTCTCTCTCTCTTGCTTTACCTCCTCCTTCTCTCTCTGCTTCTTCAGCTCCTTCTCTCTCTCTTCCTTTAGCTCCTTCTCTTCCTTTAGCTCCTTCTCTCTCTCTTCCTTTAGCTCCTTCTCTGTTCCTTTAGCTCTTTCTCTTCCTTTAGCTCCTTCTCTCTCTTTTCCTTCAGCTCCTCCTCTCTCTCTTCTTTTAGCTCCTTCTGTCTCTGTTTCTTCAGCTCCTTCTCTCTCTCTTCCTTTAGCTCCTTCTCTTTCTGTTTCTTCAGCTCCTTCTCTCTCTCTTCCTTTAGCTCCTTCTCTCTCTGTTCCTTTAGCTCCTCCTCCTCTCTTTGCTTCTTCAGCTCCTTCTCTCTCTTCCTTTAGCTCCTCCTCCTCTCTCTGTTTCTTCAGCTCCTTCTCTCTCTGTTCGTTTAGCTCCTTCTCTCTCTCATCCTTTAGCTCCTTCTCTCTCTGTTCCTTTAGCTCCTTCTCTCTCTCTTCCTTTAGCTCCTCCTCTTTCTGTTTCTTCAGCTCCTTCTCTCTCTCTTCCTTTAGCTCCTTCTCTCTCTTTTCCTTCAGCTCCTTCTCTCTCTCTTCCTTCAGCTCCTTCTCTCTCTCTTCCTTTACCTCCTCTTTCTCTCTCTGCTTCTTCAGCTCCTTCTCTCTCTTCCTTTAGCGCCTTCTCTCTTTTTCTTCAGCTCCTTCTCTCTCTGTTTCTTCAGCTCCTTCTCTCTCTCTTCCTTTAGCTCCTCCTCTTTCTGTTTCTTCCTTTAGCTCCTTCTCTTCCTTTAGCTCCTTCTCTCTCTCTTCCTTTAGCTTCTTCTCTATTCCTTTAGCTCCTCCTCCTCTCTCTGCTTCTTCAGCTCCTTCTCTTTCTCTTCCTTTAGCTCCTTCTCTCTCTGTTTCCTCAGCTCCTTCTCTCTCTCTTCCTTCATCTCCTCCTCCTCTCTCTGTTCCTTCAGCTCCTCCTCTCTCTCTTCTTTTAGCTCCTTCTCTCTCTGTTTCTTCAGCTCCTTCTCTCTCTCTTCCTTTAGCTCCTTCTCTTTCTGTTCCTTTAGCTCCTTCTCTCTCTGTTCCTTTAGCTCCTCCTCCTCTCTCTGCTTTTTCAGCTCCTTCTCTCTCTCTTCCTTTAGCTCCTCCTCCTCTCTGTGTTTCTTCAGCTCCTTCTCTCTCTGTTCTTTTAGCTCCTTCTCTCTCTCTTCCTTTAGCTCCTCCTCTTTCTGTTTCTTCAGCTCCTTCTCTCTCTCTTCCTTTAGCTCCTTCTCTCTCTTTTCCTTCAGCTCCTTCTCTCTCTCTTCCTTTAGCTCCTTCTCTCTCTCTTCCTTCAGCTCCTCCTTCTCTCTCTGCTTCTTCAGCTCTTTCTCTCTCTCTTCCTTTAGCGCCTTCTCTCTCTTTTTCTTCAGCTCCTTCTCTCTCTGTTTCTTCAGCTCCTTCTCTCTCTCTTCCTTTAGCTCCTTCTCTCTCTGTTCCTTTAGCTCCTCCTCTTTCTGTTTCTTCAGGTCCTTCTCTCTCTCTTCCTTTAGCTCCTTCTCTCTCTTTTCCTTCAGCTCCTCTCTCTCTTCCTTTAGCTCCTTCTCTCTCTTCCTTTAGCTCCTCCTCCTCTCTCTGTTTCTTCAGCTCCTTCTCTCTCTGTTCCTTTAGCTCCTTCTCTCTCTCTTCCTTTAGCTCCTTCTCTCTCTCTTCCTTTAGCTCCTCCTCTTTCTGTTTCTTCAGCTCCTTCTCTCTCTCTTCCTTTAGCTCCTTCTCTCTCTTTTCCTTCAGCTCCTTCTCTCTCTCTTCCTTTAGCTCCTTCTCTCTCTCTTCCTTTAGCTCCTCCTTCTCTCTCTGCTTCTTCAGCTCTTTCTCTCTCTCTTCCTTTAGCGCCTTCTCTCTCTTTTTCTTCAGCTCCTTCTCTCTCTGTTTCTTCAGCTCCTTCTCTCTCTCTTCATTTAGCTCCTTCTCTCTCTCTTCCTTTAGCGCCTTCTCTCTCTTTTTCTTCAGCTCCTTCTCTCTCTGCTTCTTCAGCTCCTTCTCTCTCTCTTCCATTAGCTCCTTCTCTCTCTCTTCCTTTAGCTCCTTCTCTCTCTGTTCCTTTAGCTCCTCCTCCTCTTTCTGTTTCTTCAGCTCCTTCTCTCTCTCTTCCTTTAGCTCCTTCTCTCTCTCTTCCTTTAGCTCCTCCTTCTCTCTCTGCTTCTTCAACTCCTTCTCTCTCTCTTCCTTTAGCTCCTCTTTCTGTTTCTTCCTTTAGCTCCTTCTCTTCCTTTTGCTCCTTCTCTCTCTCTTCCTTTAGCTTCTTCTCTTTTCCTTTAGCTCCTCCTCCTCTCTCTGCTTCTTCAGCTCCTTCTCTTTCTCTTCCTTTAGCTCCTTCTCTCTCTGTTTCTTTAGCTCCTTCTCACTCTCTTCCTTCATCTCCTCCTCCTCTCTCTTTTCCTTCAGCTCCTCCTCTCTCTCTTCTTTTAGCTCCTTCTCTCTCTCTTCCTTTAGCTCCTCCTCTTTGTTTCTTCCTTCAGCTCCTTCTCTTCCTTTAGCTCCTCCTCCTCTCTCTGCTTCTTCAGCTCCTTCTCTCTCTCTTTCTTTAGCTCCTTCTCTCTCTCTTCCTTTCGCTCCTCCTTCTCTCTCTGCTTCTTCAGCTCCTTCTCTCTCTCTTCCTTTAGCGCCTTCTCTCTCTTTTTCTTCAGCTCCTCTCTGTTTCTTCAGCTCCTTCTCTCTGTCTTCCTTTAGCTCCTCCTCTTTCTGTTTCTTCCTTTAGCTCCTTCTCTTCCTTTAGCTCCTTCTCTCTCTCTTCCTTTAGCTCCTTCTCTGTTCCTTTAGCTCCTCCTCCTCTCTCTGCTTCTTCAGCTCCTTCTCTTTCTCTTCCTTTAGCTCCTTCTCTCTCTGTTTCCTCAGCTCCTTCTCTCTCTTCCTTCATCTCCTCCTCCTCTCTCTGTTCCTTCAGCTCCTCCTCTCTCTCTTCTTTTAGCTCCTTCTCTCTCTATTTCTTCAGCTCCTTCTCTCTCTCTTCCTTTAGCTCCTTCTCTTTCTGTTTCATTTAGCTCCTTCTCTCTCTGTTCCTTTAGCTCATCCTCCTCTCTCTGCTTCTTCAGCTCCTTCTCTCTCTCTTCCTTTAGCTCCTCCTTCTCTCTCTGCTTCTTCAGCTCTTTCTCTCTCTCTTCCTTTAGCGCCTTCTCTCTCTTTTTCTTCAGCTCCTTCTCTCTCTGTTTCTTCAGCTCCTTCTCTCTCTCTTCCTTTAGCTCCTTCTCTCTCTCTTCCTTTAGCTCCTCCTCTTTCTGTTTCTTCAGCTCCTTCTCTCTCTCTTCCTATAGCTCCTTCTCTCTCTGTTCCTTTAGCTCCTCCTCCTCTCTTTGCTTCTTCAGCTCCTTCTCTCTCTCTTCCTTTAGCTCCTCCTCCTCTCTCTGTTTCTTCAGCTCCTTCTCTCTCTTTTCCTTTAGCTCCTTCTCTCTCTCATCCTTTAGCTCCTTCTCTCTCTGTTCCTTTAGCTCCTTCTCTCTGTCTTCCTTTAGCTCCTTCTGTCTCTCTTCCTTTAGCTCCTCCTCTTTCTGTTTCTTCAGCTCCTTCTCTCTCTCTTCCTTTAGCTCCTTCTCTCTCTTTTCCTTCAGCTCCTATTCTCTCTCTTCCTTTAGCTCCTTCTCTCTCTCTTCCTTTACCTCCTCTTTCTCTCTCTGCTTCTTCAGCTCCTTCTCTCTCTCTTCCTTTAGCTCCTCCTCTTTCTGTTTCTTCCTTTAGCTCCTTCTCTTCCTTTAGCTCCTTCTCTCTCTCTTCCTTTAGCTGCTTCTCTCTCTCTTCCTTTAGCTCCTTCTCTCTCTCTTCCTTTAGCTCCTCCTTCTCTCTCTGCTTCTTCAGCTCTTTCTCTCTCTCTTCCTTTAGCGCCTTCTCTCTCTTTTTCTTCAGCTCCTTCTCTCTCTGTTTCTTCAGCTCCTTCTCTCTCTCTTCCTTTAGCTCCTTCTCTCTCTGTTCCTTTAGCTCCTCCTCTTTCTGTTTCTTCAGGTCCTTCTCTCTTCCTTTAGCTCCTTCTCTCTCTTTTCCTTCAGCTCCTTCTCTCTCTCTTCCTTTAGCTCCTTCTCTCTCTTCCTTTAGCTCCTCCTCCTCTCTCTGTTTCTTCAGCTCCTTCTCTCTCTGTTCCTTTAGCTCCTTCTCTCTCTCATCCTTTAGCTCCTTCTCTCTCTGTTCCTTTAGCTCCTTCTCTCTCTCTTCCTTTAGCTCCTTCTCTCTCTCTTCCTTTAGCTCCTCCTCTTTCTGTTTCTTCAGCTCCTTCTCTCTCTCTTCCTTTAGCTCCTTCTCTCTCTTTTCCTTCAGCTCCTTCTCTCTCTCTTCCTTTAGCTCCTTCTCTCTCTCTTCCTTTAGCTCCTCCTTCTCTCTCTGCTTCTTCAGCTCTTTCTCTCTCTCTTCCTTTAGCGCCTTCTCTCTCTTTTTCTTCAGCTCCTTCTCTCTCTGTTTCTTCAGCTCCTTCTCTCTCTCTTCATTTAGCTCCTTCTCTCTCTGTTCCTTTAGCTCCTTCTCTCTCTCTTCCTTTAGCGCCTTCTCTCTCTTTTTCTTCAGCTCCTTCTCTCTCTGTTTCTTCAGCTCCTTCTCTCTCTCTTCATTTAGCTCCTTCTCTCTCTGTTCCTTTAGCTCCTTCTCTCTCTCTTCCTTTAGCGCCTTCTCTCTCTTTTTCTTCAGCTCCTTCTCTCTCTGCTTCTTCAGCTCCTTCTCTCTCTCTTCCATTAGCTCCTTCTCTCTCTCTTCCTTTAGCTCCTTCTCTCTCTGTTCCTTTAGCTCCTCCTCCTCTTTCTGTTTCTTCAGCTCCTTCTCTCTCTCTTCCTTTAGCTCCTTCTCTCTCTCTTCCTTTAGCTCCTCCTTCTCTCTCTGCTTCTTCAACTCCTTCTCTCTCTCTTCCTTTAGCTCCTCTTTCTGTTTCTTCCTTTAGCTCCTTCTCTTCCTTTTGCTCCTTCTCTCTCTCTTCCTTTAGCTTCTTCTCTTTTCCTTTAGCTCCTCCTCCTCTCTCTGCTTCTTCAGCTCCTTCTCTTTCTCTTCCTTTAGCTCCTTCTCTCTCTGTTTCTTTAGCTCCTTCTCACTCTCTTCCTTCATCTCCTCCTCCTCTCTCTGTTCCTTCAGCTCCTCCTCTCTCTCTTCTTTTAGCTCCTTCTCTCTCTCTTCCTTTAGCTCCTCCTCTTTGTTTCTTCCTTCAGCTCCTTCTCTTCCTTTAGCTCCTCCTCCTCTCTCTGCTTCTTCAGCTCCTTCTCTCTCTCTTTCTTTAGCTCCTTCTCTCTCTCTTCCTTTCGCTCCTCCTTCTCTCTCTGCTTCTTCAGCTCCTTCTCTCTCTGTTCCTTTAGCTCCTTCTCTCTCTCATCCTTTAGCTCCTTCTCTCTCTGTTCCTTTAGCTCCTTCTCTCTCTCTTCCTTTAGCTCCTTCTCTCTCTCTTCCTTTAGCTCCTCCTCTTTCTGTTTCTTCAGCTCCTTCTCTCTCTCTTCCTTTAGCTCCTTCTCTCTCTTTTCCTTCAGCTCCTTCTCTCTCTCTTCCTTTAGCTCCTTCTCTCTCTCTTCCTTTAGCTCCTCCTTCTCTCTCTGCTTCTTCAGCTCTTTCTCTCTCTCTTCCTTTAGCACCTTCTCTTTTTTTTTCTTCAGCTCCTTCTCTCTCTGTTTCTTCAGCTCCTTCTCTCTCTCTTCATTTAGCTCCTTCTCTCTCTGTTCCTTTAGCTCCTTCTCTCTCTCTTCCTTTAGCGCCTTCTCTCTCTTTTTCTTCAGCTCCTTCTCTCTCTGTTTCTTCAGCTCCTTCTCTCTCTCTTCATTTAGCTCCTTCTCTCTCTGTTCCTTTAGCTCCTTCTCTCTCTCTTCCTTTAGCGCCTTCTCTCTCTTTTTCTTCAGCTCCTTCTCTCTCTGCTTCTTCAGCTCCTTCTCTCTCTCTTCCATTAGCTCCTTCTCTCTCTCTTCCTTTAGCTCCTTCTCTCTCTGTTCCTTTAGCTCCTCCTCCTCTTTCTGTTTCTTCAGCTCCTTCTCTCTCTCTTCCTTTAGCTCCTTCTCTCTCTCTTCCTTTAGCTCCTCCTTCTCTCTCTGCTTCTTCAACTCCTTCTCTCTCTCTTCCTTTAGCTCCTCTTTCTGTTTCTTCCTTTAGCTCCTTCTCTTCCTTTTGCTCCTTCTCTCTCTCTTCCTTTAGCTTCTTCTCTTTTCCTTTAGCTCCTCCTCCTCTCTCTGCTTCTTCAGCTCCTTCTCTTTCTCTTCCTTTAGCTCCTTCTCTCTCTGTTTCTTTAGCTCCTTCTCACTCTCTTCCTTCATCTCCTCCTCCTCTCTCTGTTCCTTCAGCTCCTCCTCTCTCTCTTCTTTTAGCTCCTTCTCTCTCTCTTCCTTTAGCTCCTCCTCTTTGTTTCTTCCTTCAGCTCCTTCTCTTCCTTTAGCTCCTCCTCCTCTCTCTGCTTCTTCAGCTCCTTCTCTCTCTCTTTCTTTAGCTCCTTCTCTCTCTCTTCCTTTCGCTCCTCCTTCTCTCTCTGCTTCTTCAGCTCCTTCTCTCTCTCTTCCTTTAGCGCCTTCTCTCTCTTTTTCTTCAGCTCCTCTCTGTTTCTTCAGCTCCTTCTCTCTGTCTTCCTTTAGCTCCTCCTCTTTCTGTTTCTTCCTTTAGCTCCTTCTCTTCCTTTAGCTCCTTCTCTCTCTCTTCCTTTAGCTCCTTCTCTGTTCCTTTAGCTCCTCCTCCTCTCTCTGCTTCTTCAGCTCCTTCTCTTTCTCTTCCTTTAGCTCCTTCTCTCTCTGTTTCCTCAGCTCCTTCTCTCTCTTCCTTCATCTCCTCCTCTTCTCTCTGTTCCTTCAGCTCCTCCTCTCTCTCTTCTTTTAGCTCCTTCTCTCTCTATTTCTTCAGCTCCTTCTCTCTCTCTTCCTTTAGCTCCTTCTCTTTCTGTTTCATTTAGCTCCTTCTCTCTCTGTTCCTTTAGCTCATCCTCCTCTCTCTGCTTCTTCAGCTCCTTCTCTCTCTCTTCCTTTAGCTCCTCCTTCTCTCTCTGCTTCTTCAGCTCTTTCTCTCTCTCTTCCTTTAGCGCCTTCTCTCTCTTTTTCTTCAGCTCCTTCTCTCTCTGTTTCTTCAGCTCCTTCTCTCTCTCTTCCTTTAGCTCCTTCTCTCTCTCTTCCTTTAGCTCCTCCTCTTTCTGTTTCTTCAGCTCCTTCTCTCTCTCTTCCTATAGCTCCTTCTCTCTCTGTTCCTTTAGCTCCTCCTCCTCTCTTTGCTTCTTCAGCTCCTTCTCTCTCTCTTCCTTTAGCTCCTCCTCCTCTCTCTGTTTCTTCAGCTCCTTCTCTCTCTGTTCCTTTAGCTCCTTCTCTCTCTCATCCTTTAGCTCCTTCTCTCTCTGTTCCTTTAGCTCCTTCTCTCTCTCTTCCTTTAGCTCCTTCTGTCTCTCTTCCTTTAGCTCCTCCTCTTTCTGTTTCTTCAGCTCCTTCTCTCTCTCTTCCTTTAGCTCCTTCTCTCTCTTTTCCTTCAGCTCCTATTCTCTCTCTTCCTTTAGCTCCTTCTCTCTCTCTTCCTTTACCTCCTCTTTCTCTCTCTGCTTCTTCAGCTCCTTCTCTCTCTCTTCCTTTAGCTCCTCCTCTTTCTGTTTCTTCCTTTAGCTCCTTCTCTTCCTTTAGCTCCTTCTCTCTCTCTTCCTTTAGCTGCTTCTGTCTCTCTTCCTTTAGCTCCTCCTCTTTCTGTTTCTTCAGCTCCTTCTCTCTCTCTTCCTTTAGCTCCTTCTCTCTCTTTTCCTTCAGCTCCTATTCTCTCTCTTCCTTTAGCTCCTTCTCTCTCTCTTCCTTTACCTCCTCTTTCTCTCTTTGCTTCTTCAGCTCCTTCTCTCTCTCTTCCTTTAGCTCCTCCTCCTCTCTCTGTTTCTTCAGCTCCTTCTCTCTCTGTTCCTTTAGCTCCTTCTCTCTCTCATCCTTTAGCTCCTTCTCTCTCTGTTCCTTTAGCTCCTTCTCTCTCTCTTCCTTTAGCTCCTTCTCTCTCTCTTCCTTTAGCTCCTCCTCTTTCTGTTTCTTCAGCTCCTTCTCTCTCTCTTCCTTTTGCTCCTTCTCTCTCTTTTCCTTCAGCTCCTATTCTCTCTCTGTTCCTTTACCTCCTCTTTCTCTCTCTGCTTCTTCAGCTCCTTCTCTCTGTCTTCCTTTAGCGCCTTCTCTCTCTTTTTCTTCAGCTCCTTCTCTCTCTGTTTCTTCAGCTCCTTCTCTCTCTCTTCCTTTAGCTCCTCCTCTTTCTGTTTCCTCCTTTAGCTCCTTCTCTTCCTTTAGCTCCTTCTCTCTCTCTTCCTTTAGCTCCTTCTCTATTCCTTTAGCTCCTCCTTCTCTCTCTGCTTCTTCAGCTCCTTCTCTTTCTCTTCCTTTAGCTCCTTCTCTCTCTGTTTCCTCAGCTCCTTCTCTCTCTCTTCCTTCATCTCCTCCTCCTCTCTCTGTTCCTTCAGCTCCTCCTCTCTCTCTTTTTAGCTCCTTCTCTCTCTGTTTCTTCAGCTCCTTCTCTCTCTCTTCCTTTAGCTCCTTCTCTTTCTGTTCCTTTAGCTCCTTCTCTCTTGTTCCTTTAGCTCCTCCTCCTCTCTCTGCTTTTTCAGCTCCTTCTCTCTCTCTTCCTTTAGCTCCTCCTCCTCTCTCTGTTTCTTCAGCTCCTTCTCTCTCTGTTCTTTTAGCTCCTTCTCTCTCTCTTCCTTTAGCTCCTTCTCTCTCTCTTCCTTTAGCTCCTCCTTCTCTCTCTGCTTCTTCAGCTCCTTCTCTCTCTCTTCCTTTAGCGCCTTTTCTCTCTTTTTCTTCAGCTCCTTCTCTCTCTGTTTCTTCAGCTCCTTCACTCTCTCTTCCTTTAGCTCCTTCTCTCTCTGTTCCTTTAGCTCCTTCTCTCTGTTTTCCTTTAGCTCCTTCTCTCTCTGCTTCTTCAGCTCCTTCTCTCTCTCTTCCTTTAGCTCCTTCTCTCTGTTTCTTCAGCTCCTTCTCTCTCTCTTCCTTTAGCTCCTTCTCTCTCTCTTCCTTTAGCTCCTTCTCTCTCTGTTTCTTCAGCTCTTTCTCTCTCTCTTCCTTTAGCTCCTTCTCTTTCTGTTTCTTTAGCTCCTTCTCTCTCTGTTCCTTTAGCTCCTCCTCCTCTCTCTGCTTCTTCAGCTCCTCCTCTCTCTCTTCCTTTAGCTCCTCCTCTCTCTCTTCATTTAGCTCCTTCTCTCTCTGTTCCTTTAGCTCCTTCTCTCTCTCTTCCATTTGCTCCTTCTCTCTCTGTTCCTTCAGCTCCTTCTCTCTCTTCCTTTAGCTCCTTCTCTCTCTCTTCCTTTAGCTCCTCCTTCTCTCTCTGCTTCTTCAGCTCTTTCTCTCTCTCTTCCTTTAGCGCCTTCTCTCTCTTTTTCTTCAGCTTCTTCTCTCTCTGTTTCTTCAGCTCCTTCTCTCTCTCTTCCTTTAGCTCCTCCTTCTCTCTCTGTTTCTTCAGCTCCTTCTCTCTCTCTTCATTTAGCTCCTTCTCTCTCTGTTCCTTTAGCTCCTTCTCTCTCTCTTCCTTTAGCGCCTTCTCTCTCTTTTTCTTCAGCTCCTTCTCTCTCTGCTTCTTCAGCTCCTTCTCTCTCTCTTCCTTTAGCTCCTTCTCTCTCTGTTCCTTTAGCTCCTTCTCTCTCTCTTCCTTTAGCTCCTTCTCTCTCTCTTCCTTTAGCTCCTTCTCTCTCTCTTCCTTTAGCTCCTCCTCCTCTTTCTGTTTCTTCAGCTCCTTCTCTCGCTCTTCCTTTAGCTCCTCTCTCTCTTCCTTTAGCTCCTTCTCTCTCTCTTCCTTTAGCTCCTTCTCTCTCTGTTCCTTCAGCTCCTTCTCTCTCTCTTCCTTTAGCTCCTTCTCTCTCTCTTCCTTTAGCTCCTCCTTCTCTCTCTGCTTCTTCAACTCCTTCTCTCTCTCTTCCTTTAGCTCCTCCTCTTTCTGTTTCTTCCTTTAGCTCCTTCTCTTCCTTTTGCTCCTTCTCTCTCTTCCTTTAGCTTCTTCTGTTTTCCTTTAGCTCCTCCTGCTCTCTCTGCTTCTTCAGCTCCTTCTCTTTCTCTTCCTTTAGCTCCTTCTCTCTCTGTTTCTTTAGCTCCTTCTCACTCTCTTCCTTCATCTCCTCCTCCTCTCTCTGTTCCTTCAGCTCCTCCTCTCTCTCTTCTTTTAGCTCCTTCTCTCTCTCTTCCTTTAGCTCCTCCTCTTTGTTTCTTCCTCCAGCTCCTTCTCTTCCTTTAGCTCCTCCTCCTCTCTCTGCTTCTTCAGCTCCTTCTCTCTCTATTTCTTTAGCTCCTTCTCTCTCTCTTCCTTTAGCTCCTCCTTCTCTCTCTGCTTCTTCAGCTCCTTCTCTCTCTCTTCCTTTAGCGCCTTCTCTCTCTGTTTCTTCAGCTCCTTCTCTCTCTCTTCCTTTAGCTCCTCCTCTTTCTGTTTCTTCCTTTAGCTCCTTCTCTTCCTTTAGCTCCTTCTCTCTCTCTTCCTTTAGCTCCTTCTCTGTTCCTTTAGCTCCTCCTACTCTCTCTGCTTCTTCAGCTCCTTCTCTCTCTCTTCCTTTAGCTCCTTCTCTCTCTCTTCCTTTAGCTCCTTCTCTCTCTGTTTCTTCAGGTCCTTCTCTCTCTCTTCCTTTAGCTCCTTCTCTCTCTGTTCCTTCAGCTCCTCCTCTCTCTGTTCCTTCAGCTCCTTCTCTCTCTGTTTCTTCAGCTCCTTCTCTCTCTCTTCCTTTAGCTCCTTCTCTTTCTCTTCCTTTAGCTCCTTCTCTCTCTGTTTCCTCAGCTCCTTCTCTCTCTTCCTTCATCTCCTCCTCCTCTCTCTGTTCCTTCAGCTCCTCCTCTCTCTCTTCTTTTAGCTCCTTCTCTCTCTGTTTCTTCAGCTCCTTCTCTCTCTCTTCCTTTAGCTCCTTCTCTCTCTGTTCCTTTAGCTCATCCTCCTCTCTCTGCTTCTTCAGCTCCTTCTCTCTCTCTTCCTTTAGCTCCTCCTCCTCTCTCTGTTTCTTCAGCTCCTTCTCTCTCTGTTCCTTTAGCTCCTTCTCTCTCTCTTCATTTAGCTCCTTCTCTCTCTGTTCTTTTAGCTCCTTCTCTCTCTCTTCCTTTAGCTCCTTCTCTCTCTCTTCCTTTAGCTCCTCCTTCTCTCTCTGTTTCTTTAGCTCCTTCTCTCTCTCTTCCTTTAGCGCCTTCTCTGTCTTTTTCTTCAGCTCCTTCTCTCTGTTTCTTCAGCTCCTTCTCTCTCTCTTCCTTTACCTCCTTCTCTCTCTCTTCCTTTAGCTCCTTCTCTCTCTGTTCCTTTAGCTCCTTCTCTCTCTTCCTTTAGCGCCTTCTCTTTTTCTTAAGCTCCTTCTCTCTCTGTTTCTTCACCTCCTTCTCTCTCTCTTCCTTTAGCTCCTTCTCTCTCTGTTCCTTCAGCTCCTCCTCTCTCTTCCTTTAGCTCCTTCTCTCTCTGTTTCTTCAGCTCCTTCTCTCTCTCTTCCTTTAGCTTCTTCTCTTTCTGTTCCTTTAGCTCCTTCTCTCTCTGTTCCTTTAGCTCCTCCTCCTCTCTCTGCTTCTTCAGCTCCTCCTCCTCTCTCTTCCTTTAGCTCCTCCTCCTCTCTCTGTTTCTTCAGCTCCTTCTCTCTCTGTTCCTTTAGCTCCTTCTCTCTCTGTTCCTTTAGCTCCTTCTCTCTTCCTTTAGCTCCTTCTCTCTCTGTTCCTTTAGCTCCTCCTTCTCTCTCTGCTTCTTCAGCTCTTTCTCTCTCTCTTCCTTTAGCGCCTTCTCTATCTCTTCCTTCATCTCCTCCTTCTCTCTCTGTTCCTTTAGCTCCTTCTCTCTCTCTTCCTTTAGTTCTTCCTTCTCTCTCTGTTTCTTCAGCTCCTTCTCTCTCTTCATTTAGCTCCTTCTCTCTCTGTTCCTTTAGCTCCTTCTCTCTCTCTTCCTTTAGCGCCTTCTCTCTCTGCTTCTTCAGCTCCTTCTCTCTCTCTTCCTTTAGCTCCTTCTCTCTCTCTTCATTTAGCTCCTTCTCTCTCTGTTCCTTTAGCTCCTTCTCTCTCTCTTCCTTTAGCGCCTTCTCTCTCTGCTTCTTCAGCTCCTTCTCTCTCTCTTCCTTTAGCTCCTTCTCTCTCTCTTCCTTTAGCTCCTTCTCTCTCTGTTTCTTCGGCTCCTTCTCTCTCTCTTCCTTTAGCTCCTTCTCTCTCTCTTCCTTTAGCTCCTTCTCTCTCTGTTTCTTCGGCTCCTTCTCTCTCTCTTCCTTTAGCTCCTTCTCTCTCTCTTCCTTTAGCTCCTCCTCCTCTTTCTGTTTCTTCAGCTCCTCTCTCTTCCTTTAGCTCCTTCTCTCTCTGTTCCTTCAGCTCCTTCTCTCTCTCTTGCTTTACCTCCTCCTTCTCTCTCTGCTTCTTCAGCTCCTTCTCTCTCTCTTCCTTTAGCTCCTTCTCTTCCTTTAGCTCTTTCTCTCTCTCTTCCTTTAGCTCCTTCTCTGTTCCTTTAGCTCTTTCTCTTCCTTTAGCTCCTTCTCTCTCTTTTCCTTCAGCTCCTCCTCTCTCTCTTCTTTTAGCTCCTTCTGTCTCTGTTTCTTCAGCTACTTCTCTCTCTGTTCCTTTAGCTCCTCCTCCTCTCTTTGCTTCTTCAGCTCCTTCTCTCTCTCTTCCTTTAGCTCCTCCTCCTCTCTGTTTCTTCAGCTCCTTCTCTCTCTGTTCCTTTAGCTCCTTCTCTCTCTCATCCTTTAGCTCCTTGTCTCTCTGTTCCTTTAGCTCCTTCTCTCTCTCTTCCTTTAGCTCCTCCTCTTTCTGTTTCTTCAGCTCCTTCTCTCTCTCTTCCTTTAGCTCCTTCTCTCTCTTTTCCTTCAGCTCCTTCTCTCTCTCTTCCTTCAGCTCCTTCTCTCTCTCTTCCTTTACCTCCTCTTTCTCTCTCTGCTTCTTCAGCTCCTTCTCTCTCTCTTCCTTTAGCGCCTTCTCTCTTTTTCTTCAGCTCCTTCTCTCTCTGTTTCTTCAGCTCCTTCTCTCTCTCTTCCTTTAGCTCCTCCTCTTTCTGTTTCTTCCTTTAGCTCCTTCTCTTCCTTTAGCTCCTTCTCTCTCTCTTCCTTTAGCTCCTTCTCTATTCCTTTAGCTCCTCCTCCTCTCTCTGCTTCTTCAGCTCCTTCTCTTTCTCTTCCTTTAGCTCCTTCTCTCTCTGTTTCCTCAGCTCCTTCTCTCTCTCTTCCTTCATCTCCTCCTGCTCTCTCTGTTCCTTCAGCTCCTCCTCTCTCTCTTCTTTTAGCTCCTTCTCTCTCTGTTTCTTCAGCTCCTTCTCTCTCTCTTCCTTTAGCTCCTTCTCTTTCTTTTCCTTTAGCTCCTTCTCTCTCTGTTCCTTTAGCTCCTCCTCCTCTCTCTGCTTTTTCAGCTCCTTCTCTCTCTCTTCCTTTAGCTCCTCCTCCTCTCTGTGTTTCTTCAGCTCCTTCTCTCTCTGTTCTTTTGGCTCCTTCTCTCTCTCTTCATTTAGCTCCTTCTCTCTCTGTTCTTTTAGCTCCTTCTCTCTCTCTTCCTTTAGCTCCTTCTCTCTCTCTGTTTCTTCAGCTCCTTCTCTCTCTGTTCCTTTAGCTCCTTCTCTCTCTCATCCTTTAGCTCCTTCTCTCTCTCATCCTTTAGCTCCTTCTCTCTCTCTTCCTTTAGCTCCTCCTCTTTCTGTTTCTTCAGCTCCTTCTCTCTCTCTTCCTTTAGCTCCTTCTCTCTCTTTTCCTTCAGCTCCTTCTCTCTCTCTTCCTTTAGCTCCTTCTCTCTCTCTTCCTTTACCTCCTCTTTCTCTCTCTGCTTCTTTAGCTCCTTCTCTCTCTCTTCCTTTAGCGCCTTCTCTCTCTTTTTCTTCAGCTCCTTCTCTCTCTGTTTCTTCAGCTCCTTTTCTCTCTCTTCCTTTAGCTCCTCCTCTTTCTGTTTCTTCCTTTAGCTCCTTCTCTTCCTTTAGCTCCTTCTCTCTCTCTTCCTTTAGCTCCTTCTCTATTCCTTTAGCTCCTCCTCCTCTCTCTGCTTCTTCAGCTCCTTCTCTTTCTCTTCCTTTAGCTCCTTCTCTCTCTCTTCCTTCATCTCCTCCTCCTCTCTCTGTTCCTTCAGCTCCTCCTCTCTCTCTTCTTTTAGCTCCTTCTCTCTCTGCTTTTTCAGCTCCTTCTCTCTCTCTTCCTTTAGCTCCTCCTTCTCTCTCTGCTTCTTCAGCTCTTTCTCTCTCTCTTCCTTTAGCGCCTTCTCTCTCTTTTTCTACAGCTCCTTCTCTCTCTGTTCCTTTAGCTCCTTCTCTCTCTCTTCCTTTAGCGCCTTCTCTCTCTTTTTCTTCAGCTCCTTCTCTCTCTGCTTCTTCAGCTCCTTCTCTCTCTCTTCCTTTAGCTCCTCCTCCTCTTTCTGTTTCTTCAGCTCCTCTCTCTTCCTTTAGCTCCTTCTCTCTCTGTTCCTTCAGCTCCTTCTCTCTCTCTTGCTTTACCTCCTCCTTCTCTCTCTGCTTCTTCAGCTCCTTCTCTCTCTCTTCCTTTAGCTCCTTCTCTTCCTTTAGCTCTTTCTCTCTCTCTTCCTTTAGCTCCTTCTCTGTTCCTTTAGCTCTTTCTCTTCCTTTAGCTCCTTCTCTCTCTTTTTCTTCAGCTCCTTCTCTCTCTGTTTCTTCAGCTCCTTTTCTCTCTCTTCCTTTAGCTCCTCCTCTTTCTGTTTCTTCCTTTAGCTCCTTCTCTTCCTTTAGCTCCTTCTCTCTCTCTTCCTTTAGCTCCTTCTCTATTCCTTTAGCTCCTCCTCCTCTCTCTGCTTCTTCAGCTCCTTCTCTTTCTCTTCCTTTAGCTCCTTCTCTCTCTCTTCCTTCATCTCCTCCTCCTCTCTCTGTTCCTTCAGCTCCTCCTCTCTCTCTTCTTTTAGCTCCTTCTCTCTCTGCTTTTTCAGCTCCTTCTCTCTCTCTTCCTTTAGCTCCTCCTTCTCTCTCTGCTTCTTCAGCTCTTTCTCTCTCTCTTCCTTTAGCGCCTTCTCTCTCTTTTTCTACAGCTCCTTCTCTCTCTGTTCCTTTAGCTCCTTCTCTCTCTCTTCCTTTAGCGCCTTCTCTCTCTTTTTCTTCAGCTCCTTCTCTCTCTGCTTCTTCAGCTCCTTCTCTCTCTCTTCCTTTAGCTCCTTCTCTCTCTGTTCCTTTAGCTCCTTCTCTCTCTGTTTCTTCGGCTCCGTCTCTCTCTCTTCCTTTAGCTCCTTCTCTCTCTCTTCCTTTAGCTCCTCCTCTTTCTGTTTCTTCAGCTCCTTCTCTCTCTCTTCCTTTAGCTCCTTCTCTCTCTCTTCCTTTAGCTCCTTCTCTCTCTGTTCCTTCAGCTCCTTCTCTCTCTCTTCCTTTAGCTCCTTCTCTCTCTCTTCCTTTAGCTCCTCCTTCTCTCTCTGCTTCTTCAACTCCTTCTCTCTCTCTTCCTTTAGCTCCTCCTCTTTCTGTTTCTTCCTTTAGCTCCTTCTCTTCCTTTTGCTCCTTCTCTCTCTCTTCCTTTAGCTTTTTCTCTTTTCCTTTAGCTCCTCCTCCTCTCTCTGCTTCTTCAGCTCCTTCTCTTTCTCTTCCTTTAGCTCCTTCTCTCTCTGTTTCTTTAGCTCCTTCTCACTCTCTTCCTTCATCTCCTCCTCCTCTCTCTGTTCCTTCAGCTCCTCCTCTCTCTCTTCTTTTAGCTCCTTCTCTCTCTCTTCCTTTAGCTCCTCCTCTTTGTTTCTTCCTTCAGCTCCTTCTCTTCCTTTAGCTCCTCCTCCTCTCTCTGCTTCTTCAGCTCCTTCTCTCTCTCTTTCTTTAGCTCCTTCTCTCTCTCTTCCTTTAGCTCCTTCTCTGTTCCTTTAGCTCCTCCTCCTCTCTCTGCTTCTTCAGCTCCTTCTCTCTCTCTTCCTTTAGCTCCTTCTCTCTCTGTTCCTTTATCTCCTTCTCTCTCTCTTCCTTTAGCTCCTCCTCTTTCTGTTTCTTCAGCTCCTTCTCTCTCTCTTCCTTTAGCTCCTTCTCTCTCTCTTCCTTTAGCTCCTTCTCTCTCTGTTCCTTCAGCTCCTTCTCTCTCTCTTCCTTTAGCTCCTCTCTCTCTTCCTTTAGCTCCTCCTTCTCTCTCTGCTTCTTCAACTCCTTCTCTCTCTCTTCCTTTAGCTCCTCCTCTTTCTGTTTCTTCCTTTAGCTCCTTCTCTTCCTTTAGCTCCTTCTCTCTCTCTTCCTTTAGCTCCTTCTCTGTTCCTTTAGCTCCTCCTCCTCTCTCTGCTTCTTCAGCTCCTTCTCTTTCTCTTCCTTTAGCTCCTTCTCTCTCTGTTTCCTCAGCTCCTTCTCTCTCTTCCTTCATCTCCTCCTTCTCTCTCTGTTTCTTCAGCTCCTTCTCTCTCTCTTCATTTAGCTCCTTCTCTCTCTGTTCCTTTAGCTCATCCTCCTCTCTCTGCTTCTTCAGCTCCTTCTCTCTCTCTTCCTTTAGCTCCTCCTCCTCTCTCTGTTTCTTCAGCTCCTTCTCTCTCTGTTCCTTTAGCTCCTTCTCTCTCTCTTCATTTAGCTCCTTCTCTCTCTGTTCTGTTAGCTCCTTCTCTCTCTCTTCCTTTAGCTCCTTCTCTCTCTGTTTCTTCAGCTCCTTCTCTCTCTCTTCCTTTAGCTTCTTCTCTTTCTGTTCCTTTAGCTCCTTCTCTCTCTGTTCCTTTAGCTCCTCCTCCTCTCTCTGCTTCTTCAGCTCCTCCTCCTCTCTCTTCCTTTAGCTCCTCCTCCTCTCTCTGTTTCTTCAGCTCCTTCTCTCTCTGTTCCTTTAGCTCCTTCTCTCTCTGTTCCTTTAGCTCCTTCTCTCTTCCTTTAGCTCCTTCTCTCTCTGTTCCTTTAGCTCCTCCTTCTCTCTCTGCTTCTTCAGCTCTTTCTCTCTCTCTTCCTTTAGCGCCTTCTCTATCTCTTCCTTCATCTCCTCCTTCTCTCTCTGTTCCTTTGGGTCCTTCTCTCTCTCTTCCTTTAGTTCTTCCTTCTCTCTCTGTTTCTTCAGCTCCTTCTCTCTCTCTTCATTTAGCTCCTTCTCTCTCTGTTCCTTTAGCTCCTTCTCTCTCTCTTCCTTTAGCGCCTTCTCTCTCTGCTTCTTCAGCTCCTTCTCTCTCTCTTCCTTTAGCTCCTTCTCTCTCTCTTCATTTAGCTCCTTCTCTCTCTGTTCCTTTAGCTCCTTCTCTCTCTCTTCCTTTAGCGCCTTCTCTCTCTGCTTCTTCAGCTCCTTCTCTCTCTCTTCCTTTAGCTCCTTCTCTCTCTCTTCCTTTAGCTCCTTCTCTCTCTGTTTCTTCGGCTCCTTCTCTCTCTCTTCCTTTAGCTCCTTCTCTCTCTCTTCCTTTAGCTCCTTCTCTCTCTGTTTCTTCGGCTCCTTCTCTCTCTCTTCCTTTAGCTCCTTCTCTCTCTCTTCCTTTAGCTCCTCCTCCTCTTTCTGTTTCTTCAGCTCCTCTCTCTTCCTTTAGCTCCTTCTCTCTCTGTTCCTTCAGCTCCTTCTCTCTCTCTTGCTTTACCTCCTCCTTCTCTCTCTGCTTCTTCAGCTCCTTCTCTCTCTCTTCCTTTAGCTCCTTCTCTTCCTTTAGCTCTTTCTCTCTCTCTTCCTTTAGCTCCTTCTCTGTTCCTTTAGCTCTTTCTCTTCCTTTAGCTCCTTCTCTCTCTTTTCCTTCAGCTCCTCCTCTCTCTCTTCTTTTAGCTCCTTCTGTCTGTTTCTTCAGCTACTTCTCTCTCTGTTCCTTTAGCTCCTCCTCCTCTCTTTGCTTCTTCAGCTCCTTCTCTCTCTCTTCCTTTAGCTCCTCCTCCTCTCTGTTTCTTCAGCTCCTTCTCTCTCTGTTTCTTTAGCTCCTTCTCTCTCTCATCCTTTAGCTCCTTCTCTCTCTGTTCCTTTAGCTCCTTCTCTCTCTCTTCCTTTAGCTCCTCCTCTTTCTGTTTCTTCAGCTCCTTCTCTCTCTCTTCCTTTAGCTCCTTCTCTCTCTTTTCCTTCAGCTCCTTCTCTCTCTCTTCCTTCAGCTCCTTCTCTCTCTCTTCCTTTACCTCCTCTTTCTCTCTCTGCTTCTTCAGCTCCTTCTCTCTCTCTTCCTTTAGCGCCTTCTCTCTTTCTTCAGCTCCTTCTCTCTCTGTTTCTTCAGCTCCTTCTCTCTCTCTTCCTTTAGCTCCTCCTCTTTCTGTTTCTTCCTTTAGCTCCTTCTCTTCCTTTAGCTCCTTCTCTCTCTCTTCCTTTAGCTCCTTCTCTATTCCTTTAGCTCCTCCTCCTCTCTCTGCTTCTTCAGCTCCTTCTCTTTCTCTTCCTTTAGCTCCTTCTCTCTCTGTTTCCTCAGCTCCTTCTCTCTCTCTTCCTTCATCTCCTCCTGCTCTCTCTGTTCCTTCAGCTCCTCCTCTCTCTCTTCTTTTAGCTCCTTCTCTCTCTGTTTCTTCAGCTCCTTCTCTCTCTCTTCCTTTAGCTCCTTCTCTTTCTTTTCCTTTAGCTCCTTCTCTCTCTGTTCCTTTAGCTCCTCCTCCTCTCTCTGCTTTTTCAGCTCCTTCTCTCTCTCTTCCTTTAGCTCCTCCTCCTCTCTGTGTTTCTTCAGCTCCTTCTCTCTCTGTTCTTTTAGCTCCTTCTCTCTCTCTTCATTTAGCTCCTTCTCTCTCTGTTCTTTTAGCTCCTTCTCTCTCTCTTCCTTTAGCTCCTTCTCTCTCTCTGTTTCTTCAGCTCCTTCTCTCTCTGTTCCTTTAGCTCCTTCTCTCTCTCATCCTTTAGCTCCTTCTCTCTCTCATCCTTTAGCTCCTTCTCTCTCTCTTCCTTTAGCTCCTCCTCTTTCTGTTTCTTCAGCTCCTTCTCTCTCTCTTCCTTTAGCTCCTTCTCTCTCTTTTCCTTCAGCTCCTTCTCTCTCTCTTCCTTTAGCTCCTTCTCTCTCTCTTCCTTTACCTCCTCTTTCTCTCTCTGCTTCTTTAGCTCCTTCTCTCTCTCTTCCTTTAGCGCCTTCTCTCTCTTTTTCTTCAGCTCCTTCTCTCTCTGTTTCTTCAGCTCCTTTTCTCTCTCTTCCTTTAGCTCCTCCTCTTTCTGTTTCTTCCTTTAGCTCCTTCTCTTCCTTTAGCTCCTTCTCTCTCTCTTCCTTTAGCTCCTTCTCTATTCCTTTAGCTCCTCCTCCTCCTCTCTCTGCTTCTTCAGCTCCTTCTCTTTCTCTTCCTTTAGCTCCTTCTCTCTCTCTTCCTTCATCTCCTCCTCCTCTCTCTGTTCCTTCAGCTCCTCCTCTCTCTCTTCTTTTAGCTCCTTCTCTCTCTGTTTCTTCAGCTCCTTCTCTCTCTCTTCCTTTAGCTCCTTCTCTTTTTGTTCCTTTAGCTCCTTCTCTCTCTGTTCCTTTAGCTCCTCCTCCTCTCTCTGCTTTTTCAGCTCCTTCTCTCTCTCTTCCTTTAGCTCCTCCTTCTCTCTCTGCTTCTTCAGCTCTTTCTCTCTCTCTTCCTTTAGCGCCTTCTCTCTCTTTTTCTACAGCTCCTTCTCTCTCTGTTCCTTTAGCTCCTTCTCTCTCTCTTCCTTTAGCGCCTTCTCTCTCTTTTTCTTCAGCTCCTTCTCTCTCTGCTTCTTCAGCTCCTTCTCTCTCTCTTCCTTTAGCTCCTTCTCTCTCTGTTCCTTTAGCTCCTTCTCTCTCTGTTTCTTCGGCTCCGTCTCTCTCTCTTCCTTTAGCTCCTTCTCTCTCTCTTCCTTTAGCTCCTCCTCTTTCTGTTTCTTCAGCTCCTTCTCTCTCTCTTCCTTTAGCTCCTTCTCTCTCTCTTCCTTTAGCTCCTTCTCTCTCTGTTCCTTCAGCTCCTTCTCTCTCTCTTCCTTTAGCTCCTTCTCTCTCTCTTCCTTTAGCTCCTCCTTCTCTCTCTGCTTCTTCAACTCCTTCTCTCTCTCTTCCTTTAGCTCCTCCTCTTTCTGTTTCTTCCTTTAGCTCCTTCTCTTCCTTTTGCTCCTTCTCTCTCTCTTCCTTTAGCTTTTTCTCTTTTCCTTTAGCTCCTCCTCCTCTCTCTGCTTCTTCAGCTCCTTCTCTTTCTCTTCCTTTAGCTCCTTCTCTCTCTGTTTCTTTAGCTCCTTCTCACTCTCTTCCTTCATCTCCTCCTCCTCTCTCTGTTCCTTCAGCTCCTCCTCTCTCTCTTCTTTTAGCTCCTTCTCTCTCTCTTCCTTTAGCTCCTTCTCTCTCTGTTTCTTCAGCTCCTTCTCTCTCTCTTCCTTTAGCTTCTTCTCTTTCTGTTCCTTTAGCTCCTTCTCTCTCTGTTCCTTTAGCTCCTCCTCCTCTCTCTGCTTCTTCAGCTCCTCCTCCTCTCTCTTCCTTTAGCTCCTCCTCCTCTCTCTGTTTCTTCAGCTCCTTCTCTCTCTGTTCCTTTAGCTCCTTCTCTCTCTGTTCCTTTATCTCCTTCTCTCTCTCTTCCTTTAGCTCCTCCTCTTTCTGTTTCTTCAGCTCCTTCTCTCTCTCTTCCTTTAGCTCCTTCTCTCTCTCTTCCTTTAGCTCCTTCTCTCTCTGTTCCTTCAGCTCCTTCTCTCTCTCTTCCTTTAGCTCCTCTCTCTCTTCCTTTAGCTCCTCCTTCTCTCTCTGCTTCTTCAACTCCTTCTCTCTCTCTTCCTTTAGCTCCTCCTCTTTCTGTTTCTTCCTTTAGCTCCTTCTCTTCCTTTAGCTCCTTCTCTCTCTCTTCCTTTAGCTCCTTCTCTGTTCCTTCAGCTCCTTCTCTCTCTCTTCCTTTAGCTCCTTCTCTCTCTCTTCCTTTAGCTCCTTCTCTCTCTGTTCCTTCAGCTCCTTCTCTCTCTCTTCCTTTAGCTCCTTCTCTCTCTCTTCCTTTAGCTCCTCCTTCTCTCTCTGCTTCTTCAACTCCTTCTCTCTCTCTTCCTTTAGCTCCTCCTCTTTCTGTTTCTTCCTTTAGCTCCTTCTCTTCCTTTTGCTCCTTCTCTCTCTCTTCCTTTAGCTTTTTCTCTTTTCCTTTAGCTCCTCCTCCTCTCTCTGCTTCTTCAGCTCCTTCTCTTTCTCTTCCTTTAGCTCCTTCTCTCTCTGTTTCTTTAGCTCCTTCTCTCTCTGTTCCTTTATCTCCTTCTCTCTCTCTTCCTTTAGCTCCTCCTCTTTCTGTTTCTTCAGCTCCTTCTCTCTCTCTTCCTTTAGCTCCTTCTCTCTCTCTTCCTTTAGCTCCTTCTCTCTCTGTTCCTTCAGCTCCTTCTCTCTCTCTTCCTTTAGCTCCTCTCTCTCTTCCTTTAGCTCCTCCTTCTCTCTCTGCTTCTTCAACTCCTTCTCTCTCTCTTCCTTTAGCTCCTCCTCTTTCTGTTTCTTCCTTTAGCTCCTTCTCTTCCTTTAGCTCCTTCTCTCTCTCTTCCTTTAGCTCCTTCTCTGTTCCTTTAGCTCCTCCTCCTCTCTCTGCTTCTTCAGCTCCTTCTCTTTCTCTTCCTTTAGCTCCTTCTCTCTCTGTTTCCTCAGCTCCTTCTCTCTCTTCCTTCATCTCCTCCTTCTCTCTCTGTTTCTTCAGCTCCTTCTCTCTCTCTTCATTTAGCTCCTTCTCTCTCTGTTCCTTTAGCTCATCCTCCTCTCTCTGCTTCTTCAGCTCCTTCTCTCTCTCTTCCTTTAGCTCCTCCTCCTCTCTCTGTTTCTTCAGCTCCTTCTCTCTCTGTTCCTTTAGCTCCTTCTCTCTCTCTTCATTTAGCTCCTTCTCTCTCTGTTCTTTTAGCTCCTTCTCTCTCTCTTCCTTTAGCTCCTTCTCTCTCTGTTTCTTCAGCTCCTTCTCTCTCTCTTCCTTTAGCTTCTTCTCTTTCTGTTCCTTTAGCTCCTTCTCTCTCTGTTCCTTTAGCTCCTCCTCCTCTCTCTGCTTCTTCAGCTCCTCCTCCTCTCTCTTCCTTTAGCTCCTCCTCCTCTCTCTGTTTCTTCAGCTCCTTCTCTCTCTGTTCCTTTAGCTCCTTCTCTCTCTGTTCCTTTAGCTCCTTCTCTCTTCCTTTAGCTCCTTCTCTCTCTGTTCCTTTAGCTCCTCCTTCTCTCTCTGCTTCTTCAGCTCTTTCTCTCTCTCTTCCTTTAGCGCCTTCTCTATCTCTTCCTTCATCTCCTCCTTCTCTCTCTGTTCCTTTGGCTCCTTCTCTCTCTCTTCCTTTAGTTCTTCCTTCTCTCTCTGTTTCTTCAGCTCCTTCTCTCTCTCTTCATTTAGCTCCTTCTCTCTCTGTTCCTTTAGCTCCTTCTCTCTCTCTTCCTTTAGCGCCTTCTCTCTCTGCTTCTTCAGCTCCTTCTCTCTCTCTTCCTTTAGCTCCTTCTCTCTCTCTTCATTTAGCTCCTTCTCTCTCTGTTCCTTTAGCTCCTTCTCTCTCTCTTCCTTTAGCGCCTTCTCTCTCTGCTTCTTCAGCTCCTTCTCTCTCTCTTCCTTTAGCTCCTTCTCTCTCTCTTCCTTTAGCTCCTTCTCTCTCTGTTTCTTCGGCTCCTTCTCTCTCTCTTCCTTTAGCTCCTTCTCTCTCTCTTCCTTTAGCTCCTTCTCTCTCTGTTTCTTCGGCTCCTTCTCTCTCTCTTCCTTTAGCTCCTTCTCTCTCTCTTCCTTTAGCTCCTCCTCCTCTTTCTGTTTCTTCAGCTCCTCTCTCTTCCTTTAGCTCCTTCTCTCTCTGTTCCTTCAGCTCCTTCTCTCTCTCTTGCTTTACCTCCTCCTTCTCTCTCTGCTTCTTCAGCTCCTTCTCTCTCTCTTCCTTTAGCTCCTTCTCTTCCTTTAGCTCTTTCTCTCTCTCTTCCTTTAGCTCCTTCTCTGTTCCTTTAGCTCTTTCTCTTCCTTTAGCTCCTTCTCTCTCTTTTCCTTCAGCTCCTCCTCTCTCTCTTCTTTTAGCTCCTTCTGTCTGTTTCTTCAGCTACTTCTCTCTCTGTTCCTTTAGCTCCTCCTCCTCTCTTTGCTTCTTCAGCTCCTTCTCTCTCTCTTCCTTTAGCTCCTCCTCCTCTCTGTTTCTTCAGCTCCTTCTCTCTCTGTTTCTTTAGCTCCTTCTCTCTCTCATCCTTTAGCTCCTTCTCTCTCTGTTCCTTTAGCTCCTTCTCTCTCTCTTCCTTTAGCTCCTCCTCTTTCTGTTTCTTCAGCTCCTTCTCTCTCTCTTCCTTTAGCTCCTTCTCTCTCTTTTCCTTCAGCTCCTTCTCTCTCTCTTCCTTCAGCTCCTTCTCTCTCTCTTCCTTTACCTCCTCTTTCTCTCTCTGCTTCTTCAGCTCCTTCTCTCTCTCTTCCTTTAGCGCCTTCTCTCTTTCTTCAGCTCCTTCTCTCTCTGTTTCTTCAGCTCCTTCTCTCTCTCTTCCTTTAGCTCCTCCTCTTTCTGTTTCTTCCTTTAGCTCCTTCTCTTCCTTTAGCTCCTTCTCTCTCTCTTCCTTTAGCTCCTTCTCTATTCCTTTAGCTCCTCCTCCTCTCTCTGCTTCTTCAGCTCCTTCTCTTTCTCTCTCTGTTTCCTCAGCTCCTTCTCTCTCTCTTCCTTCATCTCCTCCTGCTCTCTCTGTTCCTTCAGCTCCTCCTCTCTCTCTTCTTTTAGCTCCTTCTCTCTCTGTTTCTTCAGCTCCTTCTCTCTCTCTTCCTTTAGCTCCTTCTCTTTCTTTTCCTTTAGCTCCTTCTCTCTCTGTTCCTTTAGCTCCTCCTCCTCTCTCTGCTTTTTCAGCTCCTTCTCTCTCTCTTCCTTTAGCTCCTCCTCCTCTCTGTGTTTCTTCAGCTCCTTCTCTCTCCGTTCTTTTGGCTCCTTCTCTCTCTCTTCATTTAGCTCCTTCTCTCTCTGTTCTTTTAGCTCCTTCTCTCTCTCTTCCTTTAGCTCCTTCTCTCTCTCTGTTTCTTCAGCTCCTTCTCTCTCTGTTCCTTTAGCTCCTTCTCTCTCTCATCCTTTAGCTCCTTCTCTCTCTCATCCTTTAGCTCCTTCTCTCTCTCTTCCTTTAGCTCCTCCTCTTTCTGTTTCTTCAGCTCCTTCTCTCTCTCTTCCTTTAGCTCCTTCTCTCTCTTTTCCTTCAGCTCCTTCTCTCTCTCTTCCTTTAGCTCCTTCTCTCTCTCTTCCTTTACCTCCTCTTTCTCTCTCTGCTTCTTTAGCTCCTTCTCTCTCTCTTCCTTTAGCGCCTTCTCTCTCTTTTTCTACAGCTCCTTTTCTCTCTCTTCCTTTAGCTCCTCCTCTTTCTGTTTCTTCCTTTAGCTCCTTCTCTTCCTTTAGCTCCTTCTCTCTCTCTTCCTTTAGCTCCTTCTCTATTCCTTTAGCTCCTCCTCCTCTCTCTGCTTCTTCAGCTCCTTCTCTTTCTCTTCCTTTAGCTCCTTCTCTCTCTCTTCCTTCATCTCCTCCTCCTCTCTCTGTTCCTTCAGCTCCTCCTCTCTCTCTTCTTTTAGCTCCTTCTCTCTCTGTTTCTTCAGCTCCTTCTCTCTCTCTTCCTTTAGCTCCTTCTCTTTTTGTTCCTTTAGCTCCTTCTCTCTCTGTTCCTTTAGCTCCTCCTCCTCTCTCTGCTTTTTCAGCTCCTTCTCTCTCTCTTCCTTTAGCTCCTCCTTCTCTCTCTGCTTCTTCAGCTCTTTCTCTCTCTCTTCCTTTAGCGCCTTCTCTCTCTTTTTCTACAGCTCCTTCTCTCTCTGTTCCTTTAGCTCCTTCTCTCTCTCTTCCTTTAGCGCCTTCTCTCTCTTTTTCTTCAGCTCCTTCTCTCTCTGCTTCTTCAGCTCCTTCTCTCTCTCTTCCTTTAGCTCCTTCTCTCTCTGTTCCTTTAGCTCCTTCTCTCTCTGTTTCTTCGGCTCCGTCTCTCTCTCTTCCTTTAGCTCCTTCTCTCTCTCTTCCTTTAGCTCCTCCTCTTTCTGTTTCTTCAGCTCCTTCTCTCTCTCTTCCTTTAGCTCCTTCTCTCTCTGTTCCTTCAGCTCCTTCTCTCTCTCTTCCTTTAGCTCCTTCTCTCTCTCTTCCTTTAGCTCCTCCTTCTCTCTCTGCTTCTTCAGCTCCTTCTCTCTCTCTTCCTTTAGCTCCTCCTCTTTCTGTTTCTTCCTTTAGCTCCTTCTCTTCCTTTTGCTCCTTCTCTCTCTCTTCCTTTAGCTTTTTCTCTTTTCCTTTAGCTCCTCCTCCTCTCTCTGCTTCTTCAGCTCCTTCTCTTTCTCTTCCTTTAGCTCCTTCTCTCTCTGTTTCTTTAGCTCCTTCTCACTCTCTTCCTTCATCTCCTCCTCTCTCTGTTCCTTCAGCTCCTCCTCTCTCTCTTCTTTTAGCTCCTTCTCTCTCTCTTCCTTTAGCTCCTCCTCTTTGTTTCTTCCTTCAGCTCCTTCTCTTCCTTTAGCTCCTCCTCCTCTCTCTGCTTCTTCAGCTCCTTTTCTCTCTCTTTCTTTAGCTCCTTCTCTCTCTCTTCCTTTAGCTCCTTCTCTGTTCCTTTAGCTCCTCCTCCTCTCTCTGCTTCTTCAGCTCCTTCTCTCTCTCTTCCTTTAGCTCCTTCTCTCTCTGTTCCTTTAGCTCCTTCTCTCTCTCTTCCTTTAGCTCCTCTTTCTGTTTCTTCAGCTCCTTCTCTCTCTCTTCCTTTAGCTCCTTCTCTCTCTGTTCCTTCAGCTCCTTCTCTCTCTCTTCCTTTAGCTCCTCCTTCTCTCTCTGCTTCTTCAACTCCTTCTCTCTCTCTTCCTTTAGCTCCTCCTCTTTCTGTTTCTTCCTTTAGCTCCTTCTCTTCCTTTAGCTCCTTCTCTCTCTCTTCCTTTAGCTCCTTCTCTGTTCCTTTAGCTCCTCCTCCTCTCTCTGCTTCTTCAGCTCCTTCTCTTTCTCTTCCTTTAGCTCCTTCTCTCTCTGTTTCCTCAGCTCCTTCTCTCTCTTCCTTCATCTCCTCCTTCTCTCTCTGTTTCTTCAGCTCCTTCTCTCTCTCTTCCTTTAGCTCCTTCTCTCTCTGTTCCTTTAGCTCATCCTCCTCTCTCTGCTTCTTCAGCTCCTTCTCTCTCTCTTCCTTTAGCTCCTCCTCCTCTCTCTGTTTCTTCAGCTCCTTCTCTCTCTGTTCCTTTAGCTCCTTCTCTCTCTCTTCATTTAGCTCCTTCTCTCTCTGTTCTTTTAGCTCCTTCTCTCTCTCTTCCTTTAGCTCCTTCTCTCTCTCTTCCTTTAGCTCCTCCTTCTCTCTCTGTTTCTTTAGCTCCTTCTCTCTCTCTTCCTTTAGCGCCTTCTCTGTCTTTTTCTTCAGCTCCTTCTCTCTCTGTTTCTTCAGCTCCTTCTCTCTCTCTTTCTTTACCTCCTTCTCTCTCTCTTCCTTTAGCTCCTTCTCTCTCTGTTCCTTTAGCTCCTTCTCTCTCTTCCTTTAGCGCCTTCTCTTTTTCTTAAGCTCCTTCTCTCTCTGTTTCTTCACCTCCTTCTCTCTCTCTTCCTTTAGCTCCTTCTCTCTCTGTTCCTTCAGCTCCTCCTCTCTCTTCCTTTAGCTCCTTCTCTCTCTGTTTCTTCAGCTCCTTCTCTCTCTCTTCCTTTAGCTTCTTCTCTTTCTGTTCCTTTAGCTCCTTCTCTCTCTGTTCCTTTAGCTCCTCCTCCTCTCTCTGCTTCTTCAGCTCCTCCTCCTCTCTCTTCCTTTAGCTCCTCCTCGTCTCTCTGTTTCTTCAGCTCCTTCTCTCTCTGTTCCTTTAGCTCCTTCTCTCTCTGTTCCTTTAGCTCCTTCTCTCTTCCTTTAGCTCCTTCTCTCTCTGTTCCTTTAGCTCCTCCTTCTCTCTCTGCTTCTTCAGCTCTTTCTCTCTCTCTTCCTTTAGCGCCTTCTCTATCTCTTCCTTCATCTCCTCCTTCTCTCTCTGTTCCTTTAGCTCCTTCTCTCTCTCTTCCTTTAGTTCTTCCTTCTCTCTCTGTTTCTTCAGCTCCTTCTCTCTCTCTTCATTTAGCTCCTTCTCTCTCTGTTCCTTTAGCTCCTTCTCTCTCTCTTCCTTTAGCGCCTTCTCTCTCTGCTTCTTCAGCTCCTTCTCTCTCTCTTCCTTTAGCTCCTTCTCTGTCTCTTCATTTAGCTCCTTCTCTCTCTGTTCCTTTAGCTCCTTCTCTCTCTCTTCCTTTAGCGCCTTCTCTCTCTGCTTCTTCAGCTCCTTCTCTCTCTCTTCCTTTAGCTCCTTCTCTCTCTGTTTCTTCGGCTCCTTCTCTCTCTCTTCCTTTAGCTCCTTCTCTCTCTCTTCCTTTAGCTCCTTCTCTCTCTGTTTCTTCGGCTCCTTCTCTCTCTCTTCCTTTAGCTCCTTCTCTCTCTCTTCCTTTAGCTCCTCCTCCTCTTTCTGTTTCTTCAGCTCCTCTCTCTTCCTTTAGCTCCTTCTCTCTCTGTTCCTTCAGCTCCTTCTCTCTCTCTTGCTTTACCTCCTCCTTCTCTCTCTGCTTCTTCAGCTCCTTCTCTCTCTCTTCCTTTAGCTCCTTCTCTTCCTTTAGCTCCTTCTCTCTCTCTTCCTTTAGCTCCTTCTCTGTTCCTTTAGCTCTTTCTCTTCCTTTAGCTCCTTCTCTCTCTTTTCCTTCAGCTCCTCCTCTCTCTCTTCTTTTAGCTCCTTCTGTCTCTGTTTCTTCAGCTACTTCTCTCTCTGTTCCTTTAGCTCCTCCTCCTCTCTTTGCTTCTTCAGCTCCTTCTCTCTCTCTTCCTTTAGCTCCTCCTCCTCTCTGTTTCTTCAGCTCCTTCTCTCTCTGTTCCTTTAGCTCCTTCTCTCTCTCATCCTTTAGCTCCTTCTCTCTCTGTTCCTTTAGCTCCTTCTCTCTCTCTTCCTTTAGCTCCTCCTCTTTCTGTTTCTTCAGCTCCTTCTCTCTCTCTTCCTTTAGCTCCTTCTCTGTTCCTTTAGCTCTTTCTCTTCCTTTAGCTCCTTCTCTCTCTTTTCCTTCAGCTCCTCCTCTCTCTCTTCTTTTAGCTCCTTCTGTCTCTGTTTCTTCAGCTACTTCTCTGTTCCTTTAGCTCCTCCTCCTCTCTTTGCTTCTTCAGCTCCTTCTCTCTCTCTTCCTTTAGCTCCTCCTCCTCTGTTTCTTCAGCTCCTTCTCTCTCTGTTCCTTTAGCTCCTTCTCTCTCTCATCCTTTAGCTCCTTCTCTCTCTGTTCCTTTAGCTCCTTCTCTCTCTCTTCCTTTAGCTCCTCCTCTTTCTGTTTCTTCAGCTCCTTCTCTCTCTCTTCCTTTAGCTCCTTCTCTCTCTTTTCCTTCAGCTCCTTCTCTCTCTCTTCCTTCAGCTCCTTCTCTCTCTCTTCCTTTACCTCCTCTTTCTCTCTCTGCTTCTTCAGCTCCTTCTCTCTCTCTTCCTTTAGCGCCTTCTCTCTGTTTCTTCAGCTCCTTCTCTCTCTGTTTCTTCAGCTCCTTCTCTCTCTCTTCCTTTAGCTCCTCCTCTTTCTGTTTCTTCCTTTAGCTCCTTCTCTTCCTTTAGCTCCTTCTCTCTCTCTTCCTTTAGCTCCTTCTCTATTCCTTTAGCTCCTCCTCCTCTCTCTGCTTCTTCAGCTCCTTCTCTTTCTCTTCCTTTAGCTCCTTCTCTCTCTGTTTCCTCAGCTCCTTCTCTCTCTCTTCCTTCATCTCCTCCTGCTCTCTCTGTTCCTTCAGCTCCTCCTCTCTCTCTTCTTTTAGCTCCTTCTCTCTCTGTTTCTTCAGCTCCTTCTCTCTCTCTTCCTTTAGCTCCTTCTCTTTCTTTTCCTTTAGCTCCTTCTCTCTCTGTTCCTTTAGCTCCTCCTCCTCTCTCTGCTTTTTCAGCTCCTTCTCTCTCTCTTCCTTTAGCTCCTCCTCCTCTCTGTGTTTCTTCAGCTCCTTCTCTCTCTGTTCTTTTAGCTCCTTCTCTCTCTCTTCATTTAGCTCCTTCTCTCTCTGTTCTTTTAGCTCCTTCTCTCTCTCTTCCTTTAGCTCCTTCTCTCTCTCTGTTTCTTCAGCTCCTTCTCTCTCTGTTCCTTTAGCTCCTTCTCTCTCTCATCCTTTAGCTCCTTCTCTCTCTCATCCTTTAGCTCCTTCTCTCTCTCTTCCTTTAGCTCCTCCTCTTTCTGTTTCTTCAGCTCCTTCTCTCTCTCTTCCTTTAGCACCTTCTCTCTCTTTTCCTTCAGCTCCTTCTCTCTCTCTTCCTTTAGCTCCTTCTCTCTCTCTTCCTTTACCTCCTCTTTCTCTCTCTGCTTCTTCAGCTCCTTCTCTCTCTCTTCCTTTAGCGCCTTCTCTCTCTTTTTCTTCAGCTCCTTCTCTCTCTGTTTCTTCAGCTCCTTTTCTCTCTCTTCCTTTAGCTCCTCCTCTTTCTGTTTCTTCCTTTAGCTCCTTCTCTTCCTTTAGCTCCTTCTCTCTCTCTTCCTTTAGCTCCTTCTCTATTCCTTTAGCTCCTCCTCCTCTCTCTGCTTCTTCAGCTCCTTCTCTTTCTCTTCCTTTAGCTCCTTCTCTCTCTCTTCCTTCATCTCCTCCTCCTCTCTCTGTTCCTTCAGCTCCTCCTCTCTCTCTTCTTTTAGCTCCTTCTCTCTCTGTTTCTTCAGCTCCTTCTCTCTCTCTTCCTTTAGCTCCTTCTCTTTTTGTTCCTTTAGCTCCTTCTCTCTCTGTTCCTTTAGCTCCTCCTCCTCTCTCTGCTTTTTCAGCTCCTTCTCTCTCTCTTCCTTTAGCTCCTCCTTCTCTCTCTGCTTCTTCAGCTCTTTCTCTCTCTCTTCCTTTAGCGCCTTCTCTCTCTTTTTCTTCAGCTCCTTCTCTCTCTGTTCCTTTAGCTCCTTCTCTCTCTCTTCCTTTAGCGCCTTCTCTCTCTTTTTCTTCAGCTCCTTCTCTCTCTGCTTCTTCAGCTCCTTCTCTCTCTCTTCCTTTAGCTCCTTCTCTCTCTCTTCCTTTAGCTCCTCCTCTTTCTGTTTCTTCAGCTCCTTCTCTCTCTCTTCCTTTAGCTCCTTCTCTCTCTCTTCCTTTAGCTCCTTCTCTCTCTGTTCCTTCAGCTCCTTCTCTCTCTCTTCCTTTAGCTCCTTCTCTCTCTCTTCCTTTAGCTCCTCCTTCTCTCTCTGCTTCTTCAACTCCTTCTCTCTCTCTTCCTTTAGCTCCTCCTCTTTCTGTTTCTTCCTTTAGCTCCTTCTCTCTCTCTTCCTTTAGCTCCTTCTCTGTTCCTTTAGCTCCTCCTCCTCTCTCTGCTTCTTCAGCTCCTTCTCTCTCTCTTCCTTTAGCTCCTTCTCTCTCTGTTCCTTTAGCTCCTTCTCTCTCTCTTCCTTTAGCTCCTCCTCTTTCTGTTTCTTCAGCTCCTTCTCTCTCTCTTCCTTTAGCTCCTTCTCTCTCTCTTCCTTTAGCTCCTTCTCTCTCTGTTCCTTCAGCTCCTTCTCTCTCTCTTCCTTTAGCTCCTCTCTCTCTTCCTTTAGCTCCTCCTTCTCTCTCTGCTTCTTCAACTCCTTCTCTCTCTCTTCCTTTAGCTCCTCCTCTTTCTGTTTCTTCCTTTAGCTCCTTCTCTTCCTTTTGCTCCTTCTCTCTCTCTTCCTTTAGCTTTTTCTCTTTTCCTTTAGCTCCTCCTCCTCTCTGCTTCTTCAGCTCCTTCTCTTTCTCTTCCTTTAGCTCCTTCTCTCTCTGTTTCTTTAGCTCCTTCTCACTCTCTTCCTTCATCTCCTCCTCCTCTCTCTGTTCCTTCAGCTCCTCCTCTCTCTCTTCTTTTAGCTCCTTCTCTCTCTCTTCCTTTAGCTCCTCCTCTTTGTTTCTTCCTTCAGCTCCTTCTCTTCCTTTAGCTCCTCCTCCTCTCTCTGCTTCTTCAGCTCCTTCTCTCTCTCTTTCTTTAGCTCCTTCTCTCTCTCTTCCTTTAGCTCCTCCTTCTCTCTCTGCTTCTTCAGCTCCTTCTCTCTCTGTTTCTTCAGCTCCTTCTCTCTCTCTTCCTTTAGCTCCTCCTCTTTCTGTTTCTTCCTTTAGCTCCTTCTCTCTCTCTTCCTTTAGCTCCTTCTCTGTTCCTTTAGCTCCTCCTCCTCTCTCTGCTTCTTCAGCTCCTTCTCTCTCTCTTCCTTTAGCTCCTTCTCTCTCTGTTCCTTTAGCTCCTTCTCTCTCTCTTCCTTTAGCTCCTTCTCTCTCTGTTTCTTCAGCTCCTTCTCTCTCTCTTCCTTTAGCTCCTTCTCTCTCTGTTCCTTCAGCTCCTCCTCTCTCTCTTACTTTAGCTCCTTCTCTCTCTGTTTCTTCAGCTCCTTCTCTCTCTCTTCCTTTAGCTCCTTCTCTTTCTGTTCCTTTAGCTCCTTCTCTCTCTGTTCCTTTAGCTGCTCCTCCTCTCTCTGCTTCTTCAGCTCCTTCTCTCTCTCTTCCTTTAGCTCCTCCTCTCTCTCTTCATTTAGCTCCTTCTCTCTCTGTTCCTTTAGCTCCTTCTCTCTCTCTTCCTTTAGCTCCTTCTCTCTCTGTTCCTTCAGCTCCTTCTCTCTCTTCCTTTAGCTCCTTCTCTCTCTCTTCCTTTAGCTCCTCCTTCTCTCTCTGCTTCTTCAGCTCTTTCTCTCTCTCTTCCTTTAGCGCCTTCTCTCTCTTTTTCTTCAGCTCCTTCTCTCTCTGTTTCTTCAGCTCCTTCTCTCTCTCTTCCTTTAGCTCCTTCTCTCTCTGTTCCTTTAGCTCCTTCTCTCTCTCTTCCTTTAGCTCCTCCTTCTCTCTCTGTTTCTTCAGCTCCTTCTCTCTCTCTTCATTTAGATACTGCTCTCTCTGTTCCTTTAGCTCCTTCTCTCTCTTCCTTTAGCGCCTTCTCTCTCTTTTTCTTCAGCTCCTTCTCTCTCTGCTTCTTCAGCTCCTTCTCTCTCTGCTTCTTCAGCTCCTTCTCTCTCTCTTCCTTTAGCTCCTTCTCTCTCTGTTCCTTTAGCTCCTTCTCTCTCTCTTCCTTTAGCTCCTTCTCTCTCTGTTTCTTCGGCTCTGTCTCTCTCTCTTCCTTTAGCTCCTTCTCTCTCTCTTCCTTTAGCTCCTCCTCCTCTTTCTGTTTCTTCAGCTCCTTCTCTCTCTCTTCCTTTAGCTCCTTCTCTCTCTCTTCCTTTAGCTCCTTCTCTCTCTGTTCCTTCAGCTCCTTCTCTCTCTCGTCCTTTAGCTCCTTCTCTCTCTCTTCCTTCAGCTCCTCCTCTTTGTTTCTTCCTTCAGCTCATTCTCTTCCTTTTGATCCTTCTCTCTCTCTTCCTTTAGCTTCTTCTCTTTTCCTTTAGCTCCTCCTCTCTCTGCTTCTTCAGCTCCTTCTCTCTCTGTTCCTTTAGCTCCTTCTCTCTCTGTTCCTTCAGCTCCTCCTCTCTCTGTTTCTTCAGCTCCTTCTCTCTCTCTTCCTTTAGCTCCTTCTCTTTCTGTTCCTTTAGCTCCTTCTCTCTCTGTTCCTTTAGCTCCTCCTCCTCTCTCTGCTTCTTCAGCTCCTTCTCTCTCTCTTCCTTCAGCTCCTTCTCTCTCTCTTCCTTTAGCTCCTCCTTCTCTCTCTGCTTCTTCAACTCCTTCTCTCTCTCTTCCTTTAGCTCCTCCTCTTTCTGTTTCTTCCTTTAGCTCCTTCTCTTCCTTTTGCTCCTTCTCTCTCTCTTCCTTTAGCTTTTTCTCTTTTCCTTTAGCTCCTCCTCCTCTCTCTGCTTCTTCAGCTCCTTCTCTTTCTCTTCCTTTAGCTCCTTCTCTCTCTGTTTCTTTAGCTCCTTCTCACTCTCTTCCTTCATCTCCTCCTCCTCTCTCTGTTCCTTCAGCTCCTCCTCTCTCTCTTCTTTTAGCTCCTTCTCTCTCTCTTCCTTTAGCTCCTCCTCTTTGTTTCTTCCTTCAGCTCCTTCTCTTCCTTTAGCTCCTCCTCCTCTCTCTGCTTCTTCAGCTCCTTCTCTCTCTCTTTCTTTAGCTCCTTCTCTCTCTCTTCCTTTAGCTCCTCCTTCTCTCTCTGCTTCTTCAGCTCCTTCTCTCTCTGTTTCTTCAGCTCCTTCTCTCTCTCTTCCTTTAGTTTCTCCTCTTTCTGTTTCTTCCTTTAGCTCCTTCTCTCTCTCTTCCTTTAGCTCCTTCTCTGTTCCTTTAGCTCCTCCTCCTCTCTCTGCTTCTTCAGCTGCTTCTCTCTCTCTTCCTTTAGCTCCTTCTCTCTCTGTTCCTTTAGCTCCTTCTCTCTCTCTTCCTTTAGCTCCTTCTCTCTCTGTTTCTTCAGCTCCTTCTCTCTCTCTTCCTTTAGCTCCTTCTCTCTCTGTTCCTTCAGCTCCTCCTCTCTCTCTTACTTTAGCTCCTTCTCTCTCTGTTTCTTCAGCTCCTTCTCTCTCTCTTCCTTTAGCTCCTTCTCTCTCTGTTTCCTCAGCTCCTTCTCTCTCTTCCTTCATCTCCTCCTTCTCTCTCTGTTTCTTCAGCTCCTTCTCTCTCTCTTCCTTTAGCTCCTTCTCTCTCTGTTCCTTTAGCTCATCCTCCTCTCTCTGCTTCTTCAGCTCCTTCTCTCTCTCTTCCTTTAGCTCCTCCTCCTCTCTCTGTTTCTTCAGCTCCTTCTCTCTCTGTTCCTTTAGCTCCTTCTCTCTCTCTTCATTTAGCTCCTTCTCTCTCTGTTCTTTTAGCTCCTTCTCTCTCTCTTCCTTTAGCTCCTTCTCTCTCTCTTCCTTTAGCTCCTCCTTCTCTCTCTGTTTCTTTAGCTCCTTCTCTCTCTCTTCCTTTAGCGCCTTCTCTGTCTTTTTCTTCAGCTCCTTCTCTCTCTGTTTCTTCAGCTCCTTCTCTCTCTCTTTCTTTACCTCCTTCTCTCTCTCTTCCTTTAGCTCCTTCTCTCTCTGTTCCTTTAGCTCCTTCTCTCTCTTCCTTTAGCGCCTTCTCTTTTTCTTAAGCTCCTTCTCTCTCTGTTTCTTCACCTCCTTCTCTCTCTCTTCCTTTAGCTCCTTCTCTCTCTGTTCCTTCAGCTCCTCCTCTCTCTTCCTTTAGCTCCTTCTCTCTCTGTTTCTTCAGCTCCTTCTCTCTCTCTTCCTTTAGCTTCTTCTCTTTCTGTTCCTTTAGCTCCTTCTCTCTCTGTTCCTTTAGCTCCTCCTCCTCTCTCTGCTTCTTCAGCTCCTCCTCCTCTCTCTTCCTTTAGCTCCTCCTCCTCTCTCTGTTTCTTCAGCTCCTTCTCTCTCTGTTCCTTTAGCTCCTTCTCTCTCTGTTCCTTTAGCTCCTTCTCTCTTCCTTTAGCTCCTTCTCTCTCTGTTCCTTTAGCTCCTCCTTCTCTCTCTGCTTCTTCAGCTCTTTCTCTCTCTCTTCCTTTAGCGCCTTCTCTATCTCTTCCTTCATCTCCTCCTTCTCTCTCTGTTCCTTTAGCTCCTTCTCTCTCTCTTCCTTTAGTTCTTCCTTCTCTCTCTGTTTCTTCAGCTCCTTCTCTCTCTCTTCATTTAGCTCCTTCTCTCTCTGTTCCTTTAGCTCCTTCTCTCTCTCTTCCTTTAGCGCCTTCTCTCTCTGCTTCTTCAGCTCCTTCTCTCTCTCTTCCTTTAGCTCCTTCTCTGTCTCTTCATTTAGCTCCTTCTCTCTCTGTTCCTTTAGCTCCTTCTCTCTCTCTTCCTTTAGCGCCTTCTCTCTCTGCTTCTTCAGCTCCTTCTCTCTCTCTTCCTTTAGCTCCTTCTCTCTCTCTTCCTTTAGCTCCTTCTCTCTCTGTTTCTTCGGCTCCTTCTCTCTCTCTTCCTTTAGCTCCTTCTCTCTCTGTTCCTTTAGCTCCTCCTCCTCTCTCTGCTTCTTCAGCTCCTCCTCCTCTCTCTTCCTTTAGCTCCTCCTCCTCTCTCTGTTTCTTCAGCTCCTTCTCTCTCTGTTCCTTTAGCTCCTTCTCTCTCTGTTCCTTTAGCTCCTTCTCTCTTCCTTTAGCTCCTTCTCTCTCTGTTCCTTTAGCTCCTCCTTCTCTCTCTGCTTCTTCAGCTCTTTCTCTCTCTCTTCCTTTAGCGCCTTCTCTATCTCTTCCTTCATCTCCTCCTTCTCTCTCTGTTCCTTTAGCTCCTTCTCTCTCTCTTCCTTTAGTTCTTCCTTCTCTCTCTGTTTCTTCAGCTCCTTCTCTCTCTCTTCATTTAGCTCCTTCTCTCTCTGTTCCTTTAGCTCCTTCTCTCTCTCTTCCTTTAGCGCCTTCTCTCTCTGCTTCTTCAGCTCCTTCTCTCTCTCTTCCTTTAGCTCCTTCTCTGTCTCTTCATTTAGCTCCTTCTCTCTCTGTTCCTTTAGCTCCTTCTCTCTCTCTTCCTTTAGCGCCTTCTCTCTCTGCTTCTTCAGCTCCTTCTCTCTCTCTTCCTTTAGCTCCTTCTCTCTCTCTTCCTTTAGCTCCTTCTCTCTCTGTTTCTTCGGCTCCTTCTCTCTCTCTTCCTTTAGCTCCTTCTCTCTCTCTTCCTTTAGCTCCTTCTCTCTCTGTTTCTTCGGCTCCTTCTCTCTCTCTTCCTTTAGCTCCTTCTCTCTCTCTTCCTTTAGCTCCTCCTCCTCTTTCTGTTTCTTCAGCTCCTCTCTCTTCCTTTAGCTCCTTCTCTCTCTGTTCCTTCAGCTCCTTCTCTCTCTCTTGCTTTACCTCCTCCTTCTCTCTCTGCTTCTTCAGCTCCTTCTCTCTCTCTTCCTTTAGCTCCTTCTCTTCCTTTAGCTCCTTCTCTCTCTCTTCCTTTAGCTCCTTCTCTGTTCCTTTAGCTCTTTCTCTTCCTTTAGCTCCTTCTCTCTCTTTTCCTTCAGCTCCTCCTCTCTCTCTTCTTTTAGCTCCTTCTGTCTCTGTTTCTTCAGCTACTTCTCTCTCTGTTCCTTTAGCTCCTCCTCCTCTCTTTGCTTCTTCAGCTCCTTCTCTCTCTCTTCCTTTAGCTCCTCCTCCTCTCTGTTTCTTCAGCTCCTTCTCTCTCTGTTCCTTTAGCTCCTTCTCTCTCTCATCCTTTAGCTCCTTCTCTCTCTGTTCCTTTAGCTCCTTCTCTCTCTCTTCCTTTAGCTCCTCCTCTTTCTGTTTCTTCAGCTCCTTCTCTCTCTCTTCCTTTAGCTCCTTCTCTCTCTTTTCCTTCAGCTCCTTCTCTCTCTCTTCCTTCAGCTCCTTCTCTCTCTCTTCCTTTACCTCCTCTTTCTCTCTCTGCTTCTTCAGCTCCTTCTCTCTCTCTTCCTTTAGCGCCTTCTCTCTGTTTCTTCAGCTCCTTCTCTCTCTGTTTCTTCAGCTCCTTCTCTCTCTCTTCCTTTAGCTCCTCCTCTTTCTGTTTCTTCCTTTAGCTCCTTCTCTTCCTTTAGCTCCTTCTCTCTCTCTTCCTTTAGCTCCTTCTCTATTCCTTTAGCTCCTCCTCCTCTCTCTGCTTCTTCAGCTCCTTCTCTTTCTCTTCCTTTAGCTCCTTCTCTCTCTGTTTCCTCAGCTCCTTCTCTCTCTCTTCCTTCATCTCCTCCTGCTCTCTCTGTTCCTTCAGCTCCTCCTCTCTCTCTTCTTTTAGCTCCTTCTCTCTCTGTTTCTTCAGCTCCTTCTCTCTCTCTTCCTTTAGCTCCTTCTCTTTCTTTTCCTTTAGCTCCTTCTCTCTCTGTTCCTTTAGCTCCTCCTCCTCTCTCTGCTTTTTCAGCTCCTTCTCTCTCTCTTCCTTTAGCTCCTCCTCCTCTCTGTGTTTCTTCAGCTCCTTCTCTCTCTGTTCTTTTAGCTCCTTCTCTCTCTCTTCATTTAGCTCCTTCTCTCTCTGTTCTTTTAGCTCCTTCTCTCTCTCTTCCTTTAGCTCCTTCTCTCTCTCTGTTTCTTCAGCTCCTTCTCTCTCTGTTCCTTTAGCTCCTTCTCTCTCTCATCCTTTAGCTCCTTCTCTCTCTCATCCTTTAGCTCCTTCTCTCTCTCTTCCTTTAGCTCCTCCTCTTTCTGTTTCTTCAGCTCCTTCTCTCTCTCTTCCTTTAGCACCTTCTCTCTCTTTTCCTTCAGCTCCTTCTCTCTCTCTTCCTTTAGCTCCTTCTCTCTCTCTTCCTTTACCTCCTCTTTCTCTCTCTGCTTCTTCAGCTCCTTCTCTCTCTCTTCCTTTAGCGCCTTCTCTCTCTTTTTCTTCAGCTCCTTCTCTCTCTGTTTCTTCAGCTCCTTTTCTCTCTCTTCCTTTAGCTCCTCCTCTTTCTGTTTCTTCCTTTAGCTCCTTCTCTTCCTTTAGCTCCTTCTCTCTCTCTTCCTTTAGCTCCTTCTCTATTCCTTTAGCTCCTCCTCCTCTCTCTGCTTCTTCAGCTCCTTCTCTTTCTCTTCCTTTAGCTCCTTCTCTCTCTCTTCCTTCATCTCCTCCTCCTCTCTCTGTTCCTTCAGCTCCTCCTCTCTCTCTTCTTTTAGCTCCTTCTCTCTCTGTTTCTTCAGCTCCTTCTCTCTCTCTTCCTTTAGCTCCTTCTCTTTTTGTTCCTTTAGCTCCTTCTCTCTCTGTTCCTTTAGCTCCTCCTCCTCTCTCTGCTTTTTCAGCTCCTTCTCTCTCTCTTCCTTTAGCTCCTCCTTCTCTCTCTGCTTCTTCAGCTCTTTCTCTCTCTCTTCCTTTAGCGCCTTCTCTCTCTTTTTCTTCAGCTCCTTCTCTCTCTGTTCCTTTAGCTCCTTCTCTCTCTCTTCCTTTAGCGCCTTCTCTCTCTTTTTCTTCAGCTCCTTCTCTCTCTGCTTCTTCAGCTCCTTCTCTCTCTCTTCCTTTAGCTCCTTCTCTCTCTCTTCCTTTAGCTCCTCCTCTTTCTGTTTCTTCAGCTCCTTCTCTCTCTCTTCCTTTAGCTCCTTCTCTCTCTCTTCCTTTAGCTCCTTCTCTCTTTGTTCCTTCAGCTCCTTCTCTCTCTCTTCCTTTAGCTCCTTCTCTCTCTCTTCCTTTAGCTCCTCCTTCTCTCTCTGCTTCTTCAACTCCTTCTCTCTCTCTTCCTTTAGCTCCTCCTCTTTCTTTTTCTTCCTTTAGCTCCTTCTCTTCCTTTTGCTCCTTCTCTCTCTCTTCCTTTAGCTTTTTCTCTTTTCCTTTAGCTCCTCCTCCTCTCTCTGCTTCTTCAGCTCCTTCTCTTTCTCTTCCTTTAGCTCCTTCTCTCTCTGTTTCTTTAGCTCCTTCTCACTCTCTTCCTTCATCTCCTCCTCCTCTCTCTGTTCCTTCAGCTCCTCCTCTCTCTCTTCTTTTAGCTCCTTCTCTCTCTCTTCCTTTAGCTCCTCCTCTTTGTTTCTTCCTTCAGCTCCTTCTCTTCCTTTAGCTCCTCCTCCTCTCTCTGCTTCTTCAGCTCCTTCTCTCTCTCTTTCTTTAGCTCCTTCTCTCTCTCTTCCTTTAGCTCCTCCTTCTCTCTCTGCTTCTTCAGCTCCTTCTCTCTCTGTTTCTTCAGCTCCTTCTCTCTCTCTTCCTTTAGCTCCTCCTCTTTCTGTTTCTTCCTTTAGCTCCTTCTCTCTCTCTTCCTTTAGCTCCTTCTCTGTTCCTTTAGCTCCTCCTCCTCTCTCTGCTTCTTCAGCTCCTTCTCTCTCTCTTCCTTTAGCTCCTCTCTCTCTTCCTTTAGCTCCTTCTCTTCCTTTAGCTCCTTCTCTCTCTCTTCCTTTAGCTCCTTCTCTATTCCTTTAGCTCCTCCTCCTCTCTCTGCTTCTTCAGCTCCTTCTCTTTCTCTTCCTTTAGCTCCTTCTCTCTCTCTTCCTTCATCTCCTCCTCCTCTCTCTGTTCCTTCAGCTCCTTCTCTCTCTCTTCCTTTAGCTCCTTCTCTCTCTCTTCCTTTAGCTCCTTCCCTCTCTCTTCCTTTAGCTCCTTCTCTCTCTGTTCCTTCAGCTCCTTCTCTCTCTCTTCCTTTAGCTCCTTCTCTCTCTTCCTTTAGCTCCTTCTCTCTCTGTTTCTTCAGCTCGTCCTCTTTCTGTTTCTTCCTTTAGCTCCTTCTCTCTCTCTTCCTTTAGCTCCTTCTCTGTTCCTTTAGCTCCTCCTCCTCTCTCTGCTTCTTCAGCTCCTTCTCTCTCTCTTCCTTCATCTCCTCCTCCTCTCTCTCATCCTTTAGCTCCTTCTCTCTCTTTTTCTTCAGCTCCTTCTCTCTCTGTTCCTTTAGCTCCTTCTCTCTCTCTTCCTTTAGCTCCTCCTCCTCTCTCTGCTTCTTCAGCTCCTTCTCTCTCTCTTCCTTTAGCTCCTTCTCTCTGTTTCTTCAGCTCCTTCTCTCTCTCTTCCTTTAGCTCCTTCTCTCTCTCTTCTTTTAGCTCCTTCTCTCTCTGTTTCTTCAGCTCCTTCTCTCTCTTTTCCTTTAGCTCCTTCTCTTTCTGTTCCTTTAGCTCCTTCTCTCTCTCTTCCTTTAGCTCCTCCTCCTCTCTCTGCTTCTTCAGCTCCTTCTCTCTTCTCTTCGTTTAGCTCCTCCTCTCTCTGTTTCTTCAGCTCCTTCTCTCTCTCTTCCTTTAGCGCCTTCTCTCTCTTTTTCTTCAGCTCCTTCTCTCTCTGTTCCTTCAGCTCCTCCTCTCTCTCTTGTTTTAGCTCCTTCTCTCTCTGTTTCTTCAGCTCCTTCTCTCTCTTTTCCTTTAGCTCCTTCTCTTTCTGTTCCTTTAGCTCCTTCTCTCTCTCTTCCTTTAGCTCCTCCTCCTCTCTCTGCTTCTTCAGCTCCTTCTCTCTTCTCTTCGTTTAGCGCCTTCTCTCTCTTTTTCTTCAGCTCCTCCTCTCTCTGCTTCTTCAGCTCCTTCTCTCTCTCTTCCTTTAGCGCCTTCTCTCTCTTTTTCTTCAGCTCCTCCTCTCTCTGTTTCTTCAGCTCCTTCTCTCTCTCTTCCTTTAGCTCCTTCTCTCTCTGTTCCTTTAGCTCCTTCTCTCTCTCTTCCTTTTGCTCCTCCTCCTCTCTCTGTTTATTCAGCTCCTTCTCTCTCTCTTCCTTTAGCTCCTTCTCTCTCTGTTCCTTTAGCTCCTTCTCTCTCTCTTCCTTTAGCTCCTTTTCTCTGTTTCTTTAGCTCCTTCTCTCTCTCTTCCTTTAGCTCCTCCTCTTTCTTTTTCTTCCTTTAGCTCCTTCTCTTCCTTTAGCTCCTTCTCTCTCTCTTCCTTTAGCTCCTTCTCTGTTCCTTTAGCTCCTTCTCCTCTCTCTGCTTCTTCAGCTCCTTCTCTTTATCTTCCTTTAGCTCCTTCTCTCTCTGTTTCCTCAGCTCCTTCTCTCTCTCTTCCTTCAGTTCCTCCTCTCTCTCTTCTTTTAGCTCCTTCTGTCTCTGTTCAGCTCCTTCTCTCTCTCTTCCTTTAGCTCCTTCTCTTTCTGTTCCTTTAGCTCCTTCTCTCTCTGTTCCTTTAGCTCCTCCTCCTCTCTCTTTTTTTTCAGCTCCTTCTCTCTCTTTTCCTTTAGCTCCTTCTCTCTCTCTTCCTTTAGCGCCTTCTCTCTCTTTTTCTTCAGCTCCTTCTCTCTCTGTTCCTTCAGCTCCTTCTCTCTCTCTTCCTTTAGCTCCTTCTCTCTCTCTTCCTTTAGCTCCTCCTTCTCTCTCTGCTTCTTCAGCTCCTTCTCTCTCTCTTCCTTTAGCTCCTCCTCTTTCTGTTTCTTCCTTTAGATCCTTCTCTTCCTTTAGCTCCTTCTCTCTCTCTTCCTTTAGCTCCTTCTCTGTTCCTTTAGCTCCTTCTCCTCTCTCTGCTTCTTCAGCTCCTTCTCTTTATCTTCCTTTAGCTCCTTCTCTCTCTGTTTCCTCAGCTCCTTCTCTCTCTCTTCCTTCGTCTCCTCCTCCTCTCTCTGTTCCTTCAGTTCCTCCTCTCTCTCTTCTTTTAGCTCCTTCTGTCTCTGTTTCTTCAGCTCCTTCTCTCTCTCTTCCTTTAGCTCCTTCTCTTTCTGTTCCTTTAGCTCCTTCTCTCTTTGTTCCTTTAGCTCCTCCTCCTCTCTCTGCTTCTTCAGCTCCTCTCTCTCTTCCTTTAGCTCCTCCTCCTCTCTCTGTTTCTTCAGCTCCTTCTCTCTCTGTTCCTTTAGCTCCTTCTCTCTCTCTTCATTTAGCTCCTTCTCTCTCTCTTCCTTTAGCTCCTTCTCTCTCTCTTCCTTTAGCTCCTCCTTCTCTCTCTGCTTCTTCAGCTCCTTCTCTCTCTCTTCCTTTAGCGCCTTCTCTCTCTTTTTCTTCAGCTCCTTCTCTCTCTGTTTCTTCAGCTCCTTCTCTCTTTCTTCCTTTAGCTCCTTCTCCCTCTTTTCCTTTAGCTCCTTCTCTCTCTCTTCCTTTAGCTCCTCCTCCTCTCTCTGCTTCTTCAGCTCCTTCTCTCTCTCTTCCTTTAGCTCCTTCTCTCTGTTTCTTCAGCTCCTTCTCTCTCTCTTCCTTTAGCTCCTTCTCTCTCTGTTCCTTTAGCTCCTTCTCTCTCTCTTCCTTTAGCGCCTTCTCTCTTTTTATTCAGCTCCTTCTCTCTCTGTTTCTTCAGCTCCTTCTCTCTCTCTTCCTTTAGCTCCTTCTCTCTCTGTTCCTTCAGCTCCTCCTCTCTCTCTTCTTTTAGCTCCTTCTCTCTCTGTTTCTTCAGCTCCTTCTCTCTCTCTTCCTTTAGCTCCTTCTCTTTGTTCCTTTAACTCCTTCTCTCTCTGTTCCTTTAGCTCCTCCTCCTCTCTCTGCTTCTTCAGCTCCTTCTCTCTCTCTTCGTTTAGCTCCTCCTCCTCTCTCTGTTTCTTCAGCTCCTTCTCTCTCTCTTCCTTTAGCTCCTTCTCTCTCTGTTCCTTTAGCTCCTTCTCTCTCTCTTCCTTTAGCGCCTTCTCTCTCTTTTTCTTCAGCTCCTTCTCTCTCTGTTTCTTCAGCTCCTTCTCTCTCTCTTCCTTTAGCTCCTTCTCTCTCTGTTCCTTTAGCTCCTTCTCTCTCTCTTCCTTTAGCTCCTCCTCCTCTCTCTGTTTCTTCAGCTCCTTCTCTCTCTCTTCCTTTAGCTCCTTTTCTCTCTGTTCCTTTAGCTCCTTCTCTCTCTCTTCCTTTAGCTCCTCCTCCTCTCTCTGCTTCTTCAGCTCCTTCTCTCTCTCTTCCTTTAGCTCCTTCTCTCTCTCTTCCTTTAGCTCCTCCTCCTCCTCTCTTTGTTTCTTCAGCTCCTTCTCTCTTCCTTTAGCTCCTTCTCTCTCTGTTCCTTCAGCTCCTTCTCTCTCTCTTCCTTTAGCTCCTTCTCTCTCTCTTCCTTTAGCTCCTTCTCTGTTCCTTTAGCTCCTTCTCCTCTCTCTGCTTCTTCAGCTCCTTCTCTTTATCTTCCTTTAGCTCCTTCTCTCTCTGTTTCCTCAGCTCCTTCTCTCTCTTCCTTCAGTTCCTCCTCTCTCTCTTCTTTTAGCTCCTTCTGTCTCTGTTTCTTCAGCTCCTTCTCTCTCTCTTCCTTTAGCTCCTTCTCTTTCTGTTCCTTTAGCTCCTTCTCTCTCTTCCTTCATCTCCTCCTCCTCTCTCTGTTCCTTCAGTTCCTCCTCTCTCTCTTCTTTTAGCTCCTTCTGTCTCTGTTTCTTCAGCTCCTTCTCTCTCTCTTCCTTTAGCTCCTTCTCTTTCTGTTCCTTTAGCTCCTTCTCTCTCTGTTCCTTTAGCTCCTCCTCCTCTCTCTGCTTCTTCAGCTCCTCTCTCTCTTCCTTTAGCTCCTCCTCCTCTCTCTGTTTCTTCAGCTCCTTCTCTCTCTGTTCCTTTAGCTCCTTCTCTCTCTCTTCCTTTAGCTCCTTCTCTCTCTCTTCCTTTAGCTCCTTCTCTCTCTCTTCCTTTAGCTCCTCCTTCTCTCTCTGCTTCTTCAGCTCCTTCTCTCTCTCTTCCTTTAGCGCCTTCTCTCTCTTTTTCTTCAGCTCCTTTTCTCTCTGTTTCTTCAGCTCCTTCTCTCTTTCTTCCTTTAGCTCCTTCTCTCTGTTTCTTCAGCTCCTTCTCTCTCTCTTCCTTTAGCTCCGTCTCTCTCTCTTCCTTTAGCTCCTTCTCTCTCTCTTCCTTTAGCTCCTCCTCCTCTCTCTGCTTCTTCAGCTCCTTCTCTCTCTCTTCCTTTAGCTCCTTCTCTCTGTTTCTTCAGCTCCTTCTCTCTCTCTTCCTTTAGCTCCTTCTCTCTCTGTTCCTTTAGCTCCTTCTCTCTCTCTTCCTTTAGTGCCTTCTCTCTCTTTTTATTCAGCTCCTTCTCTCTCTGTTTCTTCAGCTCCTTCTCTCTCTCTTCCTTTAGCTCCTTCTCTCTGTTCCTTCAGCTCCTCCTCTCTCTCTTCTTTTAGCTCCTTCTCTCTCTGTTTCTTCAGCTCCTTCTCTCTCTCTTCCTTTAGCTCCTTCTCTTTCTGTTCCTTTAACTCCTTCTCTCTCTCTGTTCCTTTAGCTCCTCCTCCTCTCTCTGCTTCTTCAGCTCCTTCTCTCTCTCTTCGTTTAGCTCCTCCTCCTCTCTCTGTTTCTTCAGCTCCTTCTCTCTCTCTTCCTTTAGCTCCTTTTCTCTCTGTTCCTTTAGCTCCTTCTCTCTCTCTTCCTTTAGCTCCTCCTCCTCTCTCTGCTTCTTCAGCTCCTTCTCTCTCTCTTCCTTTAGCTCCTTCTCTCTCTCTTCCTTTAGCTCCTCCTCCTCCTCTCTTTGTTTCTTCAGCTCCTTCTCTCTTCCTTTAGCTCCTTCTCTCTCTGTTCCTTCAGCTCCTTCTCTCTCTCTTCCTTTAGCTCCTTCTCTCTCTCTTCCTTTAGCTCCTTCTCTGTTCCTTTAGCTCCTTCTCCTCTCTCTGCTTCTTCAGCTCCTTCTCTTTATCTTCCTTTAGCTCCTTCTCTCTCTGTTTCCTCAGCTCCTTCTCTCTCTTCCTTCAGTTCCTCCTCTCTCTCTTCTTTTAGCTCCTTCTGTCTCTGTTTCTTCAGCTCCTTCTCTCTCTCTTCCTTTAGCTCCTTCTCTTTCTGTTCCTTTAGCTCCTTCTCTCTCTCTTCCTTCATCTCCTCCTCCTCTCTCTGTTCCTTCAGTTCCTCCTCTCTCTCTTCTTTTAGCTCCTTCTGTCTCTGTTTCTTCAGCTCCTTCTCTCTCTCTTCCTTTAGCTCCTTCTCTTTCTGTTCCTTTAGCTCCTTCTCTCTCTGTTCCTTTAGCTCCTCCTCCTCTCTCTGCTTCTACAGCTCCTCTCTCTCTTCCTTTAGCTCCTTCTCTCTCTTTTCTTTTAGCTCCTTCTCTCTCTCTTCCTTTAGCTCCTCCTCCTCTCTCTGTTCCTTTAGCTCCTTCTCTCTCTCTTCCTTTAGCGCCTTCTCTCTCTTTTTCTTCAGCTCCTTCTCTCTCTGTTTCTTCAGCTCCTTCTCTCTCTCTTCCTTTAGCTCCTTCTCTCTCTGTTCCTTCAGCTCCTCCTCTCTCTCTTCTTTTAGCTCCTTCTCTCTCTGTTTCTTCAGCTCCTTCTCTCTCTGTTCCTTTAGCTCCTTCTCTTTCTGTTCCTTTAGCTCCTTCTCTTTCTGTTCCTTTAGCTCCTCCTCCTCTCTCTGCTTCTTCAGCTCCTTCTCTCTCTCTTCGTTTAGCTCCTCCTCTCTCTGTTTCTTCAGCTCCTTCTCTCTCTCTTCCTTTAGCTCCTTCTCTCTCTTCCTTTAGCTCCTTCTCTCTCTTCCTTTAGCTCCTCCTTCTCTCTCTGCTTCTTCAGCTCTTTCTCTTTCTCTTCCTTTAGCGCCTTCTCTCTTTTTCTTCAGCTCCTTCTCTCTCTGTTTCTTCAGCTCCTTCTCTCTCTCTTCCTTTAGCTCCTTCTCTCTCTGTTCCTTTAGCTCCTTCTCTCTCTCTTCCTTTAGCTCCTCCTTCTCTCTCTGTTTCTTCAGCTCCTCTCTTCATTTAGCTCCTTCTCTCTCTGTTCCTTTAGCTCCTTCTCTCTCTCTTCCTTTAGCGCCTTCTCTCTCTTTTTCTTCAGCTCCTTCTCTCTCTGCTTCTTCAGCTCCTTCTCTCTCTCTTCCTTTAGCTCCTTCTCTTTCTGCTCCTTTAGCTCCTTCTCTCTCTGTTCCTTTAGCTCCTCCTCCTCTCTCTGCTTCTTCAGCTCCTTCTCTCTCTCTTCCTTTAGCTCCTCCTCCTCTCTCTGTTTCTTCAGCTCCTTCTCTCTCTCTTCCTTTAGCTCCTTCTCTCTCTTTTTCTTCAGCTCCTTCTCTCTCTGTTTCTTCAGCTCCTTCTCTCTCTCTTCCTTTAGCTCCTTTTCTTTCTGTTCCTTTAGCTCCTTCTCTCTCTCTTCCTTTAGCTCCTCTCTCTGTTCCTTTAGCTCCTCCTCCTCTCTCTGCTTCTTCAGCTCCTTCTCTCTCTCTTCCTTTAGCTCCTCCTCCTCCTCTCTTTGTTTCTTCAGCTCCTTCTCTCTCTCTTCCTTTAGCTCCTTCTCTCTCTGTTCCTTTAGCTCCTTCTCTCCCTCTTCCTTTAGCTCCTTCTCTATCTTTTCCTTTAGCTCCTCCTCTTCTCTCTGCTTCTTCAGCTCCTTCTCTCTCTCTTCCTTTAGCTCCTTCTCTCTCTGCTTCTTCAGCTCCTTCTCTCTCTCTTCCTTTAGCTCCTTCTCTCTCTTCCTTTAGCTCCTTCTCTCTCTCTTCCTTTAGCTCCTTCTCTCTCTCTTCCTTTAGCTCCTCCTTCTCTCTCTTTTTCTTCAGCTCCTTCTCTCTCTTCTTCTTCAGCTCCTTCTCTCTCTCTTCCTTCAGCTTCTTCTCTCTCTCTTCCTTTAGCTCCTTCTCTTTCTGCTCCTTTAGCTCCTTCTCTCTCTGTTCCTTTAGCTCCTCCTCCTCTCTCTGCTTCTTCAGCTCCTTCTCTCTCTCTTCCTTTAGCTCCTCCTCCTCTCTCTGTTTCTTCAGCTCCTTCTCTCTCTGCTTCTTCAGCTCCTTCTCTCTCTCTTCCTTTAGCTCCTTCTCTCTCTTCCTTTAGCTCCTTCTCTCTCTCTTCCTTTAGCTCCTTCTCTCTCTCTTCCTTTAGCTCCTCCACCTTCTCTTCCTTTAGCTCCTTCTCTCTCTCTTCCTTTAGCTCCTCCTTCTCTCTCTTTTTCTTCAGCTCCTTCTCTCTCTGCTTCTTCAGCTCCTTCTCTCTCTCTTCCTTTAGCTCCTTCTCTCTCTCTTCCTTTAGCTCCTTCTCTCTCTCTTCCTTTAGCTCCTCCACCTTCTCTTCCTTTAGCTCCTTCTCTCTCTCTTCCTTTAGCTCCTCCTTCTCTCTCTTTTTCTTCAGCTCCTTCTCTCTCTGCTTCTTCAGCTCCTTCTCTCTCTCTTCCTTTAGTTCCTTCTCTCTCTCTTCCTTCAGCTTCTTCTCTCTCTCTTCCTTTAGCTCCTTCTCTTTCTGCTCCTTTAGCTCCTTCTCTCTCTGTTCCTTTAGCTCCTCCTCCTCTCTCTGCTTCTTCAGCTCCTTCTCTCTCTTCTTTTAGCTCCTCCTCCTCTCTCTGTTTCTTCAGCTCCTTCTCTCTCTGCTTCTTCAGCTCCTTCTCTCTCTCTTCCTTTAGCTCCTTCTCTCTCTTCCTTTAGCTCCTTCTCTCTCTCTTCCTTTAGCTCCTCCACCTTCTCTTCCTTTAGCTCCTTCTCTCTCTCTTCCTTTAGCTCCTCCTTCTCTCTCTTTTTCTTCAGCTCCTTCTCTCTCTGCTTCTTCAGCTCCTTCTCTCTCTCTTCCTTTAGCTCCTTCTCTTTCTGCTCCTTTAGCTCCTTCTCTCTCTGTTCCTTTAGCTCCTCCTCCTCTCTCTGCTTCTTCAGCTCCTTCTCTCTCTCTTCCTTTAGCTCCTCCTCCTCTCTCTGTTTCTTCAGCTCCTTCTCTCTCTCTTCCTTTAGCTCCTTCTCTCTCTGTTCCTTTAGCTCCTTCTCTCTCTCTTCCTTTAGCGCCTTCTCTCTCTTTTTCTTCAGCTCCTTCTCTCTCTCTTCATTTAGCTCCTTCTCTCTCTGTTCCTTTAGCTCCTTCTCTCTCTCTTCCTTTAGCGCCTTCTCTCTCTTTTTCTTCAGCTCCTTCTCTCTCTGCTTCTTCAGCTCCTTCTCTCTCTCTTCCTTTAGCTCCTTCTCTCTCTCTTCCTTTAGCTCCTCCTCCTCTCTCTGTTTCTTCAGGTCCTTCTCTCTCTGTTCCTTTAGCTCCTTCTCCTCTCTCTGTTTCTTCAGGTCCTTCTCTCTGTCTTCCTTTAGCTCCTTCTCTCTCTGCTTCTTCAGCTCCTTCTCTCTCTCTTCCTTTAGCTCCTCCTCCTCCTCTCTTTGTTTCTTCAGCTCCTTCTCTCTCTCTTCCTTTAGCTCCTTCTCTCTCTGTTCCTTTAGCTCCTTCTCTCCCTCTTCCTTTAGCTCCTTCTCTCTCTGTTCCTTTAGCTCCTTCTCTATCTTTTCCTTTAGCTCCTCCTCCTCTCTCTGCTTCTTCAGCTCCTCCTCTCTCTCTTCCTTTAGCTCCTTCTCTCTCTGCTTCTTCAGCTCCTTCTCTCTCTCTTCCTTTAGCTCCTTCTCTCTCTTCCTTTAGCTCCTTCTCTCTCTCTTCCTTTAGCTCCTTCTCTCTCTCTTCCTTTAGCTCCTCCACCTTCTCTTCCTTTAGCTCCTTCTCTCTCTGTTCCTTTAGCTCCTCCTCCTCTCTCTGCTTCTTCAGCTCCTTCTCTCTCTCTTCCTTTAGCTCCTCCTCCTCTCTCTGTTTCTTCAGCTCCTTCTCTCTCTCTTCCTTTAGCTCCTTCTCTCTCTGTTCCTTTAGCTCCTTCTCTCTCTCTTCCTTTAGCGCCTTCTCTCTCTTTTTCTTCAGCTCCTTCTCTCTCTCTTCATTTAGCTCCTTCTCTCTCTGTTCCTTTAGCTCCTTCTCTCTGTTTTCCTTTAGCTCCTTCTTCTCTCTCTTTCTTCAGCTCCTTCTCTCTCTGCTTCTTCAGCTCCTTCTCTCTCTCTTCCTTTAGCTCCTTCTCTCTCTCTTCCTTTAGCTCATTCTCTCTCTCTTCCTTTAGCTCCTCCTCCTCTCTCTGTTTCTTCAGGTCCTTCTCTCTCTGTTCCTTTAGCTCCTTCTCTCTCTGTTTCTTCAGGTCCTTCTCTCTGTCTTCCTTTAGCTCCTTCTCTCTCTGCTTCTTCAGCTCCTTCTCTCTCTCTTCCTTTAGCTCCTTCTCTCTCTTCCTTTAGCTCCTTCTCTCTCTCTTCCTTTAGCTCGTTCTCTCTCTCTTCCTTTAGCTCCTCCACCTTCTCTTCCTTTAGCTCCTTCTCTCTCTCTTCCTTTAGCTCCTCCTCCTCTCTCTGTTTCTTCAGCTCCTTCTCTCTCTCTTCCTTTAGCTCCTTCTCTCTCTCTTCCTTTAGCGCCTTCTCTCTCTCTTCCTTTAGCGCCTTCTCTCTCTTTTTCTTCAGCTCCTTCTCTCTCTCTTCATTTAGCTCCTTCTCTCTCTGTTTCTTCAGCTCCTTCTCTCTCTCTTCCTTCAGCTCCTTCTCTCTCTCTTCCTTTAGCGCCTTCTCTCTTTTTCTTCAGCTCCTTCTCTCTCTGCTTCTTCAGCTCCTTCTCTCTCTCTTCCTTTAGCTCCTTCTCTCTCTGTTCCTTTAGCTCCTTCTCTCTCTCTTCCTTTAGCTCCTCCTCCTCTCTCTGTTTCTTCAGGTCCTTCTCTCTGTTTTCCTTTAGCTCCTTCTTCTCTCTCTGTTTCTTCAGGTCCTTCTCTCTGTTTTCCTTTAGCTCCTTCTCTCTCTGTTTCTTCAGCTCCTTCTCTTTCTGTTCCTTTAGCTCCTTCTCTCTCTCTTCCTTTAGCTCCTTCTCTCTCTCTTCCTTTAGCTCCTTCTCTCTGTCTTCCTTCAGCTCCTTCTCTCTCTCTTCCTTTAGCTCCTCTCTGTTTCTTCAGCTCCTTCTCTCTCTCTTCCTTTAGCTCCTTTACTCTCTGTTCCTTTAGCTCCTTCTCTCTCTCTTCCTTTAGCTCCTTCTCTCTCTTCCTTTAGCTCCTTCTCTCTCTCTTCCTTTAGCTCCTTCTCTCTCTCTTCCTTTAGCTCCTCCACCTTCTCTTCCTTTAGCTCCTTCTCTCTCTCTTCCTTTAGCTCCTCCTTCTCTCTCTTTTTCTTCAGCTCCTTCTCTCTCTGCTTCTTCAGCTCCTTCTCTCTCTCTTCCTTTAGCTCCTTCTCTCTCTCTTCCTTTAGCTCCTTCTCTCTCTCTTCCTTTAGCTCCTCCACCTTCTCTTCCTTTAGCTCCTTCTCTCTCTCTTCCTTTAGCTCCTCCTTCTCTCTCTTTTTCTTCAGCTCCTTCTCTCTCTGCTTCTTCAGCTCCTTCTCTCTCTCTTCCTTTAGTTCCTTCTCTCTCTCTTCCTTCAGCTTCTTCTCTCTCTCTTCCTTTAGCTCCTTCTCTTTCTGCTCCTTTAGCTCCTTCTCTCTCTGTTCCTTTAGCTCCTCCTCCTCTCTCTGCTTCTTCAGCTCCTTCTCTCTCTTCTTTTAGCTCCTCCTCCTCTCTCTGTTTCTTCAGCTCCTTCTCTCTCTGCTTCTTCAGCTCCTTCTCTCTCTCTTCCTTTAGCTCCTTCTCTCTCTTCCTTTAGCTCCTTCTCTCTCTCTTCCTTTAGCTCCTCCATCTTCTCTTCCTTTAGCTCCTTCTCTCTCTCTTCCTTTAGCTCCTCCTTCTCTCTCTTTTTCTTCAGCTCCTTCTCTCTCTGCTTCTTCAGCTCCTTCTCTCTCTCTTCCTTTAGCTCCTTCTCTTTCTGCTCCTTTAGCTCCTTCTCTCTCTGTTCCTTTAGCTCCTCCTCCTCTCTCTGCTTCTTCAGCTCCTTCTCTCTCTCTTCCTTTAGCTCCTCCTCCTCTCTCTGTTTCTTCAGCTCCTTCTCTCTCTCTTCCTTTAGCTCCTTCTCTCTCTGTTCCTTTAGCTCCTTCTCTCTCTCTTCCTTTAGCGCCTTCTCTCTCTTTTTCTTCAGCTCCTTCTCTCTCTCTTCATTTAGCTCCTTCTCTCTCTGTTCCTTTAGCTCCTTCTCTCTCTCTTCCTTTAGCGCCTTCTCTCTCTTTTTCTTCAGCTCCTTCTCTCTCTGCTTCTTCAGCTCCTTCTCTCTCTCTTCCTTTAGCTCCTTCTCTCTCTCTTCCTTTAGCTCCTCCTCCTCTCTCTGTTTCTTCAGGTCCTTCTCTCTCTGTTCCTTTAGCTCCTTCTCCTCTCTCTGTTTCTTCAGGTCCTTCTCTCTGTCTTCCTTTAGCTCCTTCTCTCTCTGCTTCTTCAGCTCCTTCTCTCTCTCTTCCTTTAGCTCCTCCTCCTCCTCTCTTTGTTTCTTCAGCTCCTTCTCTCTCTCTTCCTTTAGCTCCTTCTCTCTCTGTTCCTTTAGCTCCTTCTCTCCCTCTTCCTTTAGCTCCTTCTCTCTCTGTTCCTTTAGCTCCTTCTCTATCTTTTCCTTTAGCTCCTCCTCCTCTCTCTGCTTCTTCAGCTCCTCCTCTCTCTCTTCCTTTAGCTCCTTCTCTCTCTGCTTCTTCAGCTCCTTCTCTCTCTCTTCCTTTAGCTCCTTCTCTCTCTCTTCCTTTAGCTCCTTCTCTCTCTCTTCCTTTAGCTCCTCCACCTTCTCTTCCTTTAGCTCCTTCTCTCTCTGTTCCTTTAGCTCCTCCTCCTCTCTCTGCTTCTTCAGCTCCTTCTCTCTCTCTTCCTTTAGCTCCTCCTCCTCTCTCTGTTTCTTCAGCTCCTTCTCTCTCTCTTCCTTTAGCTCCTTCTCTCTCTGTTCCTTTAGCTCCTTCTCTCTCTCTTCCTTTAGCGCCTTCTCTCTCTTTTTCTTCAGCTCCTTCTCTCTCTCTTCATTTAGCTCCTTCTCTCTCTGTTCCTTTAGCTCCTTCTCTCTGTTTTCCTTTAGCTCCTTCTTCTCTCTCTTTCTTCAGCTCCTTCTCTCTCTGCTTCTTCAGCTCCTTCTCTCTCTCTTCCTTTAGCTCCTTCTCTCTCTCTTCCTTTAGCTCATTCTCTCTCTCTTCCTTTAGCTCCTCCTCCTCTCTCTGTTTCTTCAGGTCCTTCTCTCTCTGTTCCTTTAGCTCCTTCTCTCTCTGTTTCTTCAGGTCCTTCTCTCTGTCTTCCTTTAGCTCCTTCTCTCTCTGCTTCTTCAGCTCCTTCTCTCTCTCTTCCTTTAGCTCCTTCTCTCTCTGCTTCTTCAGCTCCTTCTCTCTCTCTTCCTTTAGCTCCTTCTCTCTCTTCCTTTAGCTCCTTCTCTCTCTCTTCCTTTAGCTCGTTCTCTCTCTCTTCCTTTAGCTCCTCCACCTTCTCTTCCTTTAGCTCCTTCTCTCTCTCTTCCTTTAGCTCCTCCTCCTCTCTCTGTTTCTTCAGCTCCTTCTCTCTCTCTTCCTTTAGCTCCTTCTCTCTCTCTTCCTTTAGCGCCTTCTCTCTCTCTTCCTTTAGCGCCTTCTCTCTCTTTTTCTTCAGCTCCTTCTCTCTCTCTTCATTTAGCTCCTTCTCTCTCTGTTTCTTCAGCTCCTTCTCTCTCTCTTCCTTCAGCTCCTTCTCTCTCTCTTCCTTTAGCGCCTTCTCTCTTTTTCTTCAGCTCCTTCTCTCTCTGCTTCTTCAGCTCCTTCTCTCTCTCTTCCTTTAGCTCCTTCTCTCTCTGTTCCTTTAGCTCCTTCTCTCTCTCTTCCTTTAGCTCCTCCTCCTCTCTCTGTTTCTTCAGGTCCTTCTCTCTGTTTTCCTTTAGCTCCTTCTTCTCTCTCTGTTTCTTCAGGTCTTTCTCTCTGTTTTCCTTTAGCTCCTTCTCTCTCTGTTTCTTCAGCTCCTTCTCTTTCTGTTCCTTTAGCTCCTTCTCTCTCTCTTCCTTTAGCTCCTTCTCTCTCTCTTCCTTTAGCTCCTTCTCTCTGTCTTCCTTCAGCTCCTTCTCTCTCTCTTCCTTTAGCTCCTCTCTGTTTCTTCAGCTCCTTCTCTCTCTCTTCCTTTAGCTCCTTTACTCTCTGTTCCTTTAGCTCCTTCTCTCTCTCTTCCTTTAGCGCCTTCTCTCTCTTTTTCTTCAGCTCCTTCTCTCTCTGTTTCTTCAGCTCCTCCTCTCTCTCTTCTTTTAGCTCCTTCTCTCTCTGTTTCTTCAGCTCCTTCTCTCTCTCTTCCTTTAGCTCCTTCTCTCTCTGTTCCTTCAGCTCCTCCTCTCTCTCTTCTTTTAGCTCCTCCTCTCTCTGCTTCTTCAGCTCCTTCTCTCTCTCTTCCTTTAGCTCCTCCTCCTCTCTCTGTTTCTTCAGCTCCTTCTCTCTCTCTTCCTTTAGCTCCTTCTCTCTCTGTTCCTTTAGCTCCTTCTCTCTCTCTTTTTCTTCAGCTCCTTCTCTCTCTGTTTCTTCAGCTCCTTCTCTCTCTCTTCATTTAGCTCCTTCTCTCTCTGTTCCTTCAGCTCCTCCTCTCTCTCTTCTTTTAGGTCCTTCTCTCTCTGTTTCTTCAGCTCCTTCTCTCTCTCTTCCTTTAGCTCCTTCTCTCTCTGTTCCTTTAGCTCCTTCTCTCTCTCTTCCTTTAGCGCCTTCTCTCTCTTTTTCTTCAGCTCCTTCTCTCTCTCTTCATTTAGCTCCTTCTCTCTCTGTTCCTTTAGCTCCTTCTCTCTCTCTTCCTTTAGCGCCTTCTCTCTCTTTTTCTTCAGCTCCTTCTCTCTCTGCTTCTTCAGCTCCTTCTCTCTCTCTTCCTTTAGCTCCTTCTCTCTCTGTTCCTTTAGCTCCTTCTCTCTCTCTTCCTTTAGCTCCTCCTCCTCTCTCTGTTTCTTCAGGTCCTTCTCTCTCTGTTCCTTTAGCTCCTTCTCCTCTCTCTGTTTCTTCAGGTCCTTCTCTCTGTCTTCCTTTAGCTCCTTCTCTCTCTGCTTCTTCAGCTCCTTCTCTCTCTCTTCCTTTAGCTCCTCCTCCTCCTCTCTTTGTTTCTTCAGCTCCTTCTCTCTCTCTTCCTTTAGCTCCTTCTCTCTCTGTTCCTTTAGCTCCTTCTCTCCCTCTTCCTTTAGCTCCTTCTCTCTCTGTTCCTTTAGCTCCTTCTCTATCTTTTCCTTTAGCTCCTCCTCCTCTCTCTGCTTCTTCAGCTCCTCCTCTCTCTCTTCCTTTAGCTCCTTCTCTCTCTGCTTCTTCAGCTCCTTCTCTCTCTCTTCCTTTAGCTCCTTCTCTCTCTCTTCCTTTAGCTCCTCCACCTTCTCTTCCTTTAGCTCCTTCTCTCTCTGTTCCTTTAGCTCCTCCTCCTCTCTCTGCTTCTTCAGCTCCTTCTCTCTCTCTTCCTTTAGCTCCTCCTCCTCTCTCTGTTTCTTCAGCTCCTTCTCTCTCTCTTCCTTTAGCTCCTTCTCTCTCTGTTCCTTTAGTTCCTTCTCTCTCTCTTCCTTTAGCGCCTTCTCTCTCTTTTTCTTCAGCTCCTTCTCTCTCTCTTCATTTAGCTCCTTCTCTCTCTGTTCCTTTAGCTCCTTCTCTCTGTTTTCCTTTAGCTCCTTCTTCTCTCTCTTTCTTCAGCTCCTTCTCTCTCTGCTTCTTCAGCTCCTTCTCTCTCTCTTCCTTTAGCTCCTTCTCTCTCTCTTCCTTTAGCTCATTCTCTCTCTCTTCCTTTAGCTCCTCCTCCTCTCTCTGTTTCTTCAGGTCCTTCTCTCTCTGTTCCTTTAGCTCCTTCTCTCTCTGTTTCTTCAGGTCCTTCTCTCTGTCTTCCTTTAGCTCCTTCTCTCTCTGCTTCTTCAGCTCCTTCTCTCTCTCTTCCTTTAGCTCCTTCTCTCTCTGTTCCTTTAGCTCCTTCTCTCCCTCTTCCTTTAGCTCCTTCTCTCTCTGTTCCTTTAGCTCCTTCTCTATCTTTTCCTTTAGCTCCTCCTCCTCTCTCTGCTTCTTCAGCTCCTTCTCTCTCTCTTCCTTTAGCTCCTTCTCTCTCTGCTTCTTCAGCTCCTTCTCTCTCTCTTCCTTTAGCTCCTTCTCTCTCTTCCTTTAGCTCCTTCTCTCTCTCTTCCTTTAGCTCGTTCTCTCTCTCTTCCTTTAGCTCCTCCACCTTCTCTTCCTTTAGCTCCTTCTCTCTCTCTTCCTTTAGCTCCTCCTCCTCTCTCTGTTTCTTCAGCTCCTTCTCTCTCTCTTCCTTTAGCTCCTTCTCTCTCTCTTCCTTTAGCGCCTTCTCTCTCTCTTCCTTTAGCGCCTTCTCTCTCTTTTTCTTCAGCTCCTTCTCTCTCTCTTCATTTAGCTCCTTCTCTCTCTGTTCCTTTAGCTCCTTCTCTCTCTCTTCCTTTAGCTTCTTCTCTCTCTGTTTCTTCGGCTCCTTCTCTCTCTCTTCCTTTAGCTCCTTCTCTCTCTCTTCCTTTAGCTCCTCCTCCTCTTTCTGTTTCTTCAGCTCCTTCTCTCTCTCTTCCTTTAGCTCCTCCTCCTCTCTCTGTTTCTTCAGCTCCTTCTCTCTCTCTTCCTTTAGCTCCTTCTCTCTCTGTTTCTTCAGCTCCTTCTCTTTCTGTTCCTTTAGCTCCTTCTCTCTCTCTTCCTTTAGCTCCTTCTCTCTCTGTTTCTTCAGCTCCTTCTCTTTCTGTTCCTTTAGCTCCTTCTCTCTCTCTTCCTTTAGCTCCTTCTCTCTGTCTTCCTTCAGCTCCTTCTCTCTCTCTTCCTTTAGCTCCTTCTCTCTGTTTCTTCAGCTCCTTCTCTCTCTCTTCCTTTAGCTCCTTCTCTCTCTGTTCCTTTAGCTCCTTCTCTCTCTCTTCCTTTAGCGCCTTCTCTCTCTTTTTCTTCAGCTCCTTCTCTCTCTGTTTCTTCAGCTCCTTCTCTCTCTCTTCCTTTAGCTCCTTCTCTCTCTGTTCCTTCAGCTCCTCCTCTCTCTCTTCTTTTAGGTCCTTCTCTCTCTGTTTCTTCAGCTCCTTCTCTCTCTCTTCCTTTAGCTCCTTCTCTCTCTGTTCCTTTAGCTCCTTCTCTCTCTCTTCCTTTAGCGCCTTCTCTCTCTTTTTCTTCAGCTCCTTCTCTCTCTCTTCATTTAGCTCCTTCTCTCTCTGTTCCTTTAGCTCCTTCTCTCTCTCTTCCTTTAGCGCCTTCTCTCTCTTTTTCTTCAGCTCCTTCTCTCTCTGCTTCTTCAGCTCCTTCTCTCTCTCTTCCTTTAGCTCCTTCTCTCTCTGTTCCTTTAGCTCCTTCTCTCTCTCTTCCTTTAGCTCCTCCTCCTCTCTCTGTTTCTTCAGGTCCTTCTCTCTCTGTTCCTTTAGCTCCTTCTCCTCTCTCTGTTTCTTCAGGTCCTTCTCTCTGTCTTCCTTTAGCTCCTTCTCTCTCTGCTTCTTCAGCTCCTTCTCTCTCTCTTCCTTTAGCTCCTCCTCCTCCTCTCTTTGTTTCTTCAGCTCCTTCTCTCTCTCTTCCTTTAGCTCCTTCTCTCTCTGTTCCTTTAGCTCCTTCTCTCCCTCTTCCTTTAGCTCCTTCTCTCTCTGTTCCTTTAGCTCCTTCTCTATCTTTTCCTTTAGCTCCTCCTCCTCTCTCTGCTTCTTCAGCTCCTCCTCTCTCTCTTCCTTTAGCTCCTTCTCTCTCTGCTTCTTCAGCTCCTTCTCTCTCTCTTCCTTTAGCTCCTTCTCTCTCTTCCTTTAGCTCCTCCACCTTCTCTTCCTTTAGCTCCTTCTCTCTCTGTTCCTTTAGCTCCTCCTCCTCTCTCTGCTTCTTCAGCTCCTTCTCTCTCTCTTCCTTTAGCTCCTCCTCCTCTCTCTGTTTCTTCAGCTCCTTCTCTCTCTCTTCCTTTAGCTCCTTCTCTCTCTGTTCCTTTAGCTCCTTCTCTCTCTCTTCCTTTAGCGCCTTCTCTCTCTTTTTCTTCAGCTCCTTCTCTCTCTCTTCATTTAGCTCCTTCTCTCTCTGTTCCTTTAGCTCCTTCTCTCTGTTTTCCTTTAGCTCCTTCTTCTCTCTCTTTCTTCAGCTCCTTCTCTCTCTGCTTCTTCAGCTCCTTCTCTCTCTCTTCCTTTAGCTCCTTCTCTCTCTCTTCCTTTAGCTCATTCTCTCTCTCTTCCTTTAGCTCCTCCTCCTCTCTCTGTTTCTTCAGGTCCTTCTCTCTCTGTTCCTTTAGCTCCTTCTCTCTCTGTTTCTTCAGGTCCTTCTCTCTGTCTTCCTTTAGCTCCTTCTCTCTCTGCTTCTTCAGCTCCTTCTCTCTCTCTTCCTTTAGCTCCTTCTCTCTCTGCTTCTTCAGCTCCTTCTCTCTCTCTTCCTTTAGCTCCTTCTCTCTCTTCCTTTAGCTCCTTCTCTCTCTCTTCCTTTAGCTCGTTCTCTCTCTCTTCCTTTAGCTCCTCCACCTTCTCTTCCTTTAGCTCCTTCTCTCTCTCTTCCTTTAGCTCCTCCTCCTCTCTGTTTCTTCAGCTCCTTCTCTCTCTCTTCCTTTAGCTCCTTCTCTCTCTCTTCCTTTAGCGCCTTCTCTCTCTCTTCCTTTAGCGCCTTCTCTCTCTTTTTCTTCAGCTCCTTCTCTCTCTCTTCATTTAGCTCCTTCTCTCTCTGTTCCTTTAGCTCCTTCTCTCTCTCTTCCTTTAGCTTCTTCTCTCTCTGTTTCTTCGGCTCCTTCTCTCTCTCTTCCTTTAGCTCCTTCTCTCTCTCTTCCTTTAGCTCCTCCTCCTCTTTCTGTTTCTTCAGCTCCTTCTCTCTCTCTTCCTTTAGCTCCTCCTCCTCTCTCTGTTTCTTCAGCTCCTTCTCTCTCTCTTCCTTTAGCTCCTTCTCTCTCTGTTCCTTTAGCTCCTTCTCTCTCTCTTTTTCTTCAGCTCCTTCTCTCTCTGTTTCTTCAGCTCCTTCTCTCTCTGTTTCTTCAGCTCCTTCTCTCTCTCTTCCTTTAGCTCCTTCTCTCTCTGTTCCTTTAGCTCCTTCTCTCTCTCTTCATTTAGCTCCTTCTCTCTCTGTTCCTTTAGCTGCTTCTCTCTCTCTTCCTTTAGCGCCTTCTCTCTCTTTTTCTTCAGCTCCTTCTCTCTCTGCTTCTTCAGCTCCTTCTCTCTCTCTTCCTTTAGCTCCTTCTCTCTCTGTTCCTTTAGCTCCTTCTCTCTCTGTTCCTTTAGCTCCTCCTCCTCTCTCTGTTTCTTCAGGTCCTTCTCTCTCTGTTCCTTTAGCTACTTCTCCTCTCTCTGTTTCTTCAGGTCCTTCTCTCTGTCTTCCTTTAGCTCCTTCTCTCTCTGTTTCTTCAGCTCCTTCTCTTTCTGTTCCTTTAGCTCCTTCTCTCTCTCTTCCTTTAGCTCCTTCTCTCTGTCTTCCTTCAGCTCCTTCTCTCTCTCTTCCTTTAGCTCCTTCTCTCTGTTTCTTCAGCTCCTTCTCTCTCTCTTCCTTTAGCTCCTTCTCTCTCTGTTCCTTTAGCTCCTTCTCTCTCTCTTCCTTTAGCGCCTTCTCTCTCTTTTTCTTCAGCTCCTTCTCTCTCTGTTTCTTCAGCTCCTTCTCTCTCTCTTCCTTTAGCTCCTTCTCTCTCTGTTCCTTCAGCTCCTCCTCTCTCTCTTCTTTTAGGTCCTTCTCTCTCTGTTTTTTCAGCTCCTTCTCTCTCTCTTCCTTTAGCTCCTTCTCTCTCTGTTCCTTTAGCTCCTTCTCTCTCTCTTCCTTTAGCGCCTTCTCTCTCTTTTTCTTCAGCTCCTTCTCTCTCTCTTCATTTAGCTCCTTCTCTCTCTCTTCATTTAGCTCCTTCTCTCTCTCTTCCTTTAGCGCCTTCTCTCTCTTTTTCTTCAGCTCCTTCTCTCTCTGCTTCTTCAGCTCCTTCTCTCTCTCTTCCTTTAGCTCCTTCTCTCTCTGTTCCTTTAGCTCCTTCTCTCTCTCTTCCTTTAGCTCCTCCTCCTCTCTCTGTTTCTTCAGGTCCTTCTCTCTCTGTTCCTTTAGCTCCTTCTCCTCTCTCTGTTTCTTCAGGTCCTTCTCTCTGTCTTCCTTTAGCTCCTTCTCTCTCTGCTTCTTCAGCTCCTTCTCTCTCTCTTCCTTTAGCTCCTCCTCCTCCTCTCTTTGTTTCTTCAGCTCCTTCTCTCTCTCTTCCTTTAGCTCCTTCTCTCTCTGTTCCTTTAGCTCCTTCTCTCCCTCTTCCTTTAGCTCCTTCTCTCTCTGTTCCTTTAGCTCCTTCTCTATCTTTTCCTTTAGCTCCTCCTCCTCTCTCTGCTTCTTCAGCTCCTCCTCTCTCTCTTCCTTTAGCTCCTTCTCTCTCTGCTTCTTCAGCTCCTTCTCTCTCTCTTCCTTTAGCTCCTTCTCTCTCTTCCTTTAGCTCTTTCTCTCTCTCTTCCTTTAGCTCCTCCACCTTCTCTTCCTTTAGCTCCTTCTCTCTCTGTTCCTTTAGCTCCTCCTCCTCTCTCTGCTTCTTCAGCTCCTTCTCTCTCTCTTCCTTTAGCTCCTCCTCCTCTCTCTGTTTCTTCAGCTCCTTCTCTCTCTCTTCCTTTAGCTCCTTCTCTCTCTGTTCCTTTAGCTCCTTCTCTCTCTCTTCCTTTAGCGCCTTCTCCCTCTTTTTCTTCAGCTCCTTCTCTCTCTCTTCATTTAGCTCCTTCTCTCTCTGTTCCTTTAGCTCCTTCTCTCTGTTTTCCTTTAGCTCCTTCTTCTCTCTCTTTCTTCAGCTCCTTCTCTCTCTGCTTCTTGAGCTCCTTCTCTCTCTGCTTCTTCAGCTCCTTCTCTCTCTCTTCCTTTAGCTCCTTCTCTCTCTCTTCCTTTAGCTCATTCTCTCTCTCTTCCTTTAGCTCCTTCTGTCTCTGTTCCTTTAGCTCCTTCTCTCCCTCTTCCTTTAGCTCCTTCTCTCTCTGTTCCTTTAGCTCCTTCTCTATCTTTTCCTTTAGCTCCTCCTCCTCTCTCTGCTTCTTCAGCTCCTTCTCTCTCCCTTCTTTTAGCTCCTTCTCTCTCTGCTTCTTCAGCTCCTTCTCTCTCTCTTCCTTTAGCTCCTTCTCTCTCTTCCTTTAGCTCCTTCTCTCTCTCTTCCTTTAGCTCGTTCTCTCTCTCTTCCTTTAGCTCCTCCACCTTCTCTTCCTTTAGCTCCTTCTCTCTCTCTTCCTTTAGCTCCTCCTCCTCTCTCTGTTTCTTCAGCTCCTTCTCTCTCTCTTCCTTTAGCTCCTTCTCTCTCTCTTCCTTTAGCGCCTTCTCTCTCTCTTCCTTTAGCGCCTTCTCTCTCTTTTTCTTCAGCTCCTTCTCTCTCTCTTCATTTAGCTCCTTCTCTCTCTGTTCCTTTAGCTCCTTCTCTCTCTCTTCCTTTAGCTTCTTCTCTCTCTGTTTCTTCGGCTCCTTCTCTCTCTCTTCCTTTAGCTCCTTCTCTCTCTCTTCCTTTAGCTCCTCCTCCTCTTTCTGTTTCTTCAGCTCCTTCTCTCTCTCTTCCTTTAGCTCCTCCTCCTCTCTCTGTTTCTTCAGCTCCTTCTCTCTCTCTTCCTTTAGCTCCTTCTCTCTCTGTTCCTTTAGCTCCTTCTCTCTCTCTTTTTCTTCAGCTCCTTCTCTCTCTGTTTCTTCAGCTCCTTCTCTCTCTGTTTCTTCAGCTCCTTCTCTCTCTCTTCCTTTAGCTCCTTCTCTCTCTGTTCCTTTAGCTCCTTCTCTCTCTCTTCATTTAGCTCCTTCTCTCTCTGTTCCTTTAGCTGCTTCTCTCTCTCTTCCTTTAGCGCCTTCTCTCTCTTTTTCTTCAGCTCCTTCTCTCTCTGCTTCTTCAGCTCCTTCTCTCTCTCTTCCTTTAGCTCCTTCTCTCTCTGTTCCTTTAGCTCCTTCTCTCTCTGTTCCTTTAGCTCCTCCTCCTCTCTCTGTTTCTTCAGGTCCTTCTCTCTCTGTTCCTTTAGCTACTTCTCCTCTCTCTGTTTCTTCAGGTCCTTCTCTCTGTCTTCCTTTAGCTCCTTCTCTCTCTGTTTCTTCAGCTCCTTCTCTTTCTGTTCCTTTAGCTCCTTCTCTCTCTCTTCCTTTAGCTCCTTCTCTCTGTCTTCCTTCAGCTCCTTCTCTCTCTCTTCCTTTAGCTCCTTCTCTCTGTTTCTTCAGCTCCTTCTCTCTCTCTTCCTTTAGCTCCTTCTCTCTCTGTTCCTTTAGCTCCTTCTCTCTCTCTTCCTTTAGCGCCTTCTCTCTCTTTTTCTTCAGCTCCTTCTCTCTCTGTTTCTTCAGCTCCTTCTCTCTCTCTTCCTTTAGCTCCTTCTCTCTCTGTTCCTTCAGCTCCTCCTCTCTCTCTTCTTTTAGGTCCTTCTCTCTCTGTTTCTTCAGCTCCTTCTCTCTCTCTTCCTTTAGCTCCTTCTCTCTCTGTTCCTTTAGCTCCTTCTCTCTCTCTTCCTTTAGCGCCTTCTCTCTCTTTTTCTTCAGCTCCTTCTCTCTCTCTTCATTTAGCTCCTTCTCTCTCTGTTCCTTTAGCTCCTTCTCTCTCTCTTCCTTTAGCGCCTTCTCTCTCTTTTTCTTCAGCTCCTTCTCTCTCTGCTTCTTCAGCTCCTTCTCTCTCTCTTCCTTTAGCTCCTTCTCTCTCTGTTCCTTTAGCTCCTTCTCTCTCTCTTCCTTTAGCTCCTCCTCCTCTCTCTGTTTCTTCAGGTCCTTCTCTCTCTGTTCCTTTAGCTCCTTCTCCTCTCTCTGTTTCTTCAGGTCCTTCTCTCTGTCTTCCTTTAGCTCCTTCTCTCTCTGCTTCTTCAGCTCCTTCTCTCTCTCTTCCTTTAGCTCCTCCTCCTCCTCTCTTTGTTTCTTCAGCTCCTTCTCTCTCTCTTCCTTTAGCTCCTTCTCTCTCTGTTCCTTTAGCTCCTTCTCTCCCTCTTCCTTTAGCTCCTTCTCTCTCTGTTCCTTTAGCTCCTTCTCTATCTTTTCCTTTAGCTCCTCCTCCTCTCTCTGCTTCTTCAGCTCCTCCTCTCTCTCTTCCTTTAGCTCCTTCTCTCTCTGCTTCTTCAGCTCCTTCTCTCTCTCTTCCTTTAGCTCCTTCTCTCTCTTCCTTTAGCTCCTTCTCTCTCTCTTCCTTTAGCTCCTTCTCTCTCTCTTCCTTTAGCTCCTCCACCTTCTCTTCCTTTAGCTCCTTCTCTCTCTGTTCCTTTAGCTCCTCCTCCTCTCTCTGCTTCTTCAGCTCCTTCTCTCTCTCTTCCTTTAGCTCCTCCTCCTCTCTCTGTTTCTTCAGCTCCTTCTCTCTCTCTTCCTTTAGCTCCTTCTCTCTCTGTTCCTTTAGCTCCTTCTCTCTCTCTTCCTTTAGCGCCTTCTCTCTCTTTTTCTTCAGCTCCTTCTCTCTCTCTTCATTTAGCTCCTTCTCTCTCTCTTCCTTTAGCTCCTTCTCTCTCTCTTCCTTTAGCTCATTCTCTCTCTCTTCCTTTAGCTCCTCCTCCTCTCTCTGTTTCTTCAGGTCCTTCTCTCTCTGTTCCTTTAGCTCCTTCTCTCTCTGTTTCTTCAGGTCCTTCTCTCTGTCTTCCTTTAGCTCCTTCTCTCTCTGCTTCTTCAGCTCCTTCTCTCTCTCTTCCTTTAGCTCCTTCTCTCTCTGTTCCTTTAGCTCCTTCTCTCCCTCTTCCTTTAGCTCCTTCTCTCTCTGTTCCTTTAGCTCCTTCTCTATCTTTTCCTTTAGCTCCTCCTCCTCTCTCTGCTTCTTCAGCTCCTTCTCTCTCTCTTCCTTTAGCTCCTTCTCTCTCTGCTTCTTCAGCTCCTTCTCTCTCTCTTCCTTTAGCTCCTTCTCTCTCTTCCTTTAGCTCCTTCTCTCTCTCTTCCTTTAGCTCGTTCTCTCTCTCTTCCTTTAGCTCCTCCACCTTCTCTTCCTTTAGCTCCTTCTCTCTCTCTTCCTTTAGCTCCTCCTCCTCTCTCTGTTTCTTCAGCTCCTTCTCTCTCTCTTCCTTTAGCTCCTTCTCTCTCTCTTCCTTTAGCGCCTTCTCTCTCTCTTCCTTTAGCGCCTTCTCTGTCTTTTTCTTCAGCTCCTTCTCTCTCTCTTCATTTAGCTCCTTCTCTCTCTGTTTCTTCAGCTCCTTCTCTCTCTCTTCCGTCAGCTCCTTCTCTCTCTCTTCCTTTAGCGCCTTCTCTCTTTTTCTTCAGCTCCTTCTCTCTCTGCTTCTTCAGCTCCTTCTCTCTCTCTTCCTTTAGCTCCTTCTCTCTCTGTTCCTTTAGCTCCTTCTCTCTCTCTTCCTTTAGCTCCTCCTCCTCTCTCTGTTTCTTCAGGTCCTTCTCTCTGTTTTCCTTTAGCTCCTTCTTCTCTCTCTGTTTCTTCAGGTCCTTCTCTCTGTTTTCCTTTAGCTCCTTCTCTCTCTGTTTCTTCAGCTCCTTCTCTTTCTGTTCCTTTAGCTCCTTCTCTCTCTCTTCCTTTAGCTCCTTCTCTCTCTCTTCCTTTAGCTCCTTCTCTCTGTCTTCCTTCAGCTCCTTCTCTCTCTCTTCCTTTAGCTCCTCTCTGTTTCTTCAGCTCCTTCTCTCTCTCTTCCTTTAGCTCCTTTACTCTCTGTTCCTTTAGCTCCTTCTCTCTCTCTTCCTTTAGCGCCTTCTCTCTCTTTTTCTTCAGCTCCTTCTCTCTCTGTTTCTTCAGCTCCTCCTCTCTCTCTTCTTTTAGCTCCTTCTCTCTCTGTTTCTTCAGCTCCTTCTCTCTCTCTTCCTTTAGCTCCTTCTCTCTCTGTTCCTTCAGCTCCTCCTCTCTCTCTTCTTTTAGCTCCTCCTCTCTCTGCTTCTTCAGCTCCTTCTCTCTCTCTTCCTTTAGCTCCTCCTCCTCTCTCTGTTTCTTCAGCTCCTTCTCTCTCTCTTCCTTTAGCTCCTTCTCTCTCTGTTCCTTTAGCTCCTTCTCTCTCTCTTTTTCTTCAGCTCCTTCTCTCTCTGTTTCTTCAGCTCCTTCTCTCTCTGTTTCTTCAGCTCCTTCTCTCTCTCTTCCTTTAGCTCCTTCTCTCTCTGTTCCTTTAGCTCCTTCTCTCTCTCTTCATTTAGCTCCTTCTCTCTCTGTTTCTTCAGCTCCTTCTCTCTCTCTTCCTTTAGCGCCTTCTCTCTCTTTTTCTTCAGCTCCTTCTCTCTCTGCTTCTTCAGCTCCTTCTCTCTCTCTTCCTTTAGCTCCTTCTCTCTCTGTTCCTTTAGCTCCTTCTCTCTCTGTTCCTTTAGCTCCTCCTCCTCTCTCTGTTTCTTCAGGTCCTTCTCTCTCTGTTCCTTTAGCTACTTCTCCTCTCTCTGTTTCTTCAGGTCCTTCTCTCTGTCTTCCTTTAGCTCCTTCTCTCTCTGTTTCTTCAGCTCCTTCTCTTTCTGTTCCTTTATCTCCTTCTCTCTCTTCCTTTAGCTCCTTCTCTCTGTCTTCCTTCAGCTCCTTCTCTCTCTCTTCCTTTAGCTCCTTCTCTCTGTTTCTTCAGCTCCTTCTCTCTCTCTTCCTTTAGCTCCTTCTCTCTCTGTTCCTTTAGCTCCTTCTCTCTCTCTTCCTTTAGCGCCTTCTCTCTCTTTTTCTTCAGCTCCTTCTCTCTCTGTTTCTTCAGCTCCTTCTCTCTCTCTTCCTTTAGCTCCTTCTCTCTCTGTTCCTTCAGCTCCTCCTCTCTCTCTTCTTTTAGGTCCTTCTCTCTCTGTTTCTTCAGCTCCTTCTCTCTCTCTTCCTTTAGCTCCTTCTCTTTCTGTTTTTTTAGCTCCTTCTCTCTCTGTTCCTTTAGCTCCTCCTCCTTTCTCTGCTTCTTCAGCGCCTTCTCTCTCTTTTTCTTCAGCTCCTTCTCTCTCTGTTTCTTCAGCTCCTTCTCTCTCTCTTCCTTTAGCTCCTTCTCTCTCTGTTCCTTTAGCTCCTTCTCTCTTTCTTCCTTTAGCTCCTCCTCCTCTCTCTGTTTCTTCAGCTCCTTCTCTCTCTCTCTCTTCCTTTAGCTCCTTCTCTCTCTCTTCCTTTAGCTCCTTTTCTCTCTGTTCCTTTAGCTCCTTCTCTCTCTCTTCCTTTAGCTCCTCCTCCTCTCTCTGCTTCTTCAGCTCCTTCTCTCTCTCTTCCTTCAGCTCCTTCTCTCTCTCTTCCTTTAGCTCCTCCTCCTCCTCTCTTTGTTTCTTCAGCTCCTTCTCTCTTCCTTTAGCTCCTTCTCTCTCTGTTCCTTCGGCTCCTTCTCTCTCTCTTCCTTTAGTTCCTTCTCTCTCTCTTCCTTTAGCTCCTCCTTCTCTCTCTGCTTCTTCAGCTCCTTCTCTCTCTCTTCCTTTAGCTCCTCCTCCTCCTCTCTTTGTTTCTTCAGCTCCTTCTCTCTCTGTTCCTTTAGCTCCTTCTCTCCCTCTTCCTTTAGCTCCTTCTCTCTCTGTTCCTTTAGCTCCTCCTCCTCTCTATGCTTCTTCAGCTCCTTCTCTCTCTCTTCCTTTAGCTCCTTCTCTCTCTCTTCCTTTAGCTCCTTCTCTCTCTGCTTCTTCAGCTCCTTCTCTCTCTCTTCCTTTAGCTCCTTCTCTCTCTTCCTTTAGCTCCTTCTCTCTCTCTTCCTTTAGCTCCTTCTCTCTCTCTTCCTTTAGCTCCTTCTCTCTCTCTTCCTTTAGCTCCTCCACCTTCTCTTCCTTTAGCTCCTTCTCTCTCTCTTCCTTTAGCTCCTCCTTCTCTCTCTTTTTCTTCAGCTCCTTCTCTCTCTGCTTCTTCAGCTCCTTCTCTCTCTCTTCCTTTAGCTCCTTCTCTCTCTTCCTTCAGCTTCTTCTCTCTCTCTTCCTTTAGCTCATTCTCTTTCTGCTCCTTTAGCTCCTTCTCTCTCTGTTCCTTTAGCTCCTCCTCCTCTCTCTGCTTCTTCAGCTACTTCTCTCTGTCTTCCTTTAGCTCCTTCTCTCTCTGCTTCTTCAGCTCCTTCTCTCTCTCTTCCTTTAGCTCCTTCTCTCTCTGTTCCTTTAGCTCCTTCTCTCCCTCTTCCTTTAGCTCCTTCTCTCTCTGTTCCTTTAGCTCCTTCTCTATCTTTTCCTTTAGCTCCTCCTCCTCTCTCTGCTTCTTCAGCTCCTTCTCTCTCTCTTCCTTTAGCTCCTTCTCTCTCTGCTTCTTCAGCTCCTTCTCTCTCTCTTCCTTTAGCTCCTTCTCTCTCTTCCTTTAGCTCCTTCTCTCTCTCTTCCTTTAGCTCCTTCTCTCTCTCTTCCTTTAGCTCCTCCACCTTCTCTTCCTTTAGCTCCTTCTCTCTCTCTTACTTTAGCTCCTTCTCTCTCTCTTCCTTTGGCTCCTTCTCTCTCTCTTCCTTTAGCTCCTTCTCTCTCTCTTCCTTTAGCTCCTCCACCTTCTCTTCCTTTAGCTCCTTCTCTCTCTCTTCCTTTAGCTCCTCCTTCTCTCTCTTTTTCTTCAGCTCCTTCTCTCTCTGCTTCTTCAGCTCCTTCTCTCTCTTCCTTTAGTTCCTTCTCTCTCTCTTCCTTCAGCTTCTTCTCTCTCTCTTCCTTTAGCTCCTTCTCTTTCTGCTCCTTTAGCTCCTTCTCTCTCTGTTCCTTTAGCTCCTCCTCCTCTCTCTGCTTCTTCAGCTCCTTCTCGCTCTCTTCCTTTAGCTCCTCCTCTCTCTGTTTCTTCAGCTCCTTCTCTCTCTCTTCCTTTAGCTCCTTCTCTCTCTGTTCCTTTAGCTCCTTCTCTCTCTCTTCCTTTAGCGCCTTCTCTCTCTTTTTCTTCAGCTCCTTCTCTCTCTCTTCATTTAGCTCCTTCTCTCTCTGTTCCTTTAGCTCCTTCTCTCTCTCTTCCTTTAGCGCCTTCTCTCTTTTTCTTCAGCTCCTTCTCTCTCTGCTTCTTCAGCTCCTTCTCTCTCTCTTCCTTTAGCTCCTTCTCTCTCTGTTCCTTTAGCTCCTTCTCTCTCTCTTCCTTTAGCTCCTCCTCCTCTCTCTGTTTCTTCAGGTCCTTCTCTCTCTGTTCCTTTAGCTCCTTCTTCTCTCTCTGTTTCTTCAGGTCCTTCTCTCTGTTTTCCTTTAGCTCCTTCTCTCCCTGTTTCTTCAGCTCCTTCTCTTTCTGTTCCTTTAGCTCCTTCTCTCTCTCTTCCTTTAGCTCCTTCTCTCTCTCTTCCTTTAGCTCCTTCTCTCTCTCTTCCTTCAGCTCCTTCTCTCTCTCTTCCTTTAGCTCCTTCTTTCTGTTTCTTCAGCTCCTTCTCTCTCTCTTCCTTTAGCTCCTTTACTCTCTGTTCCTTTAGCTCCTTCTCTCTCTCTTCCTTTAGCGCCTTCTCTCTCTTTTTCTTCAGCTCCTTCTCTCTCTGTTTCTTCAGCTCCTTCTCTCTCTTCCTTTAGCTCCTTCTCTCTCTGTTCCTTCAGCTCCTGCTCTCTCTCTTCTTTTAGCTCCTTCTCTCTCTGTTTCTTCAGCTCCTTCTCTCTCTCTTCCTTTAGCTCCTTCTCTCTCTGTTCCTTCAGCTCCTCCTCTCTCTCTTCTTTTAGCTCCTCCTCTCTCTGCTTCTTCAGCTCCTTCTCTCTCTCTTCCTTTAGCTCCTCCTCCTCTCTCTGTTTCTTCAGCTCCTTCTCTCTCTCTTCCTTTAGCTCCTCCTCCTCTCTCTGTTTCTTCAGCTCCTTCTCTCTCTCTTCCTTTAGCTCCTTCTCTCTCTGTTCCTTTAGCTCCTTCTCTCTCTCTTCCTTTAGCGCCTTCTCTCTTTTTCTTCAGCTCCTTCTCTCTCTGTTTCTTCAGCTCCTTCTCTCTCTCTTCCTTTAGCTCCTTCTCTCTCTGTTCCTTTAGCTCCTTCTCTCTCTCTTCCTTTAGCTCCTCCTTCTCTCTCTGTTTCTTCAGCTCCTTCTCTCTCTCTTCCTTTAGCTCCTTCTCTCTCTGTTCCTTTAGCTCCTTCTCTCTCTCTTCCTTTAGCGCCTTCTCTCTCTTTTTCTTCAGCTCCTTCTCTCTCTGCTTCTTCAGCTCCTTCTCTCTCTCTTCCTTTAGCTCCTTCTCTCTCTGTTCCTTTAGCTCCTTCTCTCTCTCTTCCTTTAGCTCCTCCTCCTCTCACTGTTTCTTCAGGTCCTTCTCTCTCTGTTCCTTTAGCTACTTCTCCTCTCTCTGTTTCTTCAGGTACTTCTCTCTGTCTTCCTTTAGCTCCTTCTCTCTCTGTTTCTTCAGCTCCTTCTCTTTCTGTTCCTTTAGCTCCTTCTCTCTCTCTTCCTTTAGCTCCTCCTCCTCTCTCTGTTTCTTCAGGTCCTTCTCTCTCTGTTCCTTTAGCTACTTCTCCTCTCTCTGTTTCTTCAGGTCCTTCTCTCTGTCTTCCTTTAGCTCCTTCTCTCTCTGTTTCTTCAGCTCCTTCTCTCTCTCTTCCTTTAGCTCCTTCTCTCTGTCTTCCTTCAGCTCCTTCTCTCTCTCTTCCTTTAGCTCCTTCTCTCTGTTTCTTCAGCTCCTTCTCTCTCTCTTCCTTTAGCTCCTTCTCTCTCTGTTTCTTCAGCTCCTTCTCTTTCTGTTCCTTTAGCTCCTTCTCTCTCTCTTCCTTTAGCTCCTTCTCTCTGTCTTCCTTCAGCTCCTTCTCTCTCTCTTCCTTTAGTTCCTTCTCTCTGTTTCTTCAGCTCCTTCTCTCTCTTCCTTTAGCTCCTTCTCTCTCTCTTCCTTTAGCTCCTTCTCTCTCTCTTCCTTTAGCGCCTTCTCTCTCTTTTTCTTCAGCTCCTTCTCTCTCTGTTTCTTCAGCTCCTTCTCTCTCTCTTCCTTTAGCTCCTTCTCTCTCTGTTCCTTTAGCTCCTCCTCCTCTCTCTGCTTCTTCAGCTCCTTCTCTCTCTCTTCGTTTAGCTCCTCCTCCTCTCTCTGTTTCTTCAGCTCCTTCTCTCTCTCTTCCTTTAGCTCCTTCTCTCTCTCTTCCTTTAGCTCCTTCTCTCTCTCTTCCTTTAGCGCCTTCTCTCTCTTTTTCTTCAGCTCCTTCTCTCTCTGTTTCTTCAGCTCCTTCTCTCTCTCTTCCTTTAGCTCCTTCTCTCTCTGTTCCTTTAGCTCCTTCTCTCTCTCTTCCTTTATCTCCTCCTCCTCTCTCTGTTTCTTCAGCTCCTTCTCTCTCTCGGTTCCTTTAGCTCCTTCTCTCTCTCTTCCTTTAGCTCCTTTTCTCTCTGTTCCTTTAGCTCCTTCTCTCTCTCTTCCTTTAGCTCCTCCTCCTCTCTCTGTTTCTTCAGCTCCTTCTCTCTCTCTTCCTTTAGCTCCTTCTCTCTCTCTTCCTTTAGCGCCTTCTCTCTCTTTTTCTTCAGCTCCTTCTCTCTCTGCTTCTTCAGCTCCTTCTCTCTCTCTTCCTTTAGCTCCTTCTCTCTCTGTTCCTTTAGCTCCTTCTCTCTCTCTTCCTTTAGCTCCTCTCTCTGTTCCTTTAGCTCCTCCTCCTCTCTTTGTTTCTTCAGCTCCTTCTCTCTCTCTTCCTTTAGCTCCTTCTCTCTCTGTTCCTTTAGCTCCTTCTCTCCCTCTTCCTTTAGCTCCTTCTCTCTCTGTTCCTTTAGCTCCTTCTCTATCTTTTCCTTTAGCTCCTCCTCCTCTCTCTGCTTCTTCAGCTCCTTCTCTCTCTCTTCCTTTAGCTCCTTCTCTCTCTGCTTCTTCAGCTCCTTCTCTCTCTCTTCCTTTAGCTCCTTCTCTCTCTTCCTTTAGCTCCTTCTCTCTCTCTTCCTTTAGCTCCTCTCTCTATTCCTTTAGCTCCTCCACCTTCTCTTCCTTTAGCTCCTTCTCTCTCTCTTCCTTTAGCTCCTCCTTCTCTCTCTTTTTCTTCAGCTCCTTCTCTCTCTGCTTCTTCAGCTCCTTCTCTCTCTCTTCCTTTAGCTCCTTCTCTCTCTGTTTCTTCGGCTCCTTCTCTCTCTCTTCCTTTAGCTCCTTCTCTCTCTCTTCCTTTAGCTCCTCCTCCTGTTTCTGTTTCTTCAGCTCCTTCTCTCTCTCTTCCTTTAGCTCCTTCTCTCTCTCTTCCTTTAGCTCCTCCTCCTGTTTCTGTTTCTTCAGCTCCTTCTCTCTCTCTTCCTTTAGCTCCTTCTCTCTCTGTTCCTATAGCTCGTTCTCTCTCTCTTCCTTTAGCGCCTTCTCTCTCTTTTTCTTCAGCTCCTTCTCTCTCTGTTTCTTCAGCTCCTTCTCTCTCTGCTTCTTCAGCTCCTTCTCTCTCTCTTCCTTTAGCTCCTTCTCTCTCTGTTCCTTTAGCTCCTTCTCTCTCTTCCTTTAGCTCCTTCTCTCTCTTCCTTTAGCTCCTTCTCTCTCTGTTCCTTTAGCTCCTTCTCTCTCTTCCTTTAGCTCCTCCTCCTCTCTCTGCTTCAGCGCCTTCTCTCTCTTTTTCTTCAGCGCCTTCTCTCTCTGTTTCTTCAGCTCCTCCTTCTCTCTCTGCTTCTTCAGCTCCTTCTCTCTCTGTTTCTTCAGCTCCTTCTCTCGCTCTTCCTTTAGCTCCTTCTCTCTCTTCCTTTAGCTCCTTCTCTCTCTTTTTCTTCAGCCCCTTCTCTCTCTCTTCCTTTAGCTCCTCCTTCTCTCTCTGCTTCTTCAGCTCCTTCTCTCTCTGTTTCTTCAGCTCCTTCTCTTGCTCTTCCTTTAGCTCCTTCTCTCTCTCTTCCTTTAGCTCCTCCTCCTCTCTCTGCTTCTTCAGCTCCTTCTCTCTCTCGTCCTTTAGCTCCTTCTCTCTCTCTTCCTTTAGCTCCTTCTCTCTCTGTTTCTTCGGCTCCTTCTCTCTCTCTTCCTTTAGCTCCTTCTCTCTCTCTTTCTTTAGCTCCTCCTCTTTCTGTTTCTTCAGCTCCTTCTATCTCTCTTCCTTTAGCTCCTTCTCTCTCTCTTCCTTTAGCTCCTCCTCCTCTTTCTGTTTCTTCAGCTCGTCCTCTTTCTGTTTCTTCAGCTCCTTCTCTCTCTGTTCCTTTAGCTCCTCCTCCTCTCTCTGTTTCTTCAGCTCCTTCTCTTTCTGTTCATTTAGCTCCTCCTCCTCTCTCTGTTTCTTTAGCTCCTTCTCTCTCTGTTTCTTCAACTCCTCTTTCTGTTTCTTCAGCTCCTTCTCTCGCTCTTCCTTTAGCTCCTTCTCTCTCTGTTTCTTCAGCTCCTTCTCTCTCTTTTCCTTTAGCTCCTTCTCTCTCTGTTTCTTCAGCTCCTTCTCTGTCTGTTCCTTTAGCTCCTTCTCTCTCTGTTTCTTCAGCTTTTTCTCTGTTTCTTCAGCTCCTCTTCTTTCAGGAGCTGATAGGACTGCACCCTTAACTTCCTCACATTATTTTACTGATCTCAAATGAAAACGGGAATCTTCTCATCTTCTTCTTTTGGGGATAAATGTGTTCTGTTCATTTTCAAAATTAATAGTCAGAATTATAGGACATCGTGGAAGAGGGAGGGGGGTGGTACTACTTAGATTTTGTCTGCCGTAATGAGTTCCCATGAACATATGAACACCACACCGAACACAACAATCATGTACAAACCCAACAACAAAATTACAGGCATGTCCTTAATGCATATTTTAGGGGTTGTTCCTGCACCCCTGTAGTCCATCAGCCTGCGTCTCATCTGCTTCTGTCTTTCCTCCTTTCTCTGTTTCTCTATTTCACAGACCTTCTCTTCGGTCTTCTGCTCCTCCTCCTCCTCCTTCTTCTCTCTCTGAATCTGTTCTTCTCTTTCCACCTCTCTATCTGATTCTGCCTTCAGCTCCTCCACCTCAGCCACCTGTTTCTCTCTTTCCTCCTCCTCCTCTCTCTGCCTGCGTTTCAGCTCCTCCAATTCTTTCTCTGCCTTCAGTTTTTGCTTCATTCTCTCCACCTTTCTTCTGAGCTTCTCCTCTCTTTTCTTACATATTTCAAGCTCCGTCCTGTGGCGTTTCGCCTGTTTCTTTAACTCCATGAGCTTTTCTATTTTCTGTCTTTCCTCCTCTCTCTGTTCCTTCAGCTCCTCCTCCTCTTTCTGTTCCTTCAGCTCCTCCTCTCTCTGTTCCTTCAGCTCCTCCTCCTCTTTCTGCTTCTTCAGCTCCTCCTCTTTCTGCTTCTTCAGCTCCTCCTCCTCTCTCTGTTCCTTCAGCTCCTCCTCTCTCTGTTCCTTCAGCTCCACCTCCTCTTTCTTTTCACTCAGGTCCCTCTTGTTCCCCCGGCTTCGGCGCTTCTTACAGCGCAGCTTGGGGAAGCAGCCAGTCCAGCACCCGCAGGTCGGTTCCTCCTGGTTCTCCTCCATGACCCTTTCCTCTGCTAAACCCTGTGGTTGGGCTCTGTGCTGCAAAACAGCCCGCAAACGCTTCATGATCCCTCGGGCCATTTTCTGGCCTCTGGAGCGCCTGTGTGGGGTTTTCACCTCGTCCCTCTGCTCCACCCAGCATTGTTGTGGATGACCCACCTTTTCAGACTGCATACCGTTGACTGCAGTAACTGATGTACTCATACAGACGTGTAGTAAGAGCCCCCGTGCGTGACTCTCCGTGTGCGTGGAAGCGCTCCTGCCGCTCGCTTATATAGAGTCCGTGTTGATGACGTCACAATGCTGCATGCACACAGGCCACGCCCACTTCGCCACACAGCGTTCGGCGTCGCTTCTTGTCTCAATGGACGGAGCCGCTGACCTGGATAACTGAGCAAATTTACACTGTTATTATTATCACTATTAAAATGTTTTAAAATAATAATGTTATTATTATCATTTATTATTACTACTAATAACATTAAAAATACAATGAATAAAGTATTAATATTTTTAGTCATACAGATACTAATAGATTAATAATAATAAATGTTAAATGTAGGTTAATAAATGTATTACTAATATCAATGTATTATTGTTAATAATAAGAATATAAAAATATTTTTTTCTACACAAGGATTTTGTAAGTATTTTAAAATACAGAACGCATCTTAATTATAGTTTTACTGAAACCAGTTTATCAGAATACACTTAACTTTTCTATTTTTATCTTTGAAACATTTGTTAATAAATGAATAATTGACTATTGAAAGTAATATTGAAAGTAATTACATAATCTTCAGTTACTTCTGACTGTTTTCTCATTTCACAGAATATTTTTTATAGAAATGAAAAAACTGAATAGAATTGATGGTTGTTTAACTGTAAAATTACATACAGTGTTTCTGAATGGATGAAATCCAGAGCTGCATGGTGGAGCCGTAGGGTCGTCTTTTATATGTCAGTATCTCATGTATTTAACCGGTATTCTGGATATTTAATTCAGTGTTTTCTGTATTTCTCACCATAATTGAACTACTTCTAGTCTCCTCCCACTAGTCAGGACTCTCCGCATCACACACGTTAATGTTAAGTAATCTATATTACTAGCAAAGCAAAACTAGGACAAGGAAAAAACTCCCAGAATGAAGTATCCCAAGGGTGACGCACATCCTTCTCTGACCAACAACAGAAAAAATAAGTAATAAAATACAATGAATGCATTAAAAAGAGAAAATACATGTTGGAGTGCTAAAACCTCATATAAGATCATCCGAAGAATTCCGAGAAGGTAGCTAATTACACAGCGAGCCTATTTCTCAAACACCTTTAGCAAGTCGCCCTTTCTCTGTCGACCACCTGCTTCAGATGGCGCTGTGATATTGAGAGAGAAGCAGGCATGATTATATAACCTACATCCCATAACAGGCATGGTTCCTCTGTCCAGCTTTACTGTTTCTTTAGGTTTCATTTATGGCACCATACAGCTGGCCCATGTTTGGATGCCGTGGTGCTATCAGCTGACTGAAAGCCGCGTGCCCAGCTATAAATACTATTATTAATAAAATAGAAACATACTTTTATTCTTATTTTTGTTGTTTCGTTACTGAATATGAGACATAATTGTTGGTAATATTTGAACACTTTTCTTTTAGGATCTTATCTGTGGAATCACTGTATGAATAAAATAGGCACTAAGAAAAAGATGTATCGGTAGGCTGGAGAATAAATATCTCTTAGGTTTGAGTGTAAGTCAGTAAGAGTGAACAGACAGAGGAATAAACACAGACGCTGTGCGCTGAGAATAAAGCTAAGGGGGAGGTGTTAACCACTGACTGACAGGCTTCCGGACCAATTAAAACACAGGGAGGGCGGGTCTGGATCAGCCTGACTCCGCCTCTGATTGCTCGGCGTTACAGCGCGAGCTCCCTCCAGTGTGAGGAGACGGTTTAGACCGTTAGGAGCTGCTGGAATATAAACGGCTGATCCTCACATTAGTGACATTTGCTGTTTGTATATTATATTTATTTACTAACCAAAGCATTTACCGACATTTTAGTAAAATATCGAGTTGTTTTTATTACTAACACATGAACGGTTTCGAGCCCAAACCCGGAGTCTTTTCGCCGAAGTGAACGTAGCCGACTGTAAATGGACTGAGGACCTGCTTCACGATTCAAATTCAGCGTTTAAAAGGTGAGGAATGAGAAACAGTTGAATGTGTAGCTTAACAGTTCATTAGACTTCAGCTGAGCACATATTTATCTGTGTCTCTTGGTCAGTCTGAGAAGTAAAGTCGCTAGCGTTAGCGTTAGCTAGTTCACAGTTAGCTTCACTCACTCTTCCAGCGCGAGCGCTCCCTCACCCGCCCGCGTGCTGTGTGCTCTCATCAGGTCCGGTTAGCACTCAGCTAATACAGAGCAGAAACCCCTTTCAGCATGAAATGAAAGAGTGGTCTGGACTAGCCAACCTAAGCTGTCACCATGTGTGCAAATGTTTGTGGACACCCCATCAAAATTAAACTCAAACAGCCACTTTCATTTGCACCCATTGCTGACAGAGATGTGGGAATGCACACTCCCACGTTGTCTAGTCCTTGTAGAGTATTGCCAATAGAATAGGACTTTTGGGATGAGTTGGTGGAGAATAAGGTGGAGTGGTGATCATCCAACATCTCACTAACACTGAGTGAAATCAGTTCCTCACAGCAACGCTCTAAAATCTAGTAGGAAGCATTCCCTGGTCAATATAGAGAGAGTTACTCCAACAAAAAGCAGATGAACCTTTTAAATATCCTTGGTATTGGAAGGAAAAAAATTATGAGCAGGTGTCCCAAAACTTTATGTTTCTAACTTTTTTTTGTGGACATCGTTTTTCGTTAATGAGCTCCATGGTTAATGTTGATACTTCCGCAGTGCACACCTGTCTTGTCCTGTCCTGAAGCATCAACTTAGCATCACCAGCCAGGAAAGCTCACCAGCACCTCTACTTCCTCCGCAAGCCAAGAAGAGTCAGAGCCCCAACCCCCATCATGTGCACTTTCTACAGAGCTGCCATGGAGGGCATCCGGACTCAACACTACTGTAAACTGTACACACTGTCTGGTACAGCACTTGCACCACGCTCTGCCTCCAGCGCATTGTTAGAGCAGCTGAGAAGATCGTTGGCACCTCTTTCCCCTCCCTACACGACCAACACAACACCTGCGTCACTCTGAAAGCCCTCTGCATGGTGGAGGACCCTACCCACCCGCTACACCATTTCTTCAGCCTGCTGCCATTTTATGGAGGAGACTGCAGAGTCTCCCAGCTAGAACCAGACTGAGGGACAGCTTGGCCCACCAGGCAGGCAGGATGCTCAACTTTCTCCCTGCCCTGCCTCCCCTTCCCCTTCCATCCCCTTAACATACAAACTTTGGATCCTGCAGACCAATAACACACAAACTCAACACTGAACTCTGCATTATCAATAACTGGTTATGCACACGCAACTATAAGAGTATATAAGCTGCACTGACCATACCTAGCTTTTTAATTTCCTTCTTATGTCACTTTATTTTTTGTCTTTTGTGTTTATTTAAACAAACACTTATTCTCACACACTTAACTTTACATTCCTAAAACTAGTATAATACATTTTCTTGCTTAGTGTTATTTAATGTTTATTTGAATGTTCAATGTTTATAGTTGTGCCATGGGTTTGAGAGTAATGCAATTTTAATCCTGTGTATGTCCTGAACATATAGCAGTTTTGACAAAGCTGACTTTGACTTTTACATCAAAATGTTCAGAACAGTCTGAGCTTTTTCTATAATGAGGCCTCAGGTGACCTAGAGCACTTTTTGAAGCAATATGCTGACCTTAAACCTTACGAAAAGATTCTAGAAAAAAGTCAGGTTATAGAAATTCTTTATATGTCCTGTGAAAACATACCATTACTCATGTGGTTGAGTTGTTTTGGTGCTCAAAATGAGTTTCCCAGATTCTTAGCTTCACAAAAGCAGTTTTTTCAGCTCCTTCTCTCTCTGTTCCTTTAGCTCCTTCTCTCTGTGTTTCTTCAGCTCCTCCTCTCTCTGTTTCTTCAGCTCGTCCTCTCTCTGTGTCTTCAGCTCCTTCTCTCTCTGTTCCTTTAGCTCCTCTCTCTGTTTCTTCAGCTCCTTCTCTCTCTGTTCCTTTAGCCCCTACTCTCTCTGTTCCTTCAGCTCCTTCTCTCTCTCTTCCTTTAGCTCCTTCTCTCTCTCTTCCTTTAGCTCCTTCCCTCTCTCTTCCTTTAGCTCCTTCTCTCTCTGTTCCTTCAGCTCCTTCTCTCTCTCTTCCTTTAGCTCCTTCTCTCTCTTCCTTTAGCTCCTTCTCTCTCTGTTCCTTTAGCTCCTTCTCTTCCTTTAGCTCCTCCTTCTCTCTCTGTTCCTTTAGCTCCTTCTCTTCCTTTAGCTCCTCCTTCTCTCTCTGTTTCTTCAGCTCCTTCTCTCTCTTTTTCTTCAGCTCCTCCTCTCTGTTTATTCAGCTCCTTTTCTCTCTTCCTTTAGCTCCTTCTCTCTCTTCCTTTAGCTCCTTCTCTCTCTGTTTCTTCAGCTCCTCTCTCTGTTCCTTTAGCTCCTTCTCTTTCTGTTTCTTCAGCTCCCTTTCTCTCTCTTCCTTTAGCTCCTTCTCTCTCTTCCTTTAGCTCCTTCTCTCTCTCTGTTTCTTCAGCTCCTTCTCTCTCTGTTCCTTTAGCTTCTTCTCTTTCTGTTTCTTCAGCTCCCTTTCTCTCTCTTCCTTTAGCTCCTTCTCTCTCTCTTCCTTTAGCTCCTTCTCTCTCTTCCTTTAGCTCCTTCTCTCTCTCTGTTTCTTCAGCTCCTTCTCTCTCTGTTTCTTCAGCTCCTCCTCTTTCTGTTTCTTCAGCTCCTTTTCTCTCTCTTCCTTTAGCTCCTTCTCTCTCTTCCTTTAGCACATTCTCTCTCTCTGTTTCTTCAGCTCCTTCTCTCTCTGTTTCTTCAGCTCCTTCTCTCTGTTTCTTCGGCTCGTCCTCTTTCTGTTTCTTCAGCTCCTTCTCTCTCTCTTCCTTTAGCTCCTTCTCTCTCTGTTCCTTTAGCTCCTCCTCCTCTCTCTGTTTCTTCAGGTCCTTCTCTCTCTCTTCCTTTAGCTCCTTCTCTCTCTGTTCTTTTAGCTCCTTCTCTCTCTCTTTCTTTAGCTCCTTCTCTCGCTCTTCCTTTAGCTCCTCCTCTTTCTGTTTCTTCCTTTAGCTCCTTCTCTCTCTTCCTTTAGCTCCTTCTCTGTTCCTTTAGCTCCTCCTCCTCTCTCTGTTTCTTCAGATCCTTCTCTCGCTCTTCCTTTAGCTCCTTCTCTCTGTCTTCCTTTAGCTCCTCCTCCTCTCTCAGCTTCTTCAGCTCCTTCTCTCTCTCTTCCTTTAGCTCCTTCTCTCTCTGTTTCCTCAGCTCCTTCTCTCTCTCTTCTTTTAGCACCTCCTCTCTCTGTTTCTTCAGCTCCTTCTCTCTCTGTTCCTTTAGCTCCTCCTCTTTCTGTTTCTTCAGCTCCTCTCTCTCTTCCTTTAGCTCCTTCTCTTTCTGTTCCTTTAGCTTCTTCTCTCTCTGTTCCTTTAGCTCCTTCTCTCTCTCATCCTTTAGCTCCTTCTCTCTCTTTTTCTTCAGCTCCTTCTCTCTCTGTTCCTTTAGCTCCTTCTCTCTCTCTTCCTTTAGCTCCTCCTCCTCTCTCTGCTTCTTCAGCTCCTTCTCTCTCTCTTCCTTTAGCTCCTTCTCTCTGTTTCTTCAGCTCCTTCTCTCTCTCTTCCTTTAGCTCCTTCTCTCTCTCTTCTTTTAGCTCCTTCTCTCTCTGTTTCTTCAGCTCCTTCTCTCTCTTTTCCTTTAGCTCCTTCTCTTTCTGTTCCTTTAGCTCCTTCTCTCTCTCTTCCTTTAGCTCCTCCTCCTCTCTCTGCTTCTTCAGCTCCTTCTCTCTTCTCTTCGTTTAGCTCCTCCTCCTCTCTCTGTTTCTTCAGCTCCTTCTCTCTCTCTTCCTTTAGCGCCTTCTCTCTCTTTTTCTTCAGCTCCTTCTCTCTCTGTTCCTTCAGCTCCTCCTCTCTCTCTTCTTTTAGCTCCTTCTCTCTCTGTTTCTTCAGCTCCTTCTCTCTCTTTTCCTTTAGCTCCTTCTCTTTCTGTTCCTTTAGGTCCTTCTCTCTCTCTTCCTTTAGCTCCTCCTCCTCTCTCTGCTTCTTCAGCTCCTTCTCTCTTCTCTTCGTTTAGCTCCCCCTCCTCTCTCTGTTTCTTCAGCTCCTTCTCTCTCTCTTCCTTTAGCGCCTTCTCTCTCTTTTTCTTCAGCTCCTCCTCTCTCTGTTTCTTCAGCTCCTTCTCTCTCTCTTCCTTTAGCTCCTTCTCTCTCTGTTCCTTTAGCTCCTTCTCTCTCTCTTCCTTTAGCTCCTCCTCCTCTCTCTGTTTATTCAGCTCCTTCTCTCTCTCTTCCTTTAGCTCCTTCTCTCTCTGTTCCTTTAGCTCCTTCTCTCTCTCTTCCTTTAGCTCCTTTTCTCTCTGTTTCTTTAGCTCCTTCTCTCTCTCTTCCTTTAGCTCCTCCTCTTTCTTTTTCTTCCTTTAGCTCCTTCTCTTCCTTTAGCTCCTTCTCTCTCTCTTCCTTTAGCTCCTTCTCTGTTCCTTTAGCTCCTTCTCCTCTCTCTGCTTCTTCAGCTCCTTCTCTTTATCTTCCTTTAGCTCCTTCTCTCTCTGTTTCCTCAGCTCCTTCTCTCTCTCTTCCTTCAGTTCCTCCTCTCTCTCTTCTTTTAGCTCCTTCTGTCTCTGTTCAGCTCCTTCTCTCTCTCTTCCTTTAGCTCCTTCTCTTTCTGTTCCTTTAGCTCCTTCTCTCTCTGTTCCTTTAGCTCCTCCTCCTCTCTCTTTTTTTTCAGCTCCTTCTCTCTCTTTTCCTTTAGCTCCTTCTCTCTCTCTTCCTTTAGCTCCTCCTCTTTCTTTTTCTTCCTTTAGCTCCTTCTCTTCCTTTAGCTCCTTCTCTCTCTCTTCCTTTAGCTCCTTCTCTGTTCCTTTAGCTCCTTCTCCTCTCTCTGCTTCTTCAGCTCCTTCTCTTTATCTTCCTTTAGCTCCTTCTCTCTCTGTTTCCTCAGCTCCTTCTCTCTCTCTTCCTTCAGTTCCTCCTCTCTCTCTTCTTTTAGCTCCTTCTGTCTCTGTTCAGCTCCTTCTCTCTCTCTTCCTTTAGCTCCTTCTCTTTCTGTTCCTTTAGCTCCTTCTCTCTCTGTTCCTTTAGCTCCTCCTCCTCTCTCTTTTTTTTCAGCTCCTTCTCTCTCTTTTCCTTTAGCTCCTTCTCTCTCTCTTCCTTTAGCGCCTTCTCTCTCTTTTTCTTCAGCTCCTTCTCTCTCTGTTCCTTCAGCTCCTTCTCTCTCTCTTCCTTTAGCTCCTTCTCTCTCTCTTCCTTTAGCTCCTCCTTCTCTCTCTGCTTCTTCAGCTCCTTCTCTCTCTCTTCCTTTAGCTCCTCCTCTTTCTGTTTCTTCCTTTAGATCCTTCTCTTCCTTTAGCTCCTTCTCTCTCTCTTCCTTTAGCTCCTTCTCTGTTCCTTTAGCTCCTTCTCCTCTCTCTGCTTCTTCAGCTCCTTCTCTTTATCTTCCTTTAGCTCCTTCTCTCTCTGTTTCCTCAGCTCCTTCTCTCTCTCTTCCTTCATCTCCTCCTCCTCTCTCTGTTCCTTCAGTTCCTCCTCTCTCTCTTCTTTTAGCTCCTTCTGTCTCTGTTTCTTCAGCTCCTTCTCTCTCTCTTCCTTTAGCTCCTTCTCTTTCTGTTCCTTTAGCTCCTTCTCTCTCTGTTCCTTTAGCTCCTCCTCCTCTCTCTGCTTCTTCAGCTCCTCTCTCTCTTCCTTTAGCTCCTCCTCCTCTCTCTGTTTCTTCAGCTCCTTCTCTCTCTGTTCCTTTAGCTCCTTCTCTCTCTCTTCATTTAGCTCCTTCTCTCTCTCTTCCTTTAGCTCCTTCTCTCTCTCTTCCTTTAGCTCCTTCTCTCTCTCTTCCTTTAGCTCCTCCTTCTCTCTCTGCTTCTTCAGCTCCTTCTCTCTCTCTTCCTTTAGCGCCTTCTCTCTCTTTTTCTTCAGCTCCTTCTCTCTCTGTTTCTTCAGCTCCTTCTCTCTTTCTTCCTTTAGCTCCTTCTCCCTCTGTTCCTTTAGCTCCTTCTCTCTCTCTTCCTTTAGCTCCTCCTCCTCTCTCTGCTTCTTCAGCTCCTTCTCTCTCTCTTCCTTTAGCTCCTTCTCTCTGTTTCTTCAGCTCCTTCTCTCTCTCTTCCTTTAGCTCCTTCTCTCTCTGTTCCTTTAGCTCCTTCTCTCTCTCTTCCTTTAGCGCCTTCTCTCTTTTTATTCAGCTCCTTCTCTCTCTGTTTCTTCAGCTCCTTCTCTCTCTCTTCCTTTAGCTCCTTCTCTCTCTGTTCCTTCAGCTCCTCCTCTCTCTCTTCTTTTAGCTCCTTCTCTCTCTGTTTCTTCAGCTCCTTCTCTCTCTCTTCCTTTAGCTCCTTCTCTTTCTGTTCCTTTAACTCCTTCTCTCTCTGTTCCTTTAGCTCCTCCTCCTCTCTCTGCTTCTTCAGCTCCTTCTCTCTCTCTTCGTTTAGCTCCTCCTCCTCTCTCTGTTTCTTCAGCTCCTTCTCTCTCTCTTCCTTTAGCTCCTTCTCTCTCTGTTCCTTTAGCTCCTTCTCTCTCTCTTCCTTTAGCGCCTTCTCTCTCTTTTTCTTCAGCTCCTTCTCTCTCTGTTTCTTCAGCTCCTTCTCTCTCTCTTCCTTTAGCTCCTTCTCTCTCTGTTCCTTTAGCTCCTTCTCTCTCTGTTCCTTTAGCTCCTTCTCTCTCTCTTCCTTTAGCTCCTCCTCCTCTCTCTGTTTCTTCAGCTCCTTCTCTCTCTCTTCCTTTAGCTCCTTTTCTCTCTGTTCCTTTAGCTCCTTCTCTCTCTCTTCCTTTAGCTCCTCCTCCTCTCTCTGCTTCTTCAGCTCCTTCTCTCTCTCTTCCTTTAGCTCCTTCTCTCTCTCTTCCTTTAGCTCCTCCTCCTCCTCTCTTTGTTTCTTCAGCTCCTTCTCTCTTCCTTTAGCTCCTTCTCTCTCTGTTCCTTCAGCTCCTTCTCTCTCTCTTCCTTTAGCTCCTTCTCTCTCTCTTCCTTTAGCTCCTTCTCTGTTCCTTTAGCTCCTTCTCCTCTCTCTGCTTCTTCAGCTCCTTCTCTTTATCTTCCTTTAGCTCCTTCTCTCTCTGTTTCCTCAGCTCCTTCTCTCTCTTCCTTCAGTTCCTCCTCTCTCTCTTCTTTTAGCTCCTTCTGTCTCTGTTTCTTCAGCTCCTTCTCTCTCTCTTCCTTTAGCTCCTTCTCTTTCTGTTCCTTTAGCTCCTTCTCTCTCTCTTCCTTCATCTGCTCCTCCTCTCTCTGTTCCTTCAGTTCCTCCTCTCTCTCTTCTTTTAGCTCCTTCTGTCTCTGTTTCTTCAGCTCCTTCTCTCTCTCTTCCTTTAGCTCCTTCTCTTTCTGTTCCTTTAGCTTCTTCTCTCTCTGTTCCTTTAGCTCCTTCTCTCTCTCATCCTTTAGCTCCTTCTCTCTCTTTTTCTTCAGCTCCTTCTCTCTCTGTTCCTTTAGCTCCTTCTCTCTCTCTTCCTTTAGCTCCTCCTCCTCTCTCTGCTTCTTCAGCTCCTTCTCTCTCTCTTCCTTTAGCTCCTTCTCTCTGTTTCTTCAGCTCCTTCTCTCTCTCTTCCTTTAGCTCCTTCTCTCTCTCTTCCTTTAGCGCCTTCTCTCTCTTTTTCTTCAGCTCCTTCTCTCTCTGTTCCTTCAGCTCCTCCTCTCTCTCTTCTTTTAGCTCCTTCTCTCTCTGTTTCTTCAGCTCCTTCTCTCTCTTTTCCTTTAGCTCCTTCTCTTTCTGTTCCTTTAGGTCCTTCTCTCTCTCTTCCTTTAGCTCCTCCTCCTCTCTCTGCTTCTTCAGCTCCTTCTCTCTTCTCTTCGTTTAGCTCCCCCTCCTCTCTCTGTTTCTTCAGCTCCTTCTCTCTCTCTTCCTTTAGCGCCTTCTCTCTCTTTTTCTTCAGCTCCTCCTCTCTCTGTTTCTTCAGCTCCTTCTCTCTCTCTTCCTTTAGCTCCTTCTCTCTCTGTTCCTTTAGCTCCTTCTTTCTCTCTTCCTTTAGCTCCTCCTCCTCTCTCTGTTTATTCAGCTCCTTCTCTCTCTCTTCCTTTAGCTCCTTCTCTCTCTGTTCCTTTAGCTCCTTCTCTCTCTCTTCCTTTAGCTCCTTTTCTCTCTGTTTCTTTAGCTCCTTCTCTCTCTCTTCCTTTAGCTCCTCCTCTTTCTTTTTCTTCCTTTAGCTCCTTCTCTTCCTTTAGCTCCTTCTCTCTCTCTTCCTTTAGCTCCTTCTCTGTTCCTTTAGCTCCTTCTCCTCTCTCTGCTTCTTCAGCTCCTTCTCTTTATCTTCCTTTAGCTCCTTCTCTCTCTGTTTCCTCAGCTCCTTCTCTCTCTCTTCCTTCAGTTCCTCCTCTCTCTCTTCTTTTAGCTCCTTCTGTCTCTGTTCAGCTCCTTCTCTCTCTCTTCCTTTAGCTCCTTCTCTTTCTGTTCCTTTAGCTCCTTCTCTCTCTGTTCCTTTAGCTCCTCCTCCTCTCTCTTTTTTTTCAGCTCCTTCTCTCTCTTTTCCTTTAGCTCCTTCTCTCTCTCTTCCTTTAGCTCCTCCTCTTTCTTTTTCTTCCTTTAGCTCCTTCTCTTCCTTTAGCTCCTTCTCTCTCTCTTCCTTTAGCTCCTTCTCTGTTCCTTTAGCTCCTTCTCCTCTCTCTGCTTCTTCAGCTCCTTCTCTTTATCTTCCTTTAGCTCCTTCTCTCTCTGTTTCCTCAGCTCCTTCTCTCTCTCTTCCTTCAGTTCCTCCTCTCTCTCTTCTTTTAGCTCCTTCTGTCTCTGTTCAGCTCCTTCTCTCTCTCTTCCTTTAGCTCCTTCTCTTTCTGTTCCTTTAGCTCCTTCTCTCTCTGTTCCTTTAGCTCCTCCTCCTCTCTCTTTTTTTTCAGCTCCTTCTCTCTCTTTTCCTTTAGCTCCTTCTCTCTCTCTTCCTTTAGCGCCTTCTCTCTCTTTTTCTTCAGCTCCTTCTCTCTCTGTTCCTTCAGCTCCTTCTCTCTCTCTTCCTTTAGCTCCTTCTCTCTCTCTTCCTTTAGCTCCTCCTTCTCTCTCTGCTTCTTCAGCTCCTTCTCTCTCTCTTCCTTTAGCTCCTCCTCTTTCTGTTTCTTCCTTTAGATCCTTCTCTTCCTTTAGCTCCTTCTCTCTCTCTTCCTTTAGCTCCTTCTCTGTTCCTTTAGCTCCTTCTCCTCTCTCTGCTTCTTCAGCTCCTTCTCTTTATCTTCCTTTAGCTCCTTCTCTCTCTGTTTCCTCAGCTCCTTCTCTCTCTCTTCCTTCATCTCCTCCTCCTCTCTCTGTTCCTTCAGTTCCTCCTCTCTCTCTTCTTTTAGCTCCTTCTGTCTCTGTTTCTTCAGCTCCTTCTCTCTCTCTTCCTTTAGCTCCTTCTCTTTCTGTTCCTTTAGCTCCTTCTCTCTCTGTTCCTTTAGCTCCTCCTCCTCTCTCTGCTTCTTCAGCTCCTCTCTCTCTTCCTTTAGCTCCTCCTCCTCTCTCTGTTTCTTCAGCTCCTTCTCTCTCTGTTCCTTTAGCTCCTTCTCTCTCTCTTCATTTAGCTCCTTCTCTCTCTCTTCCTTTAGCTCCTTCTCTCTCTCTTCCTTTAGCTCCTTCTCTCTCTCTTCCTTTAGCTCCTCCTTCTCTCTCTGCTTCTTCAGCTCCTTCTCTCTCTCTTCCTTTAGCGCCTTCTCTTTTTCTTCAGCTCCTTCTCTCTCTGTTTCTTCAGCTCCTTCTCTCTTTCTTCCTTTAGCTCCTTCTCCCTCTGTTCCTTTAGCTCCTTCTCTCTCTCTTCCTTTAGCTCCTCCTCCTCTCTCTGCTTCTTCAGCTCCTTCTCTCTCTCTTCCTTTAGCTCCTTCTCTCTGTTTCTTCAGCTCCTTCTCTCTCTCTTCCTTTAGCTCCTTCTCTCTCTGTTCCTTTAGCTCCTTCTCTCTCTCTTCCTTTAGCGCCTTCTCTCTTTTTATTCAGCTCCTTCTCTCTCTCTTCCTTTAGCTCCTTCTCTCTGTTTCTTCAGCTCCTTCTCTCTCTCTTCCTTTAGCTCCTTCTCTCTCTGTTTCTTCAGCTCCTTCTCTCTCTCTTCCTTTAGCTCCTTCTCTCTCTGTTCCTTCAGCTCCTCCTCTCTCTCTTCTTTTAGCTCCTTCTCTCTCTGTTTCTTCAGCTCCTTCTCTCTCTCTTCCTTTAGCTCCTTCTCTTTCTGTTCCTTTAACTCCTTCTCTCTCTGTTCCTTTAGCTCCTCCTCCTCTCTCTGCTTCTTCAGCTCCTTCTCTCTCTCTTCGTTTAGCTCCTCCTCCTCTCTCTGTTTCTTCAGCTCCTTCTCTCTCTCTTCCTTTAGCTCCTTCTCTCTCTGTTCCTTTAGCTCCTTCTCTCTCTCTTCCTTTAGCGCCTTCTCTCTCTTTTTCTTCAGCTCCTTCTCTCTCTGTTTCTTCAGCTCCTTCTCTCTCTCTTCCTTTAGCTCCTTCTCTCTCTGTTCCTTTAGCTCCTTCTCTCTCTCTTCCTTTAGCTCCTCCTCCTCTCTCTGTTTCTTCAGCTCCTTCTCTCTCTCTTCCTTTAGCTCCTTTTCTCTCTGTTCCTTTAGCTCCTTCTCTCTCTCTTCCTTTAGCTCCTCCTCCTCTCTCTGCTTCTTCAGCTCCTTCTCTCTCTCTTCCTTTAGCTCCTTCTCTCTCTCTTCCTTTAGCTCCTCCTCCTCCTCTCTTTGTTTCTTCAGCTCCTTCTCTCTTCCTTTAGCTCCTTCTCTCTCTGTTCCTTCAGCTCCTTCTCTCTCTCTTCCTTTAGCTCCTTCTCTCTCTCTTCCTTTAGCTCCTTCTCTGTTCCTTTAGCTCCTTCTCCTCTCTCTGCTTCTTCAGCTCCTTCTCTTTATCTTCCTTTAGCTCCTTCTCTCTCTGTTTCCTCAGCTCCTTCTCTCTCTTCCTTCAGTTCCTCCTCTCTCTCTTCTTTTAGCTCCTTCTGTCTCTGTTTCTTCAGCTCCTTCTCTCTCTCTTCCTTTAGCTCCTTCTCTTTCTGTTCCTTTAGCTCCTTCTCTCTCTCTTCCTTCATCTCCTCCTCCTCTCTCTGTTCCTTCAGTTCCTCCTCTCTCTCTTCTTTTAGCTCCTTCTGTCTCTGTTTCTTCAGCTCCTTCTCTCTCTCTTCCTTTAGCTCCTTCTCTTTCTGTTCCTTTAGCTCCTTCTCTCTCTGTTCCTTTAGCTCCTCCTCCTCTCTCTGCTTCTTCAGCTCCTCTCTCTCTTCCTTTAGCTCCTTCTCTCTCTTTTCTTTTAGCTCCTTCTCTCTCTCTTCCTTTAGCTCCTCCTCCTCTCTCTGTTCCTTTAGCTCCTTCTCTCTCTCTTCCTTTAGCGCCTTCTCTCTCTTTTTCTTCAGCTCCTTCTCTCTCTGTTTCTTCAGCTCCTTCTCTCTCTCTTCCTTTAGCTCCTTCTCTCTCTGTTCCTTCAGCTCCTCCTCTCTCTCTTCTTTTAGCTCCTTCTCTCTCTGTTTCTTCAGCTCCTTCTCTCTCTGTTCCTTTAGCTCCTTCTCTTTCTGTTCCTTTAGCTCCTTCTCTTTCTGTTCCTTTAGCTCCTCCTCCTCTCTCTGCTTCTTCAGCTCCTTCTCTCTCTCTTCGTTTAGCTCCTCCTCTCTCTGTTTCTTCAGCTCCTTCTCTCTCTCTTCCTTTAGCTCCTTCTCTCTCTTCCTTTAGCTCCTTCTCTCTCTTCCTTTAGCTCCTCCTCCTCTCTCTGCTTCTTCAGCTCCTCTCTCTCTTCCTTTAGCTCCTTCTCTCTCTTTTCTTTTAGCTCCTTCTCTCTCTCTTCCTTTAGCTCCTCCTCCTCTCTCTGTTCCTTTAGCTCCTTCTCTCTCTCTTCCTTTAGCGCCTTCTCTCTCTTTTTCTTCAGCTCCTCCTCTCTCTGTTTCTTCAGCTCCTTCTCTCTCTCTTCCTTTAGCTCCTTCTCTCTCTGTTCCTTTAGTTCCTTCTCTCTCTCTTCCTTTAGCTCCTCCTCCTCTCTCTGTTTATTCAGCTCCTTCTCTCTCTTCCTTTAGCTCCTTCTCTCTCTGTTCCTTTAGCTCCTTCTCTCTCTCTTCCTTTAGCTCCTTTTCTCTCTGTTCCTTTAGCTCCTTCTCTCTCTCTTCCTTTAGCTCCTCCTCTTTCTTTTTCTTTCTTTAGCTCCTTCTCTTCCTTTAGCTCCTTCTCTCTCTCTTCCTTTAGCTCCTTCTCTGTTCCTTTAGCTCCTTCTCCTCTCTCTGCTTCTTCAGCTCCTTCTCTTTATCTTCCTTTAGCTCCTTCTCTCTCTGTTTCCTCAGCTCCTTCTCTCTCTCTTCCTTCAGTTCCTCCTCTCTCTCTTCTTTTAGCTCCTTCTGTCTCTGTTCAGCTCCTTCTCTCTCTCTTCCTTTAGCTCCTTCTCTTTCTGTTCCTTTAGCTCCTTCTCTCTCTGTTCCTTTAGCTCCTCCTCCTCTCTCTTTTTTTTCAGCTCCTTCTCTCTCTTTTCCTTTAGCTCCTTCTCTCTCTCTTCCTTTAGCGCCTTCTCTCTCTTTTTCTTCAGCTCCTTCTCTCTCTGTTCCTTCAGCTCCTTCTCTCTCTCTTCCTTTAGCTTCTTCTCTCTCTCTTCCTTTAGCTCCTCCTTCTCTCTCTGCTTCTTCAGCTCCTTCTCTCTCTCTTCCTTTAGCTCCTCCTCTTTCTGTTTCTTCCTTTAGATCCTTCTCTTCCTTTAGCTCCTTCTCTCTCTCTTCCTTTAGCTCCTTCTCTGTTCCTTTAGCTCCTTCTCCTCTCTCTGCTTCTTCAGCTCCTTCTCTTTATCTTCCTTTAGCTCCTTCTCTCTCTGTTTCCTCAGCTCCTTCTCTCTCTCTTCCTTCATCTCCTCCTCCTCTCTCTGTTCCTTCAGTTCCTCCTCTCTCTCTTCTTTTAGCTCCTTCTGTCTCTGTTTCTTCAGCTCCTTCTCTCTCTCTTCCTTTAGCTCCTTCTCTTTCTGTTCCTTTAGCTCCTTCTCTCTCTGTTCCTTTAGCTCCTCCTCCTCTCTCTGCTTCTTCAGCTCCTCTCTCTCTTCCTTTAGCTCCTCCTCCTCTCTCTGTTTCTTCAGCTCCTTCTCTCTCTGTTCCTTTAGCTCCTTCTCTCTCTCTTCCTTTAGCTCCTTCTCTCTCTCTTCCTTTAGCTCCTTCTCTCTCTCTTCCTTTAGCTCCTCCTTCTCTCTCTGCTTCTTCAGCTCCTTCTCTCTCTCTTCCTTTAGCGCCTTCTCTCTCTTTTTCTTCAGCTCCTTCTCTCTCTTTCTTCAGCTCCTTCTCTCTTTCTTCCTTTAGCTCCTTCTCCCTCTGTTCCTTTAGCTCCTTCTCTCTCTCTTCCTTTAGCTCCTCCTCCTCTCTCTGCTTCTTCAGCTCCTTCTCTCTCTCTTCCTTTAGCTCCTTCTCTGTTTCTTCAGCTCCTTCTCTCTCTCTTCCTTTAGCTCCTTCTCTCTCTGTTCCTTTAGCTCCTTCTCTCTCTCTTCCTTTAGTGCCTTCTCTCTCTTTTTATTCAGCTCCTTCTCTCTCTGTTTCTTCAGCTCCTTCTCTCTCTCTTCCTTTAGCTCCTTCTCTCTCTGTTCCTTCAGCTCCTCCTCTCTCTCTTCTTTTAGCTCCTTCTCTCTCTGTTTCTTCAGCTCCTTCTCTCTCTCTTCCTTTAGCTCCTTCTCTTTCTGTTCCTTTAACTCCTTCTCTCTCTCTGTTCCTTTAGCTCCTCCTCCTCTCTCTGCTTCTTCAGCTCCTTCTCTCTCTCTTCGTTTAGCTCCTCCTCCTCTCTCTGTTTCTTCAGCTCCTTCTCTCTCTCTTCCTTTAGCTCCTTTTCTCTCTGTTCCTTTAGCTCCTTCTCTCTCTCTTCCTTTAGCTCCTCCTCCTCCTCTCTTTGTTTCTTCAGCTCCTTCTCTCTTCCTTTAGCTCCTTCTCTCTCTGTTCCTTCAGCTCCTTCTCTCTCTCTTCCTTTAGCTCCTTCTCTCTCTCTTCCTTTAGCTCCTTCTCTGTTCCTTTAGCTCCTTCTCCTCTCTCTGCTTCTTCAGCTCCTTCTCTTTATCTTCCTTTAGCTCCTTCTCTCTCTGTTTCCTCAGCTCCTTCTCTCTCTTCCTTCAGTTCCTCCTCTCTCTCTTCTTTTAGCTCCTTCTGTCTCTGTTTCTTCAGCTCCTTCTCTCTCTCTTCCTTTAGCTCCTTCTCTTTCTGTTCCTTTAGCTCCTTCTCTCTCTCTCTTCCTTCATCTCCTCCTCCTCTCTCTGTTCCTTCAGTTCCTCCTCTCTCTCTTCTTTTAGCTCCTTCTGTCTCTGTTTCTTCAGCTCCTTCTCTCTCTCTTCCTTTAGCTCCTTCTCTTTCTGTTCCTTTAGCTCCTTCTCTCTCTGTTCCTTTAGCTCCTCCTCCTCTCTCTGCTTCTTCAGCTCCTCTCTCTCTTCCTTTAGCTCCTTCTCTCTCTTTTCTTTTAGCTCCTTCTCTCTCTCTTCCTTTAGCTCCTCCTCCTCTCTCTGTTCCTTTAGCTCCTTCTCTCTCTCTTCCTTTAGCGCCTTCTCTCTCTTTTTCTTCAGCTCCTTCTCTCTCTGTTTCTTCAGCTCCTTCTCTCTCTCTTCCTTTAGCTCCTTCTCTCTCTGTTCCTTCAGCTCCTCCTCTCTCTCTTCTTTTAGCTCCTCTCTCTGTTTCTTCAGCTCCTTCTCTCTCTGTTCCTTTAGCTCCTTCTCTTTCTGTTCCTTTAGCTCCTTCTCTTTCTGTTCCTTTAGCTCCTCCTCCTCTCTCTGCTTCTTCAGCTCCTTCTCTCTCTCTTCGTTTAGCTCCTCCTCTCTCTGTTTCTTCAGCTCCTTCTCTCTCTCTTCCTTTAGCTCCTTCTCTCTCTTCCTTTAGCTCCTTCTCTCTCTTCCTTTAGCTCCTCCTTCTCTCTCTGCTTCTTCAGCTCTTTCTCTTTCTCTTCCTTTAGCGCCTTCTCTCTTTTTCTTCAGCTCCTTCTCTCTCTGTTTCTTCAGCTCCTTCTCTCTCTCTTCCTTTAGCTCCTTCTCTCTCTGTTCCTTTAGCTCCTTCTCTCTCTCTTCCTTTAGCTCCTCCTTCTCTCTCTGTTTCTTCAGCTCCTTCTCTCTTCATTTAGCTCCTTCTCTCTCTGTTCCTTTAGCTCCTTCTCTCTCTCTTCCTTTAGCGCCTTCTCTCTCTTTTTCTTCAGCTCCTTCTCTCTCTGCTTCTTCAGCTCCTTCTCTCTCTCTTCCTTTAGCTCCTTCTCTTTCTGCTCCTTTAGCTCCTTCTCTCTCTGTTCCTTTAGCTCCTCCTCCTCTCTCTGCTTCTTCAGCTCCTTCTCTCTCTCTTCCTTTAGCTCCTCCTCCTCTCTCTGTTTCTTCAGCTCCTTCTCTCTCTCTTCCTTTAGCTCCTTCTCTCTCTTTTTCTTCAGCTCCTTCTCTCTCTGTTTCTTCAGCTCCTTCTCTCTCTCTTCCTTTAGCTCCTTTTCTTTCTGTTCCTTTAGCTCCTTCTCTCTCTCTTCCTTTAGCTCCTCTCTCTGTTCCTTTAGCTCCTCCTCCTCTCTCTGCTTCTTCAGCTCCTTCTCTCTCTCTTCCTTTAGCTCCTCCTCCTCCTCTCTTTGTTTCTTCAGCTCCTTCTCTCTCTCTTCCTTTAGCTCCTTCTCTCTCTGTTCCTTTAGCTCCTTCTCTCCCTCTTCCTTTAGCTCCTTCTCTCCCTCTTCCTTTAGCTCCTTCTCTATCTTTTCCTTTAGCTCCTCCTCTTCTCTCTGCTTCTTCAGCTCCTTCTCTCTCTCTTCCTTTAGCTCCTTCTCTCTCTGCTTCTTCAGCTCCTTCTCTCTCTCTTCCTTTAGCTCCTTCTCTCTCTTCCTTTAGCTCCTTCTCTCTCTCTTCCTTTAGCTCCTTCTCTCTCTCTTCCTTTAGCTCCTCCACCTTCTCTTCCTTTAGCTCCTTCTCTCTCTCTTCCTTTAGCTCCTCCTTCTCTCTCTTTTTCTTCAGCTCCTTCTCTCTCTTCTTCTTCAGCTCCTTCTCTCTCTCTTCCTTCAGCTTCTTCTCTCTCTCTTCCTTTAGCTCCTTCTCTTTCTGCTCCTTTAGCTCCTTCTCTCTCTGTTCCTTTAGCTCCTCCTCCTCTCTCTGCTTCTTCAGCTCCTTCTCTCTTTCTTCCTTTAGCTCCTCCTCCTCTCTCTGTTTCTTCAGCTCCTTCTCTCTCTGCTTCTTCAGCTCCTTCTCTCTCTCTTCCTTTAGCTCCTTCTCTCTCTTCCTTTAGCTCCTTCTCTCTCTCTTCCTTTAGCTCCTTCTCTCTCTCTTCCTTTAGCTCCTCCACCTTCTCTTCCTTTAGCTCCTTCTCTCTCTCTTCCTTTAGCTCCTCCTTCTCTCTCTTTTTCTTCAGCTCCTTCTCTCTCTGCTTCTTCAGCTCCTTCTCTCTCTCTTCCTTTAGCTCCTTCTCTCTCTCTTCCTTTAGCTCCTCCACCTTCTCTTCCTTTAGCTCCTTCTCTCTCTCTTCCTTTAGCTCCTCCTTCTCTCTCTTTTTCTTCAGCTCCTTCTCTCTCTGCTTCTTCAGCTCCTTCTCTCTCTCTTCCTTTAGTTCCTTCTCTCTCTCTTCCTTCAGCTTCTTCTCTCTCTCTTCCTTTAGCTCCTTCTCTTTCTGCTCCTTTAGCTCCTTCTCTCTCTGTTCCTTTAGCTCCTCCTCCTCTCTCTGCTTCTTCAGCTCCTTCTCTCTCTTCCTTTAGCTCCTCCTCCTCTCTCTGTTTCTTCAGCTCCTTCTCTCTCTGCTTCTTCAGCTCCTTCTCTCTCTCTTCCTTTAGCTCCTTCTCTCTCTTCCTTTAGCTCCTTCTCTCTCTCTTCCTTTAGCTCCTCCACCTTCTCTTCCTTTAGCTCCTTCTCTCTCTCTTCCTTTAGCTCCTCCTTCTCTCTCTTTTTCTTCAGCTCCTTCTCTCTCTGCTTCTTCAGCTCCTTCTCTCTCTCTTCCTTTAGTTCCTTCTCTCTCTCTTCCTTCAGCTTCTCTCTCTCTTCCTTTAGCTCCTTCTCTTTCTGCTCCTTTAGCTCCTTCTCTCTCTGTTCCTTTAGCTCCTCCTCCTCTCTCTGCTTCTTCAGCTCCTTCTCTCTCTCTTCCTTTAGCTCCTCCTCCTCTCTCTGTTTCTTCAGCTCCTTCTCTCTCTCTTCCTTTAGCTCCTTCTCTCTCTGTTCCTTTAGCTCCTTCTCTCTCTCTTCCTTTAGCGCCTTCTCTCTCTTTTTCTTCAGCTCCTTCTCTCTCTCTTCATTTAGCTCCTTCTCTCTCTGTTCCTTTAGCTCCTTCTCTCTCTCTTCCTTTAGCGCCTTCTCTCTCTTTTTCTTCAGCTCCTTCTCTCTCTGCTTCTTCAGCTCCTTCTCTCTCTCTTCCTTTAGCTCCTTCTCTCTCTCTTCCTTTAGCTCCTCCTCCTCTCTCTGTTTCTTCAGGTCCTTCTCTCTCTGTTCCTTTAGCTCCTTCTCCTCTCTCTGTTTCTTCAGGTCCTTCTCTCTGTCTTCCTTTAGCTCCTTCTCTCTCTGCTTCTTCAGCTCCTTCTCTCTCTCTTCCTTTAGCTCCTCCTCCTCCTCTCTTTGTTTCTTCAGCTCCTTCTCTCTCTCTTCCTTTAGCTCCTTCTCTCTCTGTTCCTTTAGCTCCTTCTCTCCCTCTTCCTTTAGCTCCTTCTCTCTCTGTTCCTTTAGCTCCTTCTCTATCTTTTCCTTTAGCTCCTCCTCCTCTCTCTGCTTCTTCAGCTCCTCCTCTCTCTCTTCCTTTAGCTCCTTCTCTCTCTGCTTCTTCAGCTCCTTCTCTCTCTCTTCCTTTAGCTCCTTCTCTCTCTTCCTTTAGCTCCTTCTCTCTCTCTTCCTTTAGCTCCTTCTCTCTCTCTTCCTTTAGCTCCTCCACCTTCTCTTCCTTTAGCTCCTTCTCTCTCTGTTCCTTTAGCTCCTCCTCCTCTCTCTGCTTCTTCAGCTCCTTCTCTCTCTCTTCCTTTAGCTCCTCCTCCTCTCTCTGTTTCTTCAGCTCCTTCTCTCTCTCTTCCTTTAGCTCCTTCTCTCTCTGTTCCTTTAGCTCCTTCTCTCTCTCTTCCTTTAGCGCCTTCTCTCTCTTTTTCTTCAGCTCCTTCTCTCTCTCTTCATTTAGCTCCTTCTCTCTCTGTTCCTTTAGCTCCTTCTCTCTGTTTTCCTTTAGCTCCTTCTTCTCTCTCTTTCTTCAGCTCCTTCTCTCTCTGCTTCTTCAGCTCCTTCTCTCTCTCTTCCTTTAGCTCCTTCTCTCTCTCTTCCTTTAGCTCATTCTCTCTCTCTTCCTTTAGCTCCTCCTCCTCTCTCTGTTTCTTCAGGTCCTTCTCTCTCTGTTCCTTTAGCTCCTTCTCTCTCTGTTTCTTCAGGTCCTTCTCTCTGTCTTCCTTTAGCTCCTTCTCTCTCTGCTTCTTCAGCTCCTTCTCTCTCTCTTCCTTTAGCTCCTTCTCTCTCTGCTTCTTCAGCTCCTTCTCTCTCTCTTCCTTTAGCTCCTTCTCTCTCTTCCTTTAGCTCCTTCTCTCTCTCTTCCTTTAGCTCGTTCTCTCTCTCTTCCTTTAGCTCCTCCACCTTCTCTTCCTTTAGCTCCTTCTCTCTCTCTTCCTTTAGCTCCTCCTCCTCTCTCTGTTTCTTCAGCTCCTTCTCTCTCTCTTCCTTTAGCTCCTTCTCTCTCTCTTCCTTTAGCGCCTTCTCTCTCTCTTCCTTTAGCGCCTTCTCTCTCTTTTTCTTCAGCTCCTTCTCTCTCTCTTCATTTAGCTCCTTCTCTCTCTGTTTCTTCAGCTCCTTCTCTCTCTCTTCCTTCAGCTCCTTCTCTCTCTCTTCCTTTAGCGCCTTCTCTCTTTTTCTTCAGCTCCTTCTCTCTCTGCTTCTTCAGCTCCTTCTCTCTCTCTTCCTTTAGCTCCTTCTCTCTCTGTTCCTTTAGCTCCTTCTCTCTCTCTTCCTTTAGCTCCTCCTCCTCTCTCTGTTTCTTCAGGTCCTTCTCTCTGTTTTCCTTTAGCTCCTTCTTCTCTCTCTGTTTCTTCAGGTCCTTCTCTCTGTTTTCCTTTAGCTCCTTCTCTCTCTGTTTCTTCAGCTCCTTCTCTTTCTGTTCCTTTAGCTCCTTCTCTCTCTCTTCCTTTAGCTCCTTCTCTCTCTCTTCCTTTAGCTCCTTCTCTCTGTCTTCCTTCAGCTCCTTCTCTCTCTCTTCCTTTAGCTCCTCTCTGTTTCTTCAGCTCCTTCTCTCTCTCTTCCTTTAGCTCCTTTACGCTCTGTTCCTTTAGCTCCTTCTCTCTCTCTTCCTTTAGCGCCTTCTCTCTCTTTTTCTTCAGCTCCTTCTCTCTCTGTTTCTTCAGCTCCTCCTCTCTCTCTTCTTTTAGCTCCTTCTCTCTCTGTTTCTTCAGCTCCTTCTCTCTCTCTTCCTTTAGCTCCTTCTCTCTCTGTTCCTTCAGCTCCTCCTCTCTCTCTTCTTTTAGCTCCTCCTCTCTCTGCTTCTTCAGCTCCTTCTCTCTCTCTTCCTTTAGCTCCTCCTCCTCTCTCTGTTTCTTCAGCTCCTTCTCTCTCTCTTCCTTTAGCTCCTTCTCTCTCTGTTCCTTTAGCTCCTTCTCTCTCTCTTTTTCTTCAGCTCCTTCTCTCTCTGTTTCTTCAGCTCCTTCTCTCTCTGTTTCTTCAGCTCCTTCTCTCTCTCTTCCTTTAGCTCCTTCTCTCTCTGTTCCTTTAGCTCCTTCTCTCTCTGTTCCTTTAGCGCCTTCTCTCTCTCTTCCTTTAGCGCCTTCTCTCTCTTTTTCTTCAGCTCCTTCTCTCTCTGCTTCTTCAGCTCCTTCTCTCTCTCTTCCTTTAGCTCCTTCTCTCTCTGTTCCTTTAGCTCCTTCTCTCTCTGTTCCTTTAGCTCCTCCTCCTCTCTCTGTTTCTTCAGGTCCTTCTCTCTCTGTTCCTTTAGCTACTTCTCCTCTCTCTGTTTCTTCAGGTCCTTCTCTCTGTCTTCCTTTAGCTCCTTCTCTCTCTGTTTCTTCAGCTCCTTCTCTTTCTGTTCCTTTAGCTCATTCTCTCTCTCTTCCTTAGCTCCTTCTCTCTGTCTTCCTTCAGCTCCTTCTCTCTCTCTTCCTTTAGCTCCTTCTCTCTCTCTTCCTTTAGCTCCTTCTCTCTCTGTTCCTTTAGCTCCTTCTCTCTCTCTTCCTTTAGCGCCTTCTCTCTCTTTTTCTTCAGCTCCTTCTCTCTCTGTTTCTTCAGCTCCTTCTCTCTCTCTTCCTTTAGCTCCTTCTCTCTCTGTTCCTTCAGCTCCTCCTCTCTCTCTTCTTTTAGGTCCTTCTCTCTCTGTTTCTTCAGCTCCTTCTCTCTCTCTTCCTTTAGCTCCTTCTCTCTCTGTTCCTTTAGCTCCTTCTCTCTCTCTTCCTTTAGCGCCTTCTCTCTCTTTTTCTTCAGCTCCTTCTCTCTCTCTTCATTTAGCTCCTTCTCTCTCTGTTCCTTTAGCTCCTTCTCTCTCTCTTCCTTTAGCGCCTTCTCTCTCTTTTTCTTCAGCTCCTTCTCTCTCTGCTTCTTCAGCTCCTTCTCTCTCTCTTCCTTTAGCTCCTTCTCTCTCTGTTCCTTTAGCTCCTTCTCTCTCTCTTCCTTTAGCTCCTCCTCCTCTCTCTGTTTCTTCAGGTCCTTCTCTCTCTGTTCCTTTAGCTCCTTCTCCTCTCTCTGTTTCTTCAGGTCCTTCTCTCTGTCTTCCTTTAGCTCCTTCTCTCTCTGCTTCTTCAGCTCCTTCTCTCTCTCTTCCTTTAGCTCCTCCTCCTCCTCTCTTTGTTTCTTCAGCTCCTTCTCTCTCTCTTCCTTTAGCTCCTTCTCTCTCTGTTCCTTTAGCTCCTTCTCTCCCTCTTCCTTTAGCTCCTTCTCTCTCTGTTCCTTTAGCTCCTTCTCTATCTTTTCCTTTAGCTCCTCCTCCTCTCTCTGCTTCTTCAGCTCCTCCTCTCTCTCTTCCTTTAGCTCCTTCTCTCTCTGCTTCTTCAGCTCCTTCTCTCTCTCTTCCTTTAGCTCCTTCTCTCTCTTCCTTTAGCTCCTTCTCTCTCTCTTCCTTTAGCTCCTCCACCTTCTCTTCCTTTAGCTCCTTCTCTCTCTGTTCCTTTAGCTCCTCCTCCTCTCTCTGCTTCTTCAGCTCCTTCTCTCTCTCTTCCTTTAGCTCCTCCTCCTCTCTCTGTTTCTTCAGCTCCTTCTCTCTCTCTTCCTTTAGCTCCTTCTCTCTCTGTTCCTTTAGCTCCTTCTCTCTCTCTTCCTTTAGCGCCTTCTCTCTCTTTTTCTTCAGCTCCTTCTCTCTCTCTTCATTTAGCTCCTTCTCTCTCTGTTCCTTTAGCTCCTTCTCTCTGTTTTCCTTTAGCTCCTTCTTCTCTCTCTTTCTTCAGCTTCTTCTCTCTCTGCTTCTTCAGCTCCTTCTCTCTCTCTTCCTTTAGCTCATTCTCTCTCTCTTCCTTTAGCTCCTCCTCCTCTCTCTGTTTCTTCAGGTCCTTCTCTCTCTGTTCCTTTAGCTCCTTCTCTCTCTGTTTCTTCAGGTCCTTCTCTCTGTCTTCCTTTAGCTCCTTCTCTCTCTGCTTCTTCAGCTCCTTCTCTCTCTCTTCCTTTAGCTCCTTCTCTCCCTCTTCCTTTAGCTCCTTCTCTCTCTGTTCCTTTAGCTCCTTCTCTATCTTTTCCTTTAGCTCCTCCTCCTCTCTCTGCTTCTTCAGCTCCTTCTCTCTCTCTTCCTTTAGCTCCTTCTCTCTCTGCTTCTTCAGCTCCTTCTCTCTCTCTTCCTTTAGCTCCTTCTCTCTCTTCCTTTAGCTCCTTCTCTCTCTCTTCCTTTAGCTCGTTCTCTCTCTCTTCCTTTAGCTCCTCCACCTTCTCTTCCTTTAGCTCCTTCTCTCTCTCTTCCTTTAGCTCCTCCTCCTCTCTCTGTTTCTTCAGCTCCTTCTCTCTCTCTTCCTTTAGCTCCTTCTCTCTCTCTTCCTTTAGCGCCTTCTCTCTCTCTTCCTTTAGCGCCTTCTCTCTCTTTTTCTTCAGCTCCTTCTCTCTCTCTTCATTTAGCTCCTTCTCTCTCTGTTCCTTTAGCTCCTTCTCTCTCTCTTCCTTTAGCTTCTTCTCTCTCTGTTTCTTCGGCTCCTTCTCTCTCTCTTCCTTTAGCTCCTTCTCTCTCTCTTCCTTTAGCTCCTCCTCCTCTTTCTGTTTCTTCAGCTCCTTCTCTCTCTCTTCCTTTAGCTCCTCCTCCTCTCTCTGTTTCTTCAGCTCCTTCTCTCTCTCTTCCTTTAGCTCCTTCTCTCTCTGTTCCTTTAGCTCCTTCTCTCTCTCTGTTTCTTCAGCTCCTTCTCTCTCTGTTTCTTCAGCTCCTTCTCTCTCTCTTCCTTTAGCTCCTTCTCTCTCTGTTCCTTTAGCTCCTTCTCTCTCTCTTCATTTAGCTCCTTCTCTCTCTGTTCCTTTAGCTGCTTCTCTTTCTCTTCCTTTAGCGCCTTCTCTCTCTTTTTCTTCAGCTCCTTCTCTCTCTGCTTCTTCAGCTCCTTCTCTCTCTCTTCCTTTAGCTCCTTCTCTCTCTGTTCCTTTAGCTCCTTCTCTCTCTGTTCCTTTAGCTCCTCCTCCTCTCTCTGTTTCTTCAGGTCCTTCTCTCTCTGTTCCTTTAGCTACTTCTCCTCTCTCTGTTTCTTCAGGTCCTTCTCTCTGTCTTCCTTTAGCTCCTTCTCTCTCTGTTTCTTCAGCTCCTTCTCTTTCTGTTCCTTTAGCTCCTTCTCTCTCTCTTCCTTTAGCTCCTTCTCTCTGTCTTCCTTCAGCTCCTTCTCTCTCTCTTCCTTTAGCTCCTTCTCTCTGTTTCTTCAGCTCCTTCTCTCTCTCTTCCTTTAGCTCCTTCTCTCTCTGTTCCTTTAGCTCCTTCTCTCTCTCTTCCTTTAGCGCCTTCTCTCTCTGTTCCTTTAGCTCCTTCTCTCTCTCTTCCTTTAGCGCCTTCTCTCTCTTTTTCTTCAGCTCCTTCTCTCTCTGTTTCTTCAGCTCCTTCTCTCTCTCTTCCTTTAGCTCCTTCTCTCTCTGTTCCTTTAGCTCCTTCTCTCTCTCTTCCTTTAGCGCCTTCTCTCTCTGTTCCTTCAGCTCCTCCTCTCTCTCTTCTTTTAGGTCCTTCTCTCTCTGTTTCTTCAGCTCCTTCTCTCTCTCTTCCTTTAGCTCCTTCTCTTTCTGTTCCTTTAGCTCCTTCTCTCTCTCTTCCTTTAGCTCCTTCTCTCTGTCTTCCTTCAGCTCCTTCTCTCTCTCTTCCTTTAGCTCCTTCTCTCTGTTTCTTCAGCTCCTTCTCTCTCTCTTCCTTTAGCTCCTTCTCTCTCTGTTCCTTTAGCTCCTTCTCTCTCTCTTCCTTTAGCTCCTTCTCTCTCTGTTCCTTTAGCTCCTTCTCTCTCTCTTCCTTTAGCGCCTTCTCTCTCTTTTTCTTCAGCTCCTTCTCTCTCTGTTTCTTCAGCTCCTTCTCTCTCTCTTCCTTTAGCTCCTTCTCTCTCTGTTCCTTTAGCTCCTTCTCTCTCTCTTCCTTTAGCGCCTTCTCTCTCTGTTCCTTCAGCTCCTCCTCTCTCTCTTCTTTTAGGTCCTTCTCTCTCTGTTTCTTCAGCTCCTTCTCTCTCTCTTCCTTTAGCTCCTTCTCTCTCTGTTCCTTTAGCTCCTTCTCTCTCTCTTCCTTTAGCGCCTTCTCTCTCTTTTTCTTCAGCTCCTTCTCTCTCTCTTCATTTAGCTCCTTCTCTCTCTGTTCCTTTAGCTCCTTCTCTCTCTCTTCCTTTAGCGCCTTCTCTCTCTTTTTCTTCAGCTCCTTCTCTCTCTGCTTCTTCAGCTCCTTCTCTCTCTCTTCCTTTAGCTCCTTCTCTCTCTGTTCCTTTAGCTCCTTCTCTCTCTCTTCCTTTAGCTCCTCCTCCTCTCTCTGTTTCTTCAGGTCCTTCTCTCTCTGTTCCTTTAGCTCCTTCTCCTCTCTCTGTTTCTTCAGGTCCTTCTCTCTGTCTTCCTTTAGCTCCTTCTCTCTCTGCTTCTTCAGCTCCTTCTCTCTCTCTTCCTTTAGCTCCTCCTCCTCCTCTCTTTGTTTCTTCAGCTCCTTCTCTCTCCCTTTAGCTCCTTCTCTCTCTGTTCCTTTAGCTCCTTCTCTCCCTCTTCCTTTAGCTCCTTCTCTCTCTGTTCCTTTAGCTCCTTCTCTATCTTTTCCTTTAGCTCCTCCTCCTCTCTCTGCTTCTTCAGCTCCTCCTCTCTCTCTTCCTTTAGCTCCTTCTCTCTCTGCTTCTTCAGCTCCTTCTCTCTCTCTTCCTTTAGCTCCTTCTCTCTCTTCCTTTAGCTCCTTCTCTCTCTCTTCCTTTAGCTCCTCCACCTTCTCTTCCTTTAGCTCCTTCTCTCTCTGTTCCTTTAGCTCCTCCTCCTCTCTCTGCTTCTTCAGCTCCTTCTCTCTCTCTTCCTTTAGCTCCTCCTCCTCTCTCTGTTTCTTCAGCTCCTTCTCTCTCTCTTCCTTTAGCTCCTTCTCTCTCTGTTTCTTCAGCTCCTTCTCCTCTCTCTGTTTCTTCAGGTCCTTCTCTCTGTCTTCCTTTAGCTCCTTCTCTCTCTGCTTCTTCAGCTCCTTCTCTCTCTCTTCCTTTAGCTCCTCCTCCTCCTCTCTTTGTTTCTTCAGCTCCTTCTCTCTCCCTTTAGCTCCTTCTCTCTCTGTTCCTTTAGCTCCTTCTCTCCCTCTTCCTTTAGCTCCTTCTCTCTCTGTTCCTTTAGCTCCTTCTCTATCTTTTCCTTTAGCTCCTCCTCCTCTCTCTGCTTCTTCAGCTCCTCCTCTCTCTCTTCCTTTAGCTCCTTCTCTCTCTGCTTCTTCAGCTCCTTCTCTCTCTCTTCCTTTAGCTCCTTCTCTCTCTCTTCCTTTAGCTCCTTCTCTCTCTCTTCCTTTAGCTCCTCCACCTTCTCTTCCTTTAGCTCCTTCTCTCTCTGTTCCTTTAGCTCCTCCTCCTCTCTCTGCTTCTTCAGCTCCTTCTCTCTCTCTTCCTTTAGCTCCTCCTCCTCTCTCTGTTTCTTCAGCTCCTTCTCTCTCTGTTCCTTTAGCTCCTTCTCTCTCTGTTCCTTTAGCTCCTTCTCTCTCTCTTCCTTTAGCGCCTTCTCTCTCTCTTCCTTTAGCTCCTCCTCCTCTCTCTGTTTCTTCAGCTCCTTCTCTCTCTCTTCATTTAGCTCCTTCTCTCTCTGTTCCTTTAGCTCCTTCTCTCTGTTTTCCTTTAGCTCCTTCTTCTCTCTCTTTCTTCAGCTCCTTCTCTCTCTGCTTCTTCAGCTCCTTCTCTCTCTCTTCCTTTAGCTCCTTCTCTCTCTCTTCCTTTAGCTCATTCTCTCTCTCTTCCTTTAGCTCCTCCTCCTCTCTCTGTTTCTTCAGGTCCTTCTCTCTCTGTTCCTTTAGCTCCTTCTCTCTCTGTTTCTTCAGGTCCTTCTCTCTGTCTTCCTTTAGCTCCTTCTCTCTCTGCTTCTTCAGCTCCTTCTCTCTCTCTTCCTTTAGCTCCTTCTCTCTCTGTTCCTTTAGCTCCTTCTCTCCCTCTTCCTTTAGCTCCTTCTCTCTCTGTTCCTTTAGCTCCTTCTCTATCTTTTCCTTTAGCTCCTCCTCCTCTCTCTGCTTCTTCAGCTCCTTCTCTCTCTCTTCCTTTAGCTCCTTCTCTCTCTGCTTCTTCAGCTCCTTCTCTCTCTCTTCCTTTAGCTCCTTCTCTCTCTTCCTTTAGCTCCTTCTCTCTCTCTTCCTTTAGCTCGTTCTCTCTCTCTTCCTTTAGCTCCTCCACCTTCTCTTCCTTTAGCTCCTTCTCTCTCTCTTCCTTTAGCTCCTCCTCCTCTCTCTGTTTCTTCAGCTCCTTCTCTCTCTCTTCCTTTAGCTCCTTCTCTCTCTCTTCCTTTAGCGCCTTCTCTCTCTCTTCCTTTAGCGCCTTCTCTGTCTTTTTCTTCAGCTCCTTCTCTCTCTCTTCATTTAGCTCCTTCTCTCTCTGTTTCTTCAGCTCCTTCTCTCTCTCTTCCTTCAGCTCCTTCTCTCTCTCTTCCTTTAGCGCCTTCTCTCTTTTTCTTCAGCTCCTTCTCTCTCTGCTTCTTCAGCTCCTTCTCTCTCTCTTCCTTTAGCTCCTTCTCTCTCTGTTCCTTTAGCTCCTTCTCTCTCTCTTCCTTTAGCTCCTCCTCCTCTCTCTGTTTCTTCAGGTCCTTCTCTCTGTTTTCCTTTAGCTCCTTCTTCTCTCTCTGTTTCTTCAGGTCCTTCTCTCTGTTTTCCTTTAGCTCCTTCTCTCTCTGTTTCTTCAGCTCCTTCTCTTTCTGTTCCTTTAGCTCCTTCTCTCTCTCTTCCTTTAGCTCCTTCTCTCTCTCTTCCTTTAGCTCCTTCTCTCTGTCTTCCTTCAGCTCCTTCTCTCTCTCTTCCTTTAGCTCCTCTCTGTTTCTTCAGCTCCTTCTCTCTCTCTTCCTTTAGCTCCTTTACTCTCTGTTCCTTTAGCTCCTTCTCTCTCTCTTCCTTTAGCGCCTTCTCTCTCTTTTTCTTCAGCTCCTTCTCTCTCTGTTTCTTCAGCTCCTCCTCTCTCTCTTCTTTTAGCTCCTTCTCTCTCTGTTTCTTCAGCTCCTCCTCTCTCTCTTCTTTTAGCTCCTCCTCTCTCTGCTTCTTCAGCTCCTTCTCTCTCTCTTCCTTTAGCTCCTCCTCCTCTCTCTGTTTCTTCAGCTCCTTCTCTCTCTCTTCCTTTAGCTCCTTCTCTCTCTGTTCCTTTAGCTCCTTCTCTCTCTCTTTTTCTTCAGCTCCTTCTCTCTCTCTTCCTTTAGCTCCTTCTCTGTTCCTTTAGCTCCTTCTCCTCTCTCTGCTTCTTCAGCTCCTTCTCTTTATCTTCCTTTAGCTCCTTCTCTCTCTGTTTCCTCAGCTCCTTCTCTCTCTTCCTTCAGTTCCTCCTCTCTCTCTTCTTTTAGCTCCTTCTGTCTCTGTTTCTTCAGCTCCTTCTCTCTCTCTTCCTTTAGCTCCTTCTCTTTCTGTTCCTTTAGCTCCTTCTCTCTCTCTTCCTTCATCTGCTCCTCCTCTCTCTGTTCCTTCAGTTCCTCCTCTCTCTCTTCTTTTAGCTCCTTCTGTCTCTGTTTCTTCAGCTCCTTCTCTCTCTCTTCCTTTAGCTCCTTCTCTTTCTGTTCCTTTAGCTTCTTCTCTCTCTCTGTTCCTTTAGCTCCTTCTCTCTCTCATCCTTTAGCTCCTTCTCTCTCTTTTTCTTCAGCTCCTTCTCTCTCTGTTCCTTTAGCTCCTTCTCTCTCTCTTCCTTTAGCTCCTCCTCCTCTCTCTGCTTCTTCAGCTCCTTCTCTCTCTCTTCCTTTAGCTCCTTCTCTCTGTTTCTTCAGCTCCTTCTCTCTCTCTTCCTTTAGCTCCTTCTCTCTCTCTTCCTTTAGCGCCTTCTCTCTCTTTTTCTTCAGCTCCTCTCTCTGTTTCTTCAGCTCCTTCTCTCTCTCTTCCTTTAGCTCCTTCTCTCTCTGTTCCTTCAGCTCCTCCTCTCTCTCTTCTTTTAGGTCCTTCTCTCTCTGTTTCTTCAGCTCCTTCTCTCTCTCTTCCTTTAGCTCCTTCTCTTTCTGTTTTTTTAGCTCCTTCTCTCTCTGTTCCTTTAGCTCCTCCTCCTTTCTCTGCTTCTTCAGCGCCTTCTCTCTCTTTTTCTTCAGCTCCTTCTCTCTCTGTTTCTTCAGCTCCTTCTCTCTCTCTTCCTTTAGCTCCTTCTCTCTCTGTTCCTTTAGCTCCTTCTCTCTTTCTTCCTTTAGCTCCTCCTCCTCTCTCTGTTTCTTCAGCTCCTTCTCTCTCTCTCTCTTCCTTTAGCTCCTTTTCTCTCTGTTCCTTTAGCTCCTTCTCTCTCTCTTCCTTTAGCTCCTCCTCCTCTCTCTGCTTCTTCAGCTCCTTCTCTCTCTCTTCCTTCAGCTCCTTCTCTCTCTCTTCCTTTAGCTCCTCCTCCTCCTCTCTTTGTTTCTTCAGCTCCTTCTCTCTTCCTTTAGCTCCTTCTCTCTCTGTTCCTTCGGCTCCTTCTCTCTCTCTTCCTTTAGCTCCTTCTCTCTCTCTTCCTTTAGCTCCTCCTTCTCTCTCTGCTTCTTCAGCTCCTTCTCTCTCTCTTCCTTTAGCTCCTCCTCCTCCTCTCTTTGTTTCTTCAGCTCCTTCTCTCTCTGTTCCTTTAGCTCCTTCTCTCCCTCTTCCTTTAGCTCCTTCTCTCTCTGTTCCTTTAGCTCCTTCTCTATCTTTTCCTTTAGCTCCTCCTCCTCTCTATGCTTCTTCAGCTCCTTCTCTCTCTCTTCCTTTAGCTCCTTCTCTCTCTCTTCCTTTAGCTCCTTCTCTCTCTGCTTCTTCAGCTCCTTCTCTCTCTCTTCCTTTAGCTCCTTCTCTCTCTTCCTTTAGCTCCTTCTCTCTCTCTTCCTTTAGCTCCTTCTCTCTCTTCCTTTAGCTCCTTCTCTCTCTCTTCCTTTAGCTCCTTCTCTCTCTCTTCCTTTAGCTCCTCCACCTTCTCTTCCTTTAGCTCCTTCTCTCTCTCTTCCTTTAGCTCCTCTTTCTCTCTCTTTTTCTTCAGCTCCTTCTCTCTCTGCTTCTTCAGCTCCTTCTCTCTCTCTTCCTTCAGCTTCTTCTCTCTCTCTTCCTTTAGCTCATTCTCTTTCTGCTCCTTTAGCTCCTTCTCTCTCTGTTCCTTTAGCTCCTCCTCCTCTCTCTGCTTCTTCAGCTACTTCTCTCTGTCTTCCTTTAGCTCCTTCTCTCTCTGCTTCTTCAGCTCCTTCTCTCTCTCTTCCTTTAGCTCCTTCTCTCTCTGTTCCTTTAGCTCCTTCTCTCCCTCTTCCTTTAGCTCCTTCTCTCTCTGTTCCTTTAGCTCCTTCTCTATCTTTTCCTTTAGCTCCTCCTCCTCTCTCTGCTTCTTCAGCTCCTTCTCTCTCTCTTCCTTTAGCTCCTTCTCTCTCTGCTTCTTCAGCTCCTTCTCTCTCTCTTCCTTTAGCTCCTTCTCTCTCTTCCTTTAGCTCCTTCTCTCTCTCTTCCTTTAGCTCCTCCACCTTCTCTTCCTTTAGCTCCTTCTCTCTCTCTTCCTTTAGCTCCTTCTCTCTCTTCCTTTGGCTCCTTCTCTCTCTCTTCCTTTAGCTCCTTCTCTCTCTCTTCCTTTAGCTCCTCCACCTTCTCTTCCTTTAGCTCCTTCTCTCTCTCTTCCTTTAGCTCCTCCTTCTCTCTCTTTTTCTTCAGCTCCTTCTCTCTCTGCTTCTTCAGCTCCTTCTCTCTCTCTTCCTTTAGTTCCTTCTCTCTCTCTTCCTTCAGCTTCTTCTCTCTCTCTTCCTTTAGCTCCTTCTCTTTCTGCTCCTTTAGCTCCTTCTCTCTCTGTTCCTTTAGCTCCTCCTCCTCTCTCTGCTTCTTCAGCTCCTTCTCGCTCTCTTCCTTTAGCTCCTCCTCCTCTCTCTGTTTCTTCAGCTCCTTCTCTCTCTCTTCCTTTAGCTCCTTCTCTCTCTGTTCCTTTAGCTCCTTCTCTCTCTCTTCCTTTAGCGCCTTCTCTCTCTTTTTCTTCAGCTCCTTCTCTCTCTCTTCATTTAGCTCCTTCTCTCTCTGTTCCTTTAGCTCCTTCTCTCTCTCTTCCTTTAGCGCCTTCTCTCTTTTTCTTCAGCTCCTTCTCTCTCTGCTTCTTCAGCTCCTTCTCTCTCTCTTCCTTTAGCTCCTTCTCTCTCTGTTCCTTTAGCTCCTTCTCTCTCTCTTCCTTTAGCTCCTCCTCCTCTCTCTGTTTCTTCAGGTCCTTCTCTCTCTGTTCCTTTAGCTCCTTCTTCTCTCTCTGTTTCTTCAGGTCCTTCTCTCTGTTTTCCTTTAGCTCCTTCTCTCCCTGTTTCTTCAGCTCCTTCTCTTTCTGTTCCTTTAGCTCCTTCTCTCTCTCTTCCTTTAGCTCCTTCTCTCTCTCTTCCTTCAGCTCCTTCTCTCTCTCTTCCTTTAGCTCCTTCTCTCTGTTTCTTCAGCTCCTTCTCTCTCTCTTCCTTTAGCTCCTTTACTCTCTGTTCCTTTAGCTCCTTCTCTCTCTCTTCCTTTAGCGCCTTCTCTCTCTTTTTCTTCAGCTCCTTCTCTCTCTGTTTCTTCAGCTCCTTCTCTCTCTCTTCCTTTAGCTCCTTCTCTCTCTGTTCCTTCAGCTCCTGCTCTCTCTCTTCTTTTAGCTCCTTCTCTCTCTGTTTCTTCAGCTCCTTCTCTCTCTCTTACTTTAGCTCCTTCTCTCTCTGTTCCTTCAGCTCCTCCTCTCTCTCTTCTTTTAGCTCCTCCTCTCTCTGCTTCTTCAGCTCCTTCTCTCTCTCTTCCTTTAGCTCCTCCTCCTCTCTCTGTTTCTTCAGCTCCTTCTCTCTCTCTTCCTTTAGCTCCTCCTCCTCTCTCTGTTTCTTCAGCTCCTTCTCTCTCTCTTCCTTTAGCTCCTTCTCTCTCTGTTCCTTTAGCTCCTTCTCTCTCTCTTCCTTTAGCGCCTTCTCTCTTTTTCTTCAGCTCCTTCTCTCTGTTTCTTCAGCTCCTTCTCTCTCTCTTCCTTTAGCTCCTTCTCTCTCTGTTCCTTTAGCTCCTTCTCTCTCTTCCTTTAGCTCCTCCTTCTCTCTCTGTTTCTTCAGCTCCTTCTCTCTCTCTTCCTTTAGCTCCTTCTCTCTCTGTTCCTTTAGCTCCTTTTCTCTCTCTTCCTTTAGCGCCTTCTCTCTCTTTTTCTTCAGCTCCTTCTCTCTCTGCTTCTTCAGCTCCTTCTCTCTCTCTTCCTTTAGCTCCTTCTCTCTCTGTTCCTTTAGCTCCTTCTCTCTCTCTTCCTTTAGCTCCTCCTCCTCTCACTGTTTCTTCAGGTCCTTCTCTCTCTGTTCCTTTAGCTACTTCTCCTCTCTCTGTTTCTTCAGGTACTTCTCTCTGTCTTCCTTTAGCTCCTTCTCTCTCTGTTTCTTCAGCTCCTTCTCTTTCTGTTCCTTTAGCTCCTTCTCTCTCTCTTCCTTTAGCTCCTCCTCCTCTCTCTGTTTCTTCAGGTCCTTCTCTCTCTGTTCCTTTAGCTACTTCTCCTCTCTCTGTTTCTTCAGGTCCTTCTCTCTGTCTTCCTTTAGCTCCTTCTCTCTCTGTTTCTTCAGCTCCTTCTCTCTCTCTTCCTTTAGCTCCTTCTCTCTGTCTTCCTTCAGCTCCTTCTCTCTCTCTTCCTTTAGCTCCTTCTCTCTGTCTTCCTTCAGCTCCTTCTCTCTCTCTTCCTTTAGCTCCTTCTCTCTCTGTTTCTTCAGCTCCTTCTCTTTCTGTTCCTTTAGCTCCTTCTCTCTCTCTTCCTTTAGCTCCTTCTCTCTGTCTTCCTTCAGCTCCTTCTCTCTCTCTTCCTTTAGTTCCTTCTCTCTGTTTCTTCAGCTCCTTCTCTCTCTTCCTTTAGCTCCTTCTCTCTCTCTTCCTTTAGCTCCTTCTCTCTCTCTTCCTTTAGCGCCTTCTCTCTCTTTTTCTTCAGCTCCTTCTCTATCTGTTTCTTCAGCTCCTTCTCTCTCTCTTCCTTTAGCTCCTTCTCTCTCTGTTCCATCAGCTGCTCCTCTCTCTCTTCTTTTAGCTCCTTCTCTCTCTGTTTCTTCAGCTCCTTCTCTCTCTCTTCCTTTAGCTCCTCTTTCTGTTCCTTTAGCTCCTTCTCTCTCTGTTCCTTTAGCTCCTCCTCCTCTCTCTGCTTCTTCAGCTCCTTCTCTCTCTCTTCGTTTAGCTCCTCCTCCTCTCTCTGTTTCTTCAGCTCCTTCTCTCTCTCTTCCTTTAGCTCCTTCTCTCTCTCTTCCTTTAGCGCCTTCTCTCTCTTTTTCTTCAGCTCCTTCTCTCTCTGTTTCTTCAGCTCCTTCTCTCTCTCTTCCTTTAGCTCCTTCTCTCTCTGTTCCTTTAGCTCCTTCTCTCTCTCTTCCTTTATCTCCTCCTCCTCTCTCTGTTTCTTCAGCTCCTTCTCTCTCTCGGTTCCTTTAGCTCCTTCTCTCTCTCTTCCTTTAGCTCCTTTTCTCTCTGTTCCTTTAGCTCCTTCTCTCTCTCTTCCTTTAGCTCCTCCTCCTCTCTCTGTTTCTTCAGCTCCTTCTCTCTCTCTTCCTTTAGCTCCTTCTCTCTCTCTTCCTTTAGCGCCTTCTCTCTCTTTTTCTTCAGCTCCTTCTCTCTCTGCTTCTTCAGCTCCTTCTCTCTCTCTTCCTTTAGCTCCTTCTCTCTCTGTTCCTTTAGCTCCTTCTCTCTCTCTTCCTTTAGCTCCTCCTCCTCTCTCTGTTTCTTCAGGTCGTTCTCTCTCTGTTCCTTTAGCTCCTTCTCCTCTCTCTGTTTCTTCAGGTCCTTCTCTCTCTCTTCCTTTAGCTCCTTCTCTCTCTCTTCCTTTAGCTCCTTCTCTCTGTCTTCCTTCAGCTCCTTCTCTCTCTCTTCCTTTAGTTCCTTCTCTCTGTTTCTTCAGCTCCTTCTCTCTCTCTTCCTTTAGCTCCTTCTCTCTCTGTTCCTTTAGCTCCTTCTCTCTCTCTTCCTTTAGCGCCTTCTCTCTCTTTTTCTTCAGCTCCTTCTCTATCTGTTTCTTCAGCTCCTTCTCTCTCTCTTCCTTTAGCTCCTTCTCTCTCTGTTCCATCAGCTGCTCCTCTCTCTCTTCTTTTAGCTCCTTCTCTCTGTTTCTTCAGCTCCTTCTCTCTCTCTTCCTTTAGCTCCTCTTTCTGTTCCTTTAGCTCCTTCTCTCTCTGTTCCTTTAGCTCCTCCTCCTCTCTCTGCTTCTTCAGCTCCTTCTCTCTCTCTTCGTTTAGCTCCTCCTCCTCTCTCTGTTTCTTCAGCTCCTTCTCTCTCTCTTCCTTTAGCTCCTTCTCTCTCTCTTCCTTTAGCGCCTTCTCTCTCTTTTTCTTCAGCTCCTTCTCTCTCTTTTTCTTCAGCTCCTTCTCTCTCTCTTCCTTTAGCTCCTTCTCTCTCTGTTCCTTTAGCTCCTTCTCTCCCTCTTCCTTTAGCTCCTTCTCTCTCTGTTCCTTTAGCTCCTTCTCTATCTTTTCCTTTAGCTCCTCCTCCTCTCTCTGCTTCTTCAGCTCCTTCTCTCTCTCTTCCTTTAGCTCCTTCTCTCTCTGCTTCTTCAGCTCCTTCTCTCTCTCTTCCTTTAGCTCCTTCTCTCTCTTCCTTTAGCTCCTTCTCTCTCTCTTCCTTTAGCTCCTCTCTCTATTCCTTTAGCTCCTCCACCTTCTCTTCCTTTAGCTCCTTCTCTCTCTCTTCCTTTAGCTCCTTCTCTCTCTGCTTCTTCAGCTCCTTCTCTCTCTCTTCCTTTAGCTCCTTCTCTCTCTGTTTCTTCGGCTCCTTCTCTCTCTCTTCCTTTAGCTCCTTCTCTCTCTCTTCCTTTAGCTCCTCCTCCTGTTTCTGTTTCTTCAGCTCCTTCTCTCTCTCTTCCTTTAGCTCCTTCTCTCTCTCTTCCTTTAGCTCCTCCTCCTGTTTCTGTTTCTTCAGCTCCTTCTCTCTCTCTTCCTTTAGCTCCTTCTCTCTCTGTTCCTTTAGCTCGTTCTCTCTCTCTTCCTTTAGCGCCTTCTCTCTCTTTTTCTTCAGCTCCTTCTCTCTCTTTTTCTTCAGCTCCTTCTCTCTCTGTTTCTTCAGCTCCTTCTCTCTCTGCTTCTTCAGCTCCTTCTCTCTCTCTTCCTTTAGCTCCTTCTCTCTCTGTTCCTTTAGCTCCTTCTCTCTCTTCCTTTAGCTCCTTCTCTCTCTTCCTTTAGCTCCTTCTCTCTCTTCCTTTAGCTCCTTCTCTCTCTTTTTCTTCAGCCCCTTCTCTCTCTCTTCCTTTAGCTCCTCCTTCTCTCTCTGCTTCTTCAGCTCCTTCTCTCTCTGTTTCTTCAGCTCCTTCTCTCGCTCTTCCTTTAGCTCCTTCTCTCTCTCTTCCTTTAGCTCCTCCTCCTCTCTCTGCTTCTTCAGCTCCTTCTCTCTCTCGTCCTTTAGCTCCTTCTCTCTCTGTTCCTTTAGCTCCTTCTCTCTCTCTTCCTTTAGCTCCTTCTCTCTCTGTTTCTTCGGCTCCTTCTCTCTCTCTTCCTTTAGCTCCTTCTCTCTCTCTTTCTTTAGCTCCTCCTCTTTCTGTTTCTTCAGCTCCTTCTATCTCTCTTCCTTTAGCTCCTTCTCTCTCTCTTCCTTTAGCTCCTCCTCCTCTTTCTGTTTCTTCAGCTCGTCCTCTTTCTGTTTCTTCAGCTCCTTCTCTCTCTGTTCCTTTAGCTCCTCCTCCTCTCTCTGTTTCTTCAGCTCCTTCTCTTTCTGTTCATTTAGCTCCTCCTCCTCTCTCTGTTTCTTTAGCTCCTTCTCTCTCTGTTTCTTCAACTCCTCTTTCTGTTTCTTCAGCTCCTTCTCTCGCTCTTCCTTTAGCTCCTTCTCTCTCTGTTTCTTCAGCTCCTTCTCTCTCTTTTCCTTTAGCTCCTTCTCTCTCTGTTTCTTCAGCTCCTTCTCTGTCTGTTCCTTTAGCTCCTTCTCTCTCTGTTTCTTCAGCTTTTTCTCTGTTTCTTCAGCTCCTCTTCTTTCAGGAGCTGATAGGACTGCACCCTTAACTTCCTCACATTATTTTACTGATCTCAAATGAAAACGGGAATCTTCTCATCTTCTTCTTTTGGGGATAAATGTGTTCTGTTCATTTTCAAAATTAATAGTCAGAATTATAGGACATCGTGGAAGAGGGAGGGGGGTGGTACTACTTAGATTTTGTCTGCCGTAATGAGTTCCCATGAACATATGAACACCACACCGAACACAACAATCATGTACAAACCCAACAACAAAATTACAGGCATGTCCTTAATGCATATTTTAGGGGTTGTTCCTGCACCCCTGTAGTCCATCAGCCTGCGTCTCATCTGCTTCTGTCTTTCCTCCTTTCTCTGTTTCTCTATTTCACAGACCTTCTCTTCGGTCTTCTGCTCCTCCTCCTCCTCCTTCTTCTCTCTCTGAATCTGTTCTTCTCTTTCCACCTCTCTATCTGATTCTGCCTTCAGCTCCTCCACCTCAGCCACCTGTTTCTCTCTTTCCTCCTCCTCCTCTCTCTGCCTGCGTTTCAGCTCCTCCAATTCTTTCTCTGCCTTCAGTTTTTGCTTCATTCTCTCCACCTTTCTTCTGAGCTTCTCCTCTCTTTTCTTACATATTTCAAGCTCCGTCCTGTGGCGTTTCGCCTGTTTCTTTAACTCCATGAGCTTTTCTATTTTCTGTCTTTCCTCCTCTCTCTGTTCCTTCAGCTCCTCCTCCTCTTTCTGTTCCTTCAGCTCCTCCTCTCTCTGTTCCTTCAGCTCCTCCTCCTCTTTCTGCTTCTTCAGCTCCTCCTCTTTCTGCTTCTTCAGCTCCTCCTCTCTCTGTTCCTTCAGCTCCTCCTCTTTCTTTTCACTCAGGTCCCTCTTGTTCCCCCGGCTTCGGCGCTTCTTACAGCGCAGCTTGGGGAAGCAGCCAGTCCAGCACCCGCAGGTCGGTTCCTCCTGGTTCTCCTCCATGACCCTTTCCTCTGCTAAACTCTGTGGTTGGGCTCTGTGCTGCAAAACAGCCCGCAAACGCTTCATGATCCCTCGGGCCATTTTCTGGCTTCTGGAGCGCCTGTGTGGGGTTTTCACCTCGTCCCTCTGCTCCACCCAGCATTGTTGTGGATGACCCACCTTTTCAGACTGCATAGCGTTGACTGCAGTAACTGATGTACTCATACAGACGTGTAGTAAGAGCCCCCGTGCGTGACTCTCCGTGTGTGTGGAAGCGCTCCTGCGCGCTCGCTTATATAGAGTCCGTGTTGATGACGTCACAATGCTGGACGCACACAGGCCACGCCCACTTCGCCATACAGCGTTCGGCGTCGCTTCTTGTCTCAATGGACGGAGCCGCTGACCTGGATAACTGAGCAAATTTACACTGTTATTATTATCACTATTAAAATGTTTTAAAATAATAATAAGTTATTATTATCGTTTATTATTACTACTAATAACATTAAAAATACAATGAATAAAGTATTAATATTTTTACTCATACAGATACTAATAGATTAATAATAATAAATGTTAAATGTATGTTAATAAATGTATTACTAATATCAATGAATTATTGTTAATAATAAGAATATAAAAATATTTTTTTCTACACAAGGATTTTGTAAGTACTTTAAAATACAGAACACTTCTTAATTATAGTTTTACTGAAACCAGTTTATCAGAATACACTTAACTTTTCTATTTTTATCTTTGAAACATTTGTTAATAAATGAATAATTGACTATTGAAAGTAATATTGAAAGTAATTACATAATCTTCAGTTACTTCTGACTGTTTTCTCATTTCACAGAATATTTTTTATAGAAATGAAAAAACTGAATAGAATTGATGGTTGTTTAACTGTAAAATTACATACAGTGTTTCTGAATGGATGAAATCCAGAGCTGCATGGTGGAGCCGTAGGGTCGTCTTTTATATGTCAGTATCTCATGTATTTAACCGGTATTCTGGATATTTAATTCAGTTTTTTCTGTATTTCTCACCATAATTGAACTACTTCTAGTCTCCTCCCACTAGTCAGGACTCTCCGCATCACACACGTTAATGTTAAGTAATCTATATTACTAGCAAAGCAAAACTAGGACAAGGAAAAATCTCCCAGAATGAAGTATCCCAAGGGTGACACACATCCTTCTCTGACCAACAACAGAAAAAATAAGTAATAAAATACAATGAATGCATTAAAAAGAGAAAATACATGTTGGAGTGCTAAAACCTCATATAAGATCATCCGAAGAATTCCGAGAAGGTAGCTAATTACACAGCGAGCCTATTTCTCAAACACCTTTAGCAAGTCGCCCTTTCTCTGTCCACCACCTGCTTCAGATGGCTGTAATATTGAGAGAGAAGCAGGCATGATTATATAACCTACATCCCATAACAGGCATGGTTCCTCTGTCCAGCTTTACTGTTTCTTTAGGTTTCATTTATGGCACCATACAGCTGGCCCATGTTTGGATGCCGTGGTGCTATCAGCTGACTGACAGCCGCGTGCCCAGCTATAAATACTATTATTAATAAAATAGAAACATACTTTTATTCTTATTTCTGTTGTTTCGTTACTGAATATGAGACATAATTGTTGGTAATATTTGAACACTTTTCTTTTAGGATCTTATCTGTGGAATCACTGTATGAATAAAATAGGCACTAAGAAAAAGATGTATCGGTAGGCTGGAGAATAAATATCTCTTAGGTTTGAGTGTAAGTCAGTAAGAGTGAACAGACAGAGGAATAAACACAGACGCTGTGCGCTGAGAATAAAGCTAAGGGGGAGGTGTTAACCACTGACTGACAGGCTTCCGGACCAATTAAAACACAGGGAGGGCGGGTCTGGATCAGCCTGACTCCGCCTCTGATTGCTCGGCGTTACAGCGCGAGCTCCCTCCAGTGTGAGGAGACGGTTTAGACCGTTAGGAGCTGCTGGAATATAAACGGCTGATCCTCACATTAGTGACATTTGCTGTTTGTATATTATATTTATTTACTAACCAAAGCATTTACCGACATTTTAGTAAAATATCGAGTTGTTTTTATTACTAACACATGAACGGTTTCGACCCCAAACCCGGAGTCTTTTCGCCGAAGTGAACGTAGCCGACTGTAAATGGACTGAGGACCTGCTTCACGATTCAAATTCAGCGTTTAAAAGGTGAGGAATGAGAAACAGTTGAATGTGTAGCTTAACAGTTCATTAGACTTCAGCTGAGCACATATTTATCTGTGTCTCTTGGTCAGTCTGAGAAGTAAAGTCGCTAGCGTTAGCGTTAGCTAGTTCACAGTTAGCTTCACTCACTCTTCCAGCGCGAGCGCTCCCTCACCCGCCCGCGTGCTGTGTGCTCTCATCAGGTCCGGTTAGCACTCAGCTAATACAGAGCAGAAACCCCTTTCAGCATGAAATGGAAGAGTGGTCTGGACTAGCCAACCTAAGCTGTCACCATGTGTGCAAATGTTTGTGGACACCCCATCAAAATTAAACTCAAACAGCCACTTTCATTTGCACCCATTGCTGACAGAGATGTGGGAATGCACACTCCCACGTTGTCTAGTCCTTGTAGAGTATTGCCAATAGAATAGGACTTTTGGGATGAGTTGGTGGAGAATAAGGTGGAGTGGTGATCATCCAACATCTCACTAACACTAAATGAAATCAGTTCCTCACAGCAACGCTCTAAAATCTAGTAGGAAGCATTCCCTGGTCAATATAGAGAGAGTTACTCCCAACAAAAAGCAGATGAACCTTTTAAATATCCTTGGTATTGGAAGGAAAAAAATTATGAGCAGGTGTCCCAAAACTTTATGTTTCTAACTTTTTTTTGTGGACACCGTTTTTCGTTAATGAGCTCCATGGTTAATGTTGATACTTCCGCAGTGCACACCTGTCTTGTCCTGTCCTGAAGCATCAACTTAGCATCACCAGCCAGGAAAGCTCACCAGCACCTCTACTTCCTCCGCAAGCCAAGAAGAGTCAGAGCCCCAACCCCCATCATGTGCACTTTCTACAGAGCTGCCATGGAGGGCATCCGGACTCAACACTACTGTAAACTGTACACACTGTCTGGTACAGCACTTGCACCACGCTCTGCCTCCAGCGCATTGTTAGAGCAGCTGAGAAGATCGTTGGCACCTCTTTCCCCTCCCTACACGACCAACACAACACCTGCGTCACTCTGAAAGACCTCTGCATGGTGGAGGACCCTACCCACCCGCTACACCATTTCTTCAGCCTGTTGCCATTTTATGGAGGAGACTGCGGAGTCTCCCGACTAGAACCAGACTGAGGGCCAGCTTGGCCCACCAGGCAGGCAGGATGCTCAACTTTCTCCCTGCCCTGCCTCCCCTTCCCCTTCCATCCCCTTAACATACAAACTTTGGATCCTGCAGACCAATAACACACAAACTCAACACTGAACTCTGCATTATCAATAACTGGTTATGCACACGCAACTATAAGAGTATATAAGCTGCACTGACCATACCTAGCTTTTTAATTTCCTTCTTATGTCACTTTATTTTTTGTCTTTTGTATTTATTTAAACAAACACTTATTCTCACACACTTAACTTTACATTCCTAAAACTAGTATAATACATTTTCTTGCTTAGTGTTATTTAATGTTTATTTGAATGTTCAATGTTTATAGTTGTGCCATGGGTTTGAGAGTAATGCAATTTTAATCCTGTGTATGTCCTGAACATATAGCAGTTTTGACAAAGCTGACTTTGACTTTTACATCAAAATGTTCAGAACAGTCTGAGCTTTTTCTATAATGAGGACTCAGGTGACCTAGAGCACTTTTTGAAGCAATATGCTGACCTTAAACCTTACAAAAAGATTCTAGAAAAAAGTCAGGTTATAGAAATTCTTTATATGTCCTGTGAAAACATACCATTACTCATGTGGTTGAGTTGTTTTGGTGCTCAAAATGAGTTTCCCAGATTCTTAGCTTCACAGAAGCAGTTTCTTCAGCTCCTTCTCTCTCTGTTCCTTTAGCTCCTTCTCTCTCTCTTCCTTTACCTCCTTCTCTCTCTCTTCCTTTAGCTCCTTCTCTCTCGGTTTCTTCAGCTCCTTCTCTCTCTCTTCCTTCAGCTCCTTCTCTCTCTCTTCCTTTAGCTCCTTCTCTCTCTCTTCCTTCAGCTCCTTCTCTCTCTCTTCCTTCAACTCCTTCTCTCTCTCTTCCTTTACCTCCTTCTCTCTCTCTTACTTCAGCTCCTTCTCTCTCTCTTCCTTTAGCTCCTTCTCTCTCTCTTCCTTCAGCTCCTTCTCTCTCTCTTCCTTCAGCTCCTTCTCTCCCTCTTCCTTTAGCTCCTTCTCTCTCTCTTCCTTCAGCTCCTTCTCTCTCTGTTTTTTCAGCTCCTTCTCTCTCTCTTCCTTCAACTCCTTCTCTCTCTCTTCCTTTACCTCCTTCTCTCTCTCTTACTTCAGCTCCTTCTCTCTCTCTTCCTTCAACTCCTTCTCTCTCTCTTCCTTTAGCTCCTTCTCTCTCTCTTCCTTTAGCTCCTTCTCTCTCTCTTCCTTTAGCTCCTTCTCTCTCGGTTTCTTCAGCTCCTTCTCTCTCTATTTCTTCAGCTCCTTCTCTCTCTCTTCCTTTACCTCCTTCTCTCTCTCTTCCTTTAGCTCCTTCTCTCTCTCTGTTTCTTCAGCTCCTTCTCTCTCTCTTCCTTCAGCTCCTTCTCTCTCTCTTCCTGTAGCTCCTTCTCTCTCTCTGTTTCTTCAGCTCCTTCTCTCTCTATTTCTTCAGCTCCTTCTCTCTCTCTTCCTTCAGCTCTTTCTCTCTCTCTTCCTTTACCTCCTTCTCTCTCTCTTCCTTTAGCTCCTTCTCTCTCGGTTTCTTCAGCTCCTTCTCTCTCGGTTTCTTCAGCTCCTTCTCTCTCTCTTCCTTCAGCTCCTTCTCTCTCTCTTCCTTCAACTCCTTCTCTCTCTCTTCCTTCGGCTCCTTCTCTCTCTCTTCCTTTAGCTCCTTCTCTCTCTCTTCCTTTAGCTCCTTCTCTCTCTGTTCCTTTAGCTCATCCTCCTCTCTCTGTTTCTTCAGCTCCTTCTCTCTCTCTTCCTTTAGCTCCTTCTCTCTCTCTTCCTTCAGCTTCTTCTCCCTCTGTTTCTTCAGCTCCTTCTCTCTCTCTTCCTTTAGCTCATCCTCCTCTCTCTCTTCCTTTAGCTCCTTCTCTCTCTCTTCCTTCAGCTTCTTCTCCCTCTGTTTCTTCAGCTCCTTCTCTCTCTCTTCCTTTAGCTCCTTCTCTCTCTCTTCCTTTACCTCCTTCTCGCTCTCTTCTTTTAGCTCCTTCTCTCTCGGTTTCTTCAGCTCCTTCTCTCTCTCTCTCTTCCTTCAGCTCCTTCTCTCTCTCTTCCTTCAGCTCCTTCGCTCTCTCTTCCTTTAGCTCCTTCTCTCTCTCTTCCTTTAGCTCCTTCTCTCTCTCTTCCTTCAGCTCCTTCTCTCTCTCTTCCTTCAGCTCCTTCTCTCTCTCTTCCTTCAACTCCTTCTCTCTCTCTTCCTTTACCTCCTTCTCTCTCTCTTACTTCAGCTCCTTCTCTCTCTCTTCCTTTACCTCCTTCTCTCTCTCTTCTTTTAGCTCCTTCTCTCTCTCTTCCTTTAGCTCCTTCTCTCTCGGTTTCTTCAGCTCCTTCTCTCTCTATTTCTTCAGCTCCTTCTCTCTCTCTTCCTTTAGCTCCTTCTCTCTCTCTTCCTTTACCTCCTTCTCTCTCTCTTCCTTTAGCTCCTTCTCTCTCTCTTCTTTCAGCTCCTTCTCTCTCTCTGTTTCTTCAGGTCCTTCTCTCTCTCTTCCTTCAGCTCCTTCTCTCTCTCTGTTTCTTCAGCTCCTTCTCTCTCTATTTCTTCAGCTCCTTCTCTCTCTCTTCCTTCAGCTCCTTCTCTCTCTCTTCCTTCAGCTCCTTCTCTCTCTCTTCCTTCAACTCCTTCTCTCTCTCTTCCTTTACCTCCTTCTCTCTCTCTTACTTCAGCTCCTTCTCTCTCTCTTCCTTTACCTCCTTCTCTCTCTCTTCTTTTAGCTCCTTCTCTCTCTCTTCCTTTAGCTCCTTCTCTCTCGGTTTCTTCAGCTCCTTCTCTCTCTATTTCTTCAGCTCCTTCTCTCTCTCTTCCTTTAGCTCCTTCTCTCTCTCTTCCTTTACCTCCTTCTCTCTCTCTTCCTTTAGCTCCTTCTCTCTCTCTTCTTTCAGCTCCTTCTCTCTCTCTGTTTCTTCAGCTCCTCCTCCTTCTCTCTCTGTTTCTTCAGCTCCTTCTCTCTCTCTTCCTTTAGCTCCTTCTCTCTCTCTTCCTTCAGCTCCTTTCTCTCTTCCTTTAGCTCCTTCTCTCTCTCTTCCTTCAGCTCCTTCTCTCTCTCTTCCTTCAGCTCCTTCTCTCTCTGTTACTTCAGGACTTTCTCTCTTTGTTCCTTTAGCTCCTTCTCTCTCTGTTCCTTTAGCTCCTCCTCCTCTCTCTGCTTCTTCAGCTCCTTCTCTCTCTCTTCCTTTAGCTACTTCTCTCTCTCTTCCTTTAGCTCCTCCTCTTTGTTTCTTCCTTTAGCTCATTCTCTCTCTGTTCCTTTAGCTCCTCCACCTCTCTCTGTTTCTTCATCTCCTTCTCTCTCTCTTCCTTTAGCTCCTTCTCTCTCTGCTTCTTCAGCTCCTTCTCTCTCTCTTGCTTCAGCTCCTTCTCTCTCTCTTTCTTTAGCTCCTCCTCCTCTCTCTGCTTCTTCAGCTCCTTCTCTCTCTCTTCCTTTAGCTCCTTCTCTCTCTGTTCCTTTAGCTCCTTCTCTCTCTCTTCCTTTAGCTCCTCCTCTCTCTGTTTCTTCAGCTCCTCTTCTTTTAGGAGCTGATAGGACTGATAGGACTGCACCCTTAACTCTCTGCTTCTTCAGCTCCTTCTCTCTCTGCTTCTTCAGCTCCTTCTCTCTCTCTTCCTTTACCTCCTTCTCTCTCTCTTCCTTTAGCTCCTTCTCTCTCTCTTCTTTCAGCTCCTTCTCTCTCTCTGTTTCTTCAGGTCCTTCTCTCTCTCTGTTTCTTCAGCTCCTTCTCTCTCTATTTCTTCAGCTCCTTCTCTCTCTCTTCCTTCAGCTCCTTCTCTCTCTCTTCCTTCAGCCCCTTCTCTCTCTCTTCCTTCAACTCCTTCTCTCTCTCTTCCTTCAGCTTCTTCTCTCTCTCTTCCTTTAGCTCCTTCTCTCTCTCTTCCTTTAGCTCCTTCTCTCTCTCTTCCTTTAGCTCCTTCTCTCTCTGTTCCTTTAGCTCATCCTCCTCTCTCTGTTTCTTCAGCTCCTTCTCTCTCTCTTCCTTTAGCTCCTTCTCTCTCTCTTCCTTCAGCTTCTTCTCCCTCTGTTTCTTCAGCTCCTTCTCTCTCTCTTCCTTTAGCTCATCCTCCTCTCTCTGTTTCTTCAGCTCCTTCTCTCTTTCTTCCTTTAGCTCCTTCTCTCTCTCTTCCTTCAGCTTCTTCTCCCTCTGTTTCTTCAGCTCCTTCTCTCTCTCTTCCTTTAGCTCCTTCTCTCTCTGTTTCTTCAGCTCCTTCTCTCTCTGTTTCTTCAGCTCCTTCTCTCTCTCTTCCTTCAGCTTCTTCTCCCTCTGTTTCTTCAGCTCCTTCTCTCTCTCTTCCTTTAGCTCCTTCTCTCTGTTTCTTCAGCTCCTTCTCTCTCTCTTCCTTCAGCTCCTTCTCTCTCTTCCTTTAGCTCCTTCTCTCTCTCTTCCTTCAGCTCCTTCTCTCTCTCTTCCTTTAGCTCCTCTCTCTGTTTCTTCAGCTCCTTCTCTCTCTGTTCCTTTAGCTCCTTCTCTCTCTCTTCCTTTAGCTCCTTCTCTCTCTGTTCCTTTAGCTCCTTCTCTCTCTCTTCCTTTAGCTCCTTCTCTCTCCTCCTCCTCCTCTCTCTGCTTCTTCAGCTCCTTCTCTCTCTCTTCCTTTAGCTCCTTCTCTCTCTGTTCCTTTAGCTCCTTCTCTCTCTCTTCCTTTAGCTCCTTCTTTCTCTCTTCCTTTAGCTCCTCCTTCTCTCTCTGTTTCTTAAGCTACTTCTTTCGCTCTTCCTTTAGCTCCTTCTCTCTCTGTTCATTTAGCTCCTCCTCCTCTCTCTGTCTTCCTTCAGCTCCTTCTTTCTGTCTTACTTTAGCTCCTTCTCTCTCACTGTTTCTTCAGCTCCTCCTCCTTCTCTCTCTGTTTCTTCAGCTCCTTCTCTCTCTCTTCCTTTAGCTCCTTCTCTCTCTCTTCCTTCAGCTCCTTTCTCTCTTCCTTTAGCTCCTTCTCTCTCTCTTCCTTCAGCTCCTTCTCTCTCTCTTCCTTCAGCTCCTTCTCTCTCTGTTACTTCAGGACTTTCTCTCTTTGTTCCTTTAGCTCCTTCTCTCTCTGTTCCTTTAGCTCCTCCTCCTCTCTCTGCTTCTTCAGCTCCTTCTCTCTCTCTTCCTTTAGCTACTTCTCTCTCTCTTCCTTTAGCTCCTCCTCTTTGTTTCTTCCTTTAGCTCATTCTCTCTCTGTTCCTTTAGCTCCTCCACCTCTCTCTGTTTCTTCATCTCCTTCTCTCTCTCTTCCTTTAGCTCCTTCTCTCTCTGCTTCTTCAGCTCCTTCTCTCTCTGCTTCTTCAGCTCCTTCTCTCTCTCTTCCTTCAGCTCCTTCTCTCTCTCTTTCTTTAGCTCCTCCTCCTCTCTCTGCTTCTTCAGCTCCTTCTCTCTCTCTTCCTTTAGCTCCTTCTCTCTCTCTTCCTTTAGCTCCTCCTCTCTCTGTTTTTTCAGCTCCTCTTCTTTTAGGAGCTGATAGGACTGATAGGACTGCACCCTTAACTCTCTGCTTCTTCAGCTCCTTCTCTCTCTGCTTCTTCAGCTCCTTCTCTCTCTCTTCCTTCAACTCCTTCTCTCTCTCTTCCTTTACCTCCTTCTCTCTCTCTTACTTCAGCTCCTTCTCTCTCTCTTCCTTCAACTCCTTCTCTCTCTCTTCCTTTAGCTCCTTCTCTCTCTCTTCCTTTAGCTCCTTCTCTCTCTCTTCCTTTAGCTCCTTCTCTCTCGGTTTCTTCAGCTCCTTCTCTCTCTATTTCTTCAGCTCCTTCTCTCTCTCTTCCTTTAGCTCCTTCTCTCTCTCTTCCTTTACCTCCTTCTCTCTCTCTTCCTTTAGCTCCTTCTCTCTCTCTGTTTCTTCAGGTCCTTCTCTCTCTCTTCCTTCAGCTCCTTCTCTCTCTCTTCCTGTAGCTCCTTCTCTCTCTCTGTTTCTTCAGCTCCTTCTCTCTCTATTTCTTCAGCTCCTTCTCTCTCTCTTCCTTCAGCTCCTCCTCTCTCTCTTCTTTTAGCTCCTTCTCTCTCTCTTCCTGTAGCTCCTTCTCTCTCGGTTTCTTCAGCTCCTTCTCTCTCTCTTCCTTCAGCTCCTTCTCTCTCTCTTCCTTCAACTCCTTCTCTCTCTCTTCCTTCGGCTCCTTCTCTCTCTCTTCCTTTAGCTCCTTCTCTCTCTCTTCCTTTAGCTCCTTCTCTCTCTCTTCCTTTAGCTCCTTCTCTCTCTGTTCCTTTAGCTCATCCTCCTCTCTCTGTTTCTTCAGCTCCTTCTCTCTCTCTTCCTTTAGCTCCTTCTCTCTCTCTTCCTTCAGCTTCTTCTCCCTCTGTTTCTTCAGCTCCTTCTCTCTCTCTTCCTTTAGCTCATCCTCCTCTCTCTCTTCCTTTAGCTCCTTCTCTCTCTCTTCCTTCAGCTTCTTCTCCCTCTGTTTCTTCAGCTCCTTCTCTCTCTCTTCCTTTAGCTCCTTCTCTCTCTCTTCCTTTACCTCCTTCTCGCTCTCTTCTTTTAGCTCCTTCTCTCTCGGTTTCTTCAGCTCCTTCTCTCTCTCTCTCTTCCTTCAGCTCCTTCTCTCTCTCTTCCTTCAGCTCCTTCGCTCTCTCTTCCTTTAGCTCCTTCTCTCTCTCTCTTCCTTCAGCTCCTTCTCTCTCTCTTCCTTCAACTCCTTCTCTCTCTCTTCCTTTACCTCCTTCTCTCTCTCTTACTTCAGCTCCTTCTCTCTCTCTTCCTTTACCTCCTTCTCTCTCTCTTCTTTTAGCTCCTTCTCTCTCTCTTCCTTTAGCTCCTTCTCTCTCGGTTTCTTCAGCTCCTTCTCTCTCTATTTCTTCAGCTCCTTCTCTCTCTCTTCCTTTAGCTCCTTCTCTCTCTCTTCCTTTAGCTCCTTCTCTCTCTCTTCTTTCAGCTCCTTCTCTCTCTCTGTTTCTTCAGGTCCTTCTCTCTCTCTTCCTTCAGCTCCTTCTCTCTCTCTGTTTCTTCAGCTCCTTCTCTCTCTATTTCTTCAGCTCCTTCTCTCTCTCTTCCTTCAGCTCCTTCTCTCTCTCTTCCTTCAGCCCCTTCTCTCTCTCTTCCTTCAACTCCTTCTCTCTCTCTTCCTTCAGCTCCTTCTCTCTCTCTTCCTTTAGCTCCTTCTCTCTCTCTTCCTTTAGCTCCTTCTCTCTCTCTTCCTTTAGCTCCTTCTCTCTCTGTTCCTTTAGCTCATCCTCCTCTCTCTGTTTCTTCAGCTCCTTCTCTCTCTCTTCCTTTAGCTCCTTCTCTCTCTCTTCCTTCAGCTTCTTCTCCCTCTGTTTCTTCAGCTCCTTCTCTCTCTCTTCCTTTAGCTCATCCTCCTCTCTCTGTTTCTTCAGCTCCTTCTCTCTCTCTTCCTTTAGCTCCTTCTCTCTCTCTTCCTTCAGCTTCTTCTCCCTCTGTTTCTTCAGCTCCTTCTCTCTCTCTTCCTTTAGCTCCTTCTCTCTCTGTTTCTTCAGCTCCTTCTCTCTCTGTTTCTTCAGCTCCTTCTCTCTCTCTTCCTTCAGCTTCTTCTCCCTCTGTTTCTTCAGCTCCTTCTCTCTCTCTTCCTTTAGCTCCTTCTCTCTGTTTCTTCAGCTCCTTCTCTCTCTCTTCCTTCAGCTCCTTCTCTCTCTTCCTTTAGCTCCTTCTCTCTCTCTTCCTTCAGCTCCTTCTCTCTCTCTTCCTTTAGCTCCTCCTCCTCTCTCTGTTTCTTCAGGACCTTCTCTCTCTCTTCCTTTAGCTCCTCTCTCTGTTTCTTCAGCTCCTTCTCTCTCTCTTCCTTTAGCTCCTTCTCTCTCTTCCTTCAGCTCATTCTCTCTCTGTTCCTTCAGCTCCTCCTCCACCTCTCTCTGTCTCTTCAGGTCCTTCTCTCTCTCTTCCTTCAGCTCCTTCTCTCTCTCTTCCTTTAGCTCATTCTCTCTCTCTTCCTTTAGCTCCTTCTCTCTCTGTTTCTTCAGCTCCTTCTCTCTCTGTTTTTTCAGCTCCTTCTCTCTCTTCCTTTAGCTCCTTTTCTCTCTCTGTTTCTTCAGCTCCTTCTCTCTCTGTTTCTTCAGCTCCTTCTCTGTCTCTTCCTTTAGCTCATTCTCTCTCTCTTCCTTCAGCTCCTTTTCTCTGTTTCTTCAGCTCCTTCTTTCTCTCTTCCTTTAGCTCCTTCTCTCTCTCTTCCTTCAGCTCCTTCTCTCTCTGTTTCTTCAGCTCCTTCTCTGTCTCTTCCTTCAGCTTCTTCTCTCTCTATTTCTTCAGCTCCTTCTCTGTCTCTTCCTTTAGCTCCTTCTTTCTCTCTTCCTTTAGCTCCTTCTCTCTCACTGTTTCTTCAGCTCCTCCTCCTCCTCTCTCTGTTTCTTCAGGACCTTCTCTCTCTCTTCCTTTAGCTCCTCCTCCTCTCTCTGTTTCTTCAGCTCCTTCCCTCTATCTTCCTTCAGCTCCTTCTTTCGCTCTTCCTTTAGCTCCTTCTCTCTCACTGTTTCTTCAGCTCCTCCTCCTTCTCTCTCTTTTTCTTCAGCGCCTTCTCTCTCTCTTCCTTTAGCTCCTTCTCTCTCTGTTTCTTCAGGTCCTTCTCTCTCTGTTTCTTCAGCTCATTCTCTCTCTGTTCCTTTAGCTCCTCCTCCTCTCTCTGTTTCTTCAGCTCCTTCTCTCTCTCTTCCTTTAGCTCCTTCTTTCTCTCTTCCTTTAGCCCCTCCTCCTCTCTCTGTTCCTTTAGCTCCTTCTCTCTCTCTTCCTTTAGCTCCTTCTTTCTCTCTTCCTTTAGCTCCTCCTTCTCTCTCTGTTTCTTAAGCTACTTCTTTCGCTCTTCCTTTAGCTCCTTCTCTCTCTGTTCATTTAGCTCCTCCTCCTCTCTCTGTCTTCCTTCAGCTCCTTCTTTCTGTCTTACTTTAGCTCTTTCTCTCTCACTGTTTCTTCAGCTCCTCCTCCTTCTCTCTCTGTTTCTTCAGCTCCTTCTCTCTCTCTTCCTTTAGCTCCTTCTCTCTCTCTTCCTTCAGCTCCTTTCTCTCTTCCTTTAGCTCCTTCTCTCTCTCTTCCTTCAGCTCCTTCTCTCTCTCTTTCTTCAGCTCCTTCTCTCTCTGTTACTTCAGGACTTTCTCTCTTTGTTCCTTTAGCTCCTTCTCTCTCTCTGTTCCTTTAGCTCCTCCTCCTCTCTCTGCTTCTTCAGCTCCTTCTCTCTCTCTTCCTTTAGCTACTTCTCTCTCTCTTCCTTTAGCTCCTCCTCTTTGTTTCTTCCTTTAGCTCCTCCACCTCTCTCTGTTTCTTCATCTCCTTCTCTCTCTCTTCCTTTAGCTCCTTCTCTCTCTGCTTCTTCAGCTCCTTCTCTCTCTGCTTCTTCAGCTCCTCTTCTTTTAGGAGCTGATAGGACTGATAGGACTGCACCCTTAACTCTCTGCTTCTTCAGCTCCTTCTCTCTCTGCTTCTTCAGCTCCTTCTCTCTCTCTTCCTTTACCTCCTTCTCTCTCTCTTCCTTTAGCTCCTTCTCTCTCTCTTCTTTCAGCTCCTTCTCTCTCTCTGTTTCTTCAGGTCCTTCTCTCTCTCTTCCTTCAGCTCCTTCTCTCTCTCTGTTTCTTCAGCTCCTTCTCTCTCTATTTCTTCAGCTCCTTCTCTCTCTCTTCCTTCAGCTCCTTCTCTCTCTCTTCCTTCAGCCCCTTCTCTCTCTCTTCCTTCAACTCCTTCTCTCTCTCTTCCTTCAGCTCCTTCTCTCTCTCTTCCTTTAGCTCCTTCTCTCTCTCTTCCTTTAGCTCCTTCTCTCTCTCTTCCTTTAGCTCCTTCTCTCTCTGTTTCTTCAGCTCCTTCTCTCTCTCTTCCTTTAGCTCCTTCTCTCTCTCTTCCTTCAGCTTCTTCTCCCTCTGTTTCTTCAGCTCCTTCTCTCTCTCTTCCTTTAGCTCATCCTCCTCTCTCTGTTTCTTCAGCTCCTTCTCTCTCTCTTCCTTTAGCTCCTTCTCTCTCTCTTCCTTCAGCTCCTTCTCTCTCTTCCTTTAGCTCCTTCTCTCTCTGTTTCTTCAGCTCCTTCTCTCTCTGTTTCTTCAGCTCCTTCTCTCTCTCTTCCTTCAGCTTCTTCTCCCTCTGTTTCTTCAGCTCCTTCTCTCTCTCTTCCTTTAGCTCCTTCTCTCTGTTTCTTCAGCTCCTTCTCTCTCTCTTCCTTCAGCTCCTTCTCTCTCTTCCTTTAGCTCCTTCTCTCTCTCTTCCTTCAGCTCCTTCTCTCTCTCTTCCTTTAGCTCCTCCTCCTCTCTCTGTTTCTTCAGGACCTTCTCTCTCTCTTCCTTTAGCTCCTCTCTCTGTTTCTTCAGCTCCTTCTCTCTCTGTTCCTTTAGCTCCTTCTCTCTCTCTTCCTTTAGCTCCTTCTCTCTCCTCCTCCTCCTCTCTCTGCTTCTTCAGCTCCTTCTCTCTCTCTTCCTTTAGCTCCTTCTCTCTCTGTTCCTTTAGCTCCTTCTCTCTCTCTTCCTTTAGCTCCTTCTTTCTCTCTTCCTTTAGCTCCTCCTTCTCTCTCTGTTTCTTAAGCTACTTCTTTCGCTCTTCCTTTAGCTCCTTCTCTCTCTGTTCATTTAGCTCCTCCTCCTCTCTCTGTCTTCCTTCAGCTCCTTCTTTCTGTCTTACTTTAGCTCCTTCTCTCTCACTGTTTCTTCAGCTCCTCCTCCTTCTCTCTCTGTTTCTTCAGCTCCTTCTCTCTCTCTTCCTTTAGCTCCTTCTCTCTCTCTTCCTTCAGCTCCTTTCTCTCTTCCTTTAGCTCCTTCTCTCTCTCTTCCTTCAGCTCCTTCTCTCTCTCTTCCTTCAGCTCCTTCTCTCTCTGTTACTTCAGGACTTTCTCTCTTTGTTCCTTTAGCTCCTTCTCTCTCTGTTCCTTTAGCTCCTCCTCCTCTCTCTGCTTCTTCAGCTCCTTCTCTCTCTCTTCCTTTAGCTACTTCTCTCTCTCTTCCTTTAGCTCCTCCTCTTTGTTTCTTCCTTTAGCTCATTCTCTCTCTGTTCCTTTAGCTCCTCCACCTCTCTCTGTTTCTTCATCTCCTTCTCTCTCTCTTCCTTTAGCTCCTTCTCTCTCTGCTTCTTCAGCTCCTTCTCTCTCTGCTTCTTCAGCTCCTTCTCTCTCTCTTCCTTCAGCTCCTTCTCTCTCTCTTTCTTTAGCTCCTCCTCCTCTCTCTGCTTCTTCAGCTCCTTCTCTCTCTCTTCCTTTAGCTCCTTCTCTCTCTCTTCCTTTAGCTCCTCCTCTCTCTGTTTTTTCAGCTCCTCTTCTTTTAGGAGCTGATAGGACTGATAGGACTGCACCCTTAACTCTCTGCTTCTTCAGCTCCTTCTCTCTCTGCTTCTTCAGCTCCTTCTCTCTCTCTTCCTTCAACTCCTTCTCTCTCTCTTCCTTTACCTCCTTCTCTCTCTCTTACTTCAGCTCCTTCTCTCTCTCTTCCTTCAACTCCTTCTCTCTCTCTTCCTTTAGCTCCTTCTCTCTCTCTTCCTTTAGCTCCTTCTCTCTCTCTTCCTTTAGCTCCTTCTCTCTCGGTTTCTTCAGCTCCTTCTCTCTCTATTTCTTCAGCTCCTTCTCTCTCTCTTCCTTTAGCTCCTTCTCTCTCTCTTCCTTTACCTCCTTCTCTCTCTCTTCCTTTAGCTCCTTCTCTCTCTCTGTTTCTTCAGGTCCTTCTCTCTCTCTTCCTTCAGCTCCTTCTCTCTCTCTTCCTGTAGCTCCTTCTCTCTCTCTGTTTCTTCAGCTCCTTCTCTCTCTATTTCTTCAGCTCCTTCTCTCTCTCTTCCTTCAGCTCCTCCTCTCTCTCTTCTTTTAGCTCCTTCTCTCTCTCTTCCTGTAGCTCCTTCTCTCTCGGTTTCTTCAGCTCCTTCTCTCTCTCTTCCTTCAGCTCCTTCTCTCTCTCTTCCTTCAACTCCTTCTCTCTCTCTTCCTTCGGCTCCTTCTCTCTCTCTTCCTTTAGCTCCTTCTCTCTCTCTTCCTTTAGCTCCTTCTCTCTCTCTTCCTTTAGCTCCTTCTCTCTCTGTTCCTTTAGCTCATCCTCCTCTCTCTGTTTCTTCAGCTCCTTCTCTCTCTCTTCCTTTAGCTCCTTCTCTCTCTCTTCCTTCAGCTTCTTCTCCCTCTGTTTCTTCAGCTCCTTCTCTCTCTCTTCCTTTAGCTCATCCTCCTCTCTCTCTTCCTTTAGCTCCTTCTCTCTCTCTTCCTTCAGCTTCTTCTCCCTCTGTTTCTTCAGCTCCTTCTCTCTCTCTTCCTTTAGCTCCTTCTCTCTCTCTTCCTTTACCTCCTTCTCGCTCTCTTCTTTTAGCTCCTTCTCTCTCGGTTTCTTCAGCTCCTTCTCTCTCTCTCTCTTCCTTCAGCTCCTTCTCTCTCTCTTCCTTCAGCTCCTTCGCTCTCTCTTCCTTTAGCTCCTTCTCTCTCTCTCTTCCTTCAGCTCCTTCTCTCTCTCTTCCTTCAGCTCCTTCTCTCTCTCTTCCTTCAACTCCTTCTCTCTCTCTTCCTTTACCTCCTTCTCTCTCTCTTACTTCAGCTCCTTCTCTCTCTCTTCCTTTACCTCCTTCTCTCTCTCTTCTTTTAGCTCCTTCTCTCTCTCTTCCTTTAGCTCCTTCTCTCTCGGTTTCTTCAGCTCCTTCTCTCTCTATTTCTTCAGCTCCTTCTCTCTCTCTTCCTTTAGCTCCTTCTCTCTCTCTTCCTTTAGCTCCTTCTCTCTCTCTTCTTTCAGCTCCTTCTCTCTCTCTGTTTCTTCAGGTCCTTCTCTCTCTCTTCCTTCAGCTCCTTCTCTCTCTCTGTTTCTTCAGCTCCTTCTCTCTCTATTTCTTCAGCTCCTTCTCTCTCTCTTCCTTCAGCTCCTTCTCTCTCTCTTCCTTCAGCCCCTTCTCTCTCTCTTCCTTCAACTCCTTCTCTCTCTCTTCCTTCAGCTCCTTCTCTCTCTCTTCCTTTAGCTCCTTCTCTCTCTCTTCCTTTAGCTCCTTCTCTCTCTCTTCCTTTAGCTCCTTCTCTCTCTGTTCCTTTAGCTCATCCTCCTCTCTCTGTTTCTTCAGCTCCTTCTCTCTCTCTTCCTTTAGCTCCTTCTCTCTCTCTTCCTTCAGCTTCTTCTCCCTCTGTTTCTTCAGCTCCTTCTCTCTCTCTTCCTTTAGCTCATCCTCCTCTCTCTGTTTCTTCAGCTCCTTCTCTCTCTCTTCCTTTAGCTCCTTCTCTCTCTCTTCCTTCAGCTTCTTCTCCCTCTGTTTCTTCAGCTCCTTCTCTCTCTCTTCCTTTAGCTCCTTCTCTCTCTGTTTCTTCAGCTCCTTCTCTCTCTGTTTCTTCAGCTCCTTCTCTCTCTCTTCCTTCAGCTTCTTCTCCCTCTGTTTCTTCAGCTCCTTCTCTCTCTCTTCCTTTAGCTCCTTCTCTCTGTTTCTTCAGCTCCTTCTCTCTCTCTTCCTTCAGCTCCTTCTCTCTCTTCCTTTAGCTCCTTCTCTCTCTCTTCCTTCAGCTCCTTCTCTCTCTCTTCCTTTAGCTCCTCCTCCTCTCTCTGTTTCTTCAGGACCTTCTCTCTCTCTTCCTTTAGCTCCTCTCTCTGTTTCTTCAGCTCCTTCTCTCTCTCTTCCTTTAGCTCCTTCTCTCTCTTCCTTCAGCTCATTCTCTCTCTGTTCCTTCAGCTCCTCCTCCACCTCTCTCTGTCTCTTCAGGTCCTTCTCTCTCTCTTCCTTCAGCTCCTTCTCTCTCTCTTCCTTTAGCTCATTCTCTCTCTCTTCCTTTAGCTCCTTCTCTCTCTGTTTCTTCAGCTCCTTCTCTCTCTGTTTTTTCAGCTCCTTCTCTCTCTTCCTTTAGCTCCTTTTCTCTCTCTGTTTCTTCAGCTCCTTCTCTCTCTGTTTCTTCAGCTCCTTCTCTGTCTCTTCCTTTAGCTCATTCTCTCTCTCTTCCTTCAGCTCCTTTTCTCTGTTTCTTCAGCTCCTTCTTTCTCTCTTCCTTTAGCTCCTTCTCTCTCTCTTCCTTCAGCTCCTTCTCTCTCTGTTTCTTCAGCTCCTTCTCTGTCTCTTCCTTCAGCTTCTTCTCTCTCTATTTCTTCAGCTCCTTCTCTGTCTCTTCCTTTAGCTCCTTCTTTCTCTCTTCCTTTAGCTCCTTCTCTCTCACTGTTTCTTCAGCTCCTCCTCCTCCTCTCTCTGTTTCTTCAGGACCTTCTCTCTCTCTTCCTTTAGCTCCTCCTCCTCTCTCTGTTTCTTCAGCTCCTTCCCTCTATCTTCCTTCAGCTCCTTCTTTCGCTCTTCCTTTAGCTCCTTCTCTCTCACTGTTTCTTCAGCTCCTCCTCCTTCTCTCTCTTTTTCTTCAGCGCCTTCTCTCTCTCTTCCTTTAGCTCCTTCTCTCTCTGTTTCTTCAGGTCCTTCTCTCTCTGTTTCTTCAGCTCCTTCTCTCTCTGTTCCTTTAGCTCCTCCTCCTCTCTCTGTTTCTTCAGCTCCTTCTCTCTCTCTTCCTTTAGCTCCTTCTTTCTCTCTTCCTTTAGCCCCTCCTCCTCTCTCTGTTCCTTTAGCTCCTTCTCTCTCTCTTCCTTTAGCTCCTTCTTTCTCTCTTCCTTTAGCTCCTCCTTCTCTCTCTGTTTCTTAAGCTACTTCTTTCGCTCTTCCTTTAGCTCCTTCTCTCTCTGTTCATTTAGCTCCTCCTCCTCTCTCTGTCTTCCTTCAGCTCCTTCTTTCTGTCTTACTTTAGCTCTTTCTCTCTCACTGTTTCTTCAGCTCCTCCTCCTTCTCTCTCTGTTTCTTCAGCTCCTTCTCTCTCTCTTCCTTTAGCTCCTTCTCTCTCTCTTCCTTCAGCTCCTTTCTCTCTTCCTTTAGCTCCTTCTCTCTCTCTTCCTTCAGCTCCTTCTCTCTCTCTTTCTTCAGCTCCTTCTCTCTCTGTTACTTCAGGACTTTCTCTCTTTGTTCCTTTAGCTCCTTCTCTCTCTCTGTTCCTTTAGCTCCTCCTCCTCTCTCTGCTTCTTCAGCTCCTTCTCTCTCTCTTCCTTTAGCTACTTCTCTCTCTCTTCCTTTAGCTCCTCCTCTTTGTTTCTTCCTTTAGCTCCTCCACCTCTCTCTGTTTCTTCATCTCCTTCTCTCTCTCTTCCTTTAGCTCCTTCTCTCTCTGCTTCTTCAGCTCCTTCTCTCTCTGCTTCTTCAGCTCCTCTTCTTTTAGGAGCTGATAGGACTGATAGGACTGCACCCTTAACTCTCTGCTTCTTCAGCTCCTTCTCTCTCTGCTTCTTCAGCTCCTTCTCTCTCTCTTCCTTTACCTCCTTCTCTCTCTCTTCCTTTAGCTCCTTCTCTCTCTCTTCTTTCAGCTCCTTCTCTCTCTCTGTTTCTTCAGGTCCTTCTCTCTCTCTTCCTTCAGCTCCTTCTCTCTCTCTGTTTCTTCAGCTCCTTCTCTCTCTATTTCTTCAGCTCCTTCTCTCTCTCTTCCTTCAGCTCCTTCTCTCTCTCTTCCTTCAGCCCCTTCTCTCTCTCTTCCTTCAACTCCTTCTCTCTCTCTTCCTTCAGCTCCTTCTCTCTCTCTTCCTTTAGCTCCTTCTCTCTCTCTTCCTTTAGCTCCTTCTCTCTCTCTTCCTTTAGCTCCTTCTCTCTCTGTTTCTTCAGCTCCTTCTCTCTCTCTTCCTTTAGCTCCTTCTCTCTCTCTTCCTTCAGCTTCTTCTCCCTCTGTTTCTTCAGCTCCTTCTCTCTCTCTTCCTTTAGCTCATCCTCCTCTCTCTGTTTCTTCAGCTCCTTCTCTCTCTCTTCCTTTAGCTCCTTCTCTCTCTCTTCCTTCAGCTCCTTCTCTCTCTTCCTTTAGCTCCTTCTCTCTCTGTTTCTTCAGCTCCTTCTCTCTCTGTTTCTTCAGCTCCTTCTCTCTCTCTTCCTTCAGCTTCTTCTCCCTCTGTTTCTTCAGCTCCTTCTCTCTCTCTTCCTTTAGCTCCTTCTCTCTGTTTCTTCAGCTCCTTCTCTCTCTCTTCCTTCAGCTCCTTCTCTCTCTTCCTTTAGCTCCTTCTCTCTCTCTTCCTTCAGCTCCTTCTCTCTCTCTTCCTTTAGCTCCTCCTCCTCTCTCTGTTTCTTCAGGACCTTCTCTCTCTCTTCCTTTAGCTCCTCTCTCTGTTTCTTCAGCTCCTTCTCTCTCTGTTCCTTTAGCTCCTTCTCTCTCTCTTCCTTTAGCTCCTTCTCTCTCCTCCTCCTCCTCTCTCTGCTTCTTCAGCTCCTTCTCTCTCTCTTCCTTTAGCTCCTTCTCTCTCTGTTCCTTTAGCTCCTTCTCTCTCTCTTCCTTTAGCTCCTTCTTTCTCTCTTCCTTTAGCTCCTCCTTCTCTCTCTGTTTCTTAAGCTACTTCTTTCGCTCTTCCTTTAGCTCCTTCTCTCTCTGTTCATTTAGCTCCTCCTCCTCTCTCTGTCTTCCTTCAGCTCCTTCTTTCTGTCTTACTTTAGCTCCTTCTCTCTCACTGTTTCTTCAGCTCCTCCTCCTTCTCTCTCTGTTTCTTCAGCTCCTTCTCTCTCTCTTCCTTTAGCTCCTTCTCTCTCTCTTCCTTCAGCTCCTTTCTCTCTTCCTTTAGCTCCTTCTCTCTCTCTTCCTTCAGCTCCTTCTCTCTCTCTTCCTTCAGCTCCTTCTCTCTCTGTTACTTCAGGACTTTCTCTCTTTGTTCCTTTAGCTCCTTCTCTCTCTGTTCCTTTAGCTCCTCCTCCTCTCTCTGCTTCTTCAGCTCCTTCTCTCTCTCTTCCTTTAGCTACTTCTCTCTCTCTTCCTTTAGCTCCTCCTCTTTGTTTCTTCCTTTAGCTCATTCTCTCTCTGTTCCTTTAGCTCCTCCACCTCTCTCTGTTTCTTCATCTCCTTCTCTCTCTCTTCCTTTAGCTCCTTCTCTCTCTGCTTCTTCAGCTCCTTCTCTCTCTCTTCCTTCAGCTCCTTCTCTCTCTCTTTCTTTAGCTCCTCCTCCTCTCTCTGCTTCTTCAGCTCCTTCTCTCTCTCTTCCTTTAGCTCCTTCTCTCTCTGTTCCTTTAGCTCCTTCTCTCTCTCTTCCTTTAGCTCCTCCTCTCTCTGTTTCTTCAGCTCCTCTTCTTTTAGGAGCTGATAGGACTGATAGGACTGCACCCTTAACTCTCTGCTTCTTCAGCTCCTTCTCTCTCTGCTTCTTCAGCTCCTTCTCTCTCTCTTCCTTTACCTCCTTCTCTCTCTCTTCCTTTAGCTCCTTCTCTCTCTCTTCTTTCAGCTCCTTCTCTCTCTCTGTTTCTTCAGGTCCTTCTCTCTCTCTTCCTTCAGCTCCTTCTCTCTCTCTGTTTCTTCAGCTCCTTCTCTCTCTATTTCTTCAGCTCCTTCTCTCTCTCTTCCTTCAGCTCCTTCTCTCTCTCTTCCTTCAGCCCCTTCTCTCTCTCTTCCTTCAACTCCTTCTCTCTCTCTTCCTTCAGCTCCTTCTCTCTCTCTTCCTTTAGCTCCTTCTCTCTCTCTTCCTTTAGCTCCTTCTCTCTCTGTTCCTTTAGCTCATCCTCCTCTCTCTGTTTCTTCAGCTCCTTCTCTCTCTCTTCCTTTAGCTCCTTCTCTCTCTCTTCCTTCAGCTTCTTCTCCCTCTGTTTCTTCAGCTCCTTCTCTCTCTCTTCCTTTAGCTCATCCTCCTCTCTCTGTTTCTTCAGCTCCTTCTCTCTCTCTTCCTTTAGCTCCTTCTCTCTCTCTTCCTTCAGCTTCTTCTCCCTCCGTTTCTTCAGCTCCTTCTCTCTCTCTTCCTTTAGCTCCTTCTCTCTCTGTTTCTTCAGCTCCTTCTCTCTCTGTTTCTTCAGCTCCTTCTCTCTCTCTTCCTTCAGCTTCTTCTCCCTCTGTTTCTTCAGCTCCTTCTCTCTCTCTTCCTTTAGCTCCTTCTCTCTGTTTCTTCAGCTCCTTCTCTCTCTCTTCCTTCAGCTCCTTCTCTCTCTTCCTTTAGCTCCTTCTCTCTCTCTTCCTTCAGCTCCTTCTCTCTCTCTTCCTTTAGCTCCTCCTCCTCTCTCTGTTTCTTCAGGACCTTCTCTCTCTGTTCCTTTAGCTCCTTCTCTCTCTCTTCCTTTAGCTCCTTCTCTCTCCTCCTCCTCCTCTCTCTGCTTCTTCAGCTCCTTCTCTCTCTCTTCCTTTAGCTCCTTCTCTCTCTCTTCCTTTAGCTCCTTCTCTCTCTGTTCCTTTAGCTCCTTCTCTCTCTCTTCCTTTAGCTCCTTCTTTCTCTCTTCCTTTAGCTCCTCCTTCTCTCTCTGTTTCTTAAGCTACTTCTTTCGCTCTTCCTTTAGCTCCTTCTCTCTCTGTTCATTTAGCTCCTCCTCCTCTCTCTGTCTTCCTTCAGCTCCTTCTTTCTGTCTTACTTTAGCTCCTTCTCTCTCACTGTTTCTTCAGCTCCTCCTTCTCTCTCTGTTTCTTCAGCTCCTTCTCTCTCTCTTCCTTCAGCTCCTTCTCTCTCTCTTCCTTCAGCTCCTTTCTCTCTTCCTTTAGCTCCTTCTCTCTCTCTTCCTTCAGCTCCTTCTCTCTCTCTTCCTTCAGCTCCTTCTCTCTCTGTTACTTCAGGACTTTCTCTCTTTGTTCCTTTAGCTCCTTCTCTCTCTGTTCCTTTAGCTCCTCCTCCTCTCTCTGCTTCTTCAGCTCCTTCTCTCTCTCTTCCTTTAGCTCCTCCTCTTTGTTTCTTCCTTTAGCTCATTCTCTCTCTGTTCCTTTAGCTCCTCCACCTCTCTCTGTTTCTTCATCTCCTTCTCTCTCTCTTCCTTTAGCTCCTTCTCTCTCTGCTTCTTCAGCTCCTTCTCTCTCTGCTTCTTCAGCTCCTTCTCTCTCTCTTCCTTCAGCTCCTTCTCTCTCTCTTTCTTTAGCTCCTCCTCCTCTCTCTGCTTCTTCAGCTCCTTCTCTCTCTCTTCCTTTAGCTCCTTCTCTCTCTCTTCCTTTAGCTCCTCCTCTCTCTGTTTCTTCAGCTCCTCTTCTTTTAGGAGCTGATAGGACTGATAGGACTGCACCCTTAACTCTCTGCTTCTTCAGCTCCTTCTCTCTCTGCTTCTTCAGCTCCTTCTCTCTCTCTTCCTTCAGCTCCTTCTCCCTCTCTTTCTTTAGCTCCTCCTCCTCTCTCTGCTTCTTCAGCGCCTTCTCTCTCTCTTGCTTTAGCTCATTCTCTCTCTTCCTTTAGCTCATCCTCCTCTCTCTCTTCCTTTAGCTCATCCTCCTCTCTCTCTTCCTTCAGCTCCTCTCTCTCTTCCTTCAGCTCCTTCTCTCTCTGGCCTTCAGCTCCTTCTCTCTCTCTTCTTTTAGCTCCTTCTCTCTCTGTTCCTTTAGCTCCTCCTCCTCTCTGTTTCTTCAGCTCCTTCTCTCTCTGCTTCTTCAGCTCCTTCTCTCTCTCTTCCTTTAGCTCCCTCTCTCTCTCTTCCTTTAGCTCCTCCTCTTTGTTTCTTCCTTCAGCTCCTTCTCTTCCTTTCGCTCCTTCTCTCTCTGTTCCTTTAGCTCCTCCTCCTCTCTCTGTTTCTTCAGCTCCTTCTCTCTCTCTTCCTTTAGCTCCTTTCTCTCTTCCTTTAGCTCCTCCTCCTCTCTCTGTTCTTTTAGCTCCTCTCACTGTTCCTTTAGCTCCTTCTCTCTCTGTTTCCTCAGCTTTTTCTCTGTCTGTTTCTTCAGCTCCTCTTCTTTCAGGAGCGGATAGGACTGCACCCCTAACTTCCTCACATTATTTAACTGATCTCAAATGAAAACGGGAATCTTCTCATCTTCTTCTTTTGGGGATAAATGTGTTCTGTTCATTTTCAAAATTAATAGTCAGAATTATAGGACATAGTGAAGGAGGGAGGGGGGTGGTACTACTTAGATTTTGTCTGCCGTAATGAGTTCCCATGAACATATGAACACCACACCGAACACAACAATCATGTACAAACCCAACAAAAAAATTACAGGCATGTCCTTAATGCATATTTTAGGGGTTGTTCCTGCACCCCTGTAGTCCATCAGCCTGCGTCTCATCTGCTTCTGTCTTTCCTCCTTTCTCTGTTTCTCTATTTCACAGACCTTCTCTTCGGTCTTCTGCTCCTCCTCCTCCTCCTTCTCTCTCTGAATCTGTTCTTCTCTTTCCACCTCTCTATCTGATTCTGCCTTCAGCTCCTCCACCTCAGCCACCTGTTTCTCTCTTTCCTCCTCCTCCTCTCTCTGCCTGCGTTTCAGCTCCTCCAATTCTTTCTCTGCATTCAGTTTTTGCTTCATTCTCTCCACCTTTCTTCTGAGCTTCTCCTCTCTTTTCTTACATATTTCAAGCTCCGTCCTGTGGCGTTTCGCCTTTTCCTTTAACTCCATGAGCTTTTCTATTTTCTGTCTTTCCTCCTCTCTCTGTTCCTTCAGCTCCTCCTCCTCTCTCTGTTCCTTCAGCTCCTCCTCCTCTCTCTGTTCCTTCAGCTCCTTCTCTTTCTGTTCCTTCAGCTCCTCCTCCTCTCTCTGTTCCTTCAGCTCCTCCTCTCTCTGTTCCTTCAGCTCCACCTCCTCTTTCTGTTCACTCAGGTCCCTCTTGTTCCCTCGGCTTCGGCGCTTCTTACAGCGCAGCTTGGGGAAGCAGCCAGTCCAGCACCCGCAGGTCGGTTCCTCCTGGTTCTCCTCCATGACCCTTTCCTCTGCTAAACTCTGTGGTTGGGCTCTGTGCTGCAAAACAGCCCGCAAACGCTTCATGATCCCTCGGGCCATTTTCTGGCTTCTGGAGCGCCTGTGTGGGGTTTTCACCTCGTCCCTCTGCTCCACCCAGCATTGTTGTGGATGACCCACCTTTTCAGACTGCATAGCGTTGACTGCAGTAACTGATGTACTCATACAGACGTGTAGTAAGAGCCCCCGTGCGTGACTCTCCGTGTGTGTGGAAGCGCTCCTGCGCGCTCGCTTATATAGAGTCCGTGAGGATGACGTCACAATGCTGGACGCACACAGGCCACGCCCACTTCGCCACACAGCGTTCGGCGTCGCTTCTTGTCTCAATGGACGGAGCCGCTGACCTGGATAACTGAGCAAATTTACACTGTTATTATTATCACTATTAAAATGTTTTAAAATAATAATAAGTTATTATTATCGTTTATTATTACTACTAATAACATTAAAAATACAATGAATAAAGTATTAATATTTTTACTCATACAGATACTAATAGATTAATAATAATAAATGTTAAATGTATGTTAATAAATGTATTACTAATATCAATGAATTATTGTTAATAATAAGAATATAAAAATATTTTTTTCTACACAAGGATTTTGTAAGTACTTTAAAATACAGAACACTTCTTAATTATAGTTTTACTGAAACCAGTTTATCTTAAAACGGTTAAACTGGCCCAGACGATGTCCGATGCCGTAATTTGCTCTGGTCCCATCCCAATGAGGCCTACAGCCGACTCACAGCGCTGAACCGCTGGATGTCCAAGTGGTGTTCAGACAATCATGTGGGCTTCATAGATAATTGGTTAAAGTTTGAGGGCAAGCCTGGTTTTTTAGGTAGGGATGGTGTCCACCCCACGCAGGAGGGTGCTGCCTTACTTTCGTGCAGCATAGCCCATAGTCTGCTAGTTAGTCGCAGAGGAGTGTAAAAGACTGTTGACAATCCAGAGCCGAAACCAGGCCGCAGACAGACAGGCTAAACCGACCGTCTGCGAGCTGCTTTGAGGAGTCACCCAGGTTTCACTGTATTGAGACTGTGTCTGTGCCCCGAATTAAAGCCAAACAGAGAACATCTAGATCAGCTCGTTTTAATCATTTAATCAGTGTTAAAATCTCTCATTTCAACGATAACAGCAGCACCTCAGACCTAAAGCTCGGTCTACTTAACATTAGATCACTATCCTCAAAAGCAGTGATCGTAAATGAAATGATATGTGATCAGAAACTAGATGTTTTCTGCCTAACCGAAACCTGGATTAGACCTGATCAATATATAGCTCTAAATGAAGCCACCCCCGCAGGCTATAAATATGTACATAGCCCTAGATCATCAGGCAGAGGAGGTGGAGTATGTATAATCTATCAGAATACACTAGAGATTATTCAAAAACACTGTAACACCTTCACTTCTTTTGAGCTTATCTACATTAATATATCAAATCCGGCCACTAATAAAAATGTTTTCTCACTGATTAATATTTATAGGCCTCCAGGGCCCTACTCTGAATTTTTAAAAGAATTCAGTAATTTTTCTGCAGACTTGGCAGTGTGCAGTGACAAAGTTATAATAGTAGGATATTTTAATATTCACTTTGAAAAAGCAGACGATCCATTAACAAAGGCGTTTGTATCAATTTTAGATTCTGTTGGCATTATACAAAACATAACTGGACCCACACATTACTGTAATCATACCCTAGATTTAGTCCTGACCCTGGGTGTTGGCATTGATCAGCTAAATATTCTACCTCAAAGCTCAGTAATATCGGATCATTATCTAATCTCCTTTGAGCTACATCTAAGGCAAAATGTAAATTCTTCTCCCCAACACTGCCTAAAGCGCACAATAACACCAATGACAGCTGTACAGTTTACTAAAAATCTCCCACCCCTATCGACCTTAGCTTACACTCCGTCAGACCAAACGGAGCTAGTTAAATTAACAAGCGATCTAGAGAATACCCTTCGATCAACCTTAGACAAAGTAGCACCGTTCAAAAATAAAATGATGAGGCAAAAAAGGCTCGCACCGTGGTACAGTGATCAAACTCGTACCTTAAAACAAACAGTGCGGAAACTAGAGCGTAAATGGCGGACGACCCAACTAGAGGTGTTCAACTCTGCGTGGAAGGACGGCCTTAGTCAATATAGAAAGGCACTCATTAAAGCTCGCTCAGCGTATCTGGCCTCGCTGATCGAGAAAAACAAAAACAATCCCAGAATTCTTTTTAATGAGATCTCTAAACTTACTAAAAGCCAGGCAGATACTCAACCCCAGATCCCAACATCCTTAACCAGTCATGTTTTTATGGACTATTTTAATAATAAAATAGAAAATATTAGACAACAAATCCAACCCTGCTTATTAAATCAAACATGGCCGTCACCTGATGTAGTTGCTTTAGAACATAACTTAGTTGTAGAACAAAGGCTGGAAGCCTTCTACCCACTTCCACAGCCTGAACTAGAAAAAATTATATCCTCAGCTAATTGTACAACATGTACACTCGACCGATTCCCTCTAAATTGCTAAAAGAAATTCTCCCAATTATAATCGGACCTCTTTTAACAATTGTAAATTCATCCCTTAGCCTTGGGCATGTACCCCAAACCCTTAAAATAGCAGTTATAAAACCTTTAATCAAGAAACCAAATCTTGATCCTAGTGTATTATCTAATTATAGACCCATCTCAAACTTAACATTCGTATCTAAGATATTAGAAAAAGCTGTGGCCCAACAACTCTGCTTATACCTGAGTAAAAATTACATGTATGAGAAATTCCAGTCTGGATTTAGACTCAATCACAGCACAGAGACAGCCCTAGGGAAGATTACAAAGGATCTCCTTCTTGCCTCTGATCAAGGCTACGTATCTTTATTAGTCCTACTAGACCTTAGTGCAGCCTTTGATACAATAGATCATTCTATATTACTAGAAAGATTAGAGAAAATGGTTGGAATCACAGGGACAGCCCTATCATGGTTCCAATCATATCTAACGGGACGCTTCCAATTTGTAAAGATAAAAGATTTATCTTCAAACTATGCAGAAGTAAGATATGGAGTTCCGCAAGGCTCAGTTTTAGGACCACTATTATTTACATTATACATGTTACCACTGGGCTCAGTTATAAGCAGACATGGCGTTAATTTCCATTGTTATGCAGATGACACACAGCTCTATATATCAGCCAAACCTGACGATAAATTTAGATTACAGAAAATGGAGGACTGTGTAAAGGATATAAAACTCTGGATGTCACATAACTTCCTTCTCCTCAACAGTGACAAAACCGAAGTTCTCCTTTTAGGTCCAAAAGACTCTAGAAATAAACTATCAGACTTAATGTTAGACTTGGCTGATTCTTCCATCATTTCTGGTTTAGCAGCTAAAAATCTTGGCGTCATATTTGACTCAGATTTATCATTTGAGCAACATATAGCTAATATTAGTAGAACAGCCTTTATGCAGCTTAGGAACATCTCCAAACTAAGAAACTCCCTATCACTACATACCCAGATGCTGATTCTCAACATTCTCTGTACTCCATAAAATTCCTTTTAGAACTAACTTTGAGTAAATGGCCACCCAGCCCGACCTGCAGGAAGATTGCCCGCTGAGGTCCCCTCTACCTGCATCTAAGCAGCTGCCACCTACCAGTCCGGCCAGCGGGTCCCCACCCCAACCTGCCACCACCCATGGCTCACCCGCCTGCCGCTGCTGCCTGTTTTGGTGGCCGTGCTGAAACCTAGATGGACTCGTGCCTGTCTGACACTATTAATATCACCACTATCAACTTTCTGTTGTATCTGCTTTGGTAATTTTTATCATTAATGTTTAAAACAGTCTGGCCAGAGGAGGATGGGTCCCCCTTGTGAGTCTTGGTTCCTCCCAAGGTTTCTTCCTCCAGCTCTGAGGGAGTTTTTCCTTGCCACTGTCGCCGATGGCTTGCTCACGGGGGTCTTTGACGCTTCATGTTATTCCTTCTTTCTTCTCTGTCTCTGTTCTTTATTAAGTACTAATTATGTAAAGCTGCTTTGTGACGACAACAGTTGTAAAAAGCGCTATACAAATAAATTTGACTTGACTTGACTTGACTGACTGACAGGCTTCCGGACCAATTAAAACACAGAGAGGGCGGGTCTGGATCAGCCTGACTCCGCCTCTGATTGCTCGGCGTTACAGCGCGAGCTCCCTCCAGTGTGAGGAGACGGTTTATACCGTTAGGAGCTGCTGGAATATAAACGGCTGATCCTCACATTAGTGACATTTGCCGTTTGTATATCGTATTTATTTACTAACCAAAGCATTTTAGTAAAATATTGAGTTGTTTTTATTACTAATACATGAACGGTTTCGACCCCAAACCCGGAGTCTTTTCGCCGAAGTGAAAAAGACCGTTTTTCGTTAATAAGCTCCATGGTTAATGTTGATACTTCCGCAGTGCACACCTGTCTTGTCCTGTCCTGAAGCATCAACTTAGCATCACCAGCCAGGAAAGCTCACCAGCACCTCTACTTCCTCCGCAAGCCAAGAAGAGTCAGAGCCCCAACCCCCATCATGTGCACTTTCTACAGAGATGCCATGGAGGGCATCCAGACTCAACACTACTGTAAACTGTACACACTGTCTGGTACAGCACTTGCACCACGCTCTGCCTCCAGCGCATTGTTAGAGCAGCCGAGAAGATCGTTGGCACCTCTTTTCCCTCCCTACACGACCAACACAACACCTGCGTCACTCTGAAAGCCCTCTGCATGGTGGAGGACCCTACCCACCCGCTACACCATTTCTTCAGCCTGCTGCCATTTTATGGAGGAGACTGCGGAGTCTCCCGGCTAGAACCAGACTGAGGGCCAGCTTGGCCCACCAGGCAGGCAGGACGCTCAACTTTCTCCCTGCCCTGCCTCCTCTTCCCCTTCCATCCCCGTAACATACAAACTTTGGATCCTGCAGACCAATAACACACAAACTCAACACTGAACTCTGCATTATCAATAACTGGTTATGCACACCCAACTATAAGAGTATATAAGCTGCACTGACCATACCCAGCTTTTTAATCTCCTTCTTATGTCACTTTATTTTTTGTCTTTTGTATTTATTTAAACAAACACTTATTCTTGTTATGGTGTGGGGTTTGGACTCAAGTGCAGTCAGAATTCATTTTATGATGATGAAATGATAATGTTATGGTGTGTGCTTAGTGACTGCTGGGCTTGAAATACCAACCCTGGTCATGGGAGCCCAGTGTATTTTCACTGTGCCACCACAGCTGTGAGAGGCGGCAGTATAAACACTGGTCATAAGCAACACAAAAAAGGCGGGAAAACAAACAAAGGAAAACCAAGAGAGACGTTAACTCAAACTAAAGACAACTCAAATGCTTTTCTCTTTTTGCTGTTAGCAACAAACTCTTTTCTTTTCTTTTCACAGCTGTTCACTTTTCTCTTTTCTGTTCACAGCTGTTTACTTTTCTCTTTTCTCTTTGCAGCTTAAACTTCTCTTTTCACTTTTCACTTTACAACATAAACCCACTGTTACCGTTCACCCCTCTACAAAGGTGTGAGGGGAAGTGTGTTTGGCTTGGTGTATTTATACCGTGCCACACAGGTGGGCCTGGTCAGCGTTGATTACCGCTGGGAATTCTGGGGCTTGGAGTTCTTTGCTCCAACCCCACCAGCTTTCCTACTTTGCTGGCCGGGCCCCCTGCTGGTGGCTGACGGTACATGCTGCCTGCTCACAATTCTCACACACTTAACTTTACATTCCTAAAACTAGTATAATACATTTTCTTGCTTAGTGTTATTGTTTATTTGAATGTTCAATGTTTATAGTTGTGCCATGGGTTTGAGAGTAATGCAATTTTAATCCTGTGTATGTCCTGAACATATAGCAGTTTTGACAAAGCTGACTTTGACTTTTACATCAAAATGTTCAGAACAGTCTGAGCTTTTTCTATAATGAGGACTCAGGTGACCTAGAGCACTTTTTGAAGCAATATGCTGACCTTAAACCTTACAAAAAGATTCTAGAAAAAAGTCAGGTTATAGAAATTCTTTATATGTCCTGTGAAAACATACCATTACTCATGTGGTTGAGTTGTTTTGGTGCTCAAAATGAGTTTCCCAGATTCTTAGCTTCACAGAAGCAGTTTATTCAGCTCCTTCTCTCTCTTCCTTTAGCTCCTTCTCTCTCTCTGTTCCTTTAGCTCCTTCTCTCTCTCTTCCTTTAGCTCCTCCTCCTCTCTCTTCCTTTAGCTCCTTCTCTCTCTCTTCCTTTAGCTCCTTCTCTCTCTCTTCCTTCAGCTCCTTCTCTCTCTCTTCCTTTAGCTCCTTCTCTCTGTTTCTTCAGCTCCTTCTCTCTCTCTTCCTTCAGCTCCTTCTCTCTCTCTTCCTTTAGCTCCTTCTCTCTCTCTGTTCCTTTAGCTCCTTCTCTCTCTGTTCCTTTAGCTCCTTCTCTCTCTGTTCCTTTAGCTCCTTCTCTCTCTCTTCCTTTAGCTCCTTCTCTCTCTCTTCCTTTAGCTCCTCTCTCTGTTTCTTTAGCTCCTTCTCTCTCTCTTCCTTCAGCTCCTTCTCTCTGTTTCTTCAGCTCCTTCACTCTCTTCCTTTAGCTCCTTCTCTCTCTCTTCCTTTAGCTCCTCTCTCTGTTTCTTCAGCTCCTTCTCTCTCTCTTCCTTTAGCTCCTTCTCTCTCTGTTCCTTTAGCTCCTTCTCTCTCTCTTCCTTTAGCTCCTTCTCTCTCTCTTCCTTTAGCTCCTTCTCTCTCTCTTCCTTTAGCTCCTTCTCTCTCTATTTCTTCAGCTCCTCTCTCTGTTTCTTCCTTTAGCTCCTCTCTCTGTTTCTTCAGCTCCTTCTCTCTCTTTTCCTTCAGCTCCTTCTCTCTCTGTTTCTTCAGCTCCTCCTCCGCTCTCTGTTTCTTCAGCTCCTTCTCTCTCTGTTTCTTCAGGTCCTTCTCTCTCTCTTCCTTTAGCTCCTTCTCTTTCTCTTCCTTTAGCTCCTCCCCTCTCTGTTCCTTTAGCTCCTTCTCTCTCTGTTCCTTTAGCTCCTTCTCTCTCTGTTCCTTTAGCTCCTTCTCTCTCTGTTCCTTTAGCTCCTCCTCTTTGTTTCTTTCTTCAGCTCCTTCTATTCCTTTAGCTCCTTCTCTCTCTGTTCCTTTAGCTCCTCCTCCTCTCTCTGCTTCTTCAGCTCCTTCTCTCTCTCCTCCTTTAGCACCTTCTCTCTCTCTTCCTTTAGCTCCTCCTCCTCTCTCTGCTTCTTCAGCTCCTTCTCTCTCTCTTCCTTTAGCTCCTTCTCCTCTCTCTCTTCCTTTAGCTCCTTCTCTCTCTTCCTTTAGCTCCTTCTCTCTCTCTTCCTTTAGCTCCTCCTCCTCTCTCTGTTTCTTCAGGTCATTCTCTCTCTCTTCCTTTAGCTCCTTCTCTCTCTTCCTTTAGCTCCTTCTCTCTCACTGTTTCTTCAGCTCCTCCTCCTCCTCTCTCTGTTTCTTCAGGTCCTTCTCTCTCTCTTCCTTTAGCTCCTCCTCCTCTCTCTGTTTCTTCAGCTCCTTCTCTCTCTGTTTCTTCAGCTCCTTCTCTCTCCCTTCCTTTAGCTCCTTCTCTCTCTCTTCCTTTAGCTGCTCCTTCTCTCTCTTCCTTTAGCTCCTCCTTCTCTCTCTCTTCCTTTAGCTCCTTCTCTCTCTTCCTTTAGCTCCTCCTCCTCTCTCTGCTTCTTCAGCTCCTTCTCTCTCTCTTCCTTTAGCTCCTTCTCCTCTCTCTCTCTTCCTTTAGCTCCTTCTCTCTCTTCCTTTAGCTCCTTCTCTCTCTCTTCCTTTAGCTCCTCCTCCTCTCTCTGTTTCTTCAGGTCATTCTCTCTCTCTTCCTTTAGCTCCTTCTCTCTCTTCCTTTAGCTCCTTCTCTCTCACTGTTTCTTCAGCTCCTCCTCCTCCTCTCTCTGTTTCTTCAGGTCCTTCTCTCTCTCTTCATTTAGCTCCTCCTCCTCTCTCTGTTTCTTCAGCTCCTTCTCTCTCTGTTTCTTCAGCTCCTTCTCTCTCCCTTCCTTTAGCTCCTTCTCTCTCTCTTCCTTTAGCTGCTCCTTCTCTCTCTTCCTTTAGCTCCTCCTTCTCTCTCTGTTTCTTCAGCTCCTTCTCTCTCTCTTCCTTCAGCTCCTTCTCTCTCTGTTCCTTTGGCTCCTTCTCTCTCTGTTCCTTTAGCTCCTCCTCTCTTTGTTCTTTCAGCTCCTTCTCTCTCTTCCTTTAGCTCCTTCTCTCTCTCTTCCTTTAGCTCCTCCTTCTCTCTCTGTTTCTTTAGCTCCTTCTCTCTCTTCATTTAGCTCCTTCTCTCGCTCTTCCTTAAGCTCATTCTCTCTCTTCCTTCAGCTCCTTCTCTCTCACTGTTTCTTCAGCTCCTCCTCCTCCTCTCTCTGTTTCTTCAGGTCCTTCTCTCTCTCTTCCTTTAGCTCCTCCTCCTCTCTCTGTTTCTTCAGCTCCTTCTCTCTCTCTTCCTTTAGCTCCTCCTTCTCTCTCTGTTTCTTCAGCTCCTTCTTTCTCTATTCCTTTAGCTCCTTCTCTCTCTCTTCCTTCAGCTCCTTCTCTCTCTGTTCCTTTGGCTCCTTCTCTCTCTGTTCCTTTAGCTCCTTCTCTCTCTCTTCCTTTAGCTCCATCTCTCTGTTCCTTTAGCTCCTCCTCTCTCTGTTTCTTCAGCTCCTTCTCTCTCTCTTCCTTTAGCTCCTTCTCTCTCTTCCTTTAGCTCATTCTCTCTCTCTGTTTCTTCAGCTCCTTCTCTCTCTGTTTCTTCAGCTCCTTCTCTCTCTGTTTCTTCAGGTCCTTCTCTCTGTTTCTTCGGCTCGTCCTCTTTCTGTTTCTTCAGCTCCTTCTCTCTCTCTTCCTTTAGCTCCTTCTCTCTCTGTTCCTTTAGCTCCTCCTCCTCTCTCTGTTTCTTCAGGTCCTTCTCTCTCTCTTCCTTTAGCTCCTTCTCTCTCTGTTCCTTTAGCTCCTTCTCTCTCTCTTTCTTTAGCTCCTTCTCTCGCTCTTCCTTTAGCTCCTCCTCTTTCTGTTTCTTCCTTTAGCTCCTTCTCTCTCTCTTCCTTTAGCTCCTTCTCTGTTCCTCTAGCTCCTCCTCCTCTCTCTGTTTCTTCAGATCCTTCTCTCGCTCTTCCTTTAGCTCCTCCTCCTCTCTCTGTTTCTTCAGCTCATTCTCTCTCTGTTCCTTTAGCTCCTTCTCTCTCTCATCCTTTAGCTCCTTCTCTCTCTGTTTCTTTAGCTCCTCCTCCTCTCTTTGCTTCTTCAGCTCCTTCTCTCTCTCTTCCTTTAGCTCCTCCTCCTCTCTCTGTTTCTTCAGCTCATTCTCTCTCTGTTCCTTTAGCTCCTTCTCTCTCTCATCCTTTAGCTCCTTCTCTCTCTGTTCCTTTAGCTCCTTCTCTCTCTCTTCCTTTAGCTCCTTCTCTCTCTCTTCCTTTAGCTCCTCCTCTTTCTGTTTCTTCAGCTCCTTCTCTCTCTCTTCCTTTAGCTCCTTCTCTCTCTGTTCCTTCAGCTCCTTCTCTCTCTCTTCCTTTAGCTCCTTCTCTCTCTCTTCCTTTAGCTCCTCCTTCTCTCTCTGCTTCTTCAGCTCCTTCTCTCTCTCCTCCTTTAGCGCCTTCTCTCTCTTTTTCTTCAGCTCCTTCTCACTCTGTTTCTTCAGCTCCTTCTCTCTCTCTTCCTTTAGCTCCTCCTCTTTCTGTTTCTTCCTTTAGCTCCTTCTCTTCCTTTAGCTCCTTCTCTCTCTCTTCCTTTAGCTCCTTCTCTGTTCCTTTTGCTCCTCCTCCTCTCTCTGCTTCTTCAGCTCCTTCTCTTTCTCTTCCTTTAGCTCCTTCTCTCTGTTTCCTCAGCTCCTTCTCTCTCTCTTCCTTCATCTCCTCCTCCTCCTCTCTCTGTTCCTTCAGCTCCTCCTCTCTCTCTTCTTTTAGCTCCTTCTCTCTCTGTTTCTTCAGCTCCTCCTCTCTCTCTTCCTTTAGCTCCTTGTCTTTCTGTTCCTTTAGCTCCTTCTCTCTCTGTTCCTTTAGCTCCTCCTCCTCTCTCTGCTTCTTCAGCTCCTTCTCTCTCTCTTCCTTTAGCTCCTCCTCCTCTCTCTGTTTCTTCAGCTCCTTCTCTCTCTGTTCCTTTAGCTCCTTCTCTCTCTCTTCATTTGTCTCCTTCTCTCTCTGTTTTTTTAGCTCCTTCTCTCTCTCTTCCTTTAACTCCTTCTCTCTCTCTTCCTTTAGCTCCTCCTTCTCTCTCTGCTTCTTCAGCTCCTTCTCTCTCTCTTCCTTTAGCGCCTTCTCTCTCTTTTTCTTCAGCTCCTTCTCTCTCTGTTTCTTCAGCTCCTTCATTCTCTCTTCCTTTAGCTCCTTCTCTCTCTGTTCCTTTAGCTCCTTCTCTCTCTTTTCCTTTAGCTCCTCCTCCTCTCTCTGCTTCTTCAGCTCCTTCTCTCTCTCTTCCTTTAGCTCCTCCTCTTTCTGTTTCTTTAGCTCCTTCTCTCTCTCTTCCTATAGCTCCTTCTCTCTCTGTTCCTTTAGCTCCTCCTCCTCTCTTTGCTTCTTCAGCTCCTTCTCTCTCTCTTCCTTTAGCTCCTCCTCCTCTCTCTGTTTCTTCAGCTCCTTCTCTCTCTGTTCCTTTAGCTCCTTCTCTCTCTCATCCTTTAGCTCCTTCTCTCTCTGTTCCTTTAGCTCCTTCTCTCTCTCTTCCTTTAGCTCATTCTCTCTCTCTTCATTTAGCTCCTCCTCTTTCTGTTTCTTCAGCTCCTTCTCTCTCTCTTCCTTTAGCTCCTTCTCTCTCTTTTCCTTCAGCTCCTTCTCTCTCTCTTCCTTTAGCTCCTTCTCTCTCTCTTCCTTTACCTCCTCCTTCTCTCTCTGCTTCTTCAGCTCCTTCTCTCTCTCTTCCTTTAGCGCCTTCTCTCTCTTTTTCTTCAGCTCCTTCTCTCTCTGTTTCTTCAGCTCCTTCTCTCTGTCTTCCTTTAGCTCCTCCTCTTTCTTTTTCTTCCTTTAGCTCCTTCTCTTCCTTTAGCTCCTTCTCTCTCTTCCTTAAGCTCCTCCTCCTCTCTCTGTTTCTTCAGCTCCTTCTCTCTCTGTTCGTTTAGCTCCTTCTCTCTCTCTTCATTTAGCTCCTTCTCTCTCTGTTCTTTTAGCTCCTTCTCTCTCTGCTTCTTCAGCTCCTTCTCTCTCTCTTCCTTTAGCGCCTTCTCTCTCTTTTTCTTCAGCTCCTTCTCTCTCTGTTTCTTCAGCTCCTTCACTCTCTCTTCCTTTAGCTCCTTCTCTCTCTGTTCCTTTAGCTCCTCCTTCTCTCTCTGCTTCTTCAGCTCCTTCTCTCTCTCTTCCTTTAGCTCCTTCTCTCTGTTTCTTCAGCTCCTTCTCTCTCTCTTCCTTTAGCTCCTTCTCTCTCTGTTTCTTCAGCTCCTTCTCTCTCTCTTCCTTTAGCTCCTTCTCTCTCTGTTCCTTCAGCTCCTCCTCTCTCTCTTACTTTAGCTCCTTCTCTCTCTGTTTCTTCAGCTCCTTCTCTCTCTCTTCCTTTAGCTCCTTCTCTCTCTGTTCCTTTAGCTCCTCCTCCTCTCTCTGTTTCTTCAGCTCCTTCTCTCTCTCTTCCTTTAGCTCCTCCTCTCTCTGTTTCTTCAGCTCCTTCTCTCTCTGTTCCTTTAGCTCCTTCTCTCTCTCTTCATTTAGCTCCTTCTCTCTCTGTTCCTTTAGCTCCTTCTCTCTCTCTTCCTTTAGCGCCTTCTCTCTCTTTTTCTTCAGCTCCTTCTCTCTCTGCTTCTTCAGCTCCTTCTGTCTCTCTTCCTTTAGCTCCTTCTCTCTCTGTTCCTTTAGCTCCTTCTCTCTCTGTTCCTTTAGCTCCTTCTCTCTCTCTTCCTTTAGCTCCTTCTCTCTCTGTTTCTTCGGCTCCGTCTCTCTCTCTTCCTTTAGCTCCTTCTCTCTCTCTTCCTTTAGCTCCTCCTCCTCTTTCTGTTTCTTCAGCTCCTTCTCTCTCTCTTCCTTTAGCTCCTCTCTCTCTTCCTTTAGCTCCTTCTCTCTCTGTTCCTTCAGCTCCTTCTCTCTCTCTTCCTTTAGCTCCTTCTCTCTCTCTTCCTTTAGCTCCTCCTTCTCTCTCTGCTTCTTCAACTCCTTCTCTCTCTCTTCCTTTAGCTCCTCCTCTTTCTGTTTCTTCCTTTAGCTCCTTCTCTTCCTTTAGCTCCTTCTCTCTCTCTTCCTTTAGCTCCTTCTCTTTTCCTTTAGCTCCTCCTCCTCTCTCTGCTTCTTCAGCTCCTTCTCTTTCTCTTCCTTTAGCTCCTTCTCTCTGTTTCTTTAGCTCCTTCTCTCTCTCTTCCTTTAGCTCCTCCTCCTCTCTCTGCTTCTTCAGCTCCTTCTCTCTCTCTTCCTTTAGCTCCTTCTCTTTGTTTCTTCAGCTCCTTCTCTTTCTCTTCCTTTAGCTCCTTCTCTCTCTGTTCCTTTAGCTCCTTCTCTCTCTCTTCCTTTAGCGCCTTCTCTCTCTTTTTCTTCAGCTCCTTCTCTCTCTGTTTCTTTAGCTCCTTCTCTCTCTCTTCCTTTAGCTCCTCCTTCTCTCTCTTCCTTTAGCTCCTCCTTCTCTCTCTGCTTCTTCAGCTCTTTCTCTCTCTCTTCCTTTAGCGCCTTCTCTCTCTTTTTCTTCAGCTCCTTCTCTCTCTGTTCCTTTAGCTCCTTCTCTCTCTCTTCCTTTAGTTCTTCCTTCTCTCTCTGTTTCTTCAGCTCCTTCTCTCTCTCTTCATTTAGCTCCTTCTCTCTCTGTTTCTTCGGCTCCTTCTCTCTCTCTTCCTTTAGCTTCTCCTCCTCTTTCTGTTTCTTCAGCTCCTTCTCTCTCTCTTCCTTTAGCTCCTTCTCTCTCTCTTCCTTTAGCTCCTTCTCTCTCTTCCTTTAGCTCCTTCTCTCTCTGTTCCTTCAGCTCCTTCTCTCTCTCTTGCTTTACCTCCTCCTTCTCTCTGCTTCTTCAGCTCCTTCTCTCTCTCTTCCTTTAGCTCCTTCTCTTCCTTTAGCTCCTTCTCTCTCTTCCTTTAGCTCCTTCTCTGTTCCTTTAGCTCCTTCTCCTCTCTCTGCTTCTTCAGCTCCTTCTCTTTCTCTTCCTTTAGCTCCTTCTCTTTCTGTTCCTTTAGCTCCTTCTCTCTCTGTTCCTTTAGCTCCTCCTCCTCTCTCTGCTTCTTCAGCTCCTTCTCTCTCTGTTCCTTTAGCTCCTTCTCTCTCTCTTCATTTAGCTCCTTCTCTCTGTTCTTTTAGCTCCTTCTCTCTCTCTTCCTTTAGCTCCTTCTCTCTCTCTTCCTTTAGCTCCTCCTTCTCTCTCTGCTTCTTCAGCTCCTTCTCTCTCTCTTCCTTTAGCGCCTTCTCTCTCTTTTTCTTCAGCTCCTTCTCTCTCTGTTTCTTCAGCTCCTTCTCTCTGTCTTCCTTTAGCTCCTCCTCTTTCTTTTTCTTCCTTTAGCTCCTTCTCTTCCTTTAGCTCCTTCTCTCTCTTCCTTAAGCTCCTCCTCCTCTCTCTGTTTCTTCAGCTCCTTCTCTCTCTCTTCATTTAGCTCCTTCTCTCTCTGTTCTTTTAGCTCCTTCTCTCTCTCTTCCTTTAGCTCCTTCTCTCTCTCTTCCTTTAGCTCCTCCTTCTCTCTCTGCTTCTTCAGCTCCTTCTCTCTCTCTTCCTTTAGCGCCTTCTCTCTCTTTTTCTTCAGCTCCTTCTCTCTCTGTTTCTTCAGCTCCTTCACTCTCTCTTCCTTTAGCTCCTTCTCTCTCTGTTCCTTTAGCTCCTCCTTCTCTCTCTGCTTCTTCAGCTCCTTCTCTCTCTCTTCCTTTAGCTCCTTCTCTCTGTTTCTTCAGCTCCTTCTCTCTCTCTTCCTTTAGCTCCTTCTCTCTCTGTTTCTTCAGCTCCTTCTCTCTCTCTTCCTTTAGCTCCTTCTCTCTCTGTTCCTTCAGCTCCTCCTCTCTCTCTTACTTTAGCTCCTTCTCTCTCTGTTTCTTCAGCTCCTTCTCTCTCTCTTCCTTTAGCTCCTTCTCTCTCTGTTCCTTTAGCTCCTCCTCCTCTCTCTGTTTCTTCAGCTCCTTCTCTCTCTCTTCCTTTAGCTCCTCCTCTCTCTGTTTCTTCAGCTCCTTCTCTCTCTGTTCCTTTAGCTCCTTCTCTCTCTCTTCATTTAGCTCCTTCTCTCTCTGTTCCTTTAGCTCCTTCTCTCTCTCTTCCTTTAGCGCCTTCTCTCTCTTTTTCTTCAGCTCCTTCTCTCTCTGCTTCTTCAGCTCCTTCTGTCTCTCTTCCTTTAGCTCCTTCTCTCTCTGTTCCTTTAGCTCCTTCTCTCTCTGTTCCTTTAGCTCCTTCTCTCTCTCTTCCTTTAGCTCCTTCTCTCTCTGTTTCTTCGGCTCCGTCTCTCTCTCTTCCTTTAGCTCCTTCTCTCTCTCTTCCTTTAGCTCCTCCTCCTCTTTCTGTTTCTTCAGCTCCTTCTCTCTCTCTTCCTTTAGCTCCTCTCTCTCTTCCTTTAGCTCCTTCTCTCTCTGTTCCTTCAGCTCCTTCTCTCTCTCTTCCTTTAGCTCCTTCTCTCTCTCTTCCTTTAGCTCCTCCTTCTCTCTCTGCTTCTTCAACTCCTTCTCTCTCTCTTCCTTTAGCTCCTCCTCTTTCTGTTTCTTCCTTTAGCTCCTTCTCTTCCTTTAGCTCCTTCTCTCTCTCTTCCTTTAGCTCCTTCTCTTTTCCTTTAGCTCCTCCTCCTCTCTCTGCTTCTTCAGCTCCTTCTCTTTCTCTTCCTTTAGCTCCTTCTCTCTGTTTCTTTAGCTCCTTCTCTCTCTCTTCCTTTAGCTCCTCCTCCTCTCTCTGCTTCTTCAGCTCCTTCTCTCTCTCTTCCTTTAGCTCCTTCTCTTTGTTTCTTCAGCTCCTTCTCTTTCTCTTCCTTTAGCTCCTTCTCTCTCTGTTCCTTTAGCTCCTTCTCTCTCTCTTCCTTTAGCGCCTTCTCTCTCTTTTTCTTCAGCTCCTTCTCTCTCTGTTTCTTCACCTCCTTCTCTCTCTCTTCCTTTAGCTCCTTCTCTCTCTGTTCCTTCAGCTCCTCCTCTCTCTTCCTTTAGCTCCTTCTCTCTCTGTTTCTTCAGCTCCTTCTCTCTCTCTTCCTTTAGCTCCTTCTCTTTCTGTTCCTTTAGCTCCTTCTCTCTCTGTTCCTTTAGCTCCTCCTCCTCTCTCTGCTTCTTCAGCTCCTTCTCTCTCTCTTCCTTTAGCTCCTCCTCCTCTCTCTGTTTCTTCAGCTCCTTCTCTCTCTGTTCCTTTAGCTCCTTCTCAATCTCTTCCTTTAGCTCCTTCTCTCTCTGTTCCTTCAGCTCCTTCTCTCTCTTCCTTTAGCTCCTTCTCTCTCTCTTCCTTTAGCTCCTCCTTCTCTCTCTGCTTCTTCAGCTCTTTCTCTCTCTCTTCCTTTAGCGCCTTCTCTCTCTTTTTCTTCAGCTCCTTCTCTCTCTCTTCCTTTAGCTCCTTCTCTCTCTTCCTTTAGCTCCTTCTCTCTCTGTTCCTTCAGCTCCTTCTCTCTCTCTTGCTTTACCTCCTCCTTCTCTCTGCTTCTTCAGCTCCTTCTCTCTCTCTTCCTTTAGCTCCTTCTCTTCCTTTAGCTCCTTCTCTCTCTTCCTTTAGCTCCTTCTCTGTTCCTTTAGCTCCTTCTCCTCTCTCTGCTTCTTCAGCTCCTTCTCTTTCTCTTCCTTTAGCTCCTTCTCTTTCTGTTCCTTTAGCTCCTTCTCTCTCTGTTCCTTTAGCTCCTCCTCCTCTCTCTGCTTCTTCAGCTCCTTCTCTCTCTGTTCCTTTAGCTCCTTCTCTCTCTCTTCATTTAGCTCCTTCTCTCTGTTCTTTTAGCTCCTTCTCTCTCTCTTCCTTTAGCTCCTTCTCTCTCTCTTCCTTTAGCTCCTCCTTCTCTCTCTGCTTCTTCAGCTCCTTCTCTCTCTCTTCCTTTAGCGCCTTCTCTCTCTTTTTCTTCAGCTCCTTCTCTCTCTGTTTCTTCAGCTCCTTCTCTCTGTCTTCCTTTAGCTCCTCCTCTTTCTTTTTCTTCCTTTAGCTCCTTCTCTTCCTTTAGCTCCTTCTCTCTCTTCCTTAAGCTCCTCCTCCTCTCTCTGTTTCTTCAGCTCCTTCTCTCTCTGTTCCTTTAGCTCCTTCTCTCTCTCTTCATTTAGCTCCTTCTCTCTCTGTTCTTTTAGCTCCTTCTCTCTCTCTTCCTTTAGCTCCTTCTCTCTCTCTTCCTTTAGCTCCTCCTTCTCTCTCTGCTTCTTCAGCTCCTTCTCTCTCTCTTCCTTTAGCGCCTTCTCTCTCTTTTTCTTCAGCTCCTTCTCTCTCTGTTTCTTCAGCTCCTTCACTCTCTCTTCCTTTAGCTCCTTCTCTCTCTGTTCCTTTAGCTCCTCCTTCTCTCTCTGCTTCTTCAGCTCCTTCTCTCTCTCTTCCTTTAGCTCCTTCTCTCTGTTTCTTCAGCTCCTTCTCTCTCTCTTCCTTTAGCTCCTTCTCTCTCTGTTTCTTCAGCTCCTTCTCTCTCTCTTCCTTTAGCTCCTTCTCTCTCTGTTCCTTCAGCTCCTCCTCTCTCTCTTACTTTAGCTCCTTCTCTCTCTGTTTCTTCAGCTCCTTCTCTCTCTCTTCCTTTAGCTCCTTCTCTCTCTGTTCCTTTAGCTCCTCCTCCTCTCTCTGTTTCTTCAGCTCCTTCTCTCTCTCTTCCTTTAGCTCCTCCTCTCTCTGTTTCTTCAGCTCCTTCTCTCTCTGTTCCTTTAGCTCCTTCTCTCTCTCTTCATTTAGCTCCTTCTCTCTCTGTTCCTTTAGCTCCTTCTCTCTCTCTTCCTTTAGCGCCTTCTCTCTCTTTTTCTTCAGCTCCTTCTCTCTCTGCTTCTTCAGCTCCTTCTGTCTCTCTTCCTTTAGCTCCTTCTCTCTCTGTTCCTTTAGCTCCTTCTCTCTCTGTTCCTTTAGCTCCTTCTCTCTCTCTTCCTTTAGCTCCTTCTCTCTCTGTTTCTTCGGCTCCGTCTCTCTCTCTTCCTTTAGCTCCTTCTCTCTCTCTTCCTTTAGCTCCTCCTCCTCTTTCTGTTTCTTCAGCTCCTTCTCTCTCTCTTCCTTTAGCTCCTCTCTCTCTTCCTTTAGCTCCTTCTCTCTCTGTTCCTTCAGCTCCTTCTCTCTCTCTTCCTGTAGCTCCTTCTCTCTCTCTTCCTTTAGCTCCTCCTTCTCTCTCTGCTTCTTCAACTCCTTCTCTCTCTCTTCCTTTAGCTCCTCCTCTTTCTGTTTCTTCCTTTAGCTCCTTCTCTCTCTCTTCCTTTAGCTCCTTCTCTTTTCCTTTAGCTCCTCCTCCTCTCTCTGCTTCTTCAGCTCCTTCTCTTTCTCTTCCTTTAGCTCCTTCTCTCTGTTTCTTTAGCTCCTTCTCTCTCTCTTCCTTTAGCTCCTCCTCCTCTCTCTGCTTCTTCAGCTCCTTCTCTCTCTCTTCCTTTAGCTCCTTCTCTTTGTTTCTTCAGCTCCTTCTCTTTCTCTTCCTTTAGCTCCTTCTCTCTCTGTTCCTTTAGCTCCTTCTCTCTCTCTTCCTTTAGCGCCTTCTCTCTCTTTTTCTTCAGCTCCTTCTCTCTCTGTTTCTTCACCTCCTTCTCTCTCTCTTCCTTTAGCTCCTTCTCTCTCTGTTCCTTCAGCTCCTCCTCTCTCTTCCTTTAGCTCCTTCTCTCTCTGTTTCTTCAGCTCCTTCTCTCTCTCTTCCTTTAGCTCCTTCTCTTTCTGTTCCTTTAGCTCCTCCTCCTCTCTCTGCTTCTTCAGCTCCTTCTCTCTCTCTTCCTTTAGCTCCTCCTCCTCTCTCTGTTTCTTCAGCTCCTTCTCTCTCTGTTCCTTTAGCTCCTTCTCAATCTCTTCCTTTAGCTCCTTCTCTCTCTCTTCCTTTAGCTCCTTCTCTCTCTGTTCCTTCAGCTCCTTCTCTCTCTTCCTTTAGCTCCTTCTCTCTCTCTTCCTTTAGCTCCTCCTTCTCTCTCTGCTTCTTCAGCTCTTTCTCTCTCTCTTCCTTTAGCGCCTTCTCTCTCTTTTTCTTCAGCTCCTTCTCTCTCTGTTCCTTTAGCTCCTTCTCTCTCTCTTCCTTTAGTTCTTCCTTCTCTCTCTGTTTCTTCAGCTCCTTCTCTCTCTCTTCATTTAGCTCCTTCTCTCTCTGTTTCTTCGGCTCCTTCTCTCTCTCTTCCTTTAGCTTCTCCTCCTCTTTCTGTTTCTTCAGCTCCTTCTCTCTCTCTTCCTTTAGCTCCTTCTCTCTCTCTTCCTTTAGCTCCTTCTCTCTCTTCCTTTAGCTCCTTCTCTCTCTGTTCCTTCAGCTCCTTCTCTCTCTCTTGCTTTACCTCCTCCTTCTCTCTGCTTCTTCAGCTCCTTCTCTCTCTCTTCCTTTAGCTCCTTCTCTTCCTTTAGCTCCTTCTCTCTCTTCCTTTAGCTCCTTCTCTGTTCCTTTAGCTCCTTCTCCTCTCTCTGCTTCTTCAGCTCCTTCTCTTTCTCTTCCTTTAGCTCCTTCTCTTTCTGTTCCTTTAGCTCCTTCTCTCTCTGTTCCTTTAGCTCCTCCTCCTCTCTCTGCTTCTTCAGCTCCTTCTCTCTCTGTTCCTTTAGCTCCTTCTCTCTCTCTTCATTTAGCTCCTTCTCTCTGTTCTTTTAGCTCCTTCTCTCTCTCTTCCTTTAGCTCCTTCTCTCTCTCTTCCTTTAGCTCCTCCTTCTCTCTCTGCTTCTTCAGCTCCTTCTCTCTCTCTTCCTTTAGCGCCTTCTCTCTCTTTTTCTTCAGCTCCTTCTCTCTCTGTTCCTTCAGCTCCTTCTCTCCCTCTTCCTTTAGCTCCTTCTCTCTCTCTTCCTTTAGCTCCTCCTTCTCTCTCTGCTTCTTCAGCTCCTTCTCTCTCTCTTCCTTTAGCGCCTTCTCTCTCTTTTTCTTCAGCTCCTTCTCTCTCTGTTCCTTCAGCTCCTTCTCTCTCTTCCTTTAGCTCCTTCTCTCTCTCTTCCTTTAGCTCCTCCTTCTCTTTCTGCTTCTTTAGCTCCTTCTCTCTCTGTTCCTTCAGCTCCTTCTCTCTCTTCCTTTAGCTCCTTCTCTCTCTCTTCCTTTAGCTCCTCCTTCTCTCTCTGCTTCTTCAGCTCTTTCTCTCTCTCTTCCTTTAGCGCCTTTTCTCTCTTTTTCTTCAGCTCCTTCTCTCTCTGTTTCTTCAGCTCCTTCTCTCTCTTCCTTTAGCTCCTTCTCTCTCTGTTCCTTTAGCTCCTTCTCTCTCTCTTCCTTTAGCTCCTTCTCTCTCTGTTTCTTCGGCTCCGTCTCTCTCTCTTCCTTTAGCTCCTTCTCTCTCTCTTCCTTTAGCTCCTCCTCCTCTTTCTGTTTCTTCAGCTCCTTCTCTCTCTCTTCCTTTAGCTCCTCTCTCTCTTCCTTTAGCTTCTTCTCTCTCTGTTCCTTCAGCTCCTTCTCTCTCTCTTCCTTTTAGCTCCTTCTCTCTCTCTTCCTTTAGCTCCTCCTTCTCTCTCTGCTTCTTCAACTCCTCCTCTCTCTCTTCCTTTAGCTCCTCCTCTTTCTGTTTCTTCCTTTAGCTCCTTCTCTTCCTTTAGCTCCTTCTCTTTTCCTTTAGCTCCTCCTCCTCTCTCTGCTTCTTCAGCTCCTTCTCTTTCTCTTCCTTTAGCTTCTTCTCTCTGTTTCTTTAGCTCCTTCTCACTCTCTTCCTTCATCTCCTCCTCTCTCTGTTCCTTCAGCTCCTCCTCTCTCTCTTCTTTTAGCTCCTTCTCTCTCTCTTCCTTTAGCTCCTCCTCTTTGTTTCTTCCTTCAGCTCCTTCTCTTCCTTTAGCTCCTCCTCCTCTCTCTGCTTCTTAAGCTCCTTCTCTCTCTCTTTCTTTAGCTCCTTCTCTCTCTCTTCCTTTAGCTCCTCCTTCTCTCTCTGCTTCTTCAGCTCCTTCTCTCTCTCTTCCTTTAGCGCCTTCTCTCTCTTTTTCTTCAGCTCCTTCTCTCTCTGTTTCTTCAGCTCCTTCTCTCTCTGTTTCTTCAGCTCCTTCTCTCTCTCTTCCTTTAGCTCCTCCTTCTCTTTCTGCTTCTTTAGCTCCTTCTCTCTCTGTTCCTTCAGCTCCTTCTCTCTCTTCCTTTAGCTCCTTCTCTGTTCCTTTAGCTCCTCCTCCTCTCTCTGCTTCTTCAGCTCCTTCTCTTTCTCTTCCTTTAGCTCCTTCTCTCTGTTTCCTCAGCTCCTTCTCTCTCTTCCTTCATCTCCTCCTCCTCTCTCTGTTCCTTCAGCTCCTCCTCTCTCTCTTTTAGCTCCTTCTCTCTCTGTTTCTTCAGCTCCTTCTCTCTCTCTTCCTTTAGCTCCTTCTCTTTCTGTTCCTTTAGCTCCTTCTCTCTCTCTTCCTTTAGCTCCTCCTTCTCTCTCTCTTCCTTTAGCTCCTCCTTCTCTCTCTGCTTCTTTAGCTCCTTCTCTCTCTGTTCCTTTAGCTCCTTCTCTCTCTGTTCCTTTAGCTCCTTCTCTCTCTCTTCCTTTAGCTCCTTCTCTCTCTCTTCCTTTAGCTCCTTCTCTCTCTCTTCCTTTATCGCCTTCTCTCTGTTTCTTCACCTCCTTCTCTCTCTCTTCCTTTAGCTCCTTCTCTCTCTGTTCCTTCAGCTCCTCCTCTCTCATCCTTTAGCTCCTTCTCTCTCTGTTTCTTCAGCTCCTTCTCTCTGTCTTCCTTTAGCTCCTTCTCTTTCTGTTCCTTTAGCTCCTTCTCTCTCTGTTCCTTTAGCTCATCCTCCTCTGCTTCTTCAGCTCCTTCTCTCTCTCTTCCTTTTGCTCCTCCTCCTCTCTCTGTTTCTTCAGCTCCTTCTCTCTCTGTTCCTTTAGCTCCTTCTCTCTCTCTTCATTTAGCTCCTTCTCTCTCTCTTCATTTAGCTCCTTCTCTCTCTGTTCTTTTAGCTCTTTCTCTCTCTCTTCCTTTAGCGCCTTTTCTCTCTTTTTCTTCAGCTCCTTCTCTCTCTGTTTCTTCAGCTCCTTCTCTCTCTTCCTTTAGCTCCTTCTCTCTCTGTTCCTTTAGCTCCTTCTCTCTCTCTTCCTTTAGCTCCTTCTCTCTCTGTTTCTTCGGCTCCGTCTCTCTCTCTTCCTTTAGCTCCTTCTCTCTCTCTTCCTTTAGCTCCTCCTCCTCTTTCTGTTTCTTCAGCTCCTTCTCTCTCTCTTCCTTTAGCTCCTCTCTCTCTTCCTTTAGCTCCTTCTCTCTCTGTTTCTTCAACTCCTCCTCTCTCTCTTCCTTTAGCTCCTCCTCTTTCTGTTTCTTCCTTTAGCTCCTTCTCTTCCTTTAGCTCCTTCTCTTTTCCTTTAGCTCCTCCTCCTCTCTCTGCTTCTTCAGCTCCTTCTCTTTCTCGTCCTTTAGCTTCTTCTCTCTGTTTCTTTAGCTCCTTCTCACTCTCTTCCTTCATCTCCTCCTCCTCTCTCTGTTCCTTCAGCTCCTCCTCTCTCTCTTCTTTTAGCTCCTTCTCTCTCTCTTCCTTTAGCTCCTCCTCTTTGTTTCTTCCTTCAGCTCCTTCTCTTCCTTTAGCTCCTCCTCCTCTCTCTGCTTCTTAAGCTCCTTCTCTCTCTCTTTCTTTAGCTCCTTCTCTCTCTCTTCCTTTAGCTCCTCCTTCTCTCTCTGCTTCTTCAGCTCCTTCTCTCTCTCTTCGTTTAGCGCCTTCTCTCTCTTTTTCTTCAGCTCCTTCTCTCTCTGTTTCTTCAGCTCCTTCTCTCTCTCTTCCTTTAGCTCCTCCTCTTTCTGTTTCTTCCTTTAGCTCCTTCCTTTAGCTCCTTCTCCTTCTCTCTCTTCCTTTAGCTCCTTCTCTGTTCCTTTAGCTCCTCCTCCTCTCTCTGTTCCTTCAGCTCCTTCTCTCTCTTCCTTTAGCTCCTTCTCTCTCTCTTCCTTTAGCTCCTCCTTCTCTTTCTGCTTCTTTAGCTCCTTCTCTCTCTGTTCCTTCAGCTCCTTCTCTCTCTTCCTTTAGCTCCTTCTCTCTCTCTTCCTTTAGCTCCTCCTTCTCTCTCTGCTTCTTCAGCTCTTTCTCTCTCTCTTCCTTTAGCGCCTTTTCTCTCTTTTTCTTCAGCTCCTTCTCTCTCTGTTTCTTCAGCTCCTTCTCTCTCTCTTCCTTTAGCTCCTTCTCTCTCTGTTCCTTTAGCTCCTTCTCTCTCTCTTCCTTTAGCTCCTTCTCTCTCTGTTTCTTCGGCTCCGTCTCTCTCTCTTCCTTTAGCTCCTTCTCTCTCTCTTCCTTTAGCTCCTCCTCCTCTTTCTGTTTCTTCAGCTCCTTCTCTCTCTCTTCCTTTAGCTCCTCTCTCTCTTCCTTTAGCTCCTTCTCTCTCTGTTCCTTCAGCTCCTTCTCTCTCTGTTCCTTTTAGCTCCTTCTCTCTCTCTTCCTTTAGCTCCTCCTTCTCTCTCTGCTTCTTCAACTCCTCCTCTCTCTCTTCCTTTAGCTCCTCCTCTTTCTGTTTCTTCCTTTAGCTCCTTCTCTTCCTTTAGCTCCTTCTCTTTTCCTTTAGCTCCTCCTCCTCTCTCTGCTTCTTCAGCTCCTTCTCTTTCTCTTCCTTTAGCTTCTTCTCTCTGTTTCTTTAGCTCCTTCTCACTCTCTTCCTTCATCTCCTCCTCTCTCTGTTCCTTCAGCTCCTCCTCTCTCTCTTCTTTTAGCTCCTTCTCTCTCTCTTCCTTTAGCTCCTCCTCTTTGTTTCTTCCTTCAGCTCCTTCTCTTCCTTTAGCTCCTCCTCCTCTCTCTGCTTCTTAAGCTCCTTCTCTCTCTCTTTCTTTAGCTCCTTCTCTCTCTCTTCCTTTAGCGCCTTCTCTCTCTTTTTCTTCAGCTCCTTCTCTCTCTGTTTCTTCAGCTCCTTCTCTCTCTGTTTCTTCAGCTCCTTCTCTCTCTCTTCCTTTAGCTCCTCCTCTTTCTGTTTCTTCCTTTAGCTCCTTCTCTTCCTTTAGCTCCTTCTCTCTCTTCCTTTAGCTCCTTCTCTGTTCCTTTAGCTCCTCCTCCTCTCTCTGCTTCTTCAGCTCCTTCTCTTTCTCTTCCTTTAGCTCCTTCTCTCTCTGTTTCCTCAGCTCCTTCTCTCTCTTCCTTCATCTCCTCCTCCTCTCTCTGTTCCTTCAGCTCCTCCTCTCTCTCTTTTAGCTCCTTCTCTCTCTGTTTCTTCAGCTCCTTCTCTCTCTCTTCCTTTAGCTCCTTCTCTTTCTGTTCCTTTAGCTCCTTCTCTCTCTCTTCCTTTAGCTCCTCCTTCTCTCTCTCTTCCTTTAGCTCCTCCTTCTCTCTCTGCTTCTTTAGCTCCTTCTCTCTCTGTTCCTTTAGCTCCTTCTCTCTATGTTCCTTTAGCTCCTTCTCTCTCTCTTCCTTTAGCTCCTTCTCTCTCTCTTCCTTTAGCTCCTTCTCTCTCTCTTCCTTTATCGCCTTCTCTCTGTTTCTTCACCTCCTTCTCTCTCTCTTCCTTTAGCTCCTTCTCTCTCTGTTCCTTCAGCTCCTCCTCTCTCATCCTTTAGCTCCTTCTCTCTCTGTTTCTTCAGCTCCTTCTCTCTGTCTTCCTTTAGCTCCTTCTCTTTCTGTTCCTTTAGCTCCTTCTCTCTCTGTTCCTTTAGCTCATCCTCCTCTGCTTCTTCAGCTCCTTCTCTCTCTCTTCCTTTTGCTCCTCCTCCTCTCTCTGTTTCTTCAGCTCCTTCTCTCTCTGTTCCTTTAGCTCCTTCTCTCTCTCTTCATTTAGCTCCTTCTCTCTCTCTTCATTTAGCTCCTTCTCTCTCTGTTCTTTTAGCTCTTTCTCTCTCTCTTCCTTTAGCGCCTTTTCTCTCTTTTTCTTCAGCTCCTTCTCTCTCTGTTTCTTCAGCTCCTTCTCTCTCTTCCTTTAGCTCCTTCTCTCTCTGTTCCTTTAGCTCCTTCTCTCTCTCTTCCTTTAGCTCCTTCTCTCTCTGTTTCTTCGGCTCCGTCTCTCTCTCTTCCTTTAGCTCCTTCTCTCTCTCTTCCTTTAGCTCCTCCTCCTCTTTCTGTTTCTTCAGCTCCTTCTCTCTCTCTTCCTTTAGCTCCTCTCTCTCTTCCTTTAGCTCCTTCTCTCTCTGTTCCTTCAGCTCCTTCTCTCTCTCTTCCTTTAGCTCCTTCTCTCTCTCTTCCTTTAGCTCCTCCTTCTCTCTCTGCTTCTTCAACTCCTCCTCTCTCTCTTCCTTTAGCTCCTCCTCTTTCTGTTTCTTCCTTTAGCTCCTTCTCTTCCTTTAGCTCCTTCTCTTTTCCTTTAGCTCCTCCTCCTCTCTCTGCTTCTTCAGCTCCTTCTCTTTCTCGTCCTTTAGCTTCTTCTCTCTGTTTCTTTAGCTCCTTCTCACTCTCTTCCTTCATCTCCTCCTCCTCTCTCTGTTCCTTCAGCTCCTCCTCTCTCTCTTCTTTTAGCTCCTTCTCTCTCTCTTCCTTTAGCTCCTCCTCTTTGTTTCTTCCTTCAGCTCCTTCTCTTCCTTTAGCTCCTCCTCCTCTCTCTGCTTCTTAAGCTCCTTCTCTCTCTCTTTCTTTAGCTCCTTCTCTCTCTCTTCCTTTAGCTCCTCCTTCTCTCTCTGCTTCTTCAGCTCCTTCTCTCTCTCTTCGTTTAGCGCCTTCTCTCTCTTTTTCTTCAGCTCCTTCTCTCTCTGTTTCTTCAGCTCCTTCTCTCTCTCTTCCTTTAGCTCCTCCTCTTTCTGTTTCTTCCTTTAGCTCCTTCTGTTCCTTTAGCTCCTCCTCCTCTCTCTGTTTCTTCAGCTCCTTCTCTCTCTTCCTTTAGCTCCTTCTCTCTCTGTTCCTTCAGCTCCTTCTCTCTCTTCCTTTAGCTCCTTCTCTCTCTCTTCCTTTAGCTCCTCCTTCTCTTTCTGCTTCTTTAGCTCCTTCTCTCTCTGTTCCTTCAGCTCCTTCTCTCTCTTCCTTTAGCTCCTTCTCTCTCTCTTCCTTTAGCTCCTCCTTCTCTCTCTGCTTCTTCAGCTCTTTCTCTCTCTCTTCCTTTAGCGCCTTTTCTCTCTTTTTCTTCAGCTCCTTCTCTCTCTGTTTCTTCAGCTCCTTCTCTCTCTCTTCCTTTAGCTCCTTCTCTCTCTGTTCCTTTAGCTCCTTCTCTCTCTCTTCCTTTAGCTCCTTCTCTCTCTGTTTCTTCGGCTCCGTCTCTCTCTCTTCCTTTAGCTCCTTCTCTCTCTCTTCCTTTAGCTCCTCCTCCTCTTTCTGTTTCTTCAGCTCCTTCTCTCTCTCTTCCTTTAGCTCCTCTCTCTCTTCCTTTAGCTCCTTCTCTCTCTGTTCCTTCAGCTCCTTCTCTCTCTCTTCCTTTTAGCTCCTTCTCTCTCTCTTCCTTTAGCTCCTCCTTCTCTCTCTGCTTCTTCAACTCCTCCTCTCTCTCTTCCTTTAGCTCCTCCTCTTTCTGTTTCTTCCTTTAGCTCCTTCTCTTCCTTTAGCTCCTTCTCTTTTCCTTTAGCTCCTCCTCCTCTCTCTGCTTCTTCAGCTCCTTCTCTTTCTCTTCCTTTAGCTTCTTCTCTCTGTTTCTTTAGCTCCTTCTCACTCTCTTCCTTCATCTCCTCCTCTCTCTGTTCCTTCAGCTCCTCCTCTCTCTCTTCTTTTAGCTCCTTCTCTCTCTCTTCCTTTAGCTCCTCCTCTTTGTTTCTTCCTTCAGCTCCTTCTCTTCCTTTAGCTCCTCCTCCTCTCTCTGCTTCTTAAGCTCCTTCTCTCTCTCTTTCTTTAGCTCCTTCTCTCTCTCTTCCTTTAGCTCCTCCTTCTCTCTCTGCTTCTTCAGCTCCTTCTCTCTCTCTTCCTTTAGCGCCTTCTCTCTCTTTTTCTTCAGCTCCTTCTCTCTCTGTTTCTTCAGCTCCTTCTCTCTCTCTTCCTTTAGCTCCTCCTCTTTCTGTTTCTTCCTTTAGCTCCTTCTCTTCCTTTAGCTCCTTCTCTCTCTTCCTTTAGCTCCTTCTCTGTTCCTTTAGCTCCTCCTCCTCTCTCTGCTTCTTCAGCTCCTTCTCTTTCTCTTCCTTTAGCTCCTTCTCTCTCTGTTTCCTCAGCTCCTTCTCTCTCTTCCTTCATCTCCTCCTCCTCTCTCTGTTCCTTCAGCTCCTCCTCTCTCTCTTTTAGCTCCTTCTCTCTCTGTTTCTTCAGCTCCTTCTCTCTCTCTTCCTTTAGCTCCTTCTCTTTCTGTTCCTTTAGCTCCTTCTCTCTCTCTTCCTTTAGCTCCTCCTTCTCTCTCTCTTCCTTTAGCTCCTCCTTCTCTCTCTGCTTCTTTAGCTCCTTCTCTCTCTGTTCCTTTAGCTCCTTCTCTCTCTCTTCCTTTAGCTCCTTCTCTCTCTCTTCCTTTAGCTCCTTCTCTCTCTCTTCCTTTATCGCCTTCTCTCTGTTTCTTCACCTCCTTCTCTCTCTCTTCCTTTAGCTCCTTCTCTCTCTGTTCCTTCAGCTCCTCCTCTCTCATCCTTTAGCTCCTTCTCTCTCTGTTTCTTCAGCTCCTTCTCTCTGTCTTCCTTTAGCTCCTTCTCTTTCTGTTCCTTTAGCTCCTTCTCTCTCTGTTCCTTTAGCTCATCCTCCTCTGCTTCTTCAGCTCCTTCTCTCTCTCTTCCTTTTGCTCCTCCTCCTCTCTCTGTTTCTTCAGCTCCTTCTCTCTCTGTTCCTTTAGCTCCTTCTCTCTCTCTTCATTTAGCTCCTTCTCTCTCTCTTCATTTAGCTCCTTCTCTCTCTGTTCTTTTAGCTCCTTCTCTCTCTCTTCCTTTAGCTCCTTCTCTCTCTGTTCCTTCAGCTCCTCCTCTCTCTTCCTTTAGCTCCTTCTCTCTCTGTTTCTTCAGCTCCTTCTCTCTCTCTTCCTTTAGCTCCTTCTCTTTCTGTTCCTTTAGCTCCTTCTCTCTCTGTTCCTTTAGCTCCTCCTCCTCTCTCTGCTTCTTCAGCTCCTTCTCTCTCTCTTCCTTTAGCTCTTCCTCCTCTCTCTGTTTCTTCAGCTCCTTCTCTCTCTGTTCCTTTAGCTCCTTCTCTCTCTGTTCCTTTAGCTCCTTCTCTCTCTCTTCCTTTAGCTCCTTCTCTCTCTGTTCCTTCAGCTCCTTCTCTCTCTTCCTTTAGCTCCTTCTCTCTCTCTTCCTTTAGCTCCTGCTTCTCTCTCTGCTTCTTCAGCTCTTTCTCTCTCTCTTCCTTTAGCGCCTTCTCTCTCTTTTTCTTCAGCTCCTTCTCTCTCTGTTCCTTTAGCTCCTTCTCTCTCTCTTCCTTTAGTTCTTCCTTCTCTCTCTGTTTCTTCAGCTCCTTCTCTCTCTCTTCATTTAGCTCCTTCTCTCTCTGTTCCTTTAGCTCCTTCTCTCTTCCTTTAGCGCCTTCTGTCTCTGCTTCTTCAGCTCCTTCTCTCTCTGTTCCTTTAGCTCCTTCTCTCTCTCTTCCTTTAGCTCCTTCTCTCTCTGTTTCTTCGGCTCCTTCTCTCTCTGTTCCTTTAGCTCCTTCTCTCTCTCTTCCTTTAGCTCCTTCTCTCTCTCTTCCTTTAGCTCCTTCTCTCTCTCTTCCTTTAGCTCCTTCTCTCTCTTCCTTTAGCTCCTTCTCTCTCTGTTCCTTCAGCTCCTTCTCTCTCTCTTGCTTTACCTCCTCCTTCTCTCTGCTTCTTCAGCTCCTTCTCTCTCTCTTCCTTTAGCTCCTTCTCTTCCTTTAGCTCCTTCTCTCTCTTCCTTTAGCTCCTTCTCTGTTCCTTTAGCTCCTTCTCCTCTCTCTGCTTCTTCAGCTCCTTCTCTTTCTCTTCCTTTAGCTCCTTCTCTTTCTGTTCCTTTAGCTCCTTCTCTCTCTGTTCCTTTAGCTCCTCCTCCTCTCTCTGCTTCTTCAGCTCCTTCTCTCTCTGTTCCTTTAGCTCCTTCTCTCTCTCTTCATTTAGCTCCTTCTCTCTGCTCTTTTAGCTCCTTCTCTCTCTCTTCCTTTAGCTCCTTCTCTCTCTCTTCCTTTAGCTCCTCCTTCTCTCTCTGCTTCTTCAGCTCCTTCTCTCTCTCTTCCTTTAGCGCCTTCTCTCTCTTTTTCTTCAGCTCCTTCTCTCTCTGTTCCTTCAGCTCCTTCTCTCCCTCTTCCTTTAGCTCCTTCTCTCTCTCTTCCTTTAGCTCCTCCTTCTCTCTCTCTTCCTTTAGCGCCTTCTCTCTCTTTTTCTTCAGCTCCTTCTCTCTCTGTTCCTTCAGCTCCTTCTCTCTCTTCCTTTAGCTCCTTCTCTCTCTCTTCCTTTAGCTCCTCCTTCTCTTTCTGCTTCTTTAGCTCCTTCTCTCTCTGTTCCTTCAGCTCCTTCTCTCTCTTCCTTTAGCTCCTTCTCTCTCTCTTCCTTTAGCTCCTCCTTCTCTCTCTGCTTCTTCAGCTCTTTCTCTCTCTCTTCCTTTAGCGCCTTTTCTCTCTTTTTCTTCAGCTCCTTCTCTCTCTGTTTCTTCAGCTCCTTCTCTCTCTTCCTTTAGCTCCTTCTCTCTCTGTTCCTTTAGCTCCTTCTCTCTCTCTTCCTTTAGCTCCTTCTCACTCTGTTTCTTCGGCTCCGTCTCTCTCTCTTCCTTTAGCTCCTTCTCTCTCTCTTCCTTTAGCTCCTCCTCCTCTTTCTGTTTCTTCAGCTCCTTCTCTCTCTCTTCCTTTAGCTCCTCTCTCTCTTCCTTTAGCTCCTTCTCTCTCTGTTCCTTCAGCTCCTTCTCTCTCTCTTCCTTTTAGCTCCTTCTCTCTCTCTTCCTTTAGCTCCTCCTTCTCTCTCTGCTTCTTCAACTCCTCCTCTCTCTCTTCCTTTAGCTCCTCCTCTTTCTGTTTCTTCCTTTAGCTCCTTCTCTTCCTTTAGCTCCTTCTCTTTTCCTTTAGCTCCTCCTCCTCTCTCTGCTTCTTCAGCTCCTTCTCTTTCTCTTCCTTTAGCTTCTTCTCTCTGTTTCTTTAGCTCCTTCTCACTCTCTTCCTTCATCTCCTCCTCTCTCTGTTCCTTCAGCTCCTCCTCTCTCTCTTCTTTTAGCTCCTTCTCTCTCTCTTCCTTTAGCTCCTCCTCTTTGTTTCTTCCTTCAGCTCCTTCTCTTCCTTTAGCTCCTCCTCCTCTCTCTGCTTCTTAAGCTCCTTCTCTCTCTCTTTCTTTAGCTCCTTCTCTCTCTCTTCCTTTAGCTCCTCGTGGCTCAGCGGTTAGAGCGCCGGGATATCGATAACAGGGTTGTGGGTTCGATTCCCGGGCTCGGCAAGCTTCCACTGTTGGGCCCTTGAGCAAGGCCCTTTACCCTCTCTGCTCCCCGGGCGCTGGAGTTGGCTGCCCACCGCTCTGGGTGTGTGTGTGTACTCACTGCCCCTAACACGTGTGTGTGTGTGAGTGTGTTCACTACCAGATGGGTTAAATGCGGAGGACACATTTCGCTGTACAGTCCACACTGTACAGTGACGAATACGTGCACCTTTATCCTTTATCCTTTATCTCTCTGCTTCTTCAGCTCCTTCTCTCTCTCTTCCTTTAGCGCCTTCTCTCTCTTTTTCTTCAGCTCCTTCTCTCTCTGTTTCTTCAGCTCCTTCTCTCTCTGTTTCTTCAGCTCCTTCTCTCTCTCTTCCTTTAGCTCCTCCTCTTTCTGTTTCTTCCTTTAGCTCCTTCTCTTCCTTTAGCTCCTTCTCTCTCTTCCTTTAGCTCCTTCTCTGTTCCTTTAGCTCCTCCTCCTCTCTCTGCTTCTTCAGCTCCTTCTCTTTCTCTTCCTTTAGCTCCTTCTCTCTCTGTTTCCTCAGGTCCTTCTCTCTCTTCCTTCATCTCCTCCTCCTCTCTCTGTTCCTTCAGCTCCTCCTCTCTCTCTTTTAGCTCCTTCTCTCTCTGTTTCTTCAGCTCCTTCTCTCTCTCTTCCTTTAGCTCCTTCTCTTTCTGTTCCTTTAGCTCCTTCTCTCTCTCTTCCTTTAGCTCCTCCTTCTCTCTCTCTTCCTTTAGCTCCTCCTTCTCTCTCTGCTTCTTTAGCTCCTTCTCTCTCTGTTCCTTTAGCTCCTTCTCTCTCTGTTCCTTTAGCTCCTTCTCTCTCTGTTCCTTTAGCTCCTTCTCTCTCTCTTCCTTTAGCTCCTTCTCTCTCTCTTCCTTTAGCTCCTTCTCTCTCTCTTCCTTTATCGCCTTCTCTCTGTTTCTTCACCTCCTTCTCTCTCTCTTCCTTTAGCTCCTTCTCTCTCTGTTCCTTCAGCTCCTCCTCTCTCATCCTTTAGCTCCTTCTCTCTCTGTTTCTTCAGCTCCTTCTCTCTGTCTTCCTTTAGCTCCTTCTCTTTCTGTTCCTTTAGCTCCTTCTCTCTCTGTTCCTTTAGCTCATCCTCCTCTGCTTCTTCAGCTCCTTCTCTCTCTCTTCCTTTTGCTCCTCCTCCTCTCTCTGTTTCTTCAGCTCCTTCTCTCTCTGTTCCTTTAGCTCCTTCTCTCTCTCTTCATTTAGCTCCTTCTCTCTCTCTTCATTTAGCTCCTTCTCTCTCTCTTCATTTAGCTCCTTCTCTCTCTGTTCTTTTAGCTCCTTCTCTCTCTCTTCCTTTAGCTCCTTCTCTCTCTGTTCCTTCAGCTCCTCCTCTCTCTTCCTTTAGCTCCTTCTCTCTCTGTTTCTTCAGCTCCTTCTCTCTCTCTTCCTTTAGCTCCTTCTCTTTCTGTTCCTTTAGCTCCTTCTCTCTCTGTTCCTTTAGCTACTCCTCCTCTCTCTGCTTCTTCAGCTCCTTCTCTCTCTCTTCCTTTAGCTCTTCCTCCTCTCTCTGTTTCTTCAGCTCCTTCTCTCTCTGTTCCTTTAGCTCCTTCTCTCTCTGTTCCTTTAGCTCCTTCTCTCTCTCTTCCTTTAGCTCCTTCTCTCTCTGTTCCTTCAGCTCCTTCTCTCTCTTCCTTTAGCTCCTTCTCTCTCTCTTCCTTTAGCTCCTGCTTCTCTCTCTGCTTCTTCAGCTCTTTCTCTCTCTCTTCCTTTAGCGCCTTCTCTCTCTTTTTCTTCAGCTCCTTCTCTCTCTGTTCCTTTAGCTCCTTCTCTCTCTCTTCCTTTAGTTCTTCCTTCTCTCTCTGTTTCTTCAGCTCCTTCTCTCTCTCTTCATTTAGCTCCTTCTCTCTCTGTTCCTTTAGCTCCTTCTCTCTTCCTTTAGCGCCTTCTGTCTCTGCTTCTTCAGCTCCTTCTCTCTCTGTTCCTTTAGCTCCTTCTCTCTCTCTTCCTTTAGCTCCTTCTCTCTCTGTTTCTTCGGCTCCTTCTCTCTCTGTTCCTTTAGCTCCTTCTCTCTCTCTTCCTTTAGCTCCTTCTCTCTCTCTTCCTTTAGCTCCTTCTCTCTCTCTTCCTTTAGCTCCTCCTTCTCTCTGCTTCTTCAGCTCCTTCTCTCTCTCTTCCTTTAGCTCCTTCTCTTCCTTTAGCTCCTTCTCTCTCTTGCTTTAGCTCCTTCTCTGTTCCTTTAGCTCCTTCTCCTCTCTCTGCTTCTTCAGCTCCTTCTCTTTCTCTTCCTTTAGCTCCTTCTCTTTCTGTTCCTTTAGCTCCTTCTCTCTCTGTTCCTTTAGCTCCTCCTCCTCTCTCTGCTTCTTCAGCTCCTTCTCTCTCTGTTCCTTTAGCTCCTTCTCTCTCTCTTCATTTAGCTCCTTCTCTCTGTTCTTTTAGCTCCTTCTCTCTCTCTTCCTTTAGCTCCTTCTCTCTCTCTTCCTTTAGCTCCTCCTTCTCTCTCTGCTTCTTCAGCTCCTTCTCTCTCTCTTCCTTTAGCGCCTTCTCTCTCTTTTTCTTCAGCTCCTTCTCTCTCTGTTCCTTCAGCTCCTTCTCTCCCTCTTCCTTTAGCTCCTTCTCTCTCTCTTCCTTTAGCTCCTCCTTCTCTCTCTTCTTCTTCAGCTCCTTCTCTCTCTCTTCCTTTAGCGCCTTCTCTCTCTTTTTCTTCAGCTCCTTCTCTCTCTGTTCCTTCAGCTCCTTCTCTCTCTTCCTTTAGCTCCTTCTCTCTCTCTTCCTTTAGCTCCTCCTTCTCTTTCTGCTTCTTTAGCTCCTTCTCTCTCTGTTCCTTCAGCTCCTTCTCTCTCTTCCTTTAGCTCCTTCTCTCTCTCTTCCTTTAGCTCCTCCTTCTCTCTCTGCTTCTTCAGCTCTTTCTCTCTCTCTTCCTTTAGCGCCTTTTCTCTCTTTTTCTTCAGCTCCTTCTCTCTCTGTTTCTTCAGCTCCTTCTCTCTCTTCCTTTAGCTCCTTCTCTCTCTGTTCCTTTAGCTCCTTCTCTCTCTCTTCCTTTAGCTCCTTCTCTCTCTGTTTCTTCGGCTCCGTCTCTCTCTCTTCCTTTAGCTCCTTCTCTCTCTCTTCCTTTAGCTCCTCCTCCTCTTTCTGTTTCTTCAGCTCCTTCTCTCTCTCTTCCTTTAGCTCCTCTCTCTCTTCCTTTAGCTCCTTCTCTCTCTGTTCCTTCAGCTCCTTCTCTCTCTCTTCCTTTTAGCTCCTTCTCTCTCTCTTCCTTTAGCTCCTCCTTCTCTCTCTGCTTCTTCAACTCCTCCTCTCTCTCTTCCTTTAGCTCCTCCTCTTTCTGTTTCTTCCTTTAGCTCCTTCTCTTCCTTTAGCTCCTTCTCTTTTCCTTTAGCTCCTCCTCCTCTCTCTGCTTCTTCAGCTCCTTCTCTTTCTCTTCCTTTAGCTTCTTCTCTCTGTTTCTTTAGCTCCTTCTCACTCTCTTCCTTCATCTCCTCCTCTCTCTGTTCCTTCAGCTCCTCCTCTCTCTCTTCTTTTAGCTCCTTCTCTCTCTCTTCCTTTAGCTCCTCCTCTTTGTTTCTTCCTTCAGCTCCTTCTCTTCCTTTAGCTCCTCCTCCTCTCTCTGCTTCTTAAGCTCCTTCTCTCTCTCTTTCTTTAGCTCCTTCTCTCTCTCTTCCTTTAGCTCCTCCTTCTCTCTCTGCTTCTTCAGCTCCTTCTCTCTCTCTTCCTTTAGCGCCTTCTCTCTCTTTTTCTTCAGCTCCTTCTCTCTCTGTTTCTTCAGCTCCTTCTCTCTCTGTTTCTTCAGCTCCTTCTCTCTCTCTTCCTTTAGCTCCTCCTCTTTCTGTTTCTTCCTTTAGCTCCTTCTCTTCCTTTAGCTCCTTCTCTCTCTTCCTTTAGCTCCTTCTCTGTTCCTTTAGCTCCTCCTCCTCTCTCTGCTTCTTCAGCTCCTTCTCTTTCTCTTCCTTTAGCTCCTTCTCTCTCTGTTTCCTCAGGTCCTTCTCTCTCTTCCTTCATCTCCTCCTCCTCTCTCTGTTCCTTCAGCTCCTCCTCTCTCTCTTTTAGCTCCTTCTCTCTCTGTTTCTTCAGCTCCTTCTCTCTCTCTTCCTTTAGCTCCTTCTCTTTCTGTTCCTTTAGCTCCTTCTCTCTCTCTTCCTTTAGCTCCTCCTTCTCTCTCTCCACCTTTAGCTCCTCCTTCTCTCTCTGCTTCTTTAGCTCCTTCTCTCTCTGTTCCTTTAGCTCCTTCTCTCTCTGTTCCTTTAGCTCCTTCTCTCTCTCTTCCTTTAGCTCCTTCTCTCTCTCTTCCTTTAGCTCCTTCTCTCTCTCTTCCTTTATCGCCTTCTCTCTGTTTCTTCACCTCCTTCTCTCTCTCTTCCTTTAGCTCCTTCTCTCTCTGTTCCTTCAGCTCCTCCTCTCTCATCCTTTAGCTCCTTCTCTCTCTGTTTCTTCAGCTCCTTCTCTCTGTCTTCCTTTAGCTCCTTCTCTTTCTGTTCCTTTAGCTCCTTCTCTCTCTGTTCCTTTAGCTCATCCTCCTCTGCTTCTTCAGCTCCTTCTCTCTCTCTTCCTTTTGCTCCTCCTCCTCTCTCTGTTTCTTCAGCTCCTTCTCTCTGTTCCTTTAGCTCCTTCTCTCTCTCTTCATTTAGCTCCTTCTCTCTCTCTTCATTTAGCTCCTTCTCTCTCTGTTCTTTTAGCTCTTTCTCTCTCTCTTCCTTTAGCGCCTTTTCTCTCTTTTTCTTCAGCTCCTTCTCTCTCTGTTTCTTCAGCTCCTTCTCTCTCTTCCTTTAGCTCCTTCTCTCTCTGTTCCTTTAGCTCCTTCTCTCTCTCTTCCTTTAGCTCCTTCTCTCTCTGTTTCTTCGGCTCCGTCTCTCTCTCTTCCTTTAGCTCCTTCTCTCTCTCTTCCTTTAGCTCCTCCTCCTCTTTCTGTTTCTTCAGCTCCTTCTCTCTCTCTTCCTTTAGCTCCTCTCTCTCTTCCTTTAGCTCCTTCTCTCTCTGTTCCTTCAGCTCCTTCTCTCTCTCTTCCTTTAGCTCCTTCTCTCTCTCTTCCTTTAGCTCCTCCTTCTCTCTCTGCTTCTTCAACTCCTCCTCTCTCTCTTCCTTTAGCTCCTCCTCTTTCTGTTTCTTCCTTTAGCTCCTTCTCTTCCTTTAGCTCCTTCTCTTTTCCTTTAGCTCCTCCTCCTCTCTCTGCTTCTTCAGCTCCTTCTCTTTCTCGTCCTTTAGCTTCTTCTCTCTGTTTCTTTAGCTCCTTCTCACTCTCTTCCTTCATCTCCTCCTCCTCTCTCTGTTCCTTCAGCTCCTCCTCTCTCTCTTCTTTTAGCTCCTTCTCTCTCTCTTCCTTTAGCTCCTCCTCTTTGTTTCTTCCTTCAGCTCCTTCTCTTCCTTTAGCTCCTCCTCCTCTCTCTGCTTCTTAAGCTCCTTCTCTCTCTCTTTCTTTAGCTCCTTCTCTCTCTCTTCTTTTAGCTCCTCCTTCTCTCTCTGCTTCTTCAGCTCCTTCTCTCTCTCTTCGTTTAGCGCCTTCTCTCTCTTTTTCTTCAGCTCCTTCTCTCTCTGTTTCTTCAGCTCCTTCTCTCTCTCTTCCTTTAGCTCCTCCTCTTTGTGTTTCTTCCTTTAGCTCCTTCTCTTCCTTTAGCTCCTTCTCTCTCTTCCTTTAGCTCCTTCTCTGTTCCTTTAGCTCCTCCTCCTCTCTCTGTTTCTTCAGCTCCTTCTCTCTCTTCCTTTAGCTCCTTCTCTCTCTGTTCCTTCAGCTCCTTCTCTCTCTTCCTTTAGCTCCTTCTCTCTCTCTTCCTTTAGCTCCTCCTTCTCTTTCTGCTTCTTTAGCTCCTTCTCTCTCTGTTCCTTCAGCTCCTTCTCTCTCTTCCTTTAGCTCCTTCTCTCTCTCTTCCTTTAGCTCCTCCTTCTCTCTCTGCTTCTTCAGCTCTTTCTCTCTCTCTTCCTTTAGCGCCTTTTCTCTCTTTTTCTTCAGCTCCTTCTCTCTCTGTTTCTTCAGCTCCTTCTCTCTCTCTTCCTTTAGCTCCTTCTCTCTCTGTTCCTTTAGCTCCTTCTCTCTCTCTTCCTTTAGCTCCTTCTCTCTCTGTTTCTTCGGCTCCGTCTCTCTCTCTTCCTTTAGCTCCTTCTCTCTCTCTTCCTTTAGCTCCTCCTCCTCTTTCTGTTTCTTCAGCTCCTTCTCTCTCTCTTCCTTTAGCTCCTCTCTCTCTTCCTTTAGCTCCTTCTCTCTCTGTTCCTTCAGCTCCTTCTCTCTCTCTTCCTTTTAGCTCCTTCTCTCTCTCTTCCTTTAGCTCCTCCTTCTCTCTCTGCTTCTTCAACTCCTCCTCTCTCTCTTCCTTTAGCTCCTCCTCTTTCTGTTTCTTCCTTTAGCTCCTTCTCTTTTCCTTTAGCTCCTCCTCCTCTCTCTGCTTCTTCAGCTCCTTCTCTTTCTCTTCCTTTAGCTTCTTCTCTCTGTTTCTTTAGCTCCTTCTCACTCTCTTCCTTCATCTCCTCCTCTCTCTGTTCCTTCAGCTCCTCCTCTCTCTCTTCTTTTAGCTCCTTCTCTCTCTCTTCCTTTAGCTCCTCGTCTTTGTTTCTTCCTTCAGCTCCTTCTCTTCCTTTAGCTCCTCCTCCTCTCTCTGCTTCTTAAGCTCCTTCTCTCTCTCTTTCTTTAACTCCTTCTCTCTCTCTTCCTTTAGCTCCTCCTTCTCTCTCTGCTTCTTCAGCTCCTTCTCTCTCTCTTCCTTTAGCGCCTTCTCTCTCTTTTTCTTCAGCTCCTTCTCTCTCTGTTTCTTCAGCTCCTTCTCTCTCTGTTTCTTCAGCTCCTTCTCTCTCTCTTCCTTTAGCTCCTCCTCTTTCTGTTTCTTCCTTTAGCTCCTTCTCTTCCTTTAGCTCCTTCTCTCTCTTCCTTTAGCTCCTTCTCTGTTCCTTTAGCTCCTCCTCCTCTCTCTGCTTCTTCAGCTCCTTCTCTTTCTCTTCCTTTAGCTCCTTCTCTCTCTGTTTCCTCAGCTCCTTCTCTCTCTTCCTTCATCTCCTCCTCCTCTCTCTGTTCCTTCAGCTCCTCCTCTCTCTCTTTTAGCTCCTTCTCTCTCTGTTTCTTCAGCTCCTTCTCTCTCTCTTCCTTTAGCTCCTTCTCTTTCTGTTCCTTTAGCTCCTTCTCTCTCTCTTCCTTTAGCTCCTCCTTCTCTCTCTCTTCCTTTAGCTCCTCCTTCTCTCTCTGCTTCTTTAGCTCCTTCTCTCTCTGTTCCTTTAGCTCCTTCTCTCTCTGTTCCTTTAGCTCCTTCTCTCTCTCTTCCTTTAGCTCCTTCTCTCTCTCTTACTTTAGCTCCTTCTCTCTCTCTTCCTTTATCGCCTTCTCTCTGTTTCTTCACCTCCTTCTCTCTCTCATCCTTTAGCTCCTTCTCTCTCTGTTTCTTCAGCTCCTTCTCTCTGTCTTCCTTTAGCTCCTTCTCTTTCTGTTCCTTTAGCTCCTTCTCTCTCTGTTCCTTTAGCTCATCCTCCTCTGCTTCTTCAGCTCCTTCTCTCTCTCTTCCTTTTGCTCCTCCTCCTCTCTCTGTTTCTTCAGCTCCTTCTCTCTGTTCCTTTAGCTCCTTCTCTCTCTCTTCATTTAGCTCCTTCTCTCTCTCTTCATTTAGCTCCTTCTCTCTCTGTTCTTTTAGCTCTTTCTCTCTCTCTTCCTTTAGCGCCTTTTCTCTCTTTTTCTTCAGCTCCTCCTCTCTCTGCTTCTTCAGCTCCTTCTCTTTCTCGTCCTTTAGCTTCTTCTCTCTGTTTCTTTAGCTCCTTCTCACTCTCTTCCTTCATCTCCTCCTCCTCTCTCTGTTCCTTCAGCTCCTCCTCTCTCTCTTCTTTTAGCTCCTTCTCTCTCTCTTCCTTTAGCTCCTCCTCTTTGTTTCTTCCTTCAGCTCCTTCTCTTCCTTTAGCTCCTCCTCCTCTCTCTGCTTCTTAAGCTCCTTCTCTCTCTCTTTCTTTAGCTCCTTCTCTCTCTCTTCCTTTAGCTCCTCCTTCTCTCTCTGCTTCTTCAGCTCCTTCTCTCTCTCTTCCTTTAGCTCCTCCTCCTCTCTCTGTTTCTTCAGCTCCTTCTCTCTCTCTTCCTTTAGCTCCTCCTTCTCTTTCTGCTTCTTTAGCTCCTTCTCTCTCTGTTCCTTCAGCTCCTTCTCTCTCTTCCTTTAGCTCCTTCTCTCTCTCTTCCTTTAGCTCCTCCTTCTCTCTCTGCTTCTTCAGCTCTTTCTCTCTCTCTTCCTTTAGCGCCTTTTCTCTCTTTTTCTTCAGCTCCTTCTCTCTCTGTTTCTTCAGCTCCTTCTCTCTCTTCCTTTAGCTCCTTCTCTCTCTGTTCCTTTAGCTCCTTCTCTCTCTCTTCCTTTAGCTCCTTCTCTCTCTGTTTCTTCGGCTCCGTCTCTCTCTCTTCCTTTAGCTCCTTCTCTCTCTCTTCCTTTAGCTCCTCCTTCTCTTTCTGTTTCTTCAGCTCCTTCTCTCTCTCTTCCTTTAGCTCCTCTCTCTCTTCCTTTAGCTCCTTCTCTCTCTGTTCCTTCAGCTCCTTCTCTCTCTCTTCCTTTTAGCTCCTTCTCTCTCTCTTCCTTTAGCTCCTCCTTCTCTCTCTGCTTCTTCAACTCCTCCTCTCTCTCTTCCTTTAGCTCCTCCTCTTTATGTTTCTTCCTTTAGCTCCTTCTCTTCCTTTAGCTCCTTCTCTTTTCCTTTAGCTCCTCCTCCTCTCTCTGCTTCTTCAGCTCCTTCTCTTTCTCTTCCTTTAGCTTCTTTTCTCTGTTTCTTTAGCTCCTTCTCACTCTCTTCCTTCATCTCCTCCTCTCTCTGTTCCTTCAGCTCCTCCTCTCTCTCTTCTTTTAGCTCCTTCTCTCTCTCTTCCTTTAGCTCCTCCTCTTTGTTTCTTCCTTCAGCTCCTTCTCTTCCTTTAGCTCCTCCTCCTCTCTCTGCTTCTTAAGCTCCTTCTCTCTCTCTTTCTTTAGCTCCTTCTCTCTCTCTTCCTTTAGCTCCTCCTTCTCTCTCTGCTTCTTCAGCTCCTTCTCTCTCTCTTCCTTTAGCGCCTTCTCTCTCTTTTTCTTCAGCTCCTTCTCTCTCTGTTTCTTCAGCTCCTTCTCTCTCTGTTTCTTCAGCTCCTTCTCTCTCTCTTCCTTTAGCTCCTCCTCTTTCTGTTTCTTCCTTTAGCTCCTTCTCTTCCTTTAGCTCCTTCTCTCTCTTCCTTTAGCTCCTTCTCTGTTCCTTTAGCTCCTCCTCCTCTCTCTGCTTCTTCAGCTCCTTCTCTTTCTCTTCCTTTAGCTCCTTCTCTCTCTGTTTCCTCAGCTCCTTCTCTCTCTTCCTTCATCTCCTCCTCTCTCTGTTCCTTCAGCTCCTCCTCTCTCTCTTTTAGCTCCTTCTCTCTCTGTTTCTTCAGCTCCTTCTCTCTCTCTTCCTTTAGCTCCTTCTCTTTCTGTTCCTTTAGCTCCTTCTCTCTCTCTTCCTTTAGCTCCTCCTTCTCTCTCTCTTCCTTTAGCTCCTCCTTCTCTCTCTGCTTCTTTAGCTCCTTCTCTCTCTGTTCCTTTAGCTCCTTCTCTCTCTGTTCCTTTAGCTCCTTCTCTCTCTCTTCCTTTAGCTCCTTCTCTCTCTCTTCCTTTAGCTCCTTCTCTCTCTCTTCCTTTATCGCCTTCTCACTGTTTCTTCACCTCCTTCTCTCTCTCTTCCTTTAGCTCCTTCTCTCTCTGTTCCTTCAGCTCCTCCTCTCTCATCCTTTAGCTCCTTCTCTCTCTGTTTCTTCAGCTCCTTCTCTCTGTCTTCCTTTAGCTCCTTCTCTTTCTGTTCCTTTAGCTCCTTCTCTCTCTGTTCCTTTAGCTCATCCTCCTCTGCTTCTTCAGCTCCTTCTCTCTCTCTTCCTTTTGCTCCTCCTCCTCTCTCTGTTTCTTCAGCTCCTTCTCTCTCTGTTCCTTTAGCTCCTTCTCTCTCTCTTCATTTAGCTCCTTCTCTCTCTCTTCATTTAGCTCCTTCTCTCTCTGTTCTTTTAGCTCTTTCTCTCTTCCTTTAGCGCCTTTTCTCTCTTTTTCTTCAGCTCCTTCTCTCTCTGTTTCTTCAGCTCCTTCTCTCTCTTCCTTTAGCTCCTTCTCTCTCTGTTCCTTTAGCTCCTTCTCTCTCTCTTCCTTTAGCTCCTTCTCTCTCTGTTTCTTCGGCTCCGTCTCTCTCTCTTCCTTTAGCTCCTTCTCTCTCTCTTCCTTTAGCTCCTCCTCCTCTTTCTGTTTCTTCAGCTCCTTCTCTCTCTCTTCCTTTAGCTCCTCTCTCTCTTCCTTTAGCTCCTTCTCTCTCTGTTCCTTCAGCTCCTTCTCTCTCTCTTCCTTTAGCTCCTTCTCTCTCTCTTCCTTTAGCTCCTCCTTCTCTCTCTGCTTCTTCAACTCCTCCTCTCTCTCTTCCTTTAGCTCCTCCTCTTTCTGTTTCTTCCTTTAGCTCCTTCTCTTCCTTTAGCTCCTTCTCTTTTCCTTTAGCTCCTCCTCCTCTCTCTGCTTCTTCAGCTCCTTCTCTTTCTCGTCCTTTAGCTTCTTCTCTCTGTTTCTTTAGCTCCTTCTCACTCTCTTCCTTCATCTCCTCCTCCTCTCTCTGTTCCTTCAGCTCCTCCTCTCTCTCTTCTTTTAGCTCCTTCTCTCTCTCTTCCTTTAGCTCCTCCTCTTTGTTTCTTCCTTCAGCTCCTTCTCTTCCTTTAGCTCCTCCTCCTCTCTCTGCTTCTTAAGCTCCTTCTCTCTCTCTTCCTTTAGCTCCTCCTTCTCTCTCTGCTTCTTCAGCTCCTTCTCTCTCTCTTCGTTTAGCGCCTTCTCTCTCTTTTTCTTCAGCTCCTTCTCTCTCTGTTTCTTCAGCTCCTTCTCTCTCTCTTCCTTTAGCTCCTCCTCTTTCTGTTTCTTCCTTTAGCTCCTTCTCTTCCTTTAGCTCCTTCTCTCTCTTCCTTTAGCTCCTTCTCTGTTCCTTTAGCTCCTCCTCCTCTCTCTGTTTCTTCAGCTCCTTCTCTCTCTTCCTTTAGCTCCTTCTCTCTCTGTTCCTTCAGCTCCTTCTCTCTCTTCCTTTAGCTCCTTCTCTCTCTCTTCCTTTAGCTCCTCCTTCTCTTTCTGCTTCTTTAGCTCCTTCTCTCTCTGTTCCTTCAGCTCCTTCTCTCTCTTCCTTTAGCTCCTTCTCTCTCTCTTCCTTTAGCTCCTCCTTCTCTCTCTGCTTCTTCAGCTCTTTCTCTCTCTCTTCCTTTAGCGCCTTTTCTCTCTTTTTCTTCAGCTCCTTCTCTCTCTGTTTCTTCAGCTCCTTCTCTCTCTCTTCCTTTAGCTCCTTCTCTCTCTGTTCCTTTAGCTCCTTCTCTCTCTCTTCCTTTAGCTCCTTCTCTCTCTCTTCCTTTAGCTCCTCCTCCTCTTTCTGTTTCTTCAGCTCCTTCTCTCTCTCTTCCTTCAGCTCCTTCTCTCTCTCTTCCTTTAGCTCCTCTCTCTCTTCCTTTAGCTCCTTCTCTCTCTGTTCCTTCAGCTCCTTCTCTCTCTCTTCCTTTTAGCTCCTTCTCTCTCTCTTCCTTTAGCTCCTCCTTCTCTCTCTGCTTCTTCAACTCCTCCTCTCTCTCTTCCTTTAGCTCCTCCTCTTTCTGTTTCTTCCTTTAGCTCCTTCTCTTCCTTTAGCTCCTTCTCTTTTCCTTTAGCTCCTCCTCCTCTCTCTGCTTCTTCAGCTCCTTCTCTTTCTCTTCCTTTAGCTTCTTCTCTCTGTTTCTTTAGCTCCTTCTCACTCTCTTCCTTCATCTCCTCCTCTCTCTGTTCCTTCAGCTCCTCCTCTCTCTCTTCTTTTAGCTCCTTCTCTCTCTCTTCCTTTAGCTCCTCCTCTTTGTTTCTTCCTTCAGCTCCTTCTCTTCCTTTAGCTCCTCCTCCTCTCTCTGCTTCTTAAGCTCCTTCTCTCTCTCTTTCTTTAGCTCCTTCTCTCTCTCTTCCTTTAGCTCCTCCTTCTCTCTCTGCTTCTTCAGCTCCTTCTCTCTCTCTTCCTTTAGCGCCTTCTCTCTCTTTTTCTTCAGCTCCTTCTCTCTCTGTTTCTTCAGCTCCTTCTCTCTCTGTTTCTTCAGCTCCTTCTCTCTCTCTTCCTTTAGCTCCTCCTCTTTCTGTTTCTTCCTTTAGCTCCTTCTCTTCCTTTAGCTCCTTCTCTCTCTTCCTTTAGCTCCTTCTCTGTTCCTTTAGCTCCTCCTCCTCTCTCTGCTTCTTCAGCTCCTTCTCTCTCTGTTCCTTTAGCTCCTTCTCTCTCTCTTCATTTAGCTCCTTCTCTCTCTCTTCATTTAGCTCCTTCTCTCTCTGTTCTTTTAGCTCTTTCTCTCTCTCTTCCTTTAGCGCCTTTTCTCTCTTTTTCTTCAGCTCCTCCTCTCTCTGCTTCTTCAGCTCCTTCTCTTTCTCGTCCTTTAGCTTCTTCACTCTGTTTCTTTAGCTCCTTCTCACTCTCTTCCTTCATCTCCTCCTCCTCTCTCTGTTCCTTCAGCTCCTCCTCTCTCTCTTCTTTTAGCTCCTTCTCTCTCTCTTCCTTTAGCTCCTCCTCTTTGTTTCTTCCTTCAGCTCCTTCTCTTCCTTTAGCTCCTCCTCCTCTCTCTGCTTCTTAAGCTCCTTCTCTCTCTCTTTCTTTAGCTCCTTCTCTCTCTCTTCCTTTAGCTCCTCCTTCTCTCTCTGCTTCTTCAGCTCCTCCTCTCTCTGCTTCTTAAGCTCCTTCTCTCTCTCTTTCTTTAGCTCCTTCTCTCTCTCTTCCTTTAGCTCCTCCTTCTCTCTCTGCTTCTTCAGCTCCTTCTCTCTCTCTTCGTTTAGCGCCTTCTCTCTCTTTTTCTTCAGCTCCTTCTCTCTCTGTTTCTTCAGCTCCTTCTCTCTCTCTTCCTTTAGCTCCTCCTCTTTCTGTTTCTTCCTTTAGCTCCTTCTCTTCCTTTAGCTCCTTCTCTCTCTTCCTTTAGCTCCTTCTCTGTTCCTTTAGCTCCTCCTCCTCTCTCTGTTTCTTCAGCTCCTTCTCTCTCTTCCTTTAGCTCCTTCTCTCTCTGTTCCTTCAGCTCCTTCTCTCTTCCTTTAGCTCCTTCTCTCTCTCTTCCTTTAGCTCCTCCTCCTCTCTCTGCTTCTTAAGCTCCTTCTCTCTCTCTTTCTTTAGCTCCTTCTCTCTCTCTTCCTTTAGCTCCTCCTTCTCTCTCTGCTTCTTCAGCTCCTTCTCTCTCTCTTCGTTTAGCGCCTTCTCTCTCTTTTTCTTCAGCTCCTTCTCTCTCTGTTTCTTCAGCTCCTTCTCTCTCTCTTCCTTTAGCTCCTCCTCTTTCTGTTTCTTCCTTTAGCTCCTTCTCTTCCTTTAGCTCCTTCTCTCTCTTCCTTTAGCTCCTTCTCTGTTCCTTTAGCTCCTCCTTCTCTCTCTGTTTCTTCAGCTCCTTCTCTCTCTTCCTTTAGCTCCTTCTCTCTCTGTTCCTTCAGCTCCTTCTCTCTTCCTTTAGCTCCTTCTCTCTCTCTTCCTTTAGCTCCTCCTTCTCTCTCTGTTCCTTCAGCTCCTTCTCTCTCTTCCTTTAGCTCCTTCTCTCTCTCTTCCTTTAGCTCCTCCTTCTCTCTCTGCTTCTTCAGCTCTTTCTCTCTCTCTTCCTTTAGCGCCTTTTCTCTCTTTTTCTTCAGCTCCTTCTCTCTCTGTTTCTTCAGCTCCTTCTCTCTCTCTTCCTTTAGCTCCTTCTCTCTCTGTTCCTTTAGCTCCTTCTCTCTCTCTTCCTTTAGCTCCTTCTCTCTCTGTTTCTTCGGCTCCGTCTCTCTCTCTTCCTTTAGCTCCTTCTCTCTCTCTTCCTTTAGCTCCTCCTCCTCTTTCTGTTTCTTCAGCTCCTTCTCTCTCTCTTCCTTTAGCTCCTCTCTCTCTTCCTTTAGCTCCTTCTCTCTCTGTTCCTTCAGCTCCTTCTCTCTCTCTTCCTTTTAGCTCCTTCTCTCTCTCTTCCTTTAGCTCCTCCTTCTCTCTCTGCTTCTTCAACTCCTCCTCTCTCTCTTCCTTTAGCTCCTCCTCTTTCTGTTTCTTCCTTTAGCTCCTTCTCTTCCTTTAGCTCCTTCTCTTTTCCTTTAGCTCCTCCTCCTCTCTCTGCTTCTTCAGCTCCTTCTCTTTCTCTTCCTTTAGCTTCTTCTCTCTGTTTCTTTAGCTCCTTCTCACTCTCTTCCTTCATCTCCTCCTCTCTCTGTTCCTTCAGCTCCTCCTCTCTCTCTTCTTTTAGCTCCTTCTCTCTCTCTTCCTTTAGCTCCTCCTCTTTGTTTCTTCCTTCAGCTCCTTCTCTTCCTTTAGCTCCTCCTCCTCTCTCTGCTTCTTAAGCTCCTTCTCTCTCTCTTTCTTTAGCTCCTTCTCTCTCTCTTCCTTTAGCTCCTCCTTCTCTCTCTGCTTCTTCAGCTCCTTCTCTCTCTCTTCCTTTAGCGCCTTCTCTCTCTTTTTCTTCAGCTCCTTCTCTCTCTGTTTCTTCAGCTCCTTCTCTCTCTGTTTCTTCAGCTCCTTCTCTCTCTCTTCCTTTAGCTCCTCCTCTTTCTGTTTCTTCCTTTAGCTCCTTCTCTTCCTTTAGCTCCTTCTCTCTCTTCCTTTAGCTCCTTCTCTGTTCCTTTAGCTCCTCCTCCTCTCTCTGCTTCTTCAGCTCCTTCTCTTTCTCTTCCTTTAGCTCCTTCTCTCTCTGTTTCCTCAGCTCCTTCTCTCTCTTCCTTCATCTCCTCCTCCTCTCTCTGTTCCTTCAGCTCCTCCTCTCTCTCTTTTAGCTCCTTCTCTCTCTGTTTCTTCAGCTCCTTCTCTCTCTCTTCCTTTAGCTCCTTCTCTTTCTGTTCCTTTAGCTCCTTCTCTCTCTCTTCCTTTAGCTCCTCCTTCTCTCTCTCTTCCTTTAGCTCCTCCTTCTCTCTCTGCTTCTTTAGCTCCTTCTCTCTCTGTTCCTTTAGCTCCTTCTCTCTCTGTTCCTTTAGCTCCTTCTCTCTCTCTTCCTTTAGCTCCTTCTCTCTCTCTTCCTTTAGCTCCTTCTCTCTCTCTTCCTTTATCGCCTTCTCTCTGTTTCTTCACCTCCTTCTCTCTCTCTTCCTTTAGCTCCTTCTCTCTCTGTTCCTTCAGCTCCTCCTCTCTCATCCTTTAGCTCCTTCTCTCTCTGTTTCTTCAGCTCCTTCTCTTTGTCTTCCTTTAGCTCCTTCTCTTTCTGTTCCTTTAGCTCCTTCTCTCTCTGTTCCTTTAGCTCATCCTCCTCTGCTTCTTCAGCTCCTTCTCTCTCTCTTCCTTTTGCTCCTCCTCCTCTCTCTGTTTCTTCAGCTCCTTCTCTCTCTGTTCCTTTAGCTCCTTCTCTCTCTCTTCATTTAGCTCCTTCTCTCTCTCTTCATTTAGCTCCTTCTCTCTCTGTTCTTTTAGCTCTTTCTCTCTCTCTTCCTTTAGCGCCTTTTCTCTCTTTTTCTTCAGCTCCTTCTCTCTCTGTTTCTTCAGCTCCTTCTCTCTCTTCCTTTAGCTCCTTCTCTCTCTGTTCCTTTAGCTCCTTCTCTCTCTCTTCCTTTAGCTCCTTCTCTCTCTGTTTCTTCGGCTCCGTCTCTCTCTCTTCCTTTAGCTCCTTCTCTCTCTCTTCCTTTAGCTCCTCCTCCTCTTTCTGTTTCTTCAGCTCCTTCTCTCTCTCTTCCTTTAGCTCCTCTCTCTCTTCCTTTAGCTCCTTCTCTCTCTGTTCCTTCAGCTCCTTCTCTCTCTCTTCCTTTAGCTCCTTCTCTCTCTCTTCCTTTAGCTCCTCCTTCTCTCTCTGCTTCTTCAACTCCTCCTCTCTCTCTTCCTTTAGCTCCTCCTCTTTCTGTTTCTTCCTTTAGCTCCTTCTCTTCCTTTAGCTCCTTCTCTTTTCCTTTAGCTCCTCCTCCTCTCTCTGCTTCTTCAGCTCCTTCTCTTTCTCGTCCTTCAGCTTCTTCTCTCTGTTTCTTTAGCTCCTTCTCACTCTCTTCCTTCATCTCCTCCTCCTCTCTCTGTTCCTTCAGCTCCTCCTCTCTCTCTTCTTTTAGCTCCTTCTCTCTCTCTTCCTTTAGCTCCTCCTCTTTGTTTCTTCCTTCAGCTCCTTCTCTTCGTTTAGCTCCTCCTCCTCTCTCTGCTTCTTAAGCTCCTTCTCTCTCTCTTTTTTTAGCTCCTTCTCTCTCTCTTCCTTTAGCTCCTCCTTCTCTCTCTGCTTCTTCAGCTCCTTCTCTCTCTCTTCGTTTAGCGCCTTCTCTCTCTTTTTCTTCAGCTCCTTCTCTCTCTGTTTCTTCAGCTCCTTCTCTCTCTCTTCCTTTAGCTCCTCCTCTTTCTGTTTCTTCCTTTAGCTCCTTCTCTGTTCCTTTAGCTCCTCCTCCTCTCTCTGTTTCTTCAGCTCCTTCTCTCTCTTCCTTTAGCTCCTTCTCTCTCTGTTCCTTCAGCTCCTTCTCTCTCTTCCTTTAGCTCCTTCTCTCTCTCTTCCTTTAGCTCCTCCTCCTCTCTCTGCTTCTTCAGCTCCTTCTCTCTCTCTTCCTTTAGCTCTTCCTCCTCTCTCTGTTTCTTCAGCTCCTTCTCTCTCTGTTCCTTTAGCTCCTTCTCTCTCTGTTCCTTTAGCTCCTTCTCTCTCTCTTCCTTTAGCTCCTTCTCTCTCTGTTCCTTCAGCTCCTTCTCTCTCTTCCTTTAGCTCCTTCTCTCTCTCTTCCTTTAGCTCCTGCTTCTCTCTCTGCTTCTTCAGCTCTTTCTCTCTCTCTTCCTTTAGCGCCTTCTCTCTCTTTTTCTTCAGCTCCTTCTCTCTCTGTTCCTTTAGCTCCTTCTCTCTCTCTTCCTTTAGTTCTTCCTTCTCTCTCTGTTTCTTCAGCTCCTTCTCTCTCTCTTCATTTAGCTCCTTCTCTCTCTGTTCTTTTAGCTCCTTCTCTCTCTCTTCCTTTAGCTCCTTCTCTCTCTCTTCCTTTAGCTCCTCCTTCTCTCTCTGCTTCTTCAGCTCCTTCTCTCTCTCTTCCTTTAGCTCCTCCTTCTCTCTCTGCTTCTTCAGCTCCTTCTCTCTCTCTTCGTTTAGCGCCTTCTCTCTCTTTTTCTTCAGCTCCTTCTCTCTCTGTTTCTTCAGCTCCTTCTCTCTCTCTTCCTTTAGCTCCTCCTCTTTCTGTTTCTTCCTTTAGCTCCTTCTCTTCCTTTAGCTCCTTCTCTCTCTTCCTTTAGCTCCTTCTCTGTTCCTTTAGCTCCTCCTCCTCTCTCTGTTTCTTCAGCTCCTTCTCTCTCTTCCTTTAGCTCCTTCTCTCTCTGTTCCTTCAGCTCCTTCTCTCTCTTCCTTTAGCTCCTTCTCTCTCTCTTCCTTTAGCTCCTCCTCCTCTCTCTGCTTCTTCAGCTCCTTCTCTCTCTCTTCCTTTAGCTCTTCCTCCTCTCTCTGTTTCTTCAGCTCCTTCTCTCTCTGTTCCTTTAGCTCCTTCTCTCTCTGTTCCTTTAGCTCCTTCTCTCTCTCTTCCTTTAGCTCCTTCTCTCTCTGTTCCTTCAGCTCCTTCTCTCTCTTCCTTTAGCTCCTTCTCTCTCTCTTCCTTTAGCTCCTGCTTCTCTCTCTGCTTCTTCAGCTCTTTCTCTCTCTCTTCCTTTAGCGCCTTCTCTCTCTTTTTCTTCAGCTCCTTCTCTCTCTGTTCCTTTAGCTCCTTCTCTCTCTCTTCCTTTAGTTCTTCCTTCTCTCTCTGTTTCTTCAGCTCCTTCTCTCTCTCTTCATTTAGCTCCTTCTCTCTCTGTTCTTTTAGCTCCTTCTCTCTCTCTTCCTTTAGCTCCTTCTCTCTCTCTTCCTTTAGCTCCTCCTTCTCTCTCTGCTTCTTCAGCTCCTTCTCTCTCTCTTCCTTTAGCGCCTTCTCTCTCTTTTTCTTCAGCTCCTTCTCTCTCTGTTTCTTCAGCTCTTTCTCTCTTTCTTCCTTTAGCTCCTTCTCTCTGTTTCTTCAGCTCCTTCTCTCTCTCTTCCTTTAGCTCCTTCTCTCTCTGTTCCTTTAGCTCCTTCTCTCTCTCTTCCTTTAGCTCCTTCTCTCTGTTTCTTCAGCTCCTTCTCTTTCTCTTCCTTTAGCTCCTTCTCTCTCTGTTCCTTTAGCTCCTTCTCTCTCTCTTCCTTTAGCGCCTTTTCTCTCTTTTTCTTCAGCTCCTTCTCTCTCTGTTTCTTCACCTCCTTCTCTCTCTCTTCCTTTAGCTCCTCCTCCTCTCTCTGTTTCTTCAGCTCCTTCTCTCTCTGTTCCTTTTGCTCCTTCTCTCTCTTTTCCTTTAGCTCCTCCTTCTCTCTCTGCTTCTTCAGCTCCTTCTCTCTCCCTTCCTTTAGCCCCTTCTCTCTCTTCCTTTAGCTCCTTCTCTCTCTCTTTCTTTAGCTCCTTCTCTCTCTCTTCCTTTAGCTCCTCCTTCTCTCTCTGCTTCTTCAGCTCTTTCTCTCTCTCTTCCTTTAGCGCCTTCTCTCTCTTTTTCTTCAGCTCCTTCTCTCTCTGTTCCTTTAGCTCCTTCTCTCTCTCTTCCTTTAGTTCTTCCTTCTCTCTCTGTTTCTTCAGCTCCTTCTCTCTCTCTTCATTTAGCTCCTTCTCTCTCTGTTCCTTTAGCTCCTTCTCTCTTCCTTTAGCGCCTTCTCTCTCTGCTTCTTCAGCTCCTTCTCTCTCTCTTCCTTTAGCTCCTTCTCTCTCTCTTCCTTTAGCTCCTTCTCTCTCTGTTTCTTCGGCTCCTTCTCTCTCTGTTCCTTTAGCTCCTTCTCTCTCTCTTCCTTTAGCTCCTCCTCCTCTTTCTGTTTCTTCAGCTCCTTCTCTCTCTCTTCCTTTAGCTCCTTCTCTCTCTCTTCCTTTAGCTCCTTCTCTCTCTTACTTTAGCTCCTTCTCTCTCTGTTCCTTCAGCTCCTTCTCTCTCTCTTGCTTTACCTCCTCCTTCTCTCTGCTTCTTCAGCTCCTTCTCTCTCTCTTCCTTTAGCTCCTTCTCTTCCTTTAGCTCCTTCTCTCTCTTCCTTTAGCTCCTTCTCTGTTCCTTTAGCTCCTTCTCCTCTCTCTGCTTCTTCAGCTCCTTCTCTTTCTCTTCCTTTAGCTCCTTCTCTCTCTTTTCCTTCAGCTCCTCCTCTCCCTCTTCTTTTAGCTCCTTCTGTCTCTGTTTCTTCAGCTCCTTCTCTCTCTCTTCCTTTAGCTCCTTCTCTCTCTCTTCCTTTAGCTCCTTCTCTTTCTGTTCCTTTAGCTCCTTCTCTCTCTGTTCCTTTAGCTCCTCCTCCTCTCTCTGCTTCTTCAGCTCCTTCTCTCTCTCTTCCTTTAGCTCCTCCTCCTCTCTCTGTTTCTTCAGCTCCTTCTCTCTCTGTTCCTTTAGCTCCTTCTCTCTCTCTTCCTTTAGCTCCTCCTTTTCTCTCTGCTTCTTTAGCTCCTTCTCTCTCTCTTCCTTTAGCTCCTCCTCCTCTCTCTGCTTCTTCAGATCCTTCTCTCTCTCTTCCTTTACCTCCTTCTCTCTCTCTTTCTTTAGCTCATTCTCTCTCTCTTCCTTTAGCTCCTCCTCCTCTCTCTGCTTCTTCAGCTCCTTCTCTCTCTCTTCCTTTAGCTCCTTCTCTCTGTTTCTTCAGCTCCTTCTCTTTCTCTTCCTTTAGCTCCTTCTCTCTCTGTTCCTTTAGCTCCTTCTCTCTCTCTTCCTTTAGCGCCTTTTCTCTTTTTCTTCAGCTCCTTCTCTCTCTGTTTCTTCACCTCCTTCTCTCTCTCTTCCTTTAGCTCCTTCTCTCTCTGTTCCTTCAGCTCCTCCTCTCTTCCTTTAGCTCCTTCTCTCTCTGTTTCTTCAGCTCCTCCTCCTCTCTCTTCCTTTAGCTCCTTCTCTCTCTGTTCCTTCAGCTCCTCCTCTCTTCCTTTAGCTCCTTCTCTTTCTGTTCCTTTAGCTCCTTCTCTCTCTCTTCCTTTAGCTCCTCCTCCTCTCTCTGCTTCTTCAGCTCCTTCTCTCTCTCTTCCTTTAGCTCCTCCTCCTCTCTCTGTTTCTTCAGCTCCTTCTCTCTCTGTTCCTTTAGCTCCTTCTCTCTCTGTTCCTTTAGCTCCTTCTCTCTCTCTTCCTTTAGCTCCTTCTCTCTCTGTTCCTTCAGCTCCTTCTCTCTCTTCCTTTAGCTCCTTCTCTCTCTCTTCCTTTAGCTCCTCCTTCTCTCTCTGCTTCTTCAGCTCTTTCTCTCTCTCTTCCTTTAGCGCCTTCTCTCTCTTTTTCTTCAGCTCCTTCTCTCTCTGTTCCTTTAGCTCCTTCTCTCTCTCTTCCTTTAGTTCTTCCTTCTCTCTCTGTTTCTTCAGCTCCTTCTCTCTCTCTTCATTTAGCTCCTTCTCTCTCTGTTCCTTTAGCTCCTTCTCTCTTCCTTTAGCGCCTTCTCTCTCTGCTTCTTCAGCTCCTTCTCTCTCTCTTCCTTTAGCTCCTTCTCTCTCTCTTCCTTTAGCTCCTTCTCTCTCTGTTTCTTCGGCTCCTTCTCTCTCTGTTCCTTTAGCTCCTTCTCTCTCTCTTCCTTTAGCTCCTCCTCCTCTTTCTGTTTCTTCAGCTCCTTCTCTCTCTCTTCCTTTAGCTCCTTCTCTCTCTCTTCCTTTAGCTCCTTCTCTCTCTTCCTTTAGCTCCTTCTCTCTCTGTTCCTTCAGCTCCTTCTCTCTCTCTTGCTTTACCTCCTCCTTCTCTCTGCTTCTTCAGCTCCTTCTCTCTCTCTTCCTTTAGCTCCTTCTCTTCCTTTAGCTCCTTCTCTCTCTTCCTTTAGCTCCTTCTCTGTTCCTTTAGCTCCTTCTCCTCTCTCTGCTTCTTCAGCTCCTTCTCTTTCTCTTCCTTTAGCTCCTTCTCTCTCTTTTCCTTCAGCTCCTCCTCTCCCTCTTCTTTTAGCTCCTTCTGTCTCTGTTTCTTCAGCTCCTTCTCTCTCTCTTCCTTTAGCTCCTTCTCTTTCTGTTCCTTTAGCTCCTTCTCTCTCTGTTCCTTTAGCTCCTCCTCCTCTCTCTGCTTCTTCAGCTCCTTCTCTCTCTCTTCCTTTAGCTCCTCCTCCTCTCTCTGTTTCTTCAGCTCCTTCTCTCTCTGTTCCTTTAGCTCCTTCTCTCTCTCTTCATTTAGCTCCTTCTCTCTGTTCTTTTAGCTCCTTCTCTCTCTCTTCCTTTAGCTCCTTCTCTCTCTCTTCCTTTAGCTCCTCCTTCTCTCTCTGCTTCTTCAGCTCCTTCTCTCTCTCTTCCTTTAGCGCCTTCTCTCTCTTTTTCTTCAGCTCCTTCTCTCTCTGTTTCTTCAGCTCTTTCTCTCTTTCTTCCTTTAGCTCCTTCTCTCTGTTTCTTCAGCTCCTTCTCTCTCTCTTCCTTTAGCTCCTTCTCTCTCTGTTCCTTTAGCTCCTTCTCTCTCTCTTCCTTTAGCGCCTTCTCTCTCTTTTTCTTCAGCTCTTTCTCTCTCTGTTCCTTCAGCTCCTTCTCTCCCTCTTCCTTTAGCTCCTTCTCTCTCTCTTCCTTTAGCTCCTCCTTCTCTCTCTGCTTCTTCAGCTCCTTCTCTCTCTCTTCCTTTAGCTCCTCCTCTTTCTGTTTCTTCCTTTAGCTCCTTCTCTTCCTTTAGCTCCTTCTCTCTCTCTTCCTTTAGCTCCTTCTCTGTTCCTTTAGCTCCTTCTCCTCTCTCTGCTTCTTCAGCTCCTTCTCTTTATCTTCCTTTAGCTCCTTCTCTCTGTTTCCTCAGCTCCTTCTCTCTCTCTTCCTTCATCTCCTCCTCCTCTCTCTGTTCCTTCAGTTCCTCCTCTCTCTCTTCTTTTAGCTCCTTCTGTCTCTGTTTCTTCAGCTCCTTCTCTCTCTCTTCCTTTAGCCCCTTCTCTCTCTGTTCCTTTACCTCCTCCTCCTCTCTCTTTTTCTTCAGTTCCTTCTCTCTCTGTTCCTTTAGCTCCTCCTCCTCTCTCTGTTTCTTCAGCTCTTTCTCTCTTTCTTCCTTTAGCTCCTTCTCTCTGTTTCTTCAGCTCCTTCTCTCTCTCTTCCTTTAGCTCCTTCTCTCTCTCTTCCTTTAGCTCCTCCTCTTTCTGTTTCTTCAGCTCCTTCTCTCTCTGTTTCTTCGGCTCGTCCTCTTTCTGTTTCTTCAGCTCCTTCTCTCTCTTCCTTTAGCTCCTTCTCTCTCTCTGTTTCTTCAGCTCCTTCCCTCTCTCTTCCTTCAGCTCCTTCTTTCGCTCTTCCTTTAGCTCCTTCTCTCTCTCTTCCTTTAGCTCCTCCTCCTCTCTCTGTTTCTTCAGCTCCTTCTCTCTCTGTTTCTTCAGCTCCTTCTCTCTCTGTTTCTTCAGCTCCTTCTCTCTCTCTTCCTTTAGCTCCTTCTCTCTCTTTTTCTTCAGCGCCTTCTCTCTCTCTTCCTTTAGCTCCTTCTCTCTCTGTTCCTTTAGCTCCTTCTCTCTGTCTGTTTCTTCAGGTCCTTCTCTCTCTGTTCCTTTAGCTCCTCCTCTCTCTCTTCCTTTAGCTCCTTCTCTCTCTTCCTTCAGCTGCTTCTCTCTCTGTTCCTTTAGCTCCTTCTCTTCCTTTAGCTCCTTCTCTCTCTCTTCCTTTAGCTCCTTCTCTCTCTCTGTTTCTTCAGCTCCTTCTCTCTCTGTTCCTTTAGCTGCTTCTCTCTCTCTTTATTTAGCTCCTTCTCTCTCTTTTCTTTTAGCTCCTTCTCTCTCTCTTCCTTTAGCTCCTTCTCTCTCTTCCTTCAGCTGCTTCTCTCTCTGTTCCTTTAGCTCCTTCTCTTCCTTTAGCTCCTTCTCTCTCTCTTCCTTTAGCTCCTTCTCTCTCTCTTCCTTTAGCTCCTTCTCTCTCTTCCTTCAGCTGCTTCTCTCTCTGTTCCTTTAGCTCCTTCTCTTCCTTTAGCTCCTTCTCTCTCTCTTCCTTTAGCTCCTTCTCTCTCTCTTCCTTTAGCTCCTTCTCCTCTTTCTGTTTCTTCAGCTCCTTCTCTCTCTTCCTTTAGCTCCCTCTCTCTCTCTTCCTTTAGCTCCTTCTCTCTCTGTTTCTTCAGCTCCTTCTCTCTCTCTTCCTTTAGCTCCTTCTCTTTCTGTTTCTTCAGCTCCTTCTCTTTCTGTTTCTTCAGCTCCTTCTCTCTCTTCCTTTAGCTCCTTCTCTCTCTCTTCCTTTAGCTTCTTCTCTCTGTTCCTTTGGCTCCTTCTCTCTCTGTTTCTACAGCTCCTTCTCTCTCTCTCTTCCTTTAGCTCTTTCTCTTCCTTTAGCTCCTGCTCTCTCTTCCTTTAGCTCTTTCTCTGTTTCTTCATGTCCTTCTCTCTCTCTTCCTTCAGCTCCTTCTCTCTCTCTTCCTTCTACTCCTTCTTTCTCTCTTCCTTTAGCTCCTCCTCTCTCTGTCTTCAGGTCCTTCTCTCTCTCTTCCTTCAGCTCCTTCTCTCTCTCTTCCTTTAGCTCCTCCTCCTCTCTCTGTGTCTTCAGGTCCTTCTCTCTCTGTTCCTTTAGCTCCTTCTCTCTCTGTTTCTTCAGCTCCTTCTCTCTCTTCCTTTAGCTCCTTCTCTCTCTGTTTCTTCAGCTCCTTCTCTCTCTCTTCCTTTAGCTCCTTCTCTCTCTCTTCGTTTACCTCCTTCTCTCTCTCTTCCTTTAGCTCCTTCTTTCTCTCTTCCTTTAGCTCCTCCTCCTCTCTCTGTTCCTTTAGCTCCTTCTCTCTCTTCCTTTAGCTCCTTCTTTCTCTCTTCCTTTAGCTCCTCCTTCTCTCTCTGTTTCTTCAGCTCCTTCTTTCGCTCTTCCTTTAGCTCCTTCTCTCTCTGTTTCTTCAGGTCCTTCTCTCGCTGTTCCTTTAGCTCCTTCTCTCTCTCTTCCTTTAGCTACTTCTCTCTCTGTTCCTTTAGCCCCTCCACCTCTCTCTGTTTCTTCAGGTCCTTCTCTCGCTGTTCCTTTAGCTCCTTCTCTCTCTCTGTTTCTTCAGGTCCTTCTCTCTCTGTTCCTTTAGCTCCTCCTCTTTGTTTCTTCCTTCAGCTCCTTCTCTTTCTTTAGCTCCTTCTCTCTCTGTTCCTTTAGCTCCTTCTTTCTCTCTGTTTCTTCAGGTCCTTCTCTCTTTCTTCCTTTAGCTCCTTCTCTCTCTTCCTTCAGCTGCTTCTCTCTCTGTTCCTTTAGCTCCTTCTCTCTCTCTGTTTCTTCAGGTCCTTCTCTCTCTGTTCCTTTAGCTCCTCTTTGTTTCTTCCTTCAGCTCCTTCTCTTTCTTTAGCTCCTTCTCTCTCTGTTCCTTTAGCTCCTCTCTCTCTTCCTTTAGCTCCTTCTTTCTCTCTGTTTCTTCAGGTCCTTCTCTCTTTCTTCCTTTAGCTCCTTCTCTTCCTTTAGCTCCTTCTCTCTCTCTTCCTTTAGCTCCTTCTGTCTCTCTTCCTTTAGCTCCTTCTCTCTCTTCCTTTAGCTCCTTCTCCTCTTTCTGTTTCTTCAGCTCCTTCTCTCTCTCTTCCTTTACCTCTTCCTCCTCTCTCTTCCTTTAGCTCCTCCTCCTCTTTCTGTTTCTTCAGCTCCTTCTCTCTCTTCCTTTAGCTGCTTCTCTCTGTTCCTTTAGCTCCTTCTCTTCCTTTAGCTCCTTCTCTCTCTGTTCCTTTAGCTCCTTCTCTCTCTATTCCTTTAGCTCCTTCTCTCTCTCGTCCTTTAGCTCCTTCTCCTCTTTCTGTTTCTTCAGCTCCTTCTCTCTCTCTTCCTTTACCTCCTCCTCCTCTCTCTTCCTTTAGCTCCTCCTCCTCTCTCTGTTTCTTCAGCTCCTTCTCTCTCTCTTCCTTTAGCTCCTCTCTCTGTTTCTTCAGCTCCTCCTCTCTGTTCCTTTAGCTCCTTCTCTCTCTGTTTCTTCAGCTCCTCCTCTTTCTGTTTCTTCAGCTCCCTTTCTCTCTCTTCCTTTAGCTCCTTCTCTCTCTGTTTCTTCAGGTCCTCCTCTCTCTGCTTCTTCAGCTCCATCTCTCTCTCTTCCTTTAGCTACTTCTCTCTCTCTTCCTTTAGCTCCTCCTCTTTCTGTTTCTTCAGCTCCTTCTCTCTCTGTTTCTTCAGCTCGTCCTCTTTCTGTTTCTTCAGCTCCTTCTCTCTCTTCCTTTAGCTCCTTTTCTCTCTTCCTTTAGCTCCTCTCTCTTCCTTTAACTTCTTCTCTCTCTGTTTCTTCAGCTCCTTCTCTCTCTCTGTTTCTTCAGGTCCTTCTCTCTCTGTTCCCTTAGCTCCTCCTCTTTGTTTCTTCCTTCAGCTCCTTCTCTTTCTTTAGCTCCTTCTCTCTCTGTTCCTTTAGCTCCTTCTTTCTCTCTGTTTCTTCAGGTCCTTCTCTCTTTCTTCCTTTAGCTCCTTCTCTCTCTTCCTTCAGCTGCTTCTCTCTCTGTTCCTTTAGCTCCTTCTCTCTCTCTGTTTCTTCAGGTCCTTCTCTCTCTGTTCCTTTAGCTCCTCTTTGTTTCTTCCTTCAGCTCCTTCTCTTTCTTTAGCTCCTTCTCTCTCTGTTCCTTTAGCTCCTTCTCTCTCTCTTCCTTTAGCTCCTTCTTTCTCTGTTTCTTCAGGTCCTTCTCTCTTTCTTCCTTTAGCTCCTTCTCTCTCTTCCTTCAGCTGCTTCTCTCTCTGTTCCTTTAGCTCCTTCTCTTCCTTTAGCTCCTTCTCTCTCTGTTCCTTTAGCTCCTTCTCTCTCTCTTCCTTTAGCTCCTTCTGTCTCTCTTCCTTTGGTCCTTCTCTCTCTCTTCCTTTAGCTCCTTCTCCTCTTTCTGTTTCTTCAGCTCCTTCTCTCTCTCTTCCTTTACCTCTTCCTCCTCTCTCTTCCTTTAGCTCCTCCTCCTCTTTCTGTTTCTTCAGCTCCTTCTCTCTCTTCCTTTAGCTGCTTCTCTCTCTGTTCCTTTAGCTCCTTCTCTTCCTTTAGCTCCTTCTCTCTCTGTTCCTTTAGCTCCTTCTCTCTCTCTTCCTTTAGCTCCTTCTCTCTCTCTTCCTTTAGCTCCTTCTCCTCTTTCTGTTTCTTCAGCTCCTTCTCTCTCTCTTCCTTTACCTCCTCCTCCTCTCTCTTCCTTTAGCTCCTCCTCCTCTCTCTGTTTCTTCAGCTCCTTCTCTCTCTCTTCCTTTAGCTCCTCTCTCTGTTTCTTCAGCTCCTCCTCTCTGTTTATTCAGCTCCTTCTCTCTCTGTTCCTTTAGCTCCTTCTCTCTCTGTTTCTTCAGCTCCTCCTCTTTCTGTTTCTTCAGCTCCCTTTCTCTCTCTTCCTTTAGCTCCTTCTCTCTCTGTTTCTTCAGGTCGTCCTCTCTCTGCTTCTTCAGCTCCATCTCTCTCTCTTCCTTTAGCTACTTCTCTCTCTCTTCCTTTAGCTCCTCCTCTTTCTGTTTCTTCAGCTCCTTCTCTCTCTGTTTCTTCAGCTCGTCCTCTTTCTGTTTCTTCAGCTCCTTCTCTCTCTTCCTTTAGCTCCTTTTCTCTCTTCCTTTAGCTCCTCTCTCTTCCTTTAACTTCTTCTCTCTCTGTTTCTTCAGCTCCTTCTCTCTCTTCCTTCAGCTCCTTCTTTCGCTCTTCCTTTAGCTCCTTCTCTCTCTGTTTCTTCAGGTCCTTCTCTCGCTGTTCCTTTAGCTCCTTCTCTCTCTCTTCCTTTAGCTACTTCTCTCTCTGTTCCTTTAGCCCCTCCACCTCTCTCTGTTTCTTCAGGTCCTTCTCTCGCTGTTCCTTTAGCTCCTTCTCTCTCTCTGTTTCTTCAGGTCCTTCTCTCTCTGTTCCTTTAGCTCCTCCTCTTTGTTTCTTCCTTCAGCTCCTTCTCTTTCTTTAGCTCCTTCTCTCTCTGTTCCTTTAGCTCCTTCTTTCTCTCTGTTTCTTCAGGCCCTTCTCTCTTTCTTCCTTTAGCTCCTTCTCTCTCTTCCTTCAGCTGCTTCTCTCTCTGTTCCTTTAGCTCCTTCTCTCTCTCTGTTTCTTCAGGTCCTTCTCTCTCTGTTCCTTTAGCTCCTCTTTGTTTCTTCCTTCAGCTCCTTCTCTTTCTTTAGCTCCTTCTCTCTCTGTTCCTTTAGCTCCTTCTCTCTCTCTTCCTTTAGCTCCTTCTTTCTCTCTGTTTCTTCAGGTCCTTCTCTCTTTCTTCCTTTAGCTCCTTCTCTCTCTTCCTTCAGCTGCTTCTCTCTCTGTTCCTTTAGCTCCTTCTCTTCCTTTAGCTCCTTCTCTCTCTGTTCCTTTAGCTCCTTCTCTCTCTCTTCCTTTAGCTCCTTCTGTCTCTCTTCCTTTAGCTCCTTCTCTCTCTCTTCCTTTAGCTCCTTCTCCTCTTTCTGTTTCTTCAGCTCCTTCTCTCTCTCTTCCTTTACCTCTTTCTCCTCTCTCTTCCTTTAGCTCCTCCTCCTCTTTCTGTTTCTTCAGCTCCTTCTCTCTCTTCCTTTAGCTGCTTCTCTCTCTGTTCCTTTAGCTCTTTCTCTTCCTTTAGCTCCTTCTCTCTCTGTTCCTTTAGCTCCTTCTCTCTCTCTTCCTTTAGCTCCTTCTCTCTCTCTTCCTTTAGCTCCTTCTCCTCTTTCTGTTTCTTCAGCTCCTTCTCTCTCTCTTCCTTTACCTCCTCCTCCTCTCTCTTCCTTTAGCTCCTCCTCCTCTCTCTGTTTCTTCAGCTCCTTCTCTCTCTCTTCCTTTAGCTCCTCTCTCTGTTTCTTCAGCTCCTCCTCTCTGTTTATTCAGCTCCTTCTCTCTCTGTTCCTTTAGCTCCTTCTCTCTCTGTTTCTTCAGCTCCTCCTCTTTCTGTTTCTTCAGCTCCCTTTCTCTCTCTTCCTTTAGCTCCTTCTCTCTCTGTTTCTTCAGCTCCTTCTCTCTCTGTTTCTTCAGCTCGTCCTCTTTCTGTTTCTTCAGCTCCTTCTCTCTCTTCCTTTAGCTCCTTTTCTCTCTTCCTTTAGCTCCTCTCTCTTCCTTTAACTTCTTCTCTCTCTGTTTCTTCAGCTCCTTCTCTCTCTTCCTTTAGCTCCCTTTCTCTCTCTTCCTTTAGCTCCCTCTCTCTCTCTTCCTTTAGCTCCTTCTCTCTCTGTTTCTTCAGCTCCTTCTCTCTCTCTTCCTTTAGCTCCTTCTCTTTCTGTTTCTTCAGCTCCTTCTCTCTCTTCCTTTAGCTCCTTCTCTCTCTCTTCCTTTAGCTTCTTCTCTCTGTTCCTTTGGCTCCTTCTCTCTCTGTTTCTACAGCTCCTTCTCTCTCTCTTCCTTTAGCTCTTTCTCTTCCTTTAGCTCCTGCTCTCTCTTCCTTTAGCTCTTTCTCTGTGTTTCTTCATGTCCTTCTCTCTCTCTTCCTTCAGCTCCTTCTCTCTCTCTTCCTTCTACTCCTTCTTTCTCTCTTCCTTTAGCTCCTCCTCTCTCTGTGTCTTAAGGTCCTTCTCTCTCTCTTCCTTCAGCTCCTTCTCTCTCTCTTCCTTTAGCTCCTTCTCTCTCTTCCTTCAGCTCCTTCTCTCTCTGTTCCTTTAGCTCCTTCTCTCTCTGTTTCTTCAGCTGCTTCTCTCTCTTCCTTTAGCTCCTTCTCTCTCTGTTTCTTCAGCTCCTTCTCTCTCTTTTCCTTTAGCTCCTTCTCTCTCTCTTCGTTTACCTCCTTCTCTCTCTCTTCCTTTAGCTCTTTCTACGTGTTTCTTCATGTCCTTCTCTCTCTCTTCCTTCTGCTTCTTCTTTCTCTTCCTTCAACTCCTTCTTTCTCTCTTCCTTTAGCTCCTCCTCTTTCTGTTTCTTCAGCTCCTTCTCTCTCTCTTCCTTTAGCTCCTTCTCTCTCTCTTCCTTTAGCTCCTCCTCTTTCTGTTTCTTCAGCTCCTTCTCTCTCTGTTTCTTCGGCTCGTCCTCTTTCTGTTTCTTCAGCTCCTTCTCTCTCTTCCTTTAGCTCCTTCTCTCTCTTCCTTTAGCTCCTTCTTTCTCTCTTCCTTTAGCTCCTTCTCTCTCTCTGTTTCTTCAGCTCCTTCTCTCTCTTCCTTTAGCTCCTTCTCTCTCTGTTTCTTCAGCTCCTTCTCTCTCTCTTCCTTTAGCTCTTTCTCTGTGTTTCTTCATGTCCTTCTCTCTCTCTTCCTTCTGCTCCTTCTCTCTCTTCCTTCAACTCCTTCTTTCTCTCTTCCTTTAGCTCCTCCTCTTTCTGTTTCTTCAGCTCCTTCTCTCTCTCTTCCTTTAGCTCCTTCTCTCTCTCTTCCTTTAGCTCCTCCTCTTTCTGTTTCTTCAGCTCCTTCTCTCTTTGTTTCTTCGGCTCGTCCTCTTTCTGTTTCTTCAGCTCCTTCTCTCTCTTCCTTTAGCTCCTTCTCTCTCTCTGTTTCTTCAGCTCCTTCCCTCTCTCTTCCTTCAGCTCCTTCTTTCGCTCTTCCTTTAGCTCCTTCTCTCTCTCTTCCTTTAGCTCCTCCTCCTCTCTCTGTTTCTTCAGCTCCTTCTCTCTCTGTTTCTTTTGCTCCTTCTCTCTCTCTTCCTTTAGCTCCTTCTCTCTCTTTTTCTTCAGCGCCTTCTCTCTCTCTTCCTTTAGCTCCTTCTCTCTCTGTTCCTTTAGCTCCTTCTCTCTCTCTGTTTCTTCAGGTCCTTCTCTCTCTGTTCCTTTAGCTCCTCCTCTTTGTTTCTTCCTTCAGCTCCTTCTCTTTCTTTAGCTCCTTCTCTCTCTGTTCCTTTAGCTCCTTCTCTCTCTCTTCCTTTAGCTCCTTCTTTCTCTCTGTTCCTTCAGGTCCTTCTCTCTTTCTTCCTTTAGCTCCTTCTCTCTCTTCCTTCAGCTGCTTCTCTCTCTGTTCCTTTAGCTCCTTCTCTTCCTTTAGCTCCTTCTCTCTCTCTTCCTTTAGCTCCTTCTCTCTCTGTTTCTTCAGGTCCTCCTCTCTCTGCTTCTTCAGCTCCATCTCTCTCTCTTCCTTTAGCTACTTCTCTCTCTCTTCCTTTAGCTCCTCCTCTTTCTGTTTCTTCAGCTCCTTCTCTCTCTGTTTCTTCAGCTCGTCCTCTTTCTGTTTCTTCAGCTCCTTCTCTCTCTTCCTTTAGCTCCTTTTCTCTCTTCCTTTAGCTCCTCTCTCTTCCTTTAACTTCTTCTCTCTCTGTTTCTTCAGCTCCTTCTCTCTCTTCCTTTAGCTCCCTCTCTCTCTCTTCCTTTAGCTCACTCTCTCTCTCTTCCTTTAGCTCCTTCTCTCTCTGTTTCTTCAGCTCCTTCTCTCTCTCTTCCTTTAGCTCCTTCTCTTTCTGTTTCTTCAGCTCCTTCTCTCTCTTCCTTTAGCTCCTTCTCTCTCTCTTCCTTTAGCTTCTTCTCTCTGTTCCTTTGGCTCCTTCTCTCTCTCTTCCTTTAGCTCTTTCTCTTCCTTTAGCTCCTGCTCTCTCTTCCTTTAGCTCTTTCTCTGTGTTTCTTCATGTCCTTCTCTCTCTCTTCCTTCAGCTCCTTCTCTCTCTCTTCCTTCTACTCCTTCTTTCTCTCTTCCTTTAGCTCCTCCTCTCTCTGTGTCTTAAGGTCCTTCTCTCTCTCTTCCTTCAGCTCCTTCTCTCTCTCTTCCTTTAGCTCCTCCTCCTCTCTCTGTGTCTTCAGGTCCTTCTCTCTCTCTTCCTTTAGCTCCTTCTCTCTCTTCCTTCAGCTCCTTCTCTCTCTGTTCCTTTAGCTCCTTCTCTCTCTGTTTCTTCAGCTCCTTCTCTCTCTTCCTTTAGCTCCTTCTCTCTCTGTTTCTTCAGCTCCTTCTCTCTCTTTTCCTTTAGCTCCTTCTCTCTCTCTTCGTTTACCTCCTTCTCTCTCTCTTCCTTTAGCTCTTTCTATGTGTTTCTTCATGTCCTTCTCTCTCTCTTCCTTCTGCTTCTTCTCTCTCTTCCTTAAACTCCTTCTTTCTCTCTTCCTTTAGCTCCTCCTCTTTCTGTTTCTTCAGCTCCTTCTCTCTCTCTTCCTTTAGCTCCTTCTCTCTCTCTTCCTTTAGCTCCTCCTCTTTGTTTCTTCAGCTCCTTCTCTCTCTGTTTCTTCGGCTCGTCCTCTTTCTGTTTCTTCAGCTCCTTCTCTCTCTTCCTTTAGCTCCTTCTCTCTCTTCCTTTAGCTCCTTCTTTCTCTCTTCCTTTAGCTCCTTCTCTCTCTCTGTTTCTTCAGCTCCTTCTCTCTCTTCCTTTAGCTCCTTCTCTCTCTGTTTCTTCAGCTCCTTCTCTCTCTCTTCCTTTAGATCTTTCTCTGTGTTTCTTCATGTCCTTCTCTCTCTCTTCCTTTAGCTCCTCCTCTTTCTGTTTCTTCAGCTCCTTCTCTCTCTCTTCCTTTAGCTCCTTCTCTCTCTCTTCCTTTAGCTCCTCCTCTTTCTGTTTCTTCAGCTCCTTCTCTCTCTGTTTCTTCGGCTCGTCCTCTTTCTGTTTCTTCAGCTCCTTCTCTCTCTTCCTTTAGCTCCTTCTCTCTCTCTGTTTCTTCAGCTCCTTCCCTCTCTCTTCCTTCAGCTCCTTCTTTCGCTCTTCCTTTAGCTCCTTCTCTCTCTCTTCCTTTAGCTCCTTCTTTCTCTCTGTTTCTTCAGGTCCTTCTCTCTTTCTTCCTTTAGCTCCTTCTCTCTCTTCCTTCAGCTGCTTCTCTCTCTGTTCCTTTAGCTCCTTCTCTTCCTTTAGCTCCTTCTCTCTCTCTTCCTTTAGCTCCTTCTCTCTCTCTTCCTTTAGCTCCTTCTCCTCTTTCTGTTTCTTCAGCTCCTTCTCTCTCTTCCTTTAGCTCCCTCTCTCTCTCTTCCTTTAGCTCCTTCTCTCTCTGTTTCTTCAACTCCTTCTCTCTCTCTTCCTTTAGCTCCTTCTCTTTCTGTTTCTTCAGCTCCTTCTCTTTCTGTTTCTTCAGCTCCTTCTCTCTCTTCCTTTAGCTCCTTCTCTCTCTCTTCCTTTAGCTTCTTCTCTCTGTTCCTTTGGCTCCTTCTCTCTCTGTTTCTACAGCTCCTTCTCTCTCTCTCTTCCTTTAGCTCCTTCTCTTCCTTTAGCTCCTGCTCTCTCTTCCTTTAGCTCTTTCTCTGTGTTTCTTCATGTCCTTCTCTCTCTCTTCCTTCAGCTCCTTCTCTCTCTCTTCCTTCTACTCCTTCTTTCTCTCTTCCTTTAGCTCTTCCTCTCTCTGTCTTCAGGTCCTTCTCTCTCTTCCTTTAGCTCCTTCTCTCTCTTCCTTCAGCTCCTTCTCTCTCTGTTCCTTTAGCTCCTTCTCTCTCTGTTTCTTCAGCTCCTTCTCTCTCTCTTCCTTTAGCTCCTTCTCTCTCTCTTCGTTTACCTCCTTCTCTCTCTCTTCCTTTAGCTCCTTCTTTCTCTCTTCCTTTAGCTCCTCCTCCTCTCTCTGTTCCTTTAGCTCCTTCTCTCTCTTCCTTTAGCTCCTTCTTTCTCTCTTCCTTTAGCTCCTCCTTCTCTCTCTGTTTCTTCAGGTCCTTCTCTCGCTGTTCCTTTAGCTCCTTCTCTCTCTCTTCCTTTAGCTACTTCTCTCTCTGTTCCTTTAGCCCCTCCACCTCTCTCTGTTTCTTCAGGTCCTTCTCTCGCTGTTCCTTTAGCTCCTTCTCTCTCTCTTCCTTTAGCTACTTCTCTCTCTCTTCCTTTAGCCCCTCCACCTCTCTCTGTTTCTTCAGGTCCTTCTCTCTCTGTTCCTTTAGCTCCTCCTCTTTGTTTCTTCCTTCAGCTCCTTCTCTTTCTTTAGCTCCTTCTCTCTCTGTTCCTTTAGCTCCTTCTTTCTCTCTGTTTCTTCAGGTCCTTCTCTCTTTCTTCCTTTAGCTCCTTCTCTCTCTTCCTTCAGCTGCTTCTCTCTCTGTTCCTTTAGCTGCTTCTCTCTCTCTGTTTCTTCAGGTCCTTCTCTCTCTGTTCCTTTAGCTCCTCTTTGTTTCTTCCTTCAGCTCCTTCTCTTTCTTTAGCTCCTTCTCTCTCTGTTCCTTTAGCTCCTTCTTTCTCTCTGTTTCTTCAGGTCCTTCTCTCTTTCTTCCTTTAGCTCCTTCTCTCTCTTCCTTCAGCTGCTTCTCTCTCTGTTCCTTTAGCTCCTTCTCTCTCTCTGTTTCTTCAGGTCCTTCTCTCTCTGTTCCTTTAGCTCCTCCTCCTCTCTCTCTTCCTTCAGCTCCTTTCTCTCTTCCTTCAGCTCCTTCTCTCTCTCTTCCTTTAGCTCCTCCTCCTCTCTCTGCTTCTTCAGCTCCTTCTCTCTCTGTTCCTTTAGCTCCTTCTCTCTCTGTTCCTTTAGCTCCTTCTCTCTCTCTTCCTTTAGCTCCTGCTCTTTGTTTCTTCCTTCAGCTCCTTCTCTTCCTTTAGCTCCTTCTCTCTCTTGTCCTTTAGCTCCTTCTCTCTCTTTTTCTTCAGCGCCTTCTCTCTCTCTTCCTTTAGCTCCTTCTCTCTCTCTTCCTTTAGCTTCTTCTCTCTCACTGTTTCTTCAGCTCCTCCTCCTCTTCTCTCTGTTTCTTTAGGTCCTTCTCTCTCTCTTCCTTCAGCTCCTTCTCTCTTCCTTCAGCTCCTTCTCTCTCTGCTTCTTCAGCTCCTTCTCTCTCTCTTCCTTTAGCTCCTTCTCTCTCTCTTCCTTTAGCTCCTTCTCTCTCTGTTCCTTTAGCTCCTCCTCCTCTCTCTGTTTCTTCAGCTCCTTCTCTCTCTCTTCCTTTAGCTCCTTCTCTCTCTCTTCCTTTAGCTCCTCCTCCTCTCTCTGTTCCTTTAGCTCCTTCTCTCTCTCTTCCTTTAGCTCCTTCTCTCTCTCTTCCTTTAGCTCCTTCTCTCTCTGTTCCTTTAGCTCCTCCTCCTCTCTCTGTTCATTTAGCTCCTTCTCTCTGTCTTCCTTCAGCTCCTTCTTTCTCTCTTCCTTTAGCTCCTTCTCTCTCACTGTTTCTTCAGCTCCTCCTCCTTCTCTCTCTGTTTCTTCAGCTCCTTCTCTCTCTCTTCCTTTAGCTCGTTCTCTCTCTCTTCCTTCAGCTCCTTTCTCTCTTCCTTTAGCTCCTTCTCTCTCTTCCTTCAGCTCCTTCTCTCTCTGTTACTTCAGGACCTTCTCTCTCTGTTCCTTTAGCTCCTTCTCCCTCTGTTCCTTTAGCTCCTCCTCCTCTCTCTGCTTCTTCAGCTCCTTCTCTCTCTCTTCCTTTAGCTACTTCTCTCTCTCTTCCTTTAGCTCCTTCTCTCTCTGTTCCTTTAGCTCCTCCACCTCTCTCTGTTTCTTCATCTCCTTCTCTCTCTCTTCCTTTAGCTCCTTCTTTCTCTGCTTCTTCAGCTCCTTCTCTCTGTTCCTTTAGCTGCTTCTCTCTCTCTTCCTTTAGCTCCTCCTCCTCTCTCTGCTTCTTCAGCTCCTTCTCTCTCTGTTCCTTTAGCTCCTTCTCTCTCTCTTCCTTTAGCTCCTCCTCCTCTCTCTCTTCCTTCATCTCCTTTCTCTCTTCCTTTAGCTCCTTCTCTCTCTCTTCCTTCAGCTCCTTCTCTCTCTGTTACTTCAGGACCTTCTCTCTCTGTTCCTTTAGCTCCTTCTCTCTCTGTTCCTTTAGCTCCTCCTCCTCTCTCTGCTTCTTCAGCTCCTTCTCTCTCTCTTCCTTCAGCTCCTTCTCTCTTCCTTCAGCTCCTTCTCTCTCTCTTCCTTCAGCTCCTTCTCTCTTCCTTCAGCTCCTTCTCTCTCTGCTTCTTCAGCTCCTTCTCTCTCTCTTCCTTTAGCTCCTTCTCTTCCTTTAGCTCCTTCTCTCTCTGTTCCTTTAGCTCCTCCTCCTCTCTCTGTTTCTTCAGCTCCTTCTCTCTCTCTTCCTTTAGCTCCTTCTTTCTCTCTTCCTTTAGCTCCTCCTCCTCTCTCTGTTCCTTCAGCTCCTTCCCTCTCTCTTCCTTCAGCTCCTTCTTTCTCTCTTCCTTTAGCTCCTCCTCCTCTCTCTGTTCCTTCAGCTCCTTCCCTCTCTCTTCCTTCAGCTCCTTCTTTCGCTCTTCCTTTAGCTCCTTCTCTCTCACTGTTTCTTCAGCTCCTCCTCCTCCTCTCTCTGTTTCTTTAGCTGCTTCTCTCTCTCTTCCTTCAGCTCCTTCTCTTTCTCTTCCTTTAGCTCCTTCTCTCTCTGTTCCTTTAGCTTCTCCTCCTCTCTCTGCTTCTTCAGCTCCTTCTCTCTCTGTTCCTTTAGCTGCTTCTCTCTCTCTTCCTTCAGCTCCTTCTCTCTCTCTTCCTTTAGCTCCTCCTCCTCTCTCTGCTTCTTCAGCTCCTTCTCTCTCTGTTCCTTTAGCTCCTTCTCTCTCTGTTCCTTTAGCTCCTTCTCTCTCACTGTTTCTGCAGCTCCTCCTCCTTCTCTCTCTGTTTCTGCAGCTCCTTCTCTCTCTCTTCCTTTAGCTCCTTCTCTCTCTCTTCCTTCAGCTCCTTTCTCTCTTCCTTTAGCTCCTTCTCTCTCTCTTCCTTTAGCTCCTTCTCTCTCTGTTCCTTTAGCTCCTCCTTCTCTCTGTTTCTTCAGCTCTTTCTCTCTCTCTTCCTTTAGCTCCTTCTCTCTCTCTTCCTTTAGCTCCTCCTCCTCTCTCTGTTCCTTTAGCTCCTTCTCTCTCTCTTCCTTTAGCTCCTTCTTTCTCTCTTCCTTTAGCTCCTTCTCTCTCTGCTTCTTCAGCTCCTTCTCTCTCTGCTTCTTCAGCTCCTTCTCTCTCTCTTCCTTTAGCTCCTTCTCTCTCTGTTCCTTTAGCTCCTTCTCTCTCTCTTCCTTTAGCTCCTCCTCTCTCTGTTTCTTCAGCTCCTCTTCTTTTAGGAGCTGATAGGACTGATAGGACTGCACCCTTAACTCTCTGCTTCTTCAGCTCCTTCTCTCTCTCTGCTTCTTCAGCTCCTTCTCTCTCTCTTCCTTCAGCTCCTTCTCCCTCTCTTTCTTTAGCTCCTCCTCCTCTCTCTGCTTCTTCAGCGCCTTCTCTCTCTCTTGCTTTAGCTCATTCTCTCTCTTCCTTTAGCTCCTTCTCTCTCTCTTCCTTTAGCTCATCCTCCTCTCTCTCTTCCTTCAGCTCCTCTCTCTCTTCCTTCAGCTCCTTCTCTCTCTCTTCTTTTAGCTCCTTCTCTCTCTGTTCCTTTAGCTCCTCCTCCTCTCTGTTTCTTTAGCTCCTCCTCTTTGTTTCTTCCTTCAGCTCCTTCTCTTCCTTTCGCTCCCTCTCTCTCTCTTCCTTTAGCTCCTCCTCTTTGTTTCTTCCTTCAGCTCCTTCTCTTCCTTTCGCTCCTTCTCTCTCTGTTCCTTTAGCTCCTCCTCCTCTCTCTGTTTCTTCAGCTCCTTCTCTCTCTTCCTTTAGCTCCTTTCTCTCTTCCTTTAGCTCCTCCTCCTCTCTCTGTTCCTTTAGCTCCTCTCACAGTTCCTTTAGCTCCTTCTCTCTCTTCCTTCAGCCCCTTCTCTCTCGCTTCCTTTAGCTCCTTCTCTCTCTGTTTCCTCAGCTTTTTCTCTGTCTGTTTCTTCAGCTCCTCTTCTTTCAGGAGCGGATAGGACTGCACCCTTAACTTCCTCACATTATTTAACTGATCTCAAATGAAAACGGGAATCTTCTCATCTTCTTCTTTTGGGGATAAATGTGTTCTGTTCATTTTCAAAATTAATAGTCAGAATTATAGGACATAGTGAAGGAGGGAGGGGGGTGGTACTGCTTAGATTTTGTCTGCCGTAATGAGTTCCCATGAACATATGAACACCACACCGAACACAACAATCATGTACAAACCCAACAACAAAATTACAGGCATGTCCTTAATGCATATTTTAGGGGTTGTTCCTGCACCCCTGTAGTCCATCAGCCTGCGTCTCATCTGCTTCTGTCTTTCCTCCTTTCTCTGTTTCTCTATTTCACAGACCTTCTCTTCGGTCTTCTGCTCCTCCTCCTCCTCCTTCTCTCTCTGAATCTGTTCTTCTCTTTCCACCTCTCTATCTGATTCTGCCTTCAGCTCCTCCACCTCAGCCACCTGTTTCTCTCTTTCCTCCTCCTCCTCTCTCTGCCTGCGTTTCAGCTCCTCCAATTCTTTCTCTGCATTCAGTTTTTGCTTCATTCTCTCCACCTTTCTTCTGAGCTTCTCCTCTCTTTTCTTACATATTTCAAGCTCCGTCCTGTGGCGTTTCGCCTTTTCCTTTAACTCCATGAGCTTTTCTATTTTCTGTCTTTCCTCCTCTCTCTGTTCCTTCAGCTCCTCCTCCTCTCTCTGTTCCTTCAGCTCCTCCTCCTCTCTCTGTTCCTTCAGCTCCTTCTCTTTCTGTTCCTTCAGCTCCTCCTCCTCTCTCTGTTCCTTCAGCTCCTCCTCTCTCTGTTCCTTCAGCTCCACCTCCTCTTTCTGTTCACTCAGGTCCCTCTTGTTCCCTCGGCTTCGGCGCTTCTTACAGCGCAGCTTGGGGAAGCAGCCAGTCCAGCACCCGCAGGTCGGTTCCTCCTGGTTCTCCTCCATGACCCTTTCCTCTGCTAAACTCTGTGGTTGGGCTCTGTGCTGCAAAACAGCCCGCAAACGCTTCATGATCCCTCGGGCCATTTTCTGGCTTCTGGAGCGCCTGTGTGGGGTTTTCACCTCGTCCCTCTGCTCCACCCAGCATTGTTGTGGATGACCCACCTTTTCAGACTGCATAGCGTTGACTGCAGTAACTGATGTACTCATACAGACGTGTAGTAAGAGCCCCCGTGCGTGACTCTCCGTGTGTGTGGAAGCGCTCCTGCGCGCTCGCTTATATAGAGTCCGTGTTGATGACGTCACAATGCTGGACGCACACAGGCCACGCCCACTTCGCCATACAGCGTTCGGCGTCGCTTCTTGTCTCAATGGACGGAGCCGCTGACCTGGATAACTGAGCAAATTTACACTGTTATTATTATCACTATTAAAATGTTTTAAAATAATAATAAGTTATTATTATCGTTTATTATTACTACTAATAACATTAAAAATACAATGAATAAAGTATTAATATTTTTACTCATACAGATACTAATAGATTAATAATAATAAATGTTAAATGTATGTTAATAAATGTATTACTAATATCAATGAATTATTGTTAATAATAAGAATATAAAAATATTTTTTTCTACACAAGGATTTTGTAAGTACTTTAAAATACAGAACACTTCTTAATTATAGTTTTACTGAAACCAGTTTATCAGAATACACTTAACTTTTCTATTTTTATCTTTGAAACATTTGTTAATAAATGAATAATTGACTATTGAAAGTAATATTGAAAGTAATTACATAATCTTCAGTTACTTCTGACTGTTTTCTCATTTCACAGAATATTTTTTATAGAAATGAAAAAACTGAATAGAATTGATGGTTGTTTAACTGTAAAATTACATACAGTGTTTCTGAATGGATGAAATCCAGAGCTGCATGGTGGAGCCGTAGGGTCGTCTTTTATATGTCAGTATCTCATGTATTTAACCGGTATTCTGGATATTTAATTCAGTTTTTTCTGTATTTCTCACCATAATTGAACTACTTCTAGTCTCCTCCCACTAGTCAGGACTCTCCGCATCACACACGTTAATGTTAAGTAATCTATATTACTAGCAAAGCAAAACTAGGACAAGGAAAAATCTCCCAGAATGAAGTATCCCAAGGGTGACACACATCCTTCTCTGACCAACAACAGAAAAAATAAGTAATAAAATACAATGAATGCATTAAAAAGAGAAAATACATGTTGGAGTGCTAAAACCTCATATAAGATCATCCGAAGAATTCCGAGAAGGTAGCTAATTACACAGCGAGCCTATTTCTCAAACACCTTTAGCAAGTCGCCCTTTCTCTGTCCACCACCTGCTTCAGATGGCTGTAATATTGAGAGAGAAGCAGGCATGATTATATAACCTACATCCCATAACAGGCATGGTTCCTCTGTCCAGCTTTACTGTTTCTTTAGGTTTCATTTATGGCACCATACAGCTGGCCCATGTTTGGATGCCGTGGTGCTATCAGCTGACTGACAGCCGCGTGCCCAGCTATAAATACTATTATTAATAAAATAGAAACATACTTTTATTCTTATTTCTGTTGTTTCGTTACTGAATATGAGACATAATTGTTGGTAATATTTGAACACTTTTCTTTTAGGATCTTATCTGTGGAATCACTGTATGAATAAAATAGGCACTAAGAAAAAGATGTATCGGTAGGCTGGAGAATAAATATCTCTTAGGTTTGAGTGTAAGTCAGTAAGAGTGAACAGACAGAGGAATAAACACAGACGCTGTGCGCTGAGAATAAAGCTAAGGGGGAGGTGTTAACCACTGACTGACAGGCTTCCGGACCAATTAAAACACAGGGAGGGCGGGTCTGGATCAGCCTGACTCCGCCTCTGATTGCTCGGCGTTACAGCGCGAGCTCCCTCCAGTGTGAGGAGACGGTTTAGACCGTTAGGAGCTGCTGGAATATAAACGGCTGATCCTCACATTAGTGACATTTGCTGTTTGTATATTATATTTATTTACTAACCAAAGCATTTACCGACATTTTAGTAAAATATCGAGTTGTTTTTATTACTAACACATGAACGGTTTCGACCCCAAACCCGGAGTCTTTTCGCCGAAGTGAACGTAGCCGACTGTAAATGGACTGAGGACCTGCTTCACGATTCAAATTCAGCGTTTAAAAGGTGAGGAATGAGAAACAGTTGAATGTGTAGCTTAACAGTTCATTAGACTTCAGCTGAGCACATATTTATCTGTGTCTCTTGGTCAGTCTGAGAAGTAAAGTTACTAAGGATAATATTAAAGGTTAAACTGGTTAAACTGGCCCAGACGATGTCCGATGCTGTAATTTGCTCTGGTCCCATCCCAATGAGGCCTACAGCCGACTCACAGCGCTGAACCGCTGGATGTCCAAGTGGTGTTCAGACAATCATGTGGGCTTCATAGATAATTGGTCAAAGTTTGAGGGCAAGCCTGGTTTTTTAGGTAGGGATGGTGTCCACCCCACGCGGGAGGGTGCTGCCTTACTTTCGTGCAGCATAGCCCATAGTCTGCTAGTTAGTCGCAGAGGAGTGTAAAAGACTGCTGACAATCCAGAGCCGAAACCAGGCCGCAGACAGACCGGCTAAACCGACCGTCTGCGAGCTGCTTTGAGGAGTCACCCAGGTTTCACTGTATTGAGACTGTGTCTGTGCCCCGAATTAAACCCAAACAGAGAACATCTAGATCAGCTCGTTTTAATAATTTAATCAGTGTTAAAATCTCTCATTTCAACGATAACAGCAGCACCTCAGACCTAAAGCTCGGTCTACTTAACATTAGATCACTATCCTCAAAAGCAGTGATCGTAAATGAAATATGTGATCAGAAACTAGATGTTTTCTGCCTCACCGAAACCTGGATTAGACCTGATCAATATATAGCTCTAAATGAAGCCACCCCCGCAGGCTATAAATATGTACATAGCCCTAGATCATCAGGCAGAGGAGGTGGAGTATGTATAATCTATCAGAATACACTAGAGATTATTCAAAAACACTGTAACACCTTCACTTCTTTTGAGCTTATCTACATTAATATATCAAATCCGGCCACAAATAAAAATGTTTTCTTACTGATTAATATTTATAGGCCTCCAGGGCCCTACTCTGAATTTTTAAAAGAATTCAGTAATTTTTCTGCAGACTTGGCAGTGTGCAGTGACAAAGTAATAATAGTAGGAGATTTTAATATTCACTTTGAAAAAGCAGACGATCCATTAACAAAGGCGTTTTTTATCAATTTTAGATTCTGTTGGCATTATACAAAACGTAACTGGACCCACACATTACTGTAATCATACCCTAGATTTAGTCCTGACCCTGGGTGTTGGCATTGATCAGCTAAATATTCTACCTCAAAGCTCAGTGATATCAGACCATTATCTAATCTCCTTTAAGCTACATCTAAGGCAAAATGTCAATTCTTCTCCCCAACACTGCCTAAAGCGCACAATAACACCAATGACAGCTGTACAGTTTACTAAAAATCTCCCACCCCTATCGACCTTAGCTTACACTCCGTCAGACCAAACGGAGCTAGTTAAATTAACAAGCGATCTAGAGAATACCCTTCGATCAACCTTAGACAAAGTAGCACCGTTCAAAAATAAAATGATGAGGCAAAAAAGGCTCGCACCGTGGTACAGTGATCAAACTCGTACCTTAAAACAATCAGTGCGGAAACTAGAGCGTAAATGGCGGACGACCCAACTAGAGGTGTTCAACTCTGCGTGGAAGGACGGCCTTAGTCAATATAGAAAGGCACTCATTAAAGCTCGCTCAGTGTATCTGGCCTCACTGATCGAGAAAAACAAAAACAATCCCAGAGTTCTTTTTAATGAGATCTCTAAACTTACTAAAAGCCAGGCAGATACTCAACCCCAGATCCCAACATCCTTAACCAGTCATGTTTTTATGAACTATTTTAATAATAAAATAGAAAATATTAGACAACAAATCCAACCCTGCTTATTAAATCAAACATGGCCATCACCTGATGTAGTTGCTTTAGAACATAACTTAGTTGTAGAACAAAGGCTGGAAGCCTTCTACCCACTTCCACAGCCTGAACTAGAAAAAATTATATCCTCAGCTAATTGTACAACATGTACACTCGACCGATTCCCTCTAAATTGCTAAAAGTAATTCTCCCAATTATAATCAGACCTCTTTTAACAATTGTAAATTCATCCCTTAGCCTTGGGCATGTACCCCAAACCCTTAAAATAGCAGTTATAAAACCTTTAATCAAGAAACCAAATCTTGATCCTAGTGTATTATCTAATTATAGACCCATCTCAAACTTAACATTCGTATCTAAGATATTAGAAAAAGCTGTGGCCCAACAACTCTGCTTATACCTGAGTAAAAATTACATTTATGAGAAATTCCAATCTAGATTTAGACCCAATCACAGCACAGAGACAGCCCTAGTGAAGATTACAAATGATCTCCTTCTTGCCTCTGATCAAGGCTACGTATCTTTATTAGTCCTACTAGACCTTAGTGCAGCCTTTGATACAATAGATCATTCTATATTACTAGAAAGATTAGAGAAAATGGTTGGAATCACAGGGACAGCCCTATCATGGTTCCAATCATATCTAACGGGACGCTTCCAATTTGTAAAGATAAAAGATTTATCTTCAAACTATGCAGAAGTAAGATATGGAGTTCCGCAAGGCTCAGTTTTAGGACCACTATTATTTACATTATACATGTTACCACTGGGCTCAGTTATAAGCAGACATGGCGTTAATTTCCATTTCTATGCAGATGACACACAGCTCTATATATCAGCCAAACCTGACGATAAATTTAGATTACAGAAAATGGAGGACTGTGTAAAGGATATAAAACTCTGGATGTCACATAACTTCCTTCTCCTCAACAGTGACAAAACCGAAGTTCTCCTTTTAGGTCCAAAAGACTCTAGAAATAAACTATCAGACTTAATGTTAGACTTGGCTGATTCTTCCATCATTTCTGGTTTAGCAGCTAAAAATCTTGGCGTCACATTCGACTCAGATTTATCATTTGAGCAACATATAGCTAATATTAGTAGAACAGCCTTTATGCAGCTTAGGAACATCTCCAAACTAAGAAACTCCCTATCACTACAAGACGCAGAAAAGCTAGTACATGCTTTTATTACCTCAAGGCTAGATTATTGTAACGCATTACTGTCAGGTTGTTCCAGCAGGAACCTCAATAAACTTCAGCTGGTGCAAAATGCTGCAGCCAGGGTCCTTACTAAAACTAGAAAATTTGACCATATCAGTCCAGTTCTATCAGCACTTCATTGGCTCCCAGTTAAATTCCGTATCAAATACAAAATTCTTTTATTAACATTTAAAGCCCTACATGGCCTCGCTCCTGAGTACCTGCAGGATCCTATAGTATATTATGAACCATCAAGACTACTTAGATCTCAGGGTGCCGGCCTCTTACTCGTTCCCAAAATATAGAAAACCTCAGCAGGGGGAAGAGCCTTTTCTTATAAAGTCCCCCAGCTCTGGAATAACCTTCCAGATAATGTTCGGGACTTAGACACAGTCTCAATCTTTAAATCTAAGCTGAAAACTTATATGTTTAGTTTAGCTTTTGGTAATTAATGTTTCTTAGATAAGGGCTGCAGGTCCAGGGGTTCACAGACCCAGGGAATTGTATGTACACTGAGATGCTGGAGCTATCGTCTCGCTGCTTACACGCGATCACTCAGGTTTGTTGACGGTGGAGCAGATAGATGCTGGTGTTCTCAGGGTACGCCCGTGTCCGTGTTACCTTCTGGCTCTCTCCTTTTAATTATGCTGTGATAATCAGACCTGCCGGAGTCGTCAGACATACCCAGATGCTGATTCTCAACATTCTCTGTACTCCATAAAATTCCTTTTAGAACTAACTTTGAGTAAACGGCCACCCAGCCCGACCTGCAGGAAGATTGCCCGCTGAGGTCCCCTCTACCTGCATCTAAGCAGCTGCCACCTACCAGTCCGGCCAGCGGGTTCCCCCCCCCCACCCGCCACCACCCATGGCTCACCCGCCTGCCGCTGCTGCCTGTTTTGGTGGCCGTGCTGAAACCTAGATGGACTCGTGCCTGTCTGACACTATTAATATCACCACTATCAACTTTCTGTTGTATCTGCTTTGGTAATTTTTATCATTAATGTTTAAAACAGTCTGGCCAGAGGAGGATGGGTCCCCCTTGTGAGTCTTGGTTCCTCCCAAGGTTTCTTCCTCCAGCTCTGAGGGAGTTTTTCCTTGCCACTGTCGCCGATGGCTTGCTCACGGGGGTCTTTGACGCTTCATGTTATTCCTTCTTTCTTCTCTGTCTCTGTTCTTTATTAAGTACTAATTATGTAAAGCTGCTTTGTGACGACAACAGTTGTAAAAAGCGCTATACAAATAAATTTGACTTGACTTGACTTGACTGACTGACAGGCTTCCGGACCAATTAAAACACAGAGAGGGCGGGTCTGGATCAGCCTGACTCCGCCTCTGATTGCTCGGCGTTACAGCGCGAGCTCCCTCCAGTGTGAGGAGACGGTTTATACCGTTAGGAGCTGCTGGAATATAAACGGCTGATCCTCACATTAGTGACATTTGCCGTTTGTATATCGTATTTATTTACTAACCAAAGCATTTTAGTAAAATATTGAGTTGTTTTTATTACTAATACATGAACGGTTTCGACCCCAAACCCGGAGTCTTTTCGCCGAAGTGAAAAAGACCGTTTTTCGTTAATAAGCTCCATGGTTAATGTTGATACTTCCGCAGTGCACACCCGTCTTGTCCTGTCCTGAAGCATCAACTTAGCATCACCAGCCAGGAAAGCTCACCAGCACCTCTACTTCCTCCGCAAGCCAAGAAGAGTCAGAGCCCCAACCCCCATCATGTGCACTTTCTACAGAGCTGCCATCGAGGGCATCCGGACTCAACACTACTGTAAACTGTACACACTGTCTGGTACAGCACTTGCACCACGCTCTGCCTCCAGCGCATTGTTAGAGCAGCCGAGAAGATCGTTGGCACCTCTTTTCCCTTCCTACACGACCAACACAACACCTGCGTCACTCTGAAAGCCCTCTGCATGGTGGAGGACCCTACCCAACCGCTACAACATTTCTTCAGCCTGCTGCCATTTTATGGAGGAGACTGCGGAGTCTCCCGGCTAGAACCAGACTGAGGGCCAGCTTGGCTCACCAGGCAGGCAGGATGCTCAACTTTCTCCCTGCCCTGCCTCCTCTTCCCCTTCCATCCCCTTAACATACAAACTTTGGATCCTGCAGACCAATAACACACAAACTCAACACTGAACTCTGCATTATCAATAACTGGTTATGCACACGCAACTATAAGAGTATATAAGCTGCACTGACCATACCCAGCTTTTTAATCTCCTTCTTATGTCACTTTATTTTTTGTCTTTTGTATTTATTTAAACAAACACTTATTCTTGTTATGGTGTGGGGTTTGGACTCAAGTGCAGTCAGAATTCATTTTATGATGATGAAATGATAATCTTATGGTGTGTGCTTAGTGACTGCTGGGCTTGAACTACCAACCCTGGTCATGGGAGCCCAGTGTATTTTCACTGTGCCACCACAGCTGTGAGAGGTGGCAGTATAAACACTGGTCATAAGCAACACAAAAAAGGCGGGAAAACAAACAAAGGAAAACCAAGAGAGACGTTAACTCAAACTAAAGACAACTCAAATGCTTTTCTCTTTTTGCTGTTAGCAACAAACTCTTTTCTTTTCTGTTCAAAGCTGTTTACTTTTCTCTTTGCAGCTTAAACTTCTCTTTTCACTTTTCACTTTTCTCTTTACAACATAAACCCACTGTTACCGTTCACCCCTCTACAAAGGTGTGAGGGGAAGTGTGTTTGGCTTGGTGTATTTATACCGTGCCACACAGGTGGGCCTGGTCAGCGTTGATTACCGCTGGGAATTCTGGGGCTTGGAGTTCTTTGCTCCAACCCCACCAGCTTTCCTACTTTGCTGGCCGGGCCCCCTGCTGGTGGCTGACGGTACATGCTGCCTGCTCACAATTCTCACACACTTAACTTTACATTCCTAAAACTAGTATAATACATTTTCTTGCTTAGTGTTATTTAATGTTTATTTGAATGTTCAATGTTTATAGTTGTGCCATGGGTTTGAGAGTAATGCAATTTTAATCCTGTGTATGTCCTGAACATATAGCAGTTTTGACAAAGCTGACTTTGACTTTTACATCAAAATGTTCAGAACAGTCTCAGCTTTTTCTATAATGAGGCCTCAGGTGACCTAGAGCACTTTTTGAAGCAATATGCTGACCTTAAACCTTACAAAAAGATTCTAGAAAAAAGTCAGGTTATAGAAATTCTTTATATGTCCTGTGAAAACATACCATTACTCATGTGGTTGAGTTGTTTTGGTGCTCAAAATGAGTTTCCCAGATTCTTAGCTTCACAGAAGCAGTTTCTTCAGCTCCTTCTCTCTCTCTTCCTTCAGCTCCTCTCTCTGTTTCTTCAGCTCCTTCTCTCTCTTCCTTTAGCTCCTTCTCTCTCTCTTCCTTCAGCTCCTTCTCTCTTTGTTCCTTCAGCTCCTTCTCTCTCTCTTCCTTTAGCTCCTTCTCTCTGTTTCATCAGCTCCTTCTCTCTGTTCCTTCAGCTCCTTCTCTCTCTCTGTTTCTTCAGCTCCTTCTCTCTCTATTTCTTCAGCTCCTTCTCTCTCTCTCTCTTCCTTCAGCTCCTTCTCTCTCTCTTCCTTCAGCTCCTTCTCTCTCTCTTCCTTTAGCTCCTTCTCTCTCTATTTCTTCAGCTCCTTCTCTCTCTCTTCCTTCAGCTCCTTCTCTCTCTCTTCCTTCAGCTCCTTCTCTCTCTCTTCCTTCAACTCCTTCTCTCTCTTCCTTCAGCTCCTTCTCTCTCTCTTCCTTCAGCTCCTTCTCTCTCTCTTCCTTCAGCTCCTTCTCTCTCTCTTCCTTCAACTCCTTCTCTCTCTCTTCCTTCAGCTCCTTCTCTCTCTCTTCCTTCAGCTCCTTCTCTCTCTCTTCCTTCAACTCCTTCTCTCTCTCTTCCTTCAGCTCCTTCTCTCTCTGTTCTTTTAGCTCCTTCTCTCTCTCTTCCTTTAGCTCCTTCTCTCTCTGTTACTTTAGCTCCTCCTCTCTTTGTTTCTTCAGCTCCTTCTTTCTCTCTTCCTTTAGCTCCTCCTCTCTCTGTTCCTTCAGCTGCTTCTCTCTCTCTTCCTTTAGCTCCTTCTCTATCTGTTTCTTCAGCTCCTTCTCTCTCTCTGCCTTTAGCTCCTTCTCTTTCTGTTCCTTTAGCTCCTTCTCTCTCTGTTCCTTTAGCTCCTTCTCTCTCTTTTCCTTTAGCTCCTCCTCCTCTTTCTGTTTCTTCCTTTAGCTCCTTCTCTCTCTCTTCCTTTAGCTCCTTCTCTCTCTCTTCCTTTAGCTCCTCCTCCTCTCGCTTCCTTTAGCTCCTTCTCAATCTCTTCCTTTAGCTCCTTCTCTCTCTCTTCCTTCAGCTCCTTCTCTCTCTCGTCCTTTAGCTCCTTCTCTCTCTCTTCCTTTAGCTCCTCCTCCTCTCGCTTCCTTTAGCTCCTTCTCAATCTCTTCCTTTAGCTCCTTCTCTCTCTGTTTCTTCAGCTCCTTCTCTCTCTGTTTCTACGGCTCGTCCTCTTTCTGTTCCTTCAGCTCCTTCTCTCTCTCTTCCTGTAGCTCCTTCTCTCTCTGTTCCTTTAGCTCCTCCTCCTCTCTCTGTTTCTTCAGCTCCTTCTCTCTTTTCCTTTAGCTCCTTCTCTCTCTTCCTTTAGCTCCTTCTCTCTCTGTTTCTTCAGCTCCTTCTCTCTCTTCCTTTAGCTCCTCCTCTCTCTGTTTCTTCAGCTCCTCCTCTCTCTGTTTCTTCGGCTCCTTCTCTCTCTGTTCCATTAGCTTCTTCTCTTTCTGTTCCTTTAGCTCCTTCTCTCTCTCTTCCTTTAGCTCCTTCTCTCTCTTTTTTTTAGCTCCTTCTCTCTCTCTTCCTTTAGCTCCTTCTCTCTCTGTTTCTTCAGCTCCTTCTCTTTCTGTTCCTTTAGCTCCTTCTCTCTCTGTTTTTTAGCTCCTCTCTCTCTTCCTTTAGCTCCTTCTCTCTCTGTTCCTTTAGCTCCTCCTCTTTCTGTTTCTTCAGCTCCTTCTCTCTGTTCCTTTAGCTCCTCCTCTTTCTGTTTCTTCAGCTCCTTCTCTCTCTCTTCCTTTAGCTCCTTCTCTCTCTGTTTTTTAGCTCCATCTCTCTCTGTTCTTTTAGCTCCTTCTCTCTCTTCCTTTAGCTCCTTCTCTCTCTCTTCCTTTAGCTCCTTCTCTCTCTCTTCCTTTAGCTCCTCCTCCTCTCGCTTCCTTTAGCTCCTTCTCAATCTCTTCCTTTAGCTCCTTCTCTCTCTCTTCCTTCAGCTCCTTCTCTCTCTCGTCCTTTAGCTCCTTCTCTCTCTGTTTCTTCAGCTCCTTCTCTCTCTGTTTCTACGGCTCGTCCTCTTTCTGTTCCTTCAGCTCCTTCTCTCTCTCTTCCTGTAGCTCCTTCTCTCTCTGTTCCTTTAGCTCCTCCTCCTCTCTCTGTTTCTTCAGCTCCTTCTCTCTTTTCCTTTAGCTCCTTCTCTCTCTTCCTTTAGCTCCTTCTCTCTCTGTTTCTTCAGCTCCTTCTCTCTCTTCCTTTAGCTCCTCCTCTCTCTGTTTCTTCAGCTCCTCCTCTCTCTGTTTCTTCGGCTCCTTCTCTCTCTGTTCCTTTAGCTTCTTCTCTTTCTGTTCCTTTAGCTCCTTCTCTCTCTCTTCCTTTAGCTCCTTCTCTCTCTTTTTTTTAGCTCCTTCTCTCTCTCTTCCTTTAGCTCCTTCTCTCTCTGTTTCTTCAGCTCCTTCTCTTTCTGTTCCTTTAGCTCCTTCTCTCTCTGTTTTTTAGCTCCATCTCTCTCTGTTCTTTTAGCTCCTTCTCTCTCTCTTCCTTTAGCTCCTCCTCCTCTCTCTGCATCTTCAGCTCCTTCTCTCTCTCTTCCTTTAGCTCCTTCTCTCTCTCTTCCTTTAGCTCCTTCTCTCTCTATTTCTTCAGCTCCTTCTCTCTCTCTTCCTTCAGCTCCTTCTCTCTCTCTCTTCCTTCAACTCCTTCTCTCTCTCTTCCTTTAGCTCCTTCTCTCTCTGTTCTTTTAGCTCCTTCTCTCTCTGTTCTTTTAGCTCCTTCTCTCTCTCTTCCTTTAGCTCCTTCTCTCTCTCTTCCTTTAGCTCATTCTCTCTATGTTCCTTTAGCTCCTCCTCTTTCTGCTTCTTCAGCTCCTTCTTTCTCTCTTCCTTTAGCTCCTTCTCTCTCTGTTTCTTCAGCTCCTTCTCTCTCTCTCCCTTTAGCTCCTTCTCTCTCTCTGCCTTTAGCTCCTTCTCTTTCTGTTCCTTTAGCTCCTTCTCTCTCTGTTCCTTTAGCTCCTTCTCTCTCTGCCTTTAGCTCCTTCTCTCTCTGTTTCTTCAGCTCCTTCTCTCTCTCTTCCTTTAGCTCCTCCTCCTCTCTCTGTTTCTTCAGCTCCTTCTCTCTCTGTTTCTTCAGCTCCTTCTATCTCTTTTCGTTTAGCTCCTTCTCTCTCTGTTTCTTCAGCTCCTCTCTCTCTTCCTTTAGCTCCTTCTCTCTCTCTTCCTTTAGCTCATCCTCCTCTCTCTGTTTCTTCAGCTTTTTCTCTGTCTGTTTCTTCAGCTCCTCTTCTTTCAGGAGCTGATAGGACTGCACCCTTAACTTCCTCACATTATTTAACTGATCTCAAAAGAAAACCGGAATCTTCTCATCTTCTTCTTTTGGGGATAAATGTGTTCTGTTCATTTTCAAAATTAATAGTCAGAATTACAGGACATAGTGAAAGAGGGAGGGGGGTGGTACTGCTTAGATTTTGTCTGCCGTAATGAGTTCCCATGAACATATGAACACCACACCAAAAACAACAATCATGTACAAACCCAACAAAAAAATTACAGGCATGTCCTTAATGCATATTTTAGGGGTTGTTCCTGCACCCCTGTAGTCCATCAGCCTGCGTCTCATCTGCTTCTGTCTTTCCTCCTTTCTCTGTTTCTCTATTTCACAGACCTTCTCTTCGGTCTTCTGCTCCTCCTCCTCCTTCTTCTCTCTCTGAATCTGTTCTTCTCTTTCCACCTCTCTATCTGATTCTGCCTTCAGCTCCTCCACCTCAGCCACCTGTTTCTCTCTTTCCTCCTCCTCTCTCTGCCTGCGTTTCAGCCCCTCCAATTCTTTCTCTGCATTCAGTTTTTGCTTCATTCTCTCCACCTTTCTTCTGAGCTTCTCCTCTCTTTTCTTACATATTTCAAGCTCCATCCTGTGGCGTTTCGCCTTTTCCTTTAACTCCATGAGCTTTTCTATTTTCTGTCTTTCCTCCTCTCTCTGTTCCTTCAGCTCCTCCTCTCTCTGTTTCTTCAGCTCCTCCTCCTCTTTCTGTTCCTTCAGCTCCTCCTCTTTCTGCTTCTTCCTTTAGCTCCTTCTCTTCCTTTAGCTCCTTCTCTGTTCCTTTAGCTCCTTCTCTCTCTGTTTCCTCAGCTCCTTCTCTCTCTCTTCCTTCATCTCCTCCTCCTCTCTCTGTTCCTTCAGTTCCTCCTCTCTCTCTTCTTTTAGCTCCTTCTGTCTGTTTCTTCAGCTCCTTCTCTCTCTCTTCCTTTAGCTCCTTCTCTTTCTGTTCCTTTAGCTCCTTCTCTCTCTGTTCCTTTAGCTCCTCCTCCTCTCTCTGCTTCTTCAGCTCCTCTCTCTCTTCCTTTAGCTCCTCCTCTCTCTGTTTCTTCAGCTCCTTCTCTCTCTCTTCATTTAGCTCCTTCTCTCTCTGTTCTTTTAGCTCCTTCTCTCTCTATTCCTTTAGCGCCTTCTCTCTCTCTTCCTTTAGCTCCTCCTTCTCTCTCTGCTTCTTCAGCTCCTTCTCTCTCTCTACCTTTAGCGCCTTCTCTCTCTTTTTCTTCAGCTCCTTCTCTCTCTGTTTCTTCAGCTCCTTCTCTCTTTCTTCATTTAGCTCCTTCTCTTTCTGTTCCTTTAGCTCCTCCTCCTCTCTCTGCTTCTTCAGCTCCTTCTCTCTCTCTTCCTTTAGCTCCTTCTCTCTCTGTTCCTTTAGCTCCTTCTCTCTCTCTTCATTTAGCTCCTTCTCTCTCTGTTCCTTTAGCTCCTTCTCTCTCTCTTCCTTTAGCTCCTTCTCTCTCTGTTCCTTTAGCTCCTCCTCCTGTTTCTGTTTTTTCAGCTCCTTCTCTCTCTTCCTTTAGCTCCTTCTCTCTCTGTTCCTTTAGCTCCTTCTCTCTCTTCCTTTAGCTCCTCCTCTCTCTGTTCCTTCAGCTCCTTCTCTCTCTTCCTTTAGCTCCTTCTCTCTCTTCCTTTAGCTCCTTCTCTCTCTTTTTCTTCAGCTCCTTCTCTCTCTGTTTCTTCAGCTCCTTCTCTCTCTCTTCCTTTAGCTCCTTCTCTCTCTGTTCCTTTAGCTCCTTCTCTCTCTCTTCCTTTAGCTCCTTCTCTCTCTCTTCCTTTAGCTCCTCCTTCTCTCTCTGTTTCTTCAGCTCCTTCTCTCTTCCTTTAGCTCCTTCTCTCTCTCTTCCTTTAGCTCCTCCTTCTCTCTTTTTCTTCAGCTCCTTCTCTCTCTGCTTCTTCAGCTCCTTCTCTCTCTCTTCCTTTAGCTCCTTCTCTCTCTCTTCATTCAGCTTCTTCTCTCTCTCTTCCTTTAGCTCCTTCTCTTTCTGCTCCTTTAGCTCCTTCTCTCTCTGTTCCTTTAGCTCCTCCTCCTCTCTCTGCTTCTTCAGCTCCTTCTCTCTCTCTTCCTTTAGCTCCTCCTCCTCTCTCTGTTTCTTCAGCTCCTTCTCTCTCTCTTCCTTTAGCTCCTTCTCTCTCTGTTCCTTTAGCTCCTTCTCTCTCTCTTCCTTTAGCGCCTTCTCTCTCTTTTTCTTCAGCTCCTTCTCTCTCTGTTTCTTCAGCTCCTTCTCTCTCTCTTCCTTTAGCTCCTTCTCTCTGTTCCTTTAGCTCCTTCTCTCTCTCTTCCTTTAGCTCCTCCTTCTCTCTCTGTTTCTTCAGCTCCTTCTCTCTCTCTTCATTTAGCTCCTTCTCTCTCTGTTCCTTTAGCTCCTTCTCTCTCTCTTCCTTTAGCGCCTTCTCTCTCTTTTTCTTCAGCTCCTTCTCTCTCTGCTTCTTCGGCTCCTTCTCTCTCTCTTCCTTTAGCTCCTTCTCTCTCTGTTCCTTTAGCTCCTTCTCTCTCTATTCCTTTAGCTCCTCCTCCTCTCTCTGTTTCTTCAGGTCCTTCTCTCTCTCTTCCTTTAGCTCCTTCTCTCTCTCTTCCTTTAGCTCCTTCTCTCTCTCTTCCTTTAGCTCCTTCTCTCTCTCTTCCTTTAGCTCCTTCTCTCTCTTCCTTTAGCTCCTTCTCTCTCTTCCTTTAGCTCCTTCTCTCTCTGCTTCTTCAGCTCCTTCTCTCTCTCTTCCTTTAGCTCCTTCTCTCTCTGTTCCTTTAGCTCCTTCTCTCTCTCTTCCTTTAGCTCCTCCTTCTCTCTCTGTTTCTTCAGCTCCTTCTCTCTTCCTTTAGCTCCTTCTCTCTCTCTTCCTTTAGCTCCTCCTTCTCTCTTTTTCTTCAGCTCCTTCTCTCTCTGCTTCTTCAGCTCCTTCTCTCTCTCTTCCTTTAGCTCCTTCTCTCTCTCTTCATTCAGCTTCTTCTCTCTCTCTTCCTTTAGCTCCTTCTCTTTCTGCTCCTTTAGCTCCTTCTCTCTCTGTTCCTTTAGCTCCTCCTCCTCTCTCTGCTTCTTCAGCTCCTTCTCTCTCTCTTCCTTTAGCTCCTCCTCCTCTCTCTGTTTCTTCAGCTCCTTCTCTCTCTCTTCCTTTAGCTCCTTCTCTCTCTGTTCCTTTAGCTCCTTCTCTCTCTCTTCCTTTAGCGCCTTCTCTCTCTTTTTCTTCAGCTCCTTCTCTCTCTGTTTCTTCAGCTCCTTCTCTCTCTCTTCCTTTAGCTCCTTCTCTCTGTTCCTTTAGCTCCTTCTCTCTCTCTTACTTTAGCTCCTCCTTCTCTCTCTGTTTCTTCAGCTCCTTCTCTCTCTCTTCATTTAGCTCCTTCTCTCTCTGTTCCTTTAGCTCCTTCTCTCTCTCTTCCTTTAGCGCCTTCTCTCTCTTTTTCTTCAGCTCCTTCTCTCTCTGCTTCTTCGGCTCCTTCTCTCTCTCTTCCTTTAGCTCCTTCTCTCTCTGTTCCTTTAGCTCCTTCTCTCTCTATTCCTTTAGCTCCTCCTCCTCTCTCTGTTTCTTCAGGTCCTTCTCTCTCTGTTCCTTTAGCTCCTTCTCTCTCTCTTCCTTTAGCTCCTTTTCTCTCTGTTCCTTTAGCTCCTACTCTCTCTCTTCTTTTAGCTCCTCTCTCTGTTCCTTTAGCTCCTCCTCCTCTCTCTGCTTCTTCAGCTCCTTCTCTCCCTCTTCCTTTAGCTCCTTCTCTCTCTGTTCCTTTAGCTCCTTCTCTCTCTCTTCCTTTAGCTCCTTCTCTCTCTTCCTTTAGCTCCTTCTCTCTCTGCTTCTTCAGCTCCTTCTCTCTCTCTTCCTTTAGCTCCTTCTCTCTCTTCCTTTAGCTCCTTCTCTCTCTCTTCCTTTAGCTCCTTCTCTCTCTATTCCTTTAGCTCCTCCACCTTCTCTTCCTTTAGCTCCTTCTCTCTCTCTTCCTTTAGCTGCTCCTTCTCTCTCTGCTTCTTCAGCTCCTTCTCTCTCTCTTCCTTTAGCTCCTTCTCTCTCTGTTCCTTTAGCTCCTTCTCTCTCTCTTCCTTTAGCTCCTTCTCTCTCTCTTCCTTTAGCTCCTCCTTCTCTCTCTGTTTCTTCAGCTCCTTCTCTCTTCCTTTAGCTCCTTCTCTCTCTCTTCCTTTAGCTCCTCCTTCTCTCTTTTTCTTCAGCTCCTTCTCTCTCTGCTTCTTCAGCTCCTTCTCTCTCTCTTCCTTTAGCTCCTTCTCTCTCTCTTCATTCAGCTTCTTCTCTCTCTCTTCCTTTAGCTCCTTCTCTTTCTGCTCCTTTAGCTCCTTCTCTCTCTGTTCCTTTAGCTCCTCCTCCTCTCTCTGCTTCTTCAGCTCCTTCTCTCTCTCTTCCTTTAGCTCCTCCTTCTCTCTCTGTTCCTTTAGCTCCTTCTCTCTCTCTTCCTTTAGCGCCTTCTCTCTCTTTTTCTTCAGCTCCTTCTCTCTGTTTCTTCAGCTCCTTCTCTCTCTCTTCCTTTAGCTCCTTCTCTCTGTTCCTTTAGCTCCTTCTCTCTCTCTTCCTTTAGCTCCTCCTTCTCTCTCTGTTTCTTCAGCTCCTTCTCTCTCTCTTCATTTAGCTCCTTCTCTCTCTGTTCCTTTAGCTCCTTCTCTCTCTCTTCCTTTAGCGCCTTCTCTCTCTTTTTCTTCAGCTCCTTCTCTCTCTGTTTCTTCAGCTCCTTCTCTCTTTCTTCATTTAGCTCCTTCTCTTTCTGTTCCTTTAGCTCCTCCTCCTCTCTCTGCTTCTTCAGCTCCTTCTCTCTCTCTTCCTTTAGCTCCTTCTCTCTCTGTTCCTTTAGCTCCTTCTCTCTCTCTTCATTTAGCTCCTTCTCTCTCTGTTCCTTTAGCTCCTTCTCTCTCTCTTCCTTTAGCTCCTTCTCTCTCTGTTCCTTTAGCTCCTCCTCCTGTTTCTGTTTTTTCAGCTCCTTCTCTCTCTTCCTTTAGCTCCTTCTCTCTCTGTTCCTTTAGCTCCTTCTCTCTCTTCCTTTAGCTCCTCCTCTCTCTGTTCCTTCAGCTCCTTCTCTCTCTTCCTTTAGCTCCTTCTCTCTCTTCCTTTAGCTCCTTCTCTCTCTTTTTCTTCAGCTCCTTCTCTCTCTGTTTCTTCAGCTCCTTCTCTCTCTCTTCCTTTAGCTCCTTCTCTCTCTGTTCCTTTAGCTCCTTCTCTCTCTCTTCCTTTAGCTCCTTCTCTCTCTCTTCCTTTAGCTCCTCCTTCTCTCTCTGTTTCTTCAGCTCCTTCTCTCTTCCTTTAGCTCCTTCTCTCTCTCTTCCTTTAGCTCCTCCTTCTCTCTTTTTCTTCAGCTCCTTCTCTCTCTGCTTCTTCAGCTCCTTCTCTCTCTCTTCCTTTAGCTCCTTCTCTCTCTCTTCATTCAGCTTCTTCTCTCTCTCTTCCTTTAGCTCCTTCTCTTTCTGCTCCTTTAGCTCCTTCTCTCTCTGTTCCTTTAGCTCCTCCTCCTCTCTCTGCTTCTTCAGCTCCTTCTCTCTCTCTTCCTTTAGCTCCTCCTCCTCTCTCTGTTTCTTCAGCTCCTTCTCTCTCTCTTCCTTTAGCTCCTTCTCTCTCTGTTCCTTTAGCTCCTTCTCTCTCTCTTCCTTTAGCGCCTTCTCTCTCTTTTTCTTCAGCTCCTTCTCTCTCTGTTTCTTCAGCTCCTTCTCTCTCTCTTCCTTTAGCTCCTTCTCTCTGTTCCTTTAGCTCCTTCTCTCTCTCTTCCTTTAGCTCCTCCTTCTCTCTCTGTTTCTTCAGCTCCTTCTCTCTCTCTTCATTTAGCTCCTTCTCTCTCTGTTCCTTTAGCTCCTTCTCTCTCTCTTCCTTTAGCGCCTTCTCTCTCTTTTTCTTCAGCTCCTTCTCTCTCTGCTTCTTCGGCTCCTTCTCTCTCTCTTCCTTTAGCTCCTTCTCTCTCTGTTCCTTTAGCTCCTTCTCTCTCTATTCCTTTAGCTCCTCCTCCTCTCTCTGTTTCTTCAGGTCCTTCTCTCTCTCTTCCTTTAGCTCCTTCTCTCTCTCTTCCTTTAGCTCCTTCTCTCTCTCTTCCTTTAGCTCCTTCTCTCTCTCTTCCTTTAGCTCCTTCTCTCTCTTCCTTTAGCTCCTTCTCTCTCTGCTTCTTCAGCTCCTTCTCTCTCTCTTCCTTTAGCTCCTTCTCTCTCTGTTCCTTTAGCTCCTTCTCTCTCTCTTCCTTTAGCTCCTCCTTCTCTCTCTGTTTCTTCAGCTCCTTCTCTCTTCCTTTAGCTCCTTCTCTCTCTCTTCCTTTAGCTCCTCCTTCTCTCTTTTTCTTCAGCTCCTTCTCTCTCTGCTTCTTCAGCTCCTTCTCTCTCTCTTCCTTTAGCTCCTTCTCTCTCTCTTCATTCAGCTTCTTCTCTCTCTCTTCCTTTAGCTCCTTCTCTTTCTGCTCCTTTAGCTCCTTCTCTCTCTGTTCCTTTAGCTCCTCCTCCTCTCTCTGCTTCTTCAGCTCCTTCTCTCTCTCTTCCTTTAGCTCCTCCTCCTCTCTCTGTTTCTTCAGCTCCTTCTCTCTCTCTTCCTTTAGCTCCTTCTCTCTCTGTTCCTTTAGCTCCTTCTCTCTCTCTTCCTTTAGCGCCTTCTCTCTCTTTTTCTTCAGCTCCTTCTCTCTCTGTTTCTTCAGCTCCTTCTCTCTCTCTTCCTTTAGCTCCTTCTATCTGTTCCTTTAGCTCCTTCTCTCTCTCTTCCTTTAGCTCCTCCTTCTCTCTCTGTTTCTTCAGCTCCTTCTCTCTCTCTTCATTTAGCTCCTTCTCTCTCTGTTCCTTTAGCTCCTTCTCTCTCTCTTCCTTTAGCGCCTTCTCTCTCTTTTTCTTCAGCTCCTTCTCTCTCTGCTTCTTCGGCTCCTTCTCTCTCTCTTCCTTTAGCTCCTTCTCTCTCTGTTCCTTTAGCTCCTTCTCTCTCTATTCCTTTAGCTCCTCCTCCTCTCTCTGTTTCTTCAGGTCCTTCTCTCTCTGTTCCTTTAGCTCCTTCTCTCTCTCTTCCTTTAGCTCCTTTTCTCTCTGTTCCTTTAGCTCCTACTCTCTCTCTTCTTTTAGCTCCTCTCTCTGTTCCTTTAGCTCCTCCTCCTCTCTCTGCTTCTTCAGCTCCTTCTCTCCCTCTTCCTTTAGCTCCTTCTCTCTCTGTTCCTTTAGCTCCTTCTCTCTCTCTTCCTTTAGCTCCTTCTCTCTCTTCCTTTAGCTCCTTCTCTCTCTGCTTCTTCAGCTCCTTCTCTCTCTCTTCCTTTAGCTCCTTCTCTCTCTTCCTTTAGCTCCTTCTCTCTCTCTTCCTTTAGCTCCTTCTCTCTCTATTCCTTTAGCTCCTCCACCTTCTCTTCCTTTAGCTCCTTCTCTCTCTCTTCCTTTAGCTGCTCCTTCTCTCTCTGCTTCTTCAGCTCCTTCTCTCTCTCTTCCTTTAGCTCCTTCTCTCTCTGTTCCTTTAGCTCCTTCTCTCTCTCTTCCTTTAGCTCCTTCTCTCTCTCTTCCTTTAGCTCCTCCTTCTCTCTCTGTTTCTTCAGCTCCTTCTCTCTTCCTTTAGCTCCTTCTCTCTCTCTTCCTTTAGCTCCTCCTTCTCTCTTTTTCTTCAGCTCCTTCTCTCTCTGCTTCTTCAGCTCCTTCTCTCTCTCTTCCTTTAGCTCCTTCTCTCTCTCTTCATTCAGCTTCTTCTCTCTCTCTTCCTTTAGCTCCTTCTCTTTCTGCTCCTTTAGCTCCTTCTCTCTCTGTTCCTTTAGCTCCTCCTCCTCTCTCTGCTTCTTCAGCTCCTTCTCTCTCTCTTCCTTTAGCTCCTCCTTCTCTCTCTGTTCCTTTAGCTCCTTCTCTCTCTCTTCCTTTAGCGCCTTCTCTCTCTTTTTCTTCAGCTCCTTCTCTCTGTTTCTTCAGCTCCTTCTCTCTCTCTTCCTTTAGCTCCTTCTCTCTGTTCCTTTAGCTCCTTCTCTCTCTCTTCCTTTAGCTCCTCCTTCTCTCTCTGTTTCTTCAGCTCCTTCTCTCTCTCTTCATTTAGCTCCTTCTCTCTCTGTTCCTTTAGCTCCTTCTCTCTCTCTTCCTTTAGCGCCTTCTCTCTCTTTTTCTTCAGCTCCTTCTCTCTCTGCTTCTTCGGCTCCTTCTCTCTCTCTTCCTTTAGCTCCTTCTCTCTCTGTTCCTTTAGCTCCTTCTCTCTCTATTCCTTTAGCTCCTCCTCCTCTCTCTGTTTCTTCAGGTCCTTCTCTCTCTGTTCCTTTAGCTCCTTCTCTCTCTCTTCCTTTAGCTCCTTTTCTCTCTGTTCCTTTAGCTCCTTCTCTCTCTCTTCTTTTAGCTCCTCTCTCTGTTCCTTTAGCTCCTCCTCCTCTCTCTGCTTCTTCAGCTCCTTCTCTCCGTCTTCCTTTAGCTCCTTCTCTCTCTGTTCCTTTAGCTCCTTCTCTCTCTCTTCCTTTAGCTCCTTCTCTCTCTCTTCCTTTAGCTCCTTCTCTCTCTGTTCCTTTAGCTCCTTCTCTCTCTCTTCCTTTAGCTCCTTCTCTCTCTCTTCCTTTAGCGCCTTCTCTCTCTGTTTCTTCAGCTCCTTCTCTCTCTGTTCCTTTAGCTCCTTCTCTCTCTCTTCCTTTAGCTCCTCCTTCTCTCTCTGCTTCTTCAGCTCCTTCTCTCGCTCTTCCTTTAGCTCCTTCTCTCTCTCTTCCTTTAGCTCCTTCTCTCTCTTCCTTTAGCTCCTTCTCTCTCTGTTCCTTTAGCTCCTTCTCTCTCTTCCTTTAGCTCCTCCTCCTCTCTCTGCTTCTTCAGCGCCTTCTCTCTCTTTTTCTTCAGCGCCTTCTCTCTGTTTCTTCAGCTCCTTCTCTCTCTCTTCCTTTAGCTCCTTCTCTCTCTGTTCCTTTAGCTCCTTCTCTCTCTCTTCCTTTAGCTCCTCCTTCTCTCTCTGTTTCTTCAGCTCCTTCTCTCTCTCTTCATTTAGCTCCTTCTCTCTCTGTTCCTTTAGCTCCTTCTCTCTCTCTTCCTTTAGCGCCTTCTCTCTCTTTTTCTTCAGCTCCTTCTCTCTCTGCTTCTTCAGCTCCTTCTCTCTCTCTTCCTTTAGCTCCTTCTCTCTCTCTTCCTTTAGCTCCTCCTTCTCTCTCTGCTTCTTCAGCTCCTTCTCTCTCTCTTCCTTTAGCTCCTCCTCTTTCTGTTTCTTCCTTTAGCTCCTTCTCTTCCTTTAGCTCCTTCTCTCTCTCTTCCTTTAGCTCCTTCTCTGTTCCTTTAGCTCCTTCTCCTCTCTCTGCTTCGTCAGCTCCTTCTCTTTATCTTCCTTTAGCTCCTTCTCTCTCTGTTTCCTCAGCTCCTTCTCTCTCTCTTCCTTCATCTCCTCCTCCTCTCTCTGTTCCTTCAGTTCCTCCTCTCTCTCTTCTTTTAGGTCCTTCTGTCTCTGTTTCTTCAGCTTCTTCTCTCTCTCTTCCTTTAGCTCCTTCTCTTTCTGTTCCTTTAGCTCCTTCTCTCTCTGTTCCTTTAGCTCCTCCTCCTCTCTCTGCTTCTTCAGCTCCTCTCTCTCTTCCTTTAGCTCCTCCTCCTCTCTCTATTTCTTCAGCTCCTTCTCTCTCTGTTCTTTTAGCTCCTTCTCTCTCTATTCCTTTAGCGCCTTCTCTCTCTCTTCCTTTAGCTCCTCCTTCTCTCTCTGCTTCTTCTGCTCCTTCTCTCTCTCTACCTTTAGCGCCTTCTCTCTCTTTTTTTTCAGCTCCTTCTCTCTCTGTTTCTTCAGCTCCTTCTCTCTTTCTTCCTTTAGCTCCTTCTCTTTCTGTTCCTTTAGCTCCTCCTCCTCTGTCTGCTCCTTTAGCTCCTTCTCTTTCTGTTCCTTTAGCTCCTTCTCTCTCTGTTCCTTTAGCTCCTCCTCCTCTCTCTGCTTCTTCAGCTCCTCTCTCTCTTCCTTTAGCTCCTCCTCCTCTCTCTATTTCTTCAGCTCCTTCTCTCTCTCTTCATTTAGCTCCTTCTCTCTCTGTTCTTTTAGCTCCTTCTCTCTCTATTCCTTTAGCTCCTTCTCTCTCTTCCTTTAGCTCCTCCTTCTCTCTCTGCTTCTTCAGCTCTTTCTCTCTCTCTTCCTTTAGCGCCTTCTCTCTCTTTTTCTTCAGCTCCTTCTCTCTCTGTTTCTTCAGCTCCTTCTCTCTCTCTTCCTTTAGCTCCTTCTCTCTCTGTTCCTTTAGCTCCTCCTCTTTCTGTTTCTTCAGCTCCTTCTCTCTCTCTTCCTTTAGCTCCTCCTTCTCTCTCTATTTCTTCAGCTCCTTCTCTCTCTGCTTCTTCAGCTCCTTCTCTCTCTCTTCCTTTAGCTCCTTCTCTTTCTGCTCCTTTAGCTCCTTCTCTCTCTGTTCCTTTAGCTCCTTCTCTCTCTGTTCCTTTAGCTCCTTCTCTCTCTCTTCCTTTAGCTCCTCCTCCTCTCTCTGTTTCTTCAGGTCCTTCTCTCTCTGTTCCTTTAGCTCCTTCTCTCTCTCTTCCTTTAGCTCCTTTTCTCTCTGTTCCTTTAGCTCCTTCTCTCTCTCTTCCTTTAGCTCCTCTCTCTGTTCCTTTAGCTCCTTCTCTCTCTGTTCCTTTAGCTCCTTCTCTCTCTCTTCCTTTAGCTCCTCCTCCTCTCTCTGTTTCTTCAGGTCCTTCTCTCTCTGTTCCTTTAGCTCCTTCTCTCTCTCTTCCTTTAGCTCCTTTTCTCTCTGTTCCTTTAGCTCCTTCTCTCTCTCTTCCTTTAGCTCCTCTCTCTGTTCCTTTAGCTCCTCCTCCTCTCTCTGCTTCTTCAGCTCCTTCTCTCCCTCTTCCTTTAGCTCCTTCTCTCTGTGTTCCTTTAGCTCCTTCTCTCTCTCTTTCTTTAGCTCCTTCTCTCTCTTCCTTTAGCTCCTTCTCTCTCTCTTCCTTTAGCTCCTTCTCTCTCTCTTCCTTTAGCTCCTCCACCTTCTCTTCCTTTAGCTCCTTCTCTCTCTCTTCCTTTAGCTCCTTCTCTCTCTCTTCCTTTAGCTCCTTCTCTCTCTCTTCCTTTAGCTCCTCCTCCTGTTTCTGTTTCTTCAGCTCCTTCTCTCTCTCTTCCTTTAGCTCCTTCTCTCTCTGTTCCTTTAGCTCCTCCTCCTGTTTCTGTTTCTTCAGCTCCTTCTCTCTCTCTTCCTTTAGCGCCTTCTCTCTCTTTTTCTTCAGCTCCTTCTCTCTCTGTTTCTTCAGCTCCTTCTCTCTCTCTTCCTTTAGCGCCTTCTCTCTCTCTTCCTTTAGCTCCTTCTCTCTCTGTTCCTTTAGCTCCTCCTCCTGTTTCTGTTTCTTCAGCTCCTTCTCTCTCTTCCTTTAGCTCCTTCTCTCTCTGTTCCTTTAGCTCCTTCTCTCTCTTCCTTTAGCTCCTCCTCTCTCTGCTTCTTCAGCTCCTTCTCTCTCTCTTCCTTTAGCTCCTTCTCTCTCTCTTCCTTTAGCTCCTTCTCTCTCTTCCTTTAGCTCCTTCTCTCTCTGCTTCTTCAGCTCCTTCTCTCTCTGTTCCTTTAGCTCCTTCTCTCTCTGTTCCTTTAGCTCCTTCTCTCTCTCTTCCTTTAGCTCCTCCTTCTCTCTCTGTTTCTTCAGCTCCTTCTCTCTTCATTTAGCTCCTTCTCTCTCTGTTCCTTTAGCTCCTTCTCTCTCTCTTCCTTTAGCGCCTTCTCTCTCTTTTTCTTCAGCTCCTTCTCTCTCTGCTTCTTCAGCTCCTTCTCTCTCTCTTCCTTTAGCTCCTTCTCTTTCTGCTCCTTTAGCTCCTTCTCTCTCTGTTCCTTTAGCTCCTCCTCCTCTCTCTGCTTCTTCAGCTCCTTCTCTCTCTCTTCCTTTAGCTCCTCCTCCTCTCTCTGTTTCTTCAGCTCCTTCTCTCTCTCTTCCTTTAGCTCCTCTCTCTGTTCCTTTAGCTCCTTCTCTCTCTCTTCCTTTAGCGCCTTCTCTCTCTCTTCCTTTAGCTCCTCCTCCTCTCTCTGTTTCTTCAGGTCCTTCTCTCTCTGTTCCTTTAGCTCCTTCTCTCTCTCTTCCTTTAGCTCCTTTTCTCTCTGTTCCTTTAGGTCCTTCTCTCTCTCTTCCTTTAGCTCCTCTCTCTGTTCCTTTAGCTCCTTCTCTCTCTGTTCCTTTAGCTCCTTCTCTCTCTCTTCCTTTAGCTCCTCCTCCTCTCTCTGTTTCTTCAGGTCCTTCTCTCTCTGTTCCTTTAGCTCCTTCTCTCTCTCTTCCTTTAGCTCCTTTTCTCTCTGTTCGTTTAGCTCCTTCTCTCTCTCTTCCTTTAGCTCCTCTCTCTGTTCCTTTAGCTCCTCCTCCTCTCTCTGCTTCTTCAGCTCCTTCTCTCCCTCTTCCTTTAGCTCCTTCTCTCTGTGTTCCTTTAGCTCCTTCTCTCTCTCTTTCTTTAGCTCCTTCTCTCTCTTCCTTTAGCTCCTTCTCTCTCTCTTCCTTTAGCTCCTTCTCTCTCTCTTCCTTTAGCTCCTCCACCTTGTCTTCCTTTAGCTCCTTCTCTCTCTCTTCCTTTAGCTCCTTCTCTCTCTCTTCCTTTAGCTCCTCCTCCTGTTTCTGTTTCTTCAGCTCCTTCTCTCTCTCTTCCTTTAGCTCCTTCTCTCTCTGTTCCTTTAGCTCCTCCTCCTGTTTCTGTTTCTTCAGCTCCTTCTCTCTCTCTTCCTTTAGCGCCTTCTCTCTCTTTTTCTTCAGCTCCTTCTCTCTCTGTTTCTTCAGCTCCTTCTCTCTCTCTTCCTTTAGCGCCTTCTCTCTCTCTTCCTTTAGCTCCTTCTCTCTCTGTTCCTTTAGCTCCTCTTCCTGTTTCTGTTTCTTCAGCTCCTTCTCTCTCTTCCTTTAGCTCCTTCTCTCTCTGTTCCTTTAGCTCCTTCTCTCTCTTCCTTTAGCTCCTCCTCTCTCTGCTTCTTCAGCGCCTTCTCTCTCTTTTTCTTCAGCGCCTTCTCTCTCTGTTTCTTCAGCTCCTTCTCTCTCTCTTCCTTTAGCTCCTTCTCTCTCTTCCTTTAGCTCCTTCTCTCTCTGTTTCTTCAGCTCCTTCTCTCTCTCTTCCTTTAGCTCCTCCTTCTCTCTCTGCTTCTTCAGCTCCTTCTCTCTCTGTTCCTTTAGCTCCTTCTCTCTCTGTTCCTTTAGCTCCTTCTCTCTCTCTTCCTTTAGCTCCTCCTTCTCTCTCTGTTTCTTCAGCTCCTTCTCTCTTCATTTAGCTCCTTCTCTCTCTGTTCCTTTAGCTCCTTCTCTCTCTCTTCCTTTAGCGCCTTCTCTCTCTTTTTCTTCAGCTCCTTCTCTCTCTGCTTCTTCAGCTCCTTCTCTCTCTCTTCCTTTAGCTCCTTCTCTTTCTGCTCCTTTAGCTCCTTCTCTCTCTGTTCCTTTAGCTCCTCCTCCTCTCTCTGCTTCTTCAGCTCCTTCTCTCTCTCTTCCTTTAGCTCCTCCTCCTCTCTCTGTTTCTTCAGCTCCTTCTCTCTCTCTTCCTTTAGCTCCTCTCTCTGTTCCTTTAGCTCCTTCTCTCTCTCTTCCTTTAGCGCCTTCTCTCTCTCTTCCTTTAGCTCCTCCTCCTCTCTCTGTTTCTTCAGGTCCTTCTCTCTCTGTTCCTTTAGCTCCTTCTCTCTCTCTTCCTTTAGCTCCTTTTCTCTCTGTTCCTTTAGCTCCTTCTCTCTCTCTTCCTTTAGCTCCTCTCTGTTCCTTTAGCTCCTCCTCCTCTCTCTGCTTCTTCAGCTCCTTCTCTCTCTCTTCCTTTAGCTCCTCCTCCTCCTCTCTTTGTTTCTTCAGCTCCTTCTCTCTCTCTTCCTTTAGCTCCTTCTCTCTCTTCCTTTAGCTCCTTCTCTCTCTCTTCCTTTAGCTCCTTCTCTCTCTATTCCTTTAGCTCCTCCACCTTCTCTTCCTTTAGCTCCTTCTCTCTCTCTTCCTTTAGCTCCTCCTTCTCTCTCTTTTTCTTCAGCTCCTTCTCTCTCTGCTTCTTCAGCTCCTTCTCTCTCTCTTCCTTTAGCTCCTTCTCTCTCTGTTTCTTCGGCTCCTTCTCTCTCTCTTCCTTTAGCTCCTTCTCTCTCTCTTCCTTTAGCTCCTCCTTCTGTTTCTGTTTCTTCAGCTCCTTCTCTCTCTCTTCCTTTAGCTCCTTCTCTCTCTGTTCCTTTAGCTCCTTCTCTCTCTTCCTTTAGCTCCTTCTCTCTCTGTTTCTTTAGCTCCTTCTCTCTCTGTTTCTTCAACTCCTTCTCTCTCTGTTCCTTTAGCTCCTTCTCTCTCTGTTTCTTCAGCTTTTTCTCTGTTTCTTCAGCTCCTCTTCTTTCAGGAGCTGATAGGACTGCACCCTTAACTTCCTCACATTATTTAACTGATCTCAAATGAAAACGGGAATCTTCTCATCTTCTTCTTTTGGGGATAAATGTGTTCTGTTCATTTCCAAAATTAATAGTCAGAATTATAGGACATAGTGGAAGAGGGAGGGGGGTGGTACTACTTAGATTTTGTCTACCGTAATGAGTTCCCATGAACATATGAACACCACACCGAACACAACAATCATGTACAAACCCAACAACAAAATTACAGGCATGTCCTTAATGCATATTTTAGGGGTTGTTCCTGCACCCCTGTAGTCCATCAGCCTGCGTCTCATTTGCTTCTGTCTTTCCTCCTTTCTCTGTTTCTCTATTTCACAGACCTTCTCTTCGGTCTTCTGCTCCTCCTCCTCCTCCTTCTTCTCTCTCTGAATCTGTTCTTCTCTTTCCACCTCTCTATCTGATTCTGCCTTCAGCTCCTCCACCTCAGCCACCTGTTTCTCTCTTTCCTCCTCCTCCTCTCTCTGCCTGCGTTTCAGCTCCTCCAATTCTTTCTCTGCCTTCAGTTTTTGCTTCATTCTCTCCACCTTTCTTCTGAGCTTCTCCTCTCTTTTCTTACATATTTCAAGCTCCGTCCTGTGGCGTTTCGCCTTTTCCTTTAACTCCATGAGCTTTTCTATTTTCTGTCTTTCCTCCTCTCTCTGTTCCTTCAGCTCCTCCTCTCTCTGTTCCTTCAGCTCCTCCTCCTCTTTCTGCTTCTTCAGCTCCTCCTCTTTCTGCTTCTTCAGCTCCTCCTCCTCTCTCTGTTCCTTCAGCTCCTCCTCTCTCTGTTCCTTCAGCTCCACCTCCTCTTTCTGTTCACTCAGGTCCCTCTTGTTCCCCCGGCTTCGGCGCTTCTTACAGCGCAGCTTGGGGAAGCAGCCAGTCCAGCACCCGCAGGTCGGTTCCTCCTGGTTCTCCTCCATGACCCTTTCCTCTGCTAAACTCTGTGGTTGGGCTCTGTGCTGCAAAACAGCCCGCAAACGCTTCATGATCCCTCGGGCCATTTTCTGGCCTCTGGAGCGCCTGTGTGGGGTTTTCACCTCGTCCCTCTGCTCCACCCAGCATTGTTGTGGATGACCCACCTTTTCAGACTGCATAGCGTTGACTGCAGTAACTGATGTACTCATACAGACGTGTAGTAAGAGCCCCCGTGCGTGACTCTCCGTGTGTGTGGAAGCGCTCCTGCCGCTCGCTTATATAGAGTCCGTGATGATGACGTCACAATGCTGGATGCACACAGGCCACGCCCACTTCGCCATACAGCGTTCGGCGTCGCTTCTTGTCTCAATGGACGGAGCCGCTGACCTGGATAACTGAGCAAATTTACACTGTTATTATTATCACTATTAAAATGTTTTAAAATAATAATAAGTTATTATTATCATTTATTATTACTACTAATAACATTAAAAATACAATGAATAAAGTATTAATATTTTTAGTCATACAGATACTAATAGATTAATAATAATAAATGTTAAATGTATGTTAATAAATGTATTACTAATATCAATGTATTATTGTTAATAATAAGAATATAAAAATATTTTTTTCTACACAAGGATTTTGTAAGTACTTTAAAATACAGAACGCATCTTAATTATAGTTTTACTGAAACCAGTTTATCAGAATACACTTAACTTTTCTATTTTTATCTTTGAAACATTTGTTAATAAATGAATAATTGACTATTGAAAGTAATATTGAAAGTAATTACATAATCTTCAGTTACTTCTGACTGTTTTCTCATTTCACAGAATATTTTTTATAGAAATGAAAAAACTGAATAGAATTGATGGTTGTTTAACTGTAAAATTACATACAGTGTTTCTGAATGGATGAAATCCAGAGCTGCATGGTGGAGCCGTAGGGTCGTCTTTTATATGTCAGTATCTCATGTATTTAACCGGTATTCTGGATATTTAATTCAGTTTTTTCTGTATTTCTCACCATAATTGAACTACTTCTAGTCTCCTCCCACTAGTCAGGACTCTCCGCATCACACACGTTAATGTTAAGTAATCTATATTACTAGCAAAGCAAAACTAGGACAAGGAAAAAACTCCCAGAATGAAGTATCCCAAGGGTGACACACATCCTTCTCTGACCAACAACAGAAAAAATAAGTAATAAAATACAATGAATGCATTAAAAAGAGAAAATACATGTTGGAGTGCTAAAACCTCATATAAGATCAGCCGAAGAATTCCGAGAAGGTAGCTAATTACACAGCGAGCCTATTTCTCAAACACCTTTAGCAAGTCGCCCTTTCTCTGTCGACCACCTGCTTCAGATGGCGCTGTGATATTGAGAGAGAAGCAGGCATGATTATATAACCTACATCCCATAACAGGCATGGTTCCTCTGTCCAGCTTTACTGTTTCTTTGGTTTTCATTTATGGCACCATACAGCTGGCCCATGTTTGGATGCCGTGGTGCTATCAGCTGACTGAAAGCCGCGTGCCCAGCTATAAATACTATTATTAATAAAATAGAAACATACTTTTATTCTTATTTTTGTTGTTTCGTTACTGAATATGAGACATAATCGTTGTTAATATTTGAACACTTTTCTTTTAGGATCTTATCTGTGGAATCACTGTATGAATAAAATAGGCAGTAAGAAAAAGATGTATCGGTAGGCTGGAGAATAAATATCTCTTAGGTTTGAGTGTAAGTCAGTAAGAGTGAACAGACAGAGGAATAAACACAGACGCTGTGCGCTGAGAATAAAGCTAAGGGGGAGGTGTTAACCACTGACTGACAGGCTTCCGGACCAATTAAAACACAGGGAGGGCGGGTCTGGATCAGCCTGACTCCGCCTCTGATTGCTCGGCGTTACAGCGCGAGCTCCCTCCAGTGTGAGGAGACGGTTTAGACCGTTAGGAGCTGCTGGAATATAAACGGCTGATCCTCACATTAGTGACATTTGCTGTTTGTATATTATATTTATTTACTAACCAAAGCCGACATTTTAGTAAAATATCGAGTTGTTTTTATTACTAACACATGAACGGTTTCGACCCCAAACCCGGAGTCTTTTCGCCGAAGTGAACGTAGCCGACTGTAAATGGACTGAGGACCTGCTTCACGATTCAAATTCAGCGTTTAAAAGGTGAGGAATGAGAAACAGTTGAATGTGTAGCTTAACAGTTCATTAGACTTCAGCTGAGCACATATTTATCTGTGTCTCTTGGTCAGTCTGAGAAGTAAAGTCGCTAGCGTTAGCGTTAGCTAGTTCACAGTTAGCTTCACTCACTCTTCCAGCGCGAGCGCTCCCTCACCCGCCCGCGTGCTGTGTGCTCTCATCAGGTCCGGTTAGCACTCAGCTAATACAGAGCAGAAACCCCTTTCAGCATGAAATGAAAGAGTGGTCTGGACTAGCCAACCTAAGCTGTCACCATGTGTGCAAATGTTTGTGGACACCCCATCAAAATTAAACTCAAACAGCCACTTTCATTTGCACCCATTGCTGACAGAGATGTGGGAATGCACACTCCCACGTTGTCTAGTCCTTGTAGAGTATTGCCAATAGAATAGGACTTTTGGGATAAGTTGGTGGAGAATAAGGTGGAGTGGTGATCATCCAACATCTCACTAACACTAAATGAAATCAGTTCCTCACAGCAACGCTCTAAAATCTAGTAGGAAGCATTCCCTGGTCAATATAGAGAGAGTTACTCCCAACAAAAAGCAGATGAACCTTTTAAATATCCTTGGTATTGGAAGGAAAAAAATTATGAGCAGGTGTCCCAAAACTTTATGTTTCTAACTTTTTTTTGTGGACACCGTTTTTCGTTAATGAGCTCCATGGTTAATGTTGATACTTCCGCAGTGCACACCTGTCTTGTCCTGTCCTGAAGCATCAACTTAGCATCACCAGCCAGGAAAGCTCATCAGCACCTCTACTTCCTCCGCAAGCCAAGAAGAGTCAGAGCCCCAACCCCCATCATGTGCACTTTCTACAGAGCTGCCATGGAGGGCATCCGGACTCAACACTACTGTAAACTGTACATACTGTCTGGTACAGCACTTGCACCACGCTCTGCCTCCAGCGCATTGTTAGAGCAGCTGAGAAGATCGTTGGCACCTCTTTCCCCTCCCTACACGACCAACACAACACCTGCGTCACTCTGAAAGCCCTCTGCATGGTGGAGGACCCTACCCACCCGCTACACCATTTCTTCAGCCTGCTGCCATTTTATGGAGGAGACTGCGGAGTCTCCCGACTAGAACCAGACTGAGGGCCAGCTTGGCCCACCAGGCAGGCAGGATGCTCAACTTTCTCCCTGCCCTGCCTCCTCTTCCCCTTCCATCCCCTTAACATACAAACTTTGGATCCTGCAGACGAATAACACACAGACTCAACACTGAACTCTGCATTATCAATAACTGGTTATGCACACGCAACTATAAGAGTATATAAGCTGCACTGACCATACCCAGCTTTTTAATCTCCTTCTTATGTCACTTTATTTTTTGTCTTTTGTATTTATTTAAACAAACACTTATTCTCACACACTTAACTTTACATTCCTAAAACTAGTATAATACATTTTCTTGCTTAGTGTTATTTAATTTTTATTTGAATGTTCAATGTTTATAGTTGTGCCATGGGTTTGAGAGTAATGCAATTTTAATCCTGTGTATGTCCTGAACATATAGCAGTTTTGACAAAGCTGACTTTGACTTTTACATCAAAATGTTCAGAACAGTCTGAGCTTTTTCTATAATGAGGCCTCAGGTGACCTAGAGCACTTTTTGAAGCAATATGCTGACCTTAAACCTTACAAAAAGATTCTAGAAAAAAGTCAGGTTATAGAAATTCTTTATATGTCCTGTGAAAACATACCATTACTCATGTGGTTGAGTTGTTTTGGTGCTCAAAATGAGTTTCCCAGATTCTTAGCTTCACAGAAGCAGTTTCTTCAGCTCCTTCTCTCTCTCTTCCTTTAGCTCCTCTCTCTGTTTTTTTCAGCTCCTTCTCTCTCTCTTCCTTTAGCTTCTTCTCTCTCTGTTTCTTCAGCTCCTTCTCTCTCTCTTCCTTCAGCTTCTTCTCTCTCTGTTTCTTCAGCTCCTTCTCTCTCTCTTCCTTCAGCTTATTCTCTCTCTGTTTCTTCAGCTCCTTCTCTCTCTCTTCCTTTAGCTTCTTCTCTCTCTGTTTCTTTGGCTCGTCCTCTTTCTGTTTCTTCAGCTCCTTCTCTCTCTCTTCCTTTAGCTCCTTCTCTCTCTCTTCCTTTAGCTCATTCTCTCTCTGTTTCTTCGGCTTGTCCTCTTTCTGTTTCTTCAGCTCTCTGTTCTTTTAGCTCCTTCTCTCTCTCTTCCTTCAGCTCCTTCTCTCTCTGTTTCTTCAGCTCCTTCTCTGTCTCTTCCTTTAGCTCCTTCTCTCTCTCTTCCGTTAGCTCCTTCTTTCTCTCTTCCTTTAGCTCCTTCTCTCTCACTGTTTCTTCAGCTCCTCCTCCTCCTCTCTCTGTTTCTTCAGGACCTTCTCTCTCTCTTCCTTTAGCTCCTCCTCCTTTCTCTGTTTCTTCAGCTCCTTCTCTCTCTGTTTCTTCAGATCCTTCTCTCTCTGTTTCTTCAGCTCCTTCTCTCTCTCTTCCTTTAGCTCCTTCTCTCTCTTTTTCTTCAGCGCCCTCTCTCTCTTTTTCTTCAGCGCCTTCTCTCTCTCTTCCTTTAGCTCCTTCTCTCTCTCTTCCTTTAGCTCCTTCTCTCTCACTGTTTCTTCAGCTCCTCCTCCTCCTCTCTCTGTTTCTTTAGGTCCTTCTTTCTCTCTTCCTTTAGCTCCTTCTCTCTCACTGTTTCTTCAGCTCCTCCTCCTCCTCTCTCTGTTTCTTCAGGTCCTTCTCTCTCTGTTTCTTCAGGTCCTTCTCTCTCTGTTCCTTTAGCTCCTCCTCCTCTCTCTGCTTCTTCAGGACCTTCTCCCTCTCTTCCTTTAGCTCCTCCTCCTCTCTCTGTTTCTTCAGCTCCTTCTCTCTCTGTTTCTTCAGCTCCTTCTCTCTCTGTTTCTTCAGCTCCTCCTCCTCCTCTCTCTGTTTCTTCAGGTCCTTCTCTCTCTGTTCCTTTAGCTCCTCCTCCTCTCTCTGTTTCTTCAGGACCTTCTCTCTCTCTTCCTTTAGCTCCTCCTCCTCTCTCTGTTTCTTCAGCTCTTTCTCTCTCTGTTTCTTCAGCTCCTTCTCTCTCTGTTTCTTCAGCTCCTTCTCTCTCTCTTCCTTTAGCTCCTTCTCTCTCACTGTTTCTTCAGCTCTTTCTCTCTCTGTTTCTTCAGCTCCTTCTCTCTCTTTTTCTTCAGCGCCTTCTCTCTCTTTTTCTTCAGCGCCTTCTCTCTCTCTTCCTTTAGCTCCTTCTCTCTCACTGTTTCTTCAGCTCCTCCTCCTCCTCTCTCTGTTTCTTCAGGACCTTCTCTCTCTCTTCCTTTAGCTCCTCCTCCTCTCTGTTTCTTCAGCTCCTTCTCTCTCTGTTTCTTCAGCTCCTTCTCTCTCTGTTTCTTCAGCTCCTTCTCTCTCTCTTCCTTTAGCTCCTTCTCTCTCACTGTTTCTTCAGCTCCTCCTCCTCCTCTCTCTGTTTCTTTAGGTCCTTCTTTCTCTCTTCCTTTAGCTCCTTCTCTCTCACTGTTTCTTCAGCTCCTCCTCCTCCTCTGTCTGTTTCTTCAGGTCCTTCTCTCTCTGTTTCTTCAGGTCCTTCTCTCTCTGTTCCTTTAGCTCCTCCTCCTCTCTCTGCTTCTTCAGCTCCTTCTCTCTCTCTTCCTTCAGCTCCTTCTCTCTCTCTTCCTTCAGCTCCTTCTCTCTCTTTTCCTTTAGCTCCTTCTCTCTCTCTGTTTCTTCAGCTCCTTCTCTCTCTGTTTCTTCAGCTCCTTCTCTCTCTGTTCCTTTAGCTCCTCCTCCTCTCTCTGCTTCTTCAGCTCCTTCTCTCTCTCTTCCTTCAGCTCCTTCTCTCACTCTTCCTTTAACTCCTCCTCTCTCTGTTTCTTCAGGACCTTCTCTCTCTCTTCCTTTAGCTCCTCTCTCTGTTTCTTCAGCTCCTTCTCTCTCTGTTCCTTTAGCTCCTTCTCTCTCTCTTCATTTAGCTCCTTCTCTCTCTTCCTTCAGCTCATTCTCACTCTCTTCCTTTAGCTCATTCTCTCTCTGTTCCTTCAGCTCCTCCTCCACCTCTCTCTCTTCCTTCAGCTCCTTCCCTCTCTCTTCCTTCAGCTCCTTCCCTCTCTCTTCCTTTAGCTCCTTCTCTCTCTCTTCCTTTAGCTCCTTCTCTCTCACTGTTTCTTCAGCTCCTCCTCCTCCTCTCTCTGTTTCTTCAGGTCCTTTTCTCTCTGTTTCTTCAGGTCCTTCTCTCTCTGTTCCTTTAGCTCCTCCTCCTCTCTCTGCTTCTTCAGCTTCTTCTCTCTCTCTTCCTTCAGCTCCTTCTCTCTCTGTTCCTTCAGCTCCTTCTCTCTCTCTTCCTTTAGCTCCTTCTCGCTCACTGTTTCTTCAGCTCCTCCTCCTCCTCTCTCTGTTTCTTCAGGTCCTTTTCTCTCTGTTTCTTCAGGTCCTTCTCTCTCTGTTCCTTTAGCTCCTCCTCCTCTCTCTGCTTCTTCAGCTCCTTCTCTCTCTCTTCCTTTAGCTCCTTCTCTCTCTCTTCCTTCAGCTCCTTCTCTCTCTGTTCCTTTAGCTCCTTCTCTCTCTGTTCCTTTAGCTCCTCCTCCTCTCTCTGCTTCTTCAGCTCCTTCTCTCTCTCTTCCTTCAGCTCCTTCTCTCGCTCTTCCTTTAACTCCTCCTCTCTCTGTTTCTTCAGGACCTTCTCTCTCTCTTCCTTTAGCTCCTCTCTCTGTTTCCTCACCTCCTTCTCTCTCTGTTCCTTTAGCTCCTTCTCTCTCTCTTCATTTAGCTCCTTCTCTCTCTTCCTTCAGCTCATTCTCACTCTCTTCCTTCAGCTCCTTCCCTCTCTGTTCCTTCAGCTCCTTCCCTCTCTCTTCCTTTAGCTCCTTCTCTCTCTCTTCCTTTAGCTCCTTCTCTCTCACTGTTTCTTCAGCTCCTCCTCTCTCTGCTTCTTCAGGTCCTTCTCTCTCTGTTCCTTTTGCTCCTCCTCCTCTCTCTGTTCCTTTAGCTCCTCCTCCTCTCTCTGTTCCTTTAGCTCCTTCTCTCTCTCTTCCTTCAGCTCCTTCTCTCTCTCTTCCTTCAGCTCCTTCTCTCTCTGTTCCTTCAGGACCTTCTCTCTCTCTTCCTTTAGCTCCTCTCTCTGTTTCTTCAGCTCCTTCTCTCTCTTTTACTTTAGCTCCTCCTCTCTCTCTTCCTTTAGCTCCTTCTCTCTCTTCCTTCAGCTCATTCTCTCTCTCTTCCTTTAGCTCCTTCACTCTCTTCCTTTAGCTCATTCTCTCTCTGTTCCTTCAGCTCCTCCTCCACTTCTCTCTGTTTCTTCAGGTCCTTCTCTCTCTCTTCCTTCAGCTCCTTCCCTCTCTCTTCCTTCAGCTCATTCTTTCGCTCTTACTTTAGCTCCTTCTCTCTCTCTTCCTTTAGCTCATTCTCTCTCTGTTTCTTTGGCTCGTCCTCTTTCTGTTTCTTCAGCTCCTTCTCTCTCTCTTCCTTTAGCTCCTTCTCTCTCTGTTTCTTCAGCTCCTTCTCTCTCTGTTTCTTCGGCTTGTCCTCTTTCTGTTTCTTCAGCTCCTTCTCTCTCTGTTCTTTTAGCTCCTTCTCTCTCTCTTCCTTCAGCTCCTTCTCTCTCTGTTTCTTCAGCTCCTTCTCTGTCTCTCCCTTTAGCTCCTTTTCTCTCTCTCTTCCTTTAGCTCATTCTCTCTCTGTTTCTTTGGCTCGTCCTCTTTCTGTTTCTTCAGCTCCTTCTTTCTCTCTTCCTTTAGCTCCTTCTCTCTTACTGTTTCTTCAGCTCCTCCTCCTCCTCTCTCTGTTTCTTCAGGACCTTCTCTCTCTCTTCCTTTAGCTCCTCCTCCTCTCTCTGTTTCTTCAGGTCCTTCTCTCTCTCTTCTTTCAGCTCCTTCCCTCTCTCTTCCTTCAGCTCCTTCTTTCGCTCTTCCTTTAGCTCCTTCTCTCTCTCTTCCTTTAGCTCCTTCTCTCTCTCTGTTTCTTCAGCTCCTTCTCTCTCTCTGTTTCTTCAGCTCCTTCTCTCTCTGTTTCTTCAGCTCCTTCTCTCTCTCTTTCTTTAGCTCCTTCTCTCTCACTGTTTCTTCAGCTCCTCCTCCTCCTCTCTCTGCTTCTTCAGGTCCTTCTCTCTCTGTTTCTTCAGCTCCTTCTCTCTCTGTTCCTTTAGCTCCTCCTCCTCTCTCTGCTTCTTCAGCTCCTTCTCTCTCTCTTCCTTCAGCTCCTTCTCTCTCTCTTCCTTCAGCTCCTTCTCTCTCTCTTCCTTTAGCTCCTCTCTCTGTTTCTTCAGCTCCTCTCTCTGTTACTTGAGCTCCTCCTCTCTCTCTTCCTTTAGCTCCTCTCTCTTCCTTCAGCTCATTCTCTGTCTCTTCCTTTAGCTCCTTCACTCTCTTCCTTTAGCTCATTCTCTCTCTGTTCCTTCAGCTCCTCCTCCACCTCTCTCTGTTTCTTCAGGTCCTTCAGGTCTCTTCCTTCAGCTCCTTCCCTCTCTCTTCCTTCAGCTCATTCTTTCGCTCTTCCTTTAGCTCCTTCTCTCTCTCTTCCTTCAGCTCCTTCTCTCTCTCTTCCTTCAGCTCCTTCTCTCTCTCTTCCTTCAGCTCCTTCTCTCTCTGTTCCTTCGGGACCTTCTCTCTCTCTTCCTTTAGCTCCTCTCTCTGTTTCTTCAGCTCCTTCTCTCTCTGTTTCTTCGGCTTGTCCTCTTTCTGTTTCTTCAGCTCCTTCTCTCTCTGTTCTTTTAGCTCCTTCTCTCTCTCTTCCTTCAGCTCCTTCTCTCTCTGTTTCTTCAGCTCCTTCTCTGTCTCTTCCTTTAGCTCCTTCTCTCTCTCTTCCGTTAGCTCCTTCTTTCTCTCTTACTTTAGCTCCTTCTCTCTCACTGTTTCTTCAGCTCCTTCCCTCTATCTTCCTTCAGCTCCTTCTTTCGCTCTTCCTTTAGCTCCTTCTCTCTCACTGTTTCTTCAGCTCCTCCTCCTCCTCTCTCTGTTTCTTTAGGTCCTTCTTTCTCTCTTCCTTTAGCTCCTTCTCTCTCACTGTTTCTTCAGCTCCTTCTCCTCCTCTCTCTGTTTCTTCAGGTCCTTCTCTCTCTGTTTCTTCAGGTCCTTCTCTCTCTGTTCCTTTAGCTCCTCCTCCTCTCTCTGCTTCTTTAGCTCCTTCTCTCTCTCTTCCTTCAGCTCCTTCTCTCTCTCTTCCTTCAGCTCCTTCTTTCTCTCTTCCTTTAGCTCCTTCTCTCTCACTGTTTCTTCAGCTCCTCCTCCTCCTCTCTCTGTTTCTTTAGGTCCTTCTTTCTCTCTTCCTTTAGCTCCTTCTCTCTCACTGTTTCTTCAGCTCCTTCTCCTCCTCTCTCTGTTTCTTCAGGTCCTTCTCTCTCTGTTTCTTCAGGTCCTGCTCTCTCTGTTCCTTTAGCTCCTCCACCTCTCTCTGCTTCTTCAGCTCCTTCTCTCTCTCTTCGTTTAGCTCCTGCTCTTTGTTTCTTCCTTCAGCTCCTTCTCTTCCTTTAGGTCCTTCTCTCTCTCTTCCTTTAGCTCCTTCTCTCTCTCTTCCTTTAGCTTCTTCTCTCTCACTGTTTCTTCAGCTCCTCCTCCTCCTCTCTCTGTTTCTTTAGGTCCTTCTTTCTCTCTTCCTTTAGCTCCTTCTCTCTCACTGTTTCTTCAGCTCCTCCTCCTCCTCTCTCTGTTTCTTCAGGTCCTTCTCTCTCTGTTTCTTCAGCTCCTTCTCTCTCTTCCTTCAGCTCTTTCTCTCTCTGTTTCTTCAGGTCCTTCTCTCTCTGTTCCTTTAGCTCCTTCTCTCTCTGTTCCTTTAGCTCCTCCTCCTCTCTCTGCTTCTTCAGCTCCTTCTCTCTCTCTTACTTCAGCTCCTTCTCTCTCTCTTCCTTCAGCTCCTTCTCTCTCTCTTCCTTCAGCTCCTTCTCTCTCTCTTCCTTCAGGTCCTTCTCTCTCTGTTCCTTCAGGTCCTTCTCTCTCTGTTTCTTCAGCTCCTTCTCTCTCTTCCTTCAGCTCTTTCTCTCTCTGTTTCTTCAGGTCCTTCTCTCTCTGTTCCTTTAGCTCCTTCTCTCTCTGTTCCTTTAGCTCCTCCTCCTCTCTCTGCTTCTTCAGCTCCTTCTCTCTCTCTTCCTTCAGGACCTTCTCTCTCTCTTCCTTTAGCTCCTCCTCCTCTCTCTGTTCCTTTAGCTCCTTCTCCCTCTGTTCCTTTAGCTCCTTCTCTCTCTGTTCCTTTAGCTCCTTCTCTCTCTCTCTTCCTTTAGCTCCTTCTCTCTCTCTTCCTTTAGCTCCTTCTTTCTCTCTTCCTTTTGCTCCTTCTCTCGCTGTTTCTTCAGGTCCTTCTCTCTCTGTTCCTTTAGCTCCTTCTCTCTCTGTTCCTTTAGCTCCTCCTCCTCTCTCTGCTGCTTCAGCTCCTTCTCTCTCTCTTCCTTTAGCTCCTCTTCTTTGTTTCTTCCTTCAGCTCCTTCTCTTCCTTTAGCTCCTTCTCTCTCTCTTCCTTTAGCTCCTCTCTCTTTTCCTTTAGCTCCTCCTCTTTGTTTCTTCCTTCAGCTCCTTCTCTTCCCTCGTTGTCTAGTCCTTGTAGAGTATTGCCAATAGAATAGGACTTTTGGGATGAGTTGGTGGAGAATAAGGTGGAGTGGTGATCATCCAACATCTCACTAACACTGAATGAAATCAGTTCCTCACAGCAACGCTCTAAAATCTAGTAGGAAGCATTCCCTGGTCATTATAGAGAGAGATACTCCAACAAAAAGCAGATGAACCTTTTAAATATCCTTGGTATTGGAAGGAAAAAAATTATGAGCAGGTGTCCCAAAACTTTATGTTTCTAACTTTTTTTTGTGGACACCGTTTTTCGTTAATGAGCTCCATGGTTAATGTTGATACTTCCGCAGTGCACACCTGTCTTGTCCTGTCCTGAAGCATCAACTTAGCATCACCAGCCAGGAAAGCTCACCAGCACCTCTACTTCCTCCGCAAGCCAAGAAGAGTCAGAGCCCCAACCCCCATCATGTGCACTTTCTACAGAGCTGCCATCGAGGGCATCCGGACTCAACACTACTGTAAACTATACACACTGTCTGGTACAGCACTTGCACCACGCTCTGCCTCCAGCGCATTGTTAGAGCAGCTGAGAAGATCGTTGGCACCTCTTTCCCCTCCCTACACGACCAACACAACACCTGCGTCACTCTGAAAGCCCTCTGCATGGTGGAGGACCCTACCCACCCGCTACACCATTTCTTCAGCCTGCTGCCATTTTATGGAGGAGACTGCGGAGTCTCCCGACTAGAACCAGACTGAGGGCCAGCTTGGCCCACCAGGCAGGCAGGATGCTCAACTTTCTCCCTGCCCTGCCTCCTCTTCCCCTTCCATCCCCTTAACATACAAACTTTGGATCCTGCAGACGAATAACACACAGACTCAACACTGAACTCTGCATTATCAATAACTGGTTATGCACACGCAACTATAAGAGTATATAAGCTGCACTGACCATACCCAGCTTTTTAATCTCCTTCTTATGTCACTTTATTTTTTGTCTTTTGTATTTATTTAAACAAACACTTATTCTCACACACTTAACTTTACATTCCTAAAACTAGTATAATACATTTTCTTGCTTAGTGTTATTTAATTTTTATTTGAATGTTCAATGTTTATAGTTGTGCCATGGGTTTGAGAGTAATGCAATTTTAATCCTGTGTATGTCCTGAACATATAGCAGTTTTGACAAAGCTGACTTTGACTTTTACATCAAAATGTTCAGAACAGTCTGAGCTTTTTCTATAATGAGGCCTCAGGTGACCTAGAGCACTTTTTGAAGCAATATGCTGACCTTAAACCTTACAAAAAGATTCTAGAAAAAAGTCAGGTTATAGAAATTCTTTATATGTCCTGTGAAAACATACCATTACTCATGTGGTTGAGTTGTTTTGGTGCTCAAAATGAGTTTCCCAGATTCTTAGCTTCACAGAAGCAGTTTCTTCAGCTCCTTCTCTCTCTCTTCCTTTAGCTCCTCTCTCTTTGTTTTTTTCAGCTCCTTCTCTCTCTCTTCCTTTAGCTTCTTCTCTCTCTGTTTCTTCAGCTCCTTCTCTCTCTCTTCCTTCAGCTTCTTCTCTCTCTGTTTCTTCAGCTCCTTCTCTCTCTCTTCCTTCAGCTTCTTCTCTCTCTGTTTCTTCAGCTCCTTCTCTCTCTCTTCCTTTAGCTTCTTCTCTCTCTGTTTCTTCAGCTCCTTCTCTCTCTCTTCCTTCAGCTTCTTCTTTCTCTGTTTCTTCAGCTCCTTCTCTCTCTGCTTCTTCAGCTCCTTCTCTCTCTCTTCCTTTAGCTCCTTCTTTCTCTCTTCCTTTAGCTCCTCCTCCTCTCTCTGTTCCTTTAGCTCCTTCTCTCTCTCTCTTCCTTTAGCTCCTTCTCTCTCTCTTCCTTTAGCTCCTTCTTTCTCTCTTCCTTTAGTTCCTTCTCTCGCTGTTTCTTCAGGTCATTCTCTCTCTGTTCCTTTAGCTCCTTCTCTCTCTGTTCCTTTAGCTCCTCCTCCTCTCTCTGCTTCTTCAGCTCATTCTCTCTCTCTTCCTTTAGCTCCTCCTCTCTCTCTTCCTTTAGCTCCTCCTCTTTGTTTCTTCCTTCAGCTCCTTCTCTTCCTTTAGCTCCTTCTCTCTCTCTTCCTTTAGCTCCTCCTCCTCTCTCTGTTCCTTTAGCTCCTTCTCTCTCTGTTCCTTTAGCTCCTTCTCTCTCTCTCTTCCTTTAGCTCCTTCTCTCTCTCTTCCTTTAGCTCCTTCTTTCTCTCTTCCTTTTGCTCCTTCTCTCGCTGTTTCTTCAGGTCCTTCTCTCTCTGTTCCTTTAGCTCCTTCTCTCTCTGTTCCTTTAGCTCCTCCTCCTCTCTCTGCTGCTTCAGCTCCTTCTCTCTCTCTTCCTTTAGCTCCTCCTCTTTGTTTCTTCCTTCAGCTCCTTCTCTTCCTTCAGCTCCTTCTCTTCCCTCGTTGTCTAGTCCTTGTAGAGTATTGCCAATAGAATAGGACTTTTGGGATGAGTTGGTGGAGAATAAGGTGGAGTGGTGATCATCCAACATCTCACTAACACTGAATGAAATCAGTTCCTCACAGCAACGCTCTAAAATCTAGTAGGAAGCATTCCCTGGTCATTATAGAGAGAGATACTCCAACAAAAAGCAGATGAACCTTTTAAATATCCTTGGTATTGGAAGGAAAAAAATTATGAGCAGGTGTCCCAATAATTTATGTTTCTAACTTTTTTTTGTGGACACCGTTTTTCGTTAATGAGCTCCATGGTTAATGTTGATACTTCCGCAGTGCACACCTGTCTTGTCCTGTCCTGAAGCATCAACTTAGCATCACCAGCCAGGAAAGCTCACCAGCACCTCTACTTCCTCCGCAAGCCAAGAAGAGTCAGAGCCCCAACCCCCATCATGTGCACTTTCTACAGAGCTGCCATGGAGGGCATCCGGACTCAACACTACTGTAAACTGTACACACTGTCTGGTACAGCACTTGCACCACGCTCTGCCTCCAGCGCATTGTTAGAGCAGCTGAGAAGATCGTTGGCACCTCTTTCCCCTCCCTACACGACCAACACAACACCTGTGTCACTCTGAAAGCCCTCTGCATGGTGGAGGACCCTACCCACCCGCTACACCATTTCTTCAGCCTGCTGCCATTTTATGGAGGAGACTGCAGAGTCTCCCAGCTAGAACCAGACTGAGGGCCAGCTTGGCCCACCAGGCAGGCAGGATGCTCAACTTTCTCCCTGCCCTGCCTCCTCTTCCCCTTCCATCCCCTTAACATACAAACTTTGGATCTTGCAGACCAATAACACACAAACCCAACACTGAACTCTGCATTATCAATAACTGGTTATGCACACGCAACTATAAGAGTATATAAGCTGCACTGACCATACCCAGCTTTTTAATCTCCTTCTTATGTCACTTTATTTTTTGTCTTTTGTATTTATTTAAACAAACACTTATTCTCACACACTTAACTTTACATTCCTAAAACTAGTATATTTTATTTTATATATATATATATATTATTTGAATGTTCAATGTTTATAGTTGTGCCATGGGTTTGAGAGTAATGCAATTTTAATCCTGTGTATGTCCTGAACATATAGCAGTTTTGACAAAGCTGACTTTGACTTTTACATCAAAATGTTCAGAACAGTCTCAGCTTTTTCTATAATGAGGACTCAGGTGACCTTAGAGCACTTTTTGAAGCAATATGCTGACCTTAAACCTTACAAAAAGATTCTAGAAAAAAGTCAGGCTATAGAAATTCTTTATATGTCCTGTGAAAACATACCATTACTCATGTGGTTGAGTTGTTTTGGTGCTCAAAATGAGTTTCCCAGATTCTTAGCTTCACAGAAGCAGTTTCTTCAGCTCCTTCTCTCTCTGTTCCTTTAGCTCCTTCTCTCTCTGTTTCTTCAGCTCCTTCTCTCTCTGTTTCTTCAGCTCCTCCTCTCTCTGTGTTTCTTCAGCTCCTTCTCTCTCTCTTCCTTTAGCTCCTCTCTCTTTGTTTTTTTCAGCTCCTTCTCTCTCTCTTCCTTTAGCTCCTTCTCTGTCTGTTTCTTCAGCTCCTTCTCTCTCTCTTCCTTCAGCTTCTTCTCTCTCTGTTTCTTCAGCTCCTTCTCTCTCTCTTCCTTTAGCTTCTTCTCTCTCTGTTTCTTCAGGTCCTTCTCTCTCTCTTCCTTCAGCTTCTTCTTTCTCTGTTTCTTCAGCTCCTTCTCTCTCTGCTTCTTCAGCTCCTTCTCTCTCTCTTCCTTCAGCTCCTTCTCTCTCTCTTCCTTCTGCTCTTTCTCTCTCTGTTTCTTCAGGTCCTTCTCTCTCTGTTCCTTTAGCTCCTTCTCTCTCTGTTCCTTTAGCTCCTCCTCCTCTCTCTGCTTCTTCAGCTCCTTCTCTCTCTCTTCCTTCAGCTCCTTCTCTCTCTCTTCCTTCAGCTCCTTCTCTCTGTTCCTTCGGGACCTTCTCTCTCTCTTCCTTTAGCTCCTCTCTCTGTTTCTTCAGCTCCTTCTCTCTCTCTTCCTTCAGCTCCTTCTCTCTCTGTTCCTTTGGGACCTTCTCTCTCTCTTCCTTTAGCTCCTCTCTCTGTTTCTTCAGCTCCTTCTCTCTGTTACTTTAGCTCCTTCTCTCTCTTCCTTCAGCTCATTCTCTCTCTCTTCCTTTAGCTCCTTCACTCTCTTCCTTTAGCTCATTCTCTCTCTGTTCCTTCAGCTCCTCCTCCACCTCTCTCTGTTTCTTCAGGTCCTTCAGGTCTCTTCCTTCAGCTCCTTCCCTCTCTCTTCCTTCAGCTCATTCTTTCGCTCTTCCTTTAGCTCCTCTCTCTCTTCCTTTAGCTCATTCTCTCTCTCTTCCTTTAGCTCCTTTTCTCTCTCTCTTCCTTTAGCTCATTCTCTCTCTGTTTCTTTGGCTCGTCCTCTTTCTGTTTCTTCAGCTCCTCCTCTCTCTCTTCCTTTAGCTCCTTCTCTCTCTGTTTCTTCAGCTCCTTCTCTCTCTGTTTCTTCGGCTTGTCCTCTTTCTCTTTCTTCAGCTCCTTCTCTCTCTGTTTCTTCAGCTCCTTCTCTGTCTCTTCCTTTAGCTCCTTCTCTCTCTCTTCCGTTAGCTCCTTCTTTCTCTCTTCCTTTAGCTCCTTCTCTCTCACTGTTTCTTCAGCTCGTCCTCCTCCTCTCTCTGTTTCTTCAGGACCTTCTCTCTCTCTTCCTTTAGCTCCTCCTCCTCTCTGTTTCTTCAGCTCCTTCCCTCTATCTTCCTTCAGCTCCTTCTTTCGCTCTTCCTTTAGCTCCTTCTCTCTCTCTTCCTTTAGCTCCTCCTCCTCTCTCTGTTTCTTCAGCTCCTTCTCTCTCTGTTTCTTCAGCTCCTTCTCTCTCTCTTCCTTTAGCTCCTTCTCTCTCTTTTTCTTCAGCGCCTTCTCTCTCTCTTCCTTTAGCTCCTTCTCTCTCTCTTCCTTTAGCTCCTTCTCTCTCACTGTTTCTTCAGCTCCTCCTCCTCCTCTCTCTGTTTCTTTAGGTCCTTCTTTCTCTCTTCCTTTTGCTCCTTCTCTCTCACTGTTTCTTCAGCTCCTTCTCCTCCCCTCTCTGTTTCTTCAGGTCATTCTCTCTCTCTTCCTTTAGCTCCTCCTCCTCTCTCTGTTTCTTCAGCTCCTTCTCTCTCTGTTTCTTCAGGTCCTTCTCTCTCTGTTTCTTCAGGTCCTTCTCTCTCTGTTCCTTTAGCTCCTCCTCTCTCTCTGCTTCTTCAGCTCCTTCTCTCTCTCTTCCTTCAGCTCCTTCTCTCTCTCTTACTTTAGCTCCTTCTCTCTCAGTTCCTTTAGCTCCTCCTCCTCTCTCTGCTTCTTCAGCTCCTTCTCTCTGTCTTCCTTTAGCTCCTTCTCTCTCTCTTCGTTTAGCTCCTGCTCTTTGTTTCTTCCTTCAGCTCCTTCTCTTCCTTTAGGTCCTTCTCTCTCTCTTCCTTTAGCTCATTCTCTCTCTCTTCCTTTAGCTCCTTCTCTCTCTCTTCCTTTAGCTCATTCTCTCTCTGTTTCTTCAGCTCGTCCTCTTTCTGTTTCTTCAGCTCCTTCTCTCTCTTCCTTTAGCTCCTTCTCTCTCTGTTCCTTTAGCTCCTTCTCTTCCTTTAGCTCCTCCTCCTCTCTCTGCTTCTTCAGCTCCTTCTCTCTCTCTTCCTTCAGCTCCTTCTCTCTCTCTTCCTTCAGCTCCTTCTCTCTCTGTTCCTTCGGGACCTTCTCTCTCTCTTCCTTTAGCTCCTCTCTCTGTTTCTTCAGCTCCTTCTCTCTCTGTTACTTTAGCTCCTCCTCTCTCTTCCTTTAGCTCCTTCTCTCTCTTCCTTCAGCTCATTCTCTCTCTCTTCCTTTAGCTCCTTCACTCTCTTCCTTTAGCTCATTCTCTCTCTGTTCCTTCAGCTCCTCCTCCACCTCTCTCTGTTTCTTCAGGTCCTTCAGGTCTCTTCCTTCAGCTCCTTCCCTCTCTCTTCCTTCAGCTCATTCTTTCGCTCTTCCTTTAGCTCCTTCTCTCTCTCTTCCTTTAGCTCCTTCTCTCTCTGTTTCTTCAGCTCGTCCTCTTTCTGTTTCTTCAGCTCCTTCTCTCTCTTCCTTTAGCTCCTTCTCTCTCTGTTCCTTTAGCTCCTTCTCTTCCTTTAGCTCCTCCTCCTCTCTCTGTTTCTTCGGCTCCTTCTCTCTCTCTTCCTTTAGCTCCTTCTCTCTCTTCCTTTAGCTCCTTCTCCTCTCTCTTTTTCTTCAGCTCCTCCTCTCTGTGTTTATTCAGCTCCTTCTCTCTCTGTTTCTTCAGCTCCTCCTCTTTCTGTTTCTTCAGCTCCCTTTCTCTCTCTTCCTTTAGCTCCTTGTCTCTCTGTTCCTTTAGCTCCTTCTCTCTCTGTTCCTTTAGCTCCTCTCTCTGTTTCTTCAGCTCCTTCTCTCTCTGTTCCTTCAGCTCCTTCTCTCTCTGTTCCTTTAGCTCCTCTCTCTGTTTCTTCAGCTCCTTCTCTCTGTCTTCCTTTAGCTCCTTCTCTTTCTGTTTCTTCAGCTCCCTTTCTCTCTCTTCCTTTAGCTCCTTCTCTCTCTCTTCCTTCATCTCATTCTGTCTCTCTGTTCCTTTAGCTCCTTCTCTCTCTGTTCCTTTAGCTCCTCTCTCTGTTTCTTCAGCTCCTTCTCTCTCTGTTCCTTCAGCTCCTTCTCTCTCTCTTCATTTAGCTCCTTCTCTCTCTCTTTCTTCAGCTCCTTCTCTCTCTGTTCCTTTAGCTCCTCTCTCTGTTTCTTCAGCTCCTTCTCTCTCTCTTCCTTCAGCTCCTTCTCTCTCTCTTCCTTTAGCTCCTTCTCTCTCTCTTCCTTTAGCTCCTCCTCTCTCTCTTCCTTTAGCTCCTCCTCTCTCTGTTTCTTTAGCTCGTCCTCTTTCTGTTTCTTCAGCTCCTTCTCTCTCTTCCTTTAGCTCCTTCTCTCTCTGTTCCTTTAGCTCCTTCTCTTCCTTTAGCTCCTCCTCCTCTCTCTGTTTCTTCGGCTCCTTCTCTCTCTCTTCCTTTAGCTCCTTCTCTCTCTCTTCCTTTAGCTCCTTCTCCTCTCTCTGCTTCTTCAGCTCCTCCTCTCTGTGTTTATTCAGCTCCTTCTCTCTCTGTTTCTTCAGCTCCTCCTCTTTCTGTTTCTTCAGCTCCCTTTCTGTCTCTTCCTTTAGCTCCTTCTCTCTCTGTTTCTTCAGCTCCTCCTCTTTGTTTTTTCAGCTCCCTTTCTCTCTCTTCCTTTAGCTCCTTCTCTCTCTGTTTCTTCAGCTCCTCCTCTTTCTGTTTCTTCAGCTCCTCCTCTTTCTGTTTCTTCAGCTCCTTCTCTCTCTGTTTCTTCAGCTCCTTCTCTCTGTTTCTTCGGCTCGTCCTCTTTCTGTTTCTTCAGCTCCTTCTCTCTCTTCCTTTAGCTCCTCCTCTCTCTGTTTCTTCAGGTCCTTCTCTCTCTTCCTTTAGCTCATTCTCTCTGTTTCTTCAGCTCCTCCTCCTCTCTCTCTTTCTTTAGCTCCTTCTCTCTCTCTTCCTTTAGCTCCTTCTCTCTCTGTTTCTTCAGCTCCTCTGTTTCTGCGGCTCGTCCTCTTCCTGTTTCTGCAGCTCCTTCTCTCTGTTCCTTTAGTTCCTTCTCTCTCTGTTCCTTTAGCTCCTCCTCCTCTCTCTGTTTCTTCGGCTCCTTCTCTCTCTCTTCCTTTAGCTCCTTCTCTCTCTGTTCCTTTAGCTCCTCCTCCTCTCTCTGCTTCTTTAGCTCCTTCTCTCTCTCTTCCTTTAGCTCCTCCTCCTCTCTCTCATCCTTTAGCTCCTTCTCTCTCTCTTCCTTTAGCTCTTTCTCTCTCTTCCTTTAGCTAATTCTCTCTCTCTTCCTTTAGCTCCTCCTCCTCTCTCTGCTTCTTCCGCTCCTTCTCTCTCTCTTCCTTTAGCTCCTTCTCCCTCTGTTTCTTCAGCTCCTTCTCTCTCTCTTCCTTTAGCTCCTTCTCTTCTTTCTGTTTCTTCAGCTCCTTCTCTCTCTCTCTTCCTTTAGCTCCTTCTCTTCTTTCTGTTTCTTCAGCTCCTTCTCTCTCTCTTCCTTTAGCTCCTTCTCTCTCTCTTCCTTTAGCTCCTTCTCTTCTTTCTGTTTCTTCAGCTCCTCCTCCTCTCTCTTCCCTTAGCTCCTCCTCCTCTCTCTTTTTCTTCAGCTCCTCCTCTCTGTGTTTATTCAGCTCCTTCTCTCTCTGTTTCTTCAGCTCCTCCTCTTTCTGTTTCTTCAGCTCCCTTTCTCTCTCTTCCTTTAGCTCCTTCTCTCTCTGTTTCTTCAGCTCCTTCTCTCTCTGTTTCTTCAGCTCCTTCTCTCTCTTCCTTTAGCTCCTTCTCTTTCTGTTTCTTCAGCTCCTTCTCTCGCTCTTCCTTTAGCTCCTTCTCTCTCTTCCTTTAGCTCCTTCTCTTTCTGTTTCTTCAGCTCCTTCTCTCGCTCTTCCTTTAGCTCCTTCTCTCTCTCTTCCTTTAGCTCCTCCTTCTCTCTCTGCTTCTTCAGCTCCTTCTCTCTCTCTTCTTTTAGCGCCTTCTCTCTATTTTCTTCAGCTCCTTCTCTCTCTCTTCCTTTAGCTCCTTCTCTCTCTCTTCCTTTAGCTCCTCCTTCTCTCTCAGCTTCTTCAGCTCCTTCTCTCTCTCTTCCTTTAGCGTCTTTTCTCTCTTTTTCTTCAGATCCTTCTCTCTCTGTTTCTTCAGCTCCTTCTCTCTCTCTTCCTTTAGCTCCTTCTCTCTCTGTTCCTTTAGCTCCTCCTCCTCTCTCTGCTTCTTCCGCTCCTTCTCTCTCTCTTCCTTTAGCTCCTCCTCCTCTCTCTGCTTCTTCCGCTCCTTCTCTCGCTCTTCCTTTAGCTCCTTCTCTCTCTGTTTCTTCAGCTCCTTCTCTCTCTCTTCCTTTAGCTCCTTCTCTCTCTGTTCCTTTAGCTCCTTCTCTCTCTTCCTTTAGCTCCTTCTCTCTGTTCCTTTAGCTCCTTCTCTCTCTCTTCCTTTAGCTCCTCCTCCTCTCTGCTTCTTCAGCTCCTTCTCTCTCTCTTCCTTCAGCTCCTTCTCTCTCTGTTCCTTTAGCTCCTTCTCTCTCTCTTCCTTTAGCTCCTCCTCCTCTCTCTGTTTCTTCAGCTCCTTCTCTCTCTCTGTTTCTTCAGCTCCTTCTCTCTCTCTTCCTTTAGCTCCTTCTCTCTCTCTTCCTTTAGCTCCTCCTCCTCTTTCTGTTTCTTCAGCTCCTTCTCTTTCTCTTCCTTTAGCTCCTTCTCTCTCTCTTCCTTTAGCTCCTCCTTCTCTCTCTGTTTCTTCAGCTCCTTCTCTCTCTCTTCCTTTAGCTCCTTCTCTCTGTTCCTTTAGCTCCTTCTCTCTCTCTTCCTGTAGCTCCTCCTCCTCTCTCTGCTTCTTCAGCTCCTTCTCTCTCTCTTCCTTCAGCTCCTTCTCTCTCTCTTCCTTTAGCTCCTCCTCCTCTTTCTGTTTCTTCAGCTCCTTCTCTCTCTCTCTTCCTTTAGCTCCTTCTTTCTGTTTCTTCAGCTCATCCTCTTTCTGTTTCTTCAGCTCCTTCTCTCTCTTCCTTTTGCTCCTTCTCTCTCTGTTCCTTTAGCTCCTCCTCCTCTCTCTGTTTCTTTAGCTCCTTCTCTCTCTGTTCATTTAGCTCCTCCTCCTCTCTCTGTTTTTTTAGCTCATTCTCTCTCTCTGCTTCTTCAGCTCCTTCTCTCTCTCTTCCTTTAGCTCCTTCTCAATCTCTTCCTTTAGCTCCTTCTCTTTCTGTTTCTTCGGCTCGTCCTCTCTCTGTTTCTTCAGCTCCTTCTCTTTCTTTTCCTTCAGCTCCTTCTCTCTCTCTTCCTTTAGCTCCTTGTCTCTCTGTTCCTTTAGCTCCTCCTCCTCTCTCTGTTTCTTCAGCTCCTTCTCTCTCTGTTTCTTCGGCTCCTTCTCTCTCTGTTTCTTCGGCTCCTTCTCGCTCTGTTTCTTCGGCTCCTTCTCTCTCTGTTCCTTTAGGTCCTTCTCTCTCTCTTCCTTCAGCTCCTTCTCTCTCTCTTCCTTTAGCTCCTCCTCCTCTTTCTGTTTCTTCAGCTCCTTCTCTCTCTCTCTTCCTTTAGCTCCTTCTTTCTGTTTCTTCAGCTCGTCCTCTTTCTGTTTCTTCAGCTCCTTCTCTCTCTTCCTTTTGCTCCTTCTCTCTCTGTTCCTTTAGCTCCTCCTCTCTCTGTTTCTTTAACTCCTTCTCTCTCTGTTCATTTAGCTCCTCCTCCTCTCTCTGTTTTTTTAGCTCATTCTCTCTCTCTGCTTCTTCAGCTCCTTCTCTCTCTCTTCCTCTAGCTCCTTCTCAATCTCTTCCTTTAGCTCCTTCTCTTTCTGTTTCTTCGGCTCGTCCTCTCTCTGTTTCTTTAGCTCCTTCTCTTTCTTTTCCTTCAGCTCCTTCTCTCTCTCTTCCTTTAGCTCCTTGTCTCTCTGTTCCTTTAGCTCCTCCTCCTCTCTCTGTTTCTTCAGCTCCTTCTCTCTCTGTTTCTTCGGCTCCTTCTCTCTCTGTTTCTTCGGCTCCTTCTCTCTCTGTTTCTTCGGCTCCTTCTCTCTCTGTTCCTTTAGGTCCTTCTCTCTCTCTTCCTTCAGCTCCTTCTCTCTCTCTTCCTTTAGCTCCTCCTCCTCTTTCTGTTTCTTCAGCTCCTTCTCTCTCTCTCTTCCTTTAGCTCCTTCTTTCTGTTTCTTCAGCTCGTCCTCTTTCTGTTTCTTCAGCTCCTTCTCTCTCTTCCTTTTGCTCCTTCTCTCTCTGTTCCTTTAGCTCCTCCTCCTCTCTCTGTTTCTTTAGCTCCTTCTCTCTCTGTTCATTTAGCTCCTCCTCCTCTCTCTGTTTTTTTAGCTCATTCTCTCTCTCTGCTTCTTCAGCTCCTTCTCTCTCTCTTCCTCTAGCTCCTTCTCAATCTCTTCCTTTAGCTCCTTCTCTTTCTGTTTCTTCGGCTCGTCCTCTCTCTGTTTCTTCAGCTCCTTCTCTTTCTTTTCCTTCAGCTCCTTCTCTCTCTCTTCCTTTAGCTCCTTGTCTCTCTGTTCCTTTAGCTCCTCCTCCTCTCTCTGTTTCTTCAGCTCCTTCTCTCTCTGTTTCTACGGTTCCTTCTCTCTCTGTTTCTTCGGCTCCTTCTCTTTCTGTTCCTTTAGGTCCTTCTCTCTCTCTTCCTTCAGCTCCTTCTCTCTCTGTTTCTTCAGCTCCTTCTCTCTCTCTTCCTTTAGCTTCTTCTCTCTCTCTTCCTTTAGCTCCTTCTCTCTCTCTTCCGTTAGCTCCTTCTTTCTCTCTTCCTTTAGCTCCTTCTCTCTCACTGTTTCTTCAGCTCCTCCTCCTCCTCTCTCTGTTTCTTCAGGACCTTCTCTCTCTCTTCCTTTAGCTCCTCCTCCTCTCGCTTCCTTTAGCTCCTTCTCTCTCTCTTCCTTTAGCTCCTTCTCTCTCGTCCTTTAGCTCCTTCTCTTTCTGTTTCTTCGGCTCGTCCTCTCTCTGTTTCTTCGGCTCCTTCTCTTTCTTTTCCTTCAGCTCCTTGTCTCTCTGTTCCTTTAGCTCCTCCTCCTCTCTCTGTTTCTTCAGCTCCTTCTCTCTTTTCCTTCAGCTCCTTCTCTCTCTTCCTTTAGCTCCTTCTCTCTCTGTTTCTTCAGCTCCTTCTCTCTCTGTTTCTATGGTTCGTTCTCTCTCTGTTTCTTCAGCTCCTTCTCTGTCTCTTCCTTTAGCTCCTTCTCTCTCTTCCGTTAGCTCCTTCTTTCTTTCTTCCTTTAGCTCCTTCTCTCTCACTGTTTCTTCAGCTCCTCCTCCTCCTCTCTCTGTTTCTTCAGGACCTTCTCTCTCTCTTCCTTTAGCTCCTCCTCCTCTCTCTGTTTCTTCAGCTCCTTCCCTCTCTCTTTCTTCAGCTCCTTCTTTCGCTCTTCCTTTAGCTCCTTCTCTCTCTGTTCCTTTAGCTCCTTCTCTCTCTCTGTTTCTTCAGGTCCTTTTCTCACTGTTTCTTCAGCTCCTTCTCTCTCTCTTCCTTTAGCTCCTTCTCTCTCTTTTTCTTCAGCGCCTTCTCTCCTCTCTCTGTTTCTTTAGGTCCTTCTTTCTCTCTTCCTTTAGCTCCTTCTCTCTCACTGTTTCTTCAGCTCCTCCTCCTCCTCTCTCTGTTTCTTCAGCTCCTCCTCCTCCTCTCTCTGTTTCTTTAGGTCCTTCTTTCTCTCTTCCTTTAGCTCCTTCTCTCTCACTGTTTCTTCAGCTCCTCCTCCTCCTCTCTCTGTTCCTTTAGCTCCTCCTCCTCTCTTCCTTCAGCTCCTTCTCTCTCTCTTCCTTTAGCTCCTTCTCTCTCTCTTCCTTTAGCTCCTCCTCTTTGTTTCTTCCTTCAGCTCCTTCTCTTCCTTTAGCTCCTTCTCTCTTTGTTCCTTTAGGTCCTCCTCCTCTCTCTGTTTCTTCAGCTCCTTCTCTCTCTCTTCCTTTACCTCCTTTCTCTCTTCCTTTAGCTCCTCCTCCTCTCTCTGTTCCTTTAGCTCCTTCTCTCTCTCTTCCTTTAGCTCCTTCTTTCTCTCTTCCTTTAGCTCCTCCTCCTCTCTCTGTTTCTTCAGGTCCATCTCTCTCTCTTCCTTTAGCTCCTTCTCTCTCTTCCTTCAGCTCCTTATCTCTCACTGTTTCTTCAGCTCCTCCTTCTCTCTCTGTTTCTTCAGGTCCTTCTCTCTTTCTTCCTTTAGCTCCTCCTCCTCTCTCTGTTTCTCCAGGTCCTTCTCTCTCTCTTCCTTCAGCTCCTTCCCTCTCTCTTCCTTCAGCTCCTTCTCTGTCTCTTCCTTTAGCTCCTTCTCTCTCTTCCGTTAGCTCCTTCTTTCTTTCTTCCTTTAGCTCCTTCTCTCTCACTGTTTCTTCAGCTCCTCCTCCTCCTCTCTCTGTTTCTTCAGGACCTTCTCTCTCTCTTCCTTTAGCTCCTCCTCCTCTCTCTGTTTCTTCAGCTCCTTCCCTCTCTCTTCCTTCAGCTCCTTCTTTCGCTCTTCCTTTAGCTCCTTCTCTCTCTGTTCCTTTAGCTCCTTCTCTCTCTCTGTTTCTTCAGGTCTTTTTCTCTCTGTTTCTTCAGCTCCTTCTCTCTCTCTTCCTTTAGCTCCTTCTCTCTCTCTTCCTTTAGCTCCTTCTCTCTCTTTTTCTTCAGCGCCTTCTCTCCTCTCTCTGTTTCTTTAGGTCCTTCTTTCTCTCTTCCTTTAGCTCCTTCTCTCTCACTGTTTCTTCAGCTCCTCCTCCTCCTCTCTCTGTTTCTTCAGCTCCTCCTCCTCCTCTCTCTGTTTCTTTAGGTCCTTCTTTCTCTCTTCCTTTAGCTCCTTCTCTCTCACTGTTTCTTCAGCTCCTCCTCCTCCTCCTCTGTTTCTTCAGGTCCTTGTCTCTCTCTTCCTTCAGCTCCTTCTCTCTCTCATCCTTTAGCTCCTTCTCTCTCTCTTCCTTTAGCTCCTCCTCTTTGTTTCTTCCTTCAGCTCCTTCTCTTCCTTTAGCTCCTTCTCTCTTTGTTCCTTTAGGTCCTCCTCCTCTCTCTGTTTCTTCAGCTCCTTCTCTCTCTCTTTCTTTAGCTCCTTCTCTCTCTTCCTTCAGCTCCTTATCTCTCACTGTTTCTTCAGCTCCTCCTTCTCTCTCTGTTTCTTCAGGTCCTTCTCTCTTTCTTCCTTTAGCTCCTCCTCCTCTCTCTGTTTCTCCAGGTCCTTCTCTCTCTCTTCCTTCAGCTCCTTCCCTCTCTCTTCCTTCAGCTCCTTCTTTCGCTCTTCCTTTAGCTCCTTCTCTCTCTGTTCCTTTAGCTCCTTCTCTCTGTCTTCCTTTAGCTCCTTCTCTCTCTGTTCCTTTAGCTCCTTCTCTCTCTGTTCCTTTAGCTCCTTCTCTCTCTCTTCCTTTAGCTCCTTCTCTCTCTCTCTTCCTTCAGCTCCTTATCTCTCACTGTTTCTTCAGCTCCTCCTCCTTCTCTCTCTGCTTCTTCAGATCCTTCTCTCTCTCTTCCTTTAGCTCCTTCTCTCTCGTCCTTTAGCTCCTTCTCTTTCTGTTTCTTCGGCTCGTCCTCTCTCTGTTTCTTCGGCTCCTTCTCTTTCTTTTCCTTCAACTCCTTGTCTCTCTGTTCCTTTAGCTCCTCCTCCTCTCTCTGTTTCTTCAGCTCCTTCTCTCTTTTCCTTCAGCTCCTTCTCTCTCTTCCTTTAGCTCCTTCTCTCTCTGTTTCTTCAGCTCCTTCTCTCTCTGTTTCTACGGTTCGTTCTCTCTCTGTTTCTTCAGCTCCTTCTCTGTCTCTTCCTTTAGCTCCTTCTCTCTCTCTCTTCCGTTAGCTCCTTCTTTCTTTCTTCCTTTAGCTCCTTCTCTCTCACTGTTTCTTCAGCTCCTCCTCCTCCTCTCTCTGTTTCTTCAGGACCTTCTCTCTCTCTTCCTTTAGCTCCTCCTCCTCTCTCTGTTTCTTCAGCTCCTTCCCTCTCTCTTCCTTCAGCTCCTTCTTTCGCTCTTCCTTTAGCTCCTTCTCTCTCTGTTCCTTTAGCTCCTTCTCTCTCTCTGTTTCTTCAGGTCCTTTTCTCTCTGTTTCTTCAGCTCCTTCTCTCTCTTTTTCTTCAGCGCCTTCTCTCCTCTCTCTGTTTCTTTAGGTCCTTCTTTCTCTCTTCCTTTAGCTACTTCTCTCTCACTGTTTCTTCAGCTCCTCCTCCTCCTCTCTCTGTTTCTTCAGCTCCTCCTCCTCCTCTCTCTGTTTCTTTAGGTCGTTCTTTCTCTCTTCCTTTAGCTCCTTCTCTCTCACTGTTTCTTCAGCTCCTCCTCCTCCTCTCTCTGTTTCTTTAGCTCCTCCTCCTCCTCTGTCTGTTTCTTCAGGTCCTTGTCTCTCTCTTCCTTCAGCTCCTTCTCTCTCTTCCTTCAGCTCCTTCTCTCTCTCTTCCTTTAGCTCCTCCTCTTTGTTTCTTCCTTCAGCTCCTTCTCTTCCTTTAGCTCCTTCTCTCTTTGTTCCTTTAGGTCCTCCTCCTCTCTCTGTTTCTTCAGCTCCTTCTCTCTCTCTTCCTTTAGCTCCTTTCTCTCTTCCTTTAGCTCCTCCTCCTCTCTCTGTTCCTTTAGCTCCTTCTCTCTCTGTTCCTTTAGCTCCTTCTTTCTCTCTTCCTTTAGCTCCTCCTCCTCTCTCTGTTTCTCCAGGTCCTTCTCTCTCTCTTCCTTCAGCTCCTTCCCTCTCTCTTCCTTCAGCTCCTTCTTTCGCTCTTCCTTTAGCTCCTTCTCTCTCTGTTCCTTTAGCTCCTTCTCTCTGTCTTCCTTTAGCTCCTTCTCTCTCTGTTCCTATAGCTCCTTCTCTCTCTGTTCCTTTAGCTCCTTCTCTCTCTCTTCCTTTAGCTCCTTCTCTCTCTCTTCCTTCAGCTCCTTATCTCTCACTGTTTCTTCAGCTCCTCCTCCTTCTCTCTCTGCTTCTTCAGATCCTTCTCTCTCTCTTCCTTTAGCTCCTTCTCTCTCTCTTCCTTTAGCTCCTCCTCTTTGTTTCTTCCTTCAGCTCCTTCTCTTCCTTTAGCTCCTTCTCTTCCTTTAGCTCCTTCTCTCTCTTTTCCTTTAGCTCCTCCACCTCTCTCTGTTTCTTCATCTCCTTCTCTCTCTGTTCCTTTAGCTCCTCCTCTTTGTTTCTTCCTTCAGCTCCTTCTCTTTCTTTAGCTCCTTCTCTCTCTCTTCCTTTAGCTCCTTCTCTCTCTGTTCCTTTAGCTCCATCTCTCTCTCTTCCTTTAGCTCCTTCTCTCTCTTTTCCTTTAGCTCCTCCACCTCTCTCTGTTTCTTCATCTCCTTCTCTCTCTGTTCCTTTAGCTCCTCCTCTTTGTTTCTTCCTTCAGCTCCTTCTCTTTCTTTAGCTCCTACTCTCTCTCTTCCTTTAGCTCCTTCTCTCACTGTTTCTTCAGCTCCTCCTCCTTCTCTCTCTGTTCAGGTCCTTCTCTCTCTCTTCCTTTAGCTCCTTCTTTCTCTCTTCCTTTAGCTCCTCCTCTCTCTGTTTCTTCAGGTCCTTCTCTCTTTCTTCCTTTAGCTCCTTCTCTCTCTTCCTTCAGCCCCTTCTCTCTCTCTTCCTTTAGCTCCTTCTCTCTCTGTTTCTTTAGCTCCTCCTCTTCTCTCTGCTTCTTCAGCTCTTTCTCTCTGTCTTCCTTTAGCTCCTTCTCTCTCTTCCTTTAGCTCATCCTCCTCTCTCTGTTTCTTCAACTCCTCTTCTTTCAGGAGCTGATAGGACTGCACCCTTAACTTCCTCACATTATTTAACTGATCTCAAACGAAAACGGGAATCTTCTCATCTTCTTCTTTTGGGGATAAATGTGTTCTGTTCATTTTCAAAATTAATAGTCAGAATTATAGGACATAGTGGAAGAGGGAGGGGGATGGTACTGCTTAGATTTTGTCTGCCGTAATGAGTTCCCATGAACATATGAACACCACACCGAACACAACAATCATGTACAAACCCAACAAAAAAATTACAGGCATGTCCTTAATGCATATTTTAGGGGTTGTTCCTGCACCCCTGTAGTCCATCAGCCTGCGTCTCATCTGCTTCTGTCTTTCCTCCTTTCTCTGTTTCTCTATTTCACAGACCTTCTCTTCGGTCTTCTGCTCCTCCTCCTCCTTCTTCTCTCTCTGAATCTGTTCTTCTCTTTCCACCTCTCTATCTGATTCTGCCTTCAGCTCCTCCACCTCAGCCACCTGTTCCTCTCTTTCCTCCTCCTCCTCTCTCTGCCTGCGTTTCAGCTCCTCCAATTCTTTCTCTGCCTTCAGTTTTTGCTTCATTCTCTCCACCTTTTTTCTGAGCTTCTTCTCTCTTTTCTTACATATTTCAAGCTCCGTCCTGTGGCGTTTCGCCTGTTTCTTTAACTCCATGAGCTTTTCTATTTTCTGTCTTTCCTCCTCTTTCTACTTCTTCAGCTCCTTCTCTCTGTTCCTTCAGCTCCTCCTCCTCTCTCTGTTCCTTCAGCTCCTCCTCATGTCTCTGTTCCTTCAGCTCCTCCTCTTTCTGCTTCTTCAGCTCCTTCTCTCTCTGTTCCGTTAGCTCCTCCTCCTCTCTCTGTTCCTTCAGCTCCTCCTCATGTCTCTCTTCCTTTAGCTCCTTCTCTCTGTTTCTTCAGCTCCTTCTCTCTCTCTTTCTTTAGCTCCTTCTCTCTCTCTTTCTTTAGCTCCTTCTCTCTCTTCCTTCAGCTCTTTCTTTCTCTCTTCCTTTAGCTCCTTCTCTCTCTCTTCCTTTAGCTCCTTCTCTCTGTTTCTTTAGCTCCTTCTCTCTTACTGTTTCTTCAGCTCCTCCTCCTCCTCCTCCTCTCTCTCTTCCTTCAGCTCCTTCTCTCTCTCTTCCTTTAGCTCCTTCTCTCTCTCTTCCTTTAGGTCCTTCTCTCTCTCTTCCTTTAGCTCCTTCTCCTCTCTGTTTCTTCAGCTTTTTCTCTTTCTGTTTCTTCAGCTCCTCTTCTTTCAGGAGCTGATAGGACTGCACCCTTATCTTCCTCATATTATTTAACTGATCTCAAACGAAAACGGGAATCTTCTCATCTTCTTCTTTTGGGGATAAATGTGTTCTGTTCATTTTCAAAATTAATAGTCAGAATTACAGGACATAGTGAAAGAGGGAGGGGGGTGGTACTGCTTAGATTTTGTCTGCCGTAATGAGTTCCCATGAACATATGAACACCACACCGAACACAACAATCATGTACAAACCCAACAAAAAAATTACAGGCATGTCCTTAATGCATATTTTAGGGGTTGTTCCTGCACCCCTGTAGTCCATCAGCCTGCGTCTCATCTGCTTCTGTCTTTCCTCCTTTCTCTGTTTCTCTATTTCACAGACCTTCTCTTCGGTCTTCTGCTCCTCCTCCTCCTTCTTCTCTCTCTGAATCTGTTCTTCTCTTTCCACCTCTCTATCTGATTCTGCCTTCAGCTCCTCCACCTCAGCCACCTGTTTCTCTCTTTCCTCCTCCTCCTCTCTCTGCCTGCGTTTCAGCTCCTCCAATTCTTTCTCTGCATTCAGTTTTTGCTTCATTCTCTCCACCTTTCTTCTGAGCTTCTTCTCTCTTTTCTTACATATTTCAAGCTCCGTCCTGTGGCGTTTCGCCTTTTCCTTTAACTCCATGAGCTTTTCTATTTTCTGTCTTTCCTCCTCTTTCTGTTCCTTCAGCTCCTCCTCCTCTCTCTGTTCCTTCAGCTCCTCCTCCTCTCTCTGTTCCTTCAGCTCCTTCTCTCTCTCTTCCTTTAGCTCCTTCTCTCTCTGTTTCTTCAGCTCCTTCTCTCTCTGTTGCTTTAGCTCCTTCTCTCTCTGCTTCTTCAGCTCCTTCTCTCTGTTCCTTTAGCTCCTTCTCACTCTCTTTCTTTAGCTCCTTCTCTCTCTCTTTCTTTAGCTCCTTCTCTCTCTTCCTTCAGCTCCTTCTGTCTCTCTTCCTTTAGCTCCTTCTCTCTCTCTTCCTTTAGCTCCTCCTCCTCCTCCTCTCTCTGTTTCTTCAGGTCCTTCTCTCTCTCTTCCTTTAGCTCATCCTCCTTCTCTCTCTCTTCCTTTAGCTCCTTCTCTCTGTTCCTTTTGCTCCTTCTCTCTCTGTTCTTTTAGCTCCTTCTCTCTCTGTTCCTTTAGCTCCTTCTCTCTCTCTTCCTTTAGCTCCTCCTCCTCCTCCTCTCTCTGTTTCTTCAGGTCCTTCTCTCTCTCTTCCTTTAGCTCATCCTCCTCCTCTCTCTCTTCCTTCAGCTCCTTCTCTCTGTTCCTTTTGCTCCTTCTCTCTCTGTTCCTTTAACTCCTTCTCTCTCCCTTCCTTTAGCTCCTTCTCTCTCCCTTCCTTTAGCTCCTTCTCTCTCTCTTCCTTTAGCTCCTTCTCTCTCTGTTCCTTTAGCTCCTCCTCCTCTCTCTGCTTCTTCAGCTCCTTCTCTCTCTGTTCCTTTAGCTCCTTCTCTCTCTCTTCCTTTAGCTCCTTCTCTCTCTCTTCCTTTAGCTCCTGCTCTTTGTTTCTTCCTTCAGCTCCTTCTCTTCCTTTAGCTCCTTCTCTCTCTTTTCCTTTAGCTCCTTCTCTCTCTTTTCCTTCAGCGCCTTCTCTCTCTCTTCCTTTAGCTCCTTCTCTCTCTCTTCCTTTAGCTTCTTCTCTCTCACTGTTTCTTCAGCTCCTCCTCCTCTTCTCTCTGTTTCTTTAGGTCCTTCTTTCTCTCTTCCTTTAGCTCCTTCTCTCTCACTGTTTCTTCAGCTCCTCCTCCTTCTCTCTCTGTTTCTTCAGCTCCTTCTCTCTCTCTTCCTTTAGCTCCTTCTCTCTCTCTTCCTTCAGCTCCTTCTCTCTCTGTTACTTCAGGACCTTCTCTCTCTGTTCCTTTAGCTCCTTCTCTCTCTGTTCCTTTAGCTCCTCCTCCTCTCTCTGCTTCTTCAGCTCCTTCTCTCTCTCTTCCTTTAGCTCCTTCTCTCTCTCTTCCTTTAGCTCCTCCTCCTCTCTCTGTTCCTTTAGCTCCTTCTCTCTCTCTTCCTTTAGCTCCTTCTTTCTCTCTTCCTTTAGCTCCTCCTTCTCTCTCTGTTTCTTCAGCTCCTTCTTTCGCTCTTCCTTTAGCTCCTTCTCTCTCTGTTCATTTAGCTCCTTCTCTCTGTCTTCCTTCAGCTCCTTCTTTCTCTCTTCCTTTAGCTCCTTCTCTCTCACTGTTTCTTCAGCTCCTCCTCCTTCTCTCTCTGTTTCTTCAGCTCCTTCTCTCTCTCTTCCTTTAGCTCCTTCTCTCTCTCTTCCTTCAGCTCCTTTCTCTCTTCCTTTAGCTCCTTCTCTCTCTCTTCCTTCAGCTCCTTCTCTCTCTCTTCCTTCAGCTCCTTCTCTCTCTGTTACTTCAGGACCTTCTCTCTCTGTTCCTTTAGCTCCTTCTCTCTCTGTTCCTTTAGCTCCTCCTCCTCTCTCTGCTTCTTCAGCTCCTTCTCTCTCTGTTCCTTTAGCTCCTTCTCTCTCTCTTCCTTTAGCTCCTTCTCTCTCTGTTCCTTTAGCTCCTCCTCCTCTCTCTGTTTCTTCAGCTCCTTCTCTCTCTGTTCCTTTAGCTCCTTCTCTCTCTCTTCCTTTAGCTCCTTCTCTCTCTGTTCCTTTAGCTCCTCCACCTCTCTCTGTTTCTTCATCTCCTTCTCTCTCTCTTCCTTTAGCTCCTTCTCTCTCTGCTTCTTCAGCTCCTTCTCTCTCTGTTCCTTTAGCTGCTTCTCTCTCTCTTCCTTCAGCTCCTTCTCTCTCTCTTTCTTTAGCTCCTCCTCCTCTCTCTGCTTCTTCAGCTCCTTCTCTCTCTGTTCCTTTAGCTCCTTCTCTCTCTCTTCCTTTAGCTCCTTCTCTCTCTCTTCCTTTAGCTCCTCCTCCTCTCTCTGTTTCTTCAGCTCCTTCTCTCTCTCTTCCTTTAGCTCCTTCTTTCTCTCTTCCTTTAGCTCCTCCTCCTCTCTCTGTTCCTTCAGCTCCTTCCCTCTCTCTTCCTTCAGCTCCTTCTTTCGCTCTTCCTTTAGCTCCTTCTCTCTCTGTTTCTTCAGCTCCTTCTCTCTCTGTTTCTTCAGCTCCTTCTCTCTCTCTTCCTTTAGCTCCTTCTTTCTCTCTTCCTTTAGCTCCTCCTCCTCTCTCTGTTCCTTCAGCTCCTTCCCTCTCTCTTCCTTCAGCTCCTTCTTTCGCTCTTCCTTCAGCTCCTTCTCTCTCTCTTCCTTTAGCTCCTTCTCTCTCTGTTTCTTCAGCTCCTTCTCTCTCTGTTGCTTTAGCTCCTTCTCTCTCTGCTTCTTCAGCTCCTTCTCTCTGTTCCTTTAGCTCCTTCTCACTCTCTTTCTTTAGCTCCTTCTCTCTGTTCCTTTTGCTCCTTCTCTCTCTGTTCTTTTAGCTCCTTCTCTCTCTGTTCCTTTAGCTCCTTCTCTCTCTCTTCCTTTAGCTCCTCCTCCTCCTCCTCTCTCTGTTTCTTCAGGTCCTTCTCTCTCTCTTCCTTTAGCTCATCCTCCTCCTCTCTCTCTTCCTTCAGCTCCTTCTCTCTGTTCCTTTTGCTCCTTCTCTCTCTGTTCCTTTAACTCCTTCTCTCTCCCTTCCTTTAGCTCCTTCTCTCTCCCTTCCTTTAGCTCCTTCTCTCTCTCTTCCTTTAGCTCCTTCTCTCTCTGTTCCTTTAGCTCCTCCTCCTCTCTCTGCTTCTTCAGCTCCTTCTCTCTCTGTTCCTTTAGCTCCTTCTCTCTCTCTTCCTTTAGCTCCTTCTCTCTCTCTTCCTTTAGCTCCTGCTCTTTGTTTCTTCCTTCAGCTCCTTCTCTTCCTTTAGCTCCTTCTCTCTCTTTTCCTTTAGCTCCTTCTCTCTCTTTTCCTTCAGCGCCTTCTCTCTCTCTTCCTTTAGCTCCTTCTCTCTCTCTTCCTTTAGCTTCTTCTCTCTCACTGTTTCTTCAGCTCCTCCTCCTCTTCTCTCTGTTTCTTTAGGTCCTTCTTTCTCTCTTCCTTTAGCTCCTTCTCTCTCACTGTTTCTTCAGCTCCTCCTCCTTCTCTCTCTGTTTCTTCAGCTCCTTCTCTCTCTCTTCCTTTAGCTCCTTCTCTCTCTCTTCCTTCAGCTCCTTCTCTCTCTGTTACTTCAGGACCTTCTCTCTCTGTTCCTTTAGCTCCTTCTCTCTCTGTTCCTTTAGCTCCTCCTCCTCTCTCTGCTTCTTCAGCTCCTTCTCTCTCTCTTCCTTTAGCTCCTTCTCTCTCTCTTCCTTTAGCTCCTCCTCCTCTCTCTGTTCCTTTAGCTCCTTCTCTCTCTCTTCCTTTAGCTCCTTCTTTCTCTCTTCCTTTAGCTCCTCCTTCTCTCTCTGTTTCTTCAGCTCCTTCTTTCGCTCTTCCTTTAGCTCCTTCTCTCTCTGTTCATTTAGCTCCTTCTCTCTGTCTTCCTTCAGCTCCTTCTTTCTCTCTTCCTTTAGCTCCTTCTCTCTCACTGTTTCTTCAGCTCCTCCTCCTTCTCTCTCTGTTTCTTCAGCTCCTTCTCTCTCTCTTCCTTTAGCTCCTTCTCTCTCTCTTCCTTCAGCTCCTTTCTCTCTTCCTTTAGCTCCTTCTCTCTCTCTTCCTTCAGCTCCTTCTCTCTCTCTTCCTTCAGCTCCTTCTCTCTCTGTTACTTCAGGACCTTCTCTCTCTGTTCCTTTAGCTCCTTCTCTCTCTGTTCCTTTAGCTCCTCCTCCTCTCTCTGCTTCTTCAGCTCCTTCTCTCTCTGTTCCTTTAGCTCCTTCTCTCTCTCTTCCTTTAGCTCCTTCTCTCTCTGTTCCTTTAGCTCCTCCTCCTCTCTCTGTTTCTTCAGCTCCTTCTCTCTCTGTTCCTTTAGCTCCTTCTCTCTCTCTTCCTTTAGCTCCTTCTCTCTCTGTTCCTTTAGCTCCTCCACCTCTCTCTGTTTCTTCATCTCCTTCTCTCTCTCTTCCTTTAGCTCCTTCTCTCTCTGCTTCTTCAGCTCCTTCTCTCTCTGTTCCTTTAGCTGCTTCTCTCTCTCTTCCTTCAGCTCCTTCTCTCTCTCTTTCTTTAGCTCCTCCTCCTCTCTCTGCTTCTTCAGCTCCTTCTCTCTCTGTTCCTTTAGCTCCTTCTCTCTCTCTTCCTTTAGCTCCTTCTCTCTCTCTTCCTTTAGCTCCTCCTCCTCTCTCTGTTTCTTCAGCTCCTTCTCTCTCTCTTCCTTTAGCTCCTTCTTTCTCTCTTCCTTTAGCTCCTCCTCCTCTCTCTGTTCCTTCAGCTCCTTCCCTCTCTCTTCCTTCAGCTCCTTCTTTCGCTCTTCCTTTAGCTCCTTCTCTCTCTGTTTCTTCAGCTCCTTCTCTCTCTGTTTCTTCAGCTCCTTCTCTCTCTCTTCCTTTAGCTCCTTCTTTCTCTCTTCCTTTAGCTCCTCCTCCTCTCTCTGTTCCTTCAGCTCCTTCCCTCTCTCTTCCTTCAGCTCCTTCTTTCGCTCTTCCTTTAGCTTCTTCTCTCTCTGTTTCTTCAGCTCCTTCTCTCTCTGTTTCTTCAGCTCCTTCTCTTTCTGTTTCTTCAGCTCCTTCTCTCTCTCTTCCTTTAGCTCCTTCTCTCTCTTTTTCTTCAGCGCCTTCTCTCTCTCTTCCTTTAGCTCCTTCTCTCTCACTGTTTCTTCAGCTCCTCCTCCTCCTCTCTCTGTTCCTTTAGCTGCTTCTCTCTTTCTTCCTTCAGCTCCTTCTCTCTCTCTTCCTTTAGCTCCTTCTCTCTCTGCTTCTTCAGCTCCTTCTCTCTCTGTGCCTTTAGCTCCTTCTCTCTCTCTTCCTTTAGCTCCTTCTCTCTCTCTTCCTTTAGCTCCTGCTCTTTGTTTCTTCCTTCAGCTCCTTCTCTTCCTTTAGCTCCTTCTCTCTCTTTTCCTTTAGCTCCTTCTCTCTCTTTTCCTTCAGCGCCTTCTCTCTCTCTTCCTTTAGCTCCTTCTCTCTCTCTTCCTTTAGCTTCTTCTCTCTCACTGTTTCTTCAGCTCCTCCTCCTCTTTTCTCTGTTTCTTTAGGTCCTTCTTTCTCTCTTCCTTTAGCTCCTTCTCTCTCACTGTTTCTTCAGCTCCTCCTCCTTCTCTCTCTGTTTCTTTAGGTCCTTCTCTCTCTCTTCCTTTAGCTCCTTCTCTCTCTCTTCCTTCAGCTCCTTTCTCTCTCTCTTCCTTCAGCTCCTTCTCTCTCTGTTACTTCAGGACCTTCTCTCTCTGTTCCTTTAGCTCCTTCTCTCTCTGTTCCTTTAGCTCCTCCTCCTCTCTCTGCTTCTTCAGCTCCTTCTCTCTCTCTTCCTTTAGCTCCTTCTCTCTCTCTTCCTTCAGCTCCTTCTCTCTCTCTTCCTTCAGCTCCTTCTCTCTCTCTTCCTTTAGCACCTTCTCTTCCTTTAGCTCCTTCTCTCTCTGTTCCTTTAGCTCCTCCTCCTCTCTCTGTTTCTTCAGCTCCTTCTCTCTCTCTTCCTTTAGCTCCTTCTCTCTCTCTTCCTTTAGCTCCTCCTCCTCTCTCTGTTCCTTTAGCTCCTTCTCTCTCTCTTCCTTTAGCTCCTTCTCTCTCTCTTCCTTTAGCTCCTTCTCTCTCGCTTCCTTCAGCTCCTTCTCTCTTCCTTCAGCTCCTTCTCTCTCTCTTCCTTTAGCACCTTCTCTTCCTTTAGCTCCTTCTCTCTCTGTTCCTTTAGCTCCTCCTCCTCTCTCTGTTTCTTCAGCTCCTTCCCTCTCGCTTCCTTCAGCTCCTTCTCTCTTCCTTCAGCTCCTCTCTCTCTTCCTTCAGCTCCTTCTCTCTCTGTTCCTTTAGCTCCTTCTCTCTCTCTTCCTTTAGCTCCTTCTCTCTCTCTTCCTTTAGCTCCTCCTCCTCTCTCTGTTTCTTCAGCTCCTTCTCTCTCTCTTCCTTTAGCTCCTTCTTTCTCTCTTCCTTTAGCTCCTCCTCCTCTCTCTGTTCCTTCAGCTCCTTCCCTCTCTCTTCCTTCAGCTCCTTCTTTCGCTCTTCCTTTAGCTCCTTCTCTCTCTGTTTCTTCAGCTCCTTCTCTCTCTGTTTCTTCAGCTCCTTCTCTCTCTCTTCCTTTAGCTCCTTCTTTCTCTCTTCCTTTAGCTCCTCCTCCTCTCTCTGTTCCTTCAGCTCCTTCCCTCTCTCTTCCTTCAGCTCCTTCTTTCGCTCTTCCTTTAGCTTCTTCTCTCTCTGTTTCTTCAGCTCCTTCTCTCTCTGTTTCTTCAGCTCCTTCTCTTTCTGTTTCTTCAGCTCCTTCTCTCTCTCTTCCTTTAGCTCCTTCTCTCTCTTTTTCTTCAGCGCCTTCTCTCTCTCTTCCTTTAGCTCCTTCTCTCTCACTGTTTCTTCAGCTCCTCCTCCTCCTCTCTCTGTTCCTTTAGCTGCTTCTCTCTTTCTTCCTTCAGCTCCTTCTCTCTCTCTTCCTTTAGCTCCTTCTCTCTCTGCTTCTTCAGCTCCTTCTCTCTCTGTGCCTTTAGCTCCTTCTCTCTCTCTTCCTTTAGCTCCTTCTCTCTCTCTTCCTTTAGCTCCTGCTCTTTGTTTCTTCCTTCAGCTCCTTCTCTTCCTTTAGCTCCTTCTCTCTCTTTTCCTTTAGCTCCTTCTCTCTCTTTTCCTTCAGCGCCTTCTCTCTCTCTTCCTTTAGCTCCTTCTCTCTCTCTTCCTTTAGCTTCTTCTCTCTCACTGTTTCTTCAGCTCCTCCTCCTCTTTTCTCTGTTTCTTTAGGTCCTTCTTTCTCTCTTCCTTTAGCTCCTTCTCTCTCACTGTTTCTTCAGCTCCTCCTCCTTCTCTCTCTGTTTCTTTAGGTCCTTCTCTCTCTCTTCCTTTAGCTCCTTCTCTCTCTCTTCCTTCAGCTCCTTTCTCTCTCTCTTCCTTCAGCTCCTTCTCTCTCTGTTACTTCAGGACCTTCTCTCTCTGTTCCTTTAGCTCCTTCTCTCTCTGTTCCTTTAGCTCCTCCTCCTCTCTCTGCTTCTTCAGCTCCTTCTCTCTCTCTTCCTTTAGCTCCTTCTCTCTCTCTTCCTTCAGCTCCTTCTCTCTCTCTTCCTTTAGCACCTTCTCTTCCTTTAGCTCCTTCTCTCTCTGTTCCTTTAGCTCCTCCTCCTCTCTCTGTTTCTTCAGCTCCTTCTCTCTCTCTTCCTTTAGCTCCTTCTCTCTCTCTTCCTTTAGCTCCTTCTCTCTCTCTTCCTTTAGCTCCTTCTCTCTCTGTTCCTTTAGCTCCTTCTCTCTCGCTTCCTTCAGCTCCTTCTCTCTTCCTTCAGCTCCTTCTCTCTCTCTTCCTTTAGCACCTTCTCTTCCTTTAGCTCCTTCTCTCTCTGTTCCTTTAGCTCCTCCTCCTCTCTCTGTTTCTTCAGCTCCTTCTCTCTCTCTTCCTTTAGCTCCTTCTCTCTCTCTTCCTTTAGCTCCTCCTCCTCTCTCTGTTCCTTCAGCTCCTTCCCTCTCTCTTCCTTCAGCTCCTTCTTTCGCTCTTCCTTTAGCTTCTTCTCTCTCTGTTTCTTCAGCTCCTTCTCTCTCTGTTTCTTCAGCTCCTTCTCTTTCTGTTTCTTCAGCTCCTTCTCTCTCTCTTCCTTTAGCTCCTTCTCTCTCTTTTTCTTCAGCGCCTTCTCTCTCTCTTCCTTTAGCTCCTTCTCTCTCACTGTTTCTTCAGCTCCTCCTCCTCCTCTCTCTGTTCCTTTAGCTGCTTCTCTCTTTCTTCCTTCAGCTCCTTCTCTCTCTCTTCCTTTAGCTCCTTCTCTCTCTGCTTCTTCAGCTCCTTCTCTCTCTGTGCCTTTAGCTCCTTCTCTCTCTCTTCCTTTAGCTCCTTCTCTCTCTCTTCCTTTAGCTCCTGCTCTTTGTTTCTTCCTTCAGCTCCTTCTCTTCCTTTTCCTTTAGCTCCTTCTCTCTCTTTTCCTTCAGCGCCTTCTCTCTCTCTTCCTTTAGCTCCTTCTCTCTCTTTTCCTTCAGCGCCTTCTCTCTCTCTTCCTTTAGCTCCTTCTCTCTCTCTTCCTTTAGCTTCTTCTCTCTCTTTTCCTTCAGCGCCTTCTCTCTCTCTTCCTTTAGCTCCTTCTCTCTCTCTTCCTTTAGCTTCTTCTCTCTCACTGTTTCTTCAGCTCCTCCTCCTCTTTTCTCTGTTTCTTTAGGTCCTTCTTTCTCTCTTCCTTTAGCTCCTTCTCTCTCACTGTTTCTTCAGCTCCTCCTCCTTCTCTCTCTGTTTCTTTAGGTCCTTCTCTCTCTCTTCCTTTAGCTCCTTCTCTCTCTCTTCCTTCAGCTCCTTTCTCTCTCTCTTCCTTCAGCTCCTTCTCTCTCTGTTACTTCAGGACCTTCTCTCTCTGATCCTTTAGCTCCTTCTCTCTCTGTTCCTTTAGCTCCTCCTCCTCTCTCTGCTTCTTCAGCTCCTTCTCTCTCTCTTCCTTTAGCTCCTTCTCTCTCTCTTCCTTCAGCTCCTTCTCTCTCTCTTCCTTCAGCTCCTTCTCTCTCTCTTCCTTTAGCACCTTCTCTTCCTTTAGCTCCTTCTCTCTCTGTTCCTTTAGCTCCTCCTCCTCTCTCTGTTTCTTCAGCTCCTTCTCTCTCTCTTCCTTTAGCTCCTTCTCTCTCTCTTCCTTTAGCTCCTCCTCCTCTCTCTGTTCCTTTAGCTCCTTCTCTCTCTCTTCCTTTAGCTCCTTCTCTCTCTGTTCCTTTAGCTCCTTCTCTCTCGCTTCCTTCAGCTCTCTTCCTTCAGCTCCTTCTCTCTCTCTTCCTTTAGCACCTTCTCTTCCTTTAGCTCCTTCTCTCTCTGTTCCTTTAGCTCCTCCTCCTCTCTCTGTTTCTTCAGCTCCTTCTCTCTCTCTTCCTTTAGCTCCTCCTCCTCTCTCTGTTCCTTTAGCTCCTTCTCTCTCTCTTCCTTTAGCTCCTTCTTTCTCTCTTCCTTTAGCTCCTCCTTCTCTCTCTGTTTCTTCAGCTCCTTCTTTCGCTCTTCCTTTAGCTCCTTCTCTCTCTGTTCATTTAGCTCCTTCTCTCTGTCTTCCTTCAGCTCTTTCTTTCTCTCTTCCTTTAGCTCCTTCTCTCTCACTGTTTCTTCAGCTCCTCCTCCTTCTCTCTCTGTTTCTTCAGCTCCTTCTCTCTCTCTTCCTTTAGCTCCTTCTCTCTCTCTTCCTTCAGCTCCTTTCTCTCTTCCTTTAGCTCCTTCTCTCTCTCTTCCTTCAGCTCCTTCTCTCTCTCTTCCTTCAGCTCCTTCTCTCTCTGTTACTTCAGGACCTTCTCTCTCTGTTCCTTTAGCTCCTTCTCTCTCTGTTCCTTTAGCTCCTCCTCCTCTCTCTGCTTCTTCAGCTCCTTCTCTCTCTGTTCCTTTAGCTCCTTCTCTCTCTCTTCCTTTAGCTCCTTCTCTCTCTGTTCCTTTAGCTCCTCCTCCTCTCTCTGTTTCTTCAGCTCCTTCTCTCTCTGTTCCTTTAGCTCCTTCTCTCTCTCTTCCTTTAGCTCCTTCTCTCTCTGTTCCTTTAGCTCCTCCACCTCTCTCTGTTTCTTCATCTCCTTCTATCTCTCTTCCTTTAGCTCCTTCTCTCTCTGCTTCTTCAGCTCCTTCTCTCTCTGTTCCTTTAGCTGCTTCTCTCTCTCTTCCTTCAGCTCCTTCTCTCTCTCTTTCTTTAGCTCCTCCTCCTCTCTGCTTCTTCAGCTCCTTCTCTCTCTGTTCCTTTAGCTCCTTCTCTCTCTCTTCCTTTAGCTCCTTCTCTCTCTCTTCCTTTAGCTCCTCCTCCTCTCTCTGTTTCTTCAGCTCCTTCTCTCTCTCTTCCTTTAGCTCCTTCTCTCTCTCTTCCTTTAGCTCCTTCTCTCTCTGTTCCTTTAGCTCCTCCACCTCTCTCTGTTTCTTCATCTCCTTCTATCTCTCTTCCTTTAGCTCCTTCTCTCTCTGCTTCTTCAGCTCCTTCTCTCTCTGTTCCTTTAGCTGCTTCTCTCTCTCTTCCTTCAGCTCCTTCTCTCTCTCTTTCTTTAGCTCCTCCTCCTCTCTGCTTCTTCAGCTCCTTCTCTCTCTGTTCCTTTAGCTCCTTCTCTCTCTCTTCCTTTAGCTCCTTCTCTCTCTCTTCCTTTAGCTCCTCCTCCTCTCTCTGTTTCTTCAGCTCCTTCTCTCTCTCTTCCTTTAGCTCCTTCCCTCTCTCTTCCTTCAGCTCCTTCTTTCGCTCTTCCTTTAGCTCCTTCTCTCTCTGTTTCTTCAGCTCCTTCTCTCTCTGTTTCTTCAGCTCCTTCTCTCTCTCTTCCTTTAGCTCCTTCTTTCTCTCTTCCTTTAGCTCCTCCTCCTCTCTCTGTTCCTTCAGCTCCTTCCCTCTCTCTTCCTTCAGCTCCTTCTTTCGCTCTTCCTTTAGCTCCTTCTCTCTCTGTTCCTTTAGCTTCTTCTCTCTCTGTTTCTTCAGCTCCTTCTCTCTCTGTTTCTTCAGCTCCTTCTCTCTCTCTTCCTTTAGCTCCTTCTCTCTCTTTTTCTTCAGCGCCTTCTCTCTCTCTTCCTTTAGCTCCTTCTCTCTCACTATTTCTTCAGCTCCTCCTCCTCCTCTCTCTGTTCCTTTAGCTGCTTCTCTCTTTCTTCCTTCAGCTCCTTCTCTCTCTCTTCCTTTAGCTCCTTCTCTCTCTGTTCCTTTAGCTTCTCCTCCTCTCTCTGCTTCTTCAGCTCCTTCTCTCTCTGTTCCTTTAGCTGCTTCTCTCTCTCTTCCTTCAGCTCCTTCTCTCTCTCTTCCTTTAGCTCCGGCTCTTTGTTTCTTCCTTCAGCTCCTTCTCTTCCTTTAGCTCCTTCTCTCTCTTTTCCTTTAGCTCCTTCTCTCTCTTTTCCTTCAGCGCCTTCTCTCTCTCTTCCTTTAGCTCCTTCTCTCTCTCTTCCTTTAGCTTCTTCTCTCTCACTGTTTCTTCAGCTCCTCCTCCTCTTTTCTCTGTTTCTTTAGGTCCTTCTTTCTCTCTTCCTTTAGCTCCTTCTCTCTCGCTTCCTTCAGCTCCTTCTCTCTTCCTTCAGCTCCTCTCTCTCTTCCTTCAGCTCCTTCTCTCTCTGTTCCTTTAGCTCCTTCTCTCTCTCTTCCTTTAGCTCCTTCTCTCTCTCTTCCTTTAGCTCCTCCTCCTCTCTCTGTTTCTTCAGCTCCTTCTCTCTCTCTTCCTTTAGCTCCTTCTTTCTCTCTTCCTTTAGCTCCTCCTCCTCTCTCTGTTCCTTCAGCTCCTTCCCTCTCTCTTCCTTCAGCTCCTTCTTTCGCTCTTCCTTTAGCTCCTTCTCTCTCTGTTTCTTCAGCTCCTTCTCTCTCTGTTTCTTCAGCTCCTTCTCTCTCTCTTCCTTTAGCTCCTTCTTTCTCTCTTCCTTTAGCTCCTCCTCCTCTCTCTGTTCCTTCAGCTCCTTCCCTCTCTCTTCCTTCAGCTCCTTCTTTCGCTCTTCCTTTAGCTTCTTCTCTCTCTGTTTCTTCAGCTCCTTCTCTCTCTGTTTCTTCAGCTCCTTCTCTTTCTGTTTCTTCAGCTCCTTCTCTCTCTCTTCCTTTAGCTCCTTCTCTCTCTTTTTCTTCAGCGCCTTCTCTCTCTCTTCCTTTAGCTCCTTCTCTCTCACTGTTTCTTCAGCTCCTCCTCCTCCTCTCTCTGTTCCTTTAGCTGCTTCTCTCTTTCTTCCTTCAGCTCCTTCTCTCTCTCTTCCTTTAGCTCCTTCTCTCTCTGCTTCTTCAGCTCCTTCTCTCTCTGTGCCTTTAGCTCCTTCTCTCTCTCTTCCTTTAGCTCCTTCTCTCTCTCTTCCTTTAGCTCCTGCTCTTTGTTTCTTCCTTCAGCTCCTTCTCTTCCTTTAGCTCCTTCTCTCTCTTTTCCTTTAGCTCCTTCTCTCTCTTTTCCTTCAGCGCCTTCTCTCTCTCTTCCTTTAGCTCCTTCTCTCTCTCTTCCTTTAGCTTCTTCTCTCTCACTGTTTCTTCAGCTCCTCCTCCTCTTTTCTCTGTTTCTTTAGGTCCTTCTTTCTCTCTTCCTTTAGCTCCTTCTCTCTCACTGTTTCTTCAGCTCCTCCTCCTTCTCTCTCTGTTTCTTTAGGTCCTTCTCTCTCTCTTCCTTTAGCTCCTTCTCTCTCTCTTCCTTCAGCTCCTTTCTCTCTCTCTTCCTTCAGCTCCTTCTCTCTCTGTTACTTCAGGACCTTCTCTCTCTGTTCCTTTAGCTCCTTCTCTCTCTGTTCCTTTAGCTCCTCCTCCTCTCTCTGCTTCTTCAGCTCCTTCTCTCTCTCTTCCTTTAGCTCCTTCTCTCTCTCTTCCTTCAGCTCCTTCTCTCTCTCTTCCTTCAGCTCCTTCTCTCTCTCTTCCTTTAGCACCTTCTCTTCCTTTAGCTCCTTCTCTCTCTGTTCCTTTAGCTCCTCCTCCTCTCTCTGTTTCTTCAGCTCCTTCTCTCTCTCTTCCTTTAGCTCCTTCTCTCTCTCTTCCTTTAGCTCCTCCTCCTCTCTCTGTTCCTTTAGCTCCTTCTCTCTCTCTTCCTTTAGCTCCTTCTCTCTCTCTTCCTTCAGCTCCTTCTCTCTCTCTTCCTTCAGCTCCTTCTCTCTCTCTTCCTTTAGCACCTTCTCTTCCTTTAGCTCCTTCTCTCTCTGTTCCTTTAGCTCCTCCTCCTCTCTCTGTTTCTTCAGCTCCTTCTCTCTCTCTTCCTTTAGCTCCTTCTCTCTCTCTTCCTTTAGCTCCTCCTCCTCTCTCTGTTCCTTTAGCTCCTTCTCTCTCGCTTCCTTCAGCTCCTTCTCTCTTCCTTCAGCTCCTTCTCTCTCTCTTCCTTTAGCACCTTCTCTTCCTTTAGCTCCTTCTCTCTCTGTTCCTTTAGCTCCTCCTCCTCTCTCTGTTTCTTCAGCTCCTTCTCTCTCTCTTCCTTTAGCTCCTCCTCCTCTCTCTGTTCCTTCAGCTCCTTCCCTCTCTCTTCCTTCAGCTCCTTCTTTCGCTCTTCCTTTAGCTTCTTCTCTCTCTGTTTCTTCAGCTCCTTCTCTCTCTGTTTCTTCAGCTCCTTCTCTTTCTGTTTCTTCAGCTCCTTCTCTCTCTCTTCCTTTAGCTCCTTCTCTCTCTTTTTCTTCAGCGCCTTCTCTCTCTCTTCCTTTAGCTCCTTCTCTCTCACTGTTTCTTCAGCTCCTCCTCCTCCTCTCTCTGTTCCTTTAGCTGCTTCTCTCTTTCTTCCTTCAGCTCCTTCTCTCTCTCTTCCTTTAGCTCCTTCTCTCTCTGCTTCTTCAGCTCCTTCTCTCTCTGTGCCTTTAGCTCCTTCTCTCTCTCTTCCTTTAGCTCCTTCTCTCTCTCTTCCTTTAGCTCCTGCTCTTTGTTTCTTCCTTCAGCTCCTTCTCTTCCTTTTCCTTTAGCTCCTTCTCTCTCTTTTCCTTCAGCGCCTTCTCTCTCTCTTCCTTTAGCTCCTTCTCTCTCTTTTCCTTCAGCGCCTTCTCTCTCTCTTCCTTTAGCTCCTTCTCTCTCTCTTCCTTTAGCTTCTTCTCTCTCTTTTCCTTCAGCGCCTTCTCTCTCTCTTCCTTTAGCTCCTTCTCTCTCTCTTCCTTTAGCTTCTTCTCTCTCACTGTTTCTTCAGCTCCTCCTCCTCTTTTCTCTGTTTCTTTAGGTCCTTCTTTCTCTCTTCCTTTAGCTCCTTCTCTCTCACTGTTTCTTCAGCTCCTCCTCCTTCTCTCTCTGTTTCTTTAGGTCCTTCTCTCTCTCTTCCTTTAGCTCCTTCTCTCTCTCTTCCTTCAGCTCCTTTCTCTCTCTCTTCCTTCAGCTCCTTCTCTCTCTGTTACTTCAGGACCTTCTCTCTCTGTTCCTTTAGCTCCTTCTCTCTCTGTTCCTTTAGCTCCTCCTCCTCTCTCTGCTTCTTCAGCTCCTTCTCTCTCTCTTCCTTTAGCTCCTTCTCTCTCTCTTCCTTCAGCTCCTTCTCTCTCTCTTCCTTCAGCTCCTTCTCTCTCTCTTCCTTTAGCACCTTCTCTTCCTTTAGCTCCTTCTCTCTCTGTTCCTTTAGCTCCTCCTCCTCTCTCTGTTTCTTCAGCTCCTTCTCTCTCTCTTCCTTTAGCTCCTTCTCTCTCTCTTCCTTTAGCTCCTCCTCCTCTCTCTGTTCCTTTAGCTCCTTCTCTCTCTCTTCCTTTAGCTCCTTCTCTCTCTGTTCCTTTAGCTCCTTCTCTCTCGCTTCCTTCAGCTCTCTTCCTTCAGCTCCTTCTCTCTCTCTTCCTTTAGCACCTTCTCTTCCTTTAGCTCCTTCTCTCTCTGTTCCTTTAGCTCCTCCTCCTCTCTCTGTTTCTTCAGCTCCTTCTCTCTCTCTTCCTTTAGCTCCTCCTCCTCTCTCTGTTCCTTTAGCTCCTTCTCTCTCTCTTCCTTTAGCTCCTTCTTTCTCTCTTCCTTTAGCTCCTCCTTCTCTCTCTGTTTCTTCAGCTCCTTCTTTCGCTCTTCCTTTAGCTCCTTCTCTCTCTGTTCATTTAGCTCCTTCTCTCTGTCTTCCTTCAGCTCTTTCTTTCTCTCTTCCTTTAGCTCCTTCTCTCTCACTGTTTCTTCAGCTCCTCCTCCTTCTCTCTCTGTTTCTTCAGCTCCTTCTCTCTCTCTTCCTTTAGCTCCTTCTCTCTCTCTTCCTTCAGCTCCTTTCTCTCTTCCTTTAGCTCCTTCTCTCTCTCTTCCTTCAGCTCCTTCTCTCTCTCTTCCTTCAGCTCCTTCTCTCTCTGTTACTTCAGGACCTTCTCTCTCTGTTCCTTTAGCTCCTTCTCTCTCTGTTCCTTTAGCTCCTCCTCCTCTCTCTGCTTCTTCAGCTCCTTCTCTCTCTGTTCCTTTAGCTCCTTCTCTCTCTCTTCCTTTAGCTCCTTCTCTCTCTGTTCCTTTAGCTCCTCCTCCTCTCTCTGTTTCTTCAGCTCCTTCTCTCTCTGTTCCTTTAGCTCCTTCTCTCTCTCTTCCTTTAGCTCCTTCTCTCTCTGTTCCTTTAGCTCCTCCACCTCTCTCTGTTTCTTCATCTCCTTCTATCTCTCTTCCTTTAGCTCCTTCTCTCTCTGCTTCTTCAGCTCCTTCTCTCTCTGTTCCTTTAGCTGCTTCTCTCTCTCTTCCTTCAGCTCCTTCTCTCTCTCTTTCTTTAGCTCCTCCTCCTCTCTGCTTCTTCAGCTCCTTCTCTCTCTGTTCCTTTAGCTCCTTCTCTCTCTCTTCCTTTAGCTCCTTCTCTCTCTCTTCCTTTAGCTCCTCCTCCTCTCTCTGTTTCTTCAGCTCCTTCTCTCTCTCTTCCTTTAGCTCCTTCTTTCTCTCTTCCTTTAGCTCCTCCTCCTCTCTCTGTTCCTTCAGCTCCTTCCCTCTCTCTTCCTTCAGCTCCTTCTTTCGCTCTTCCTTTAGCTCCTTCTCTCTCTGTTTCTTCAGCTCCTTCTCTCTCTGTTTCTTCAGCTCCTTCTCTCTCTCTTCCTTTAGCTCCTTCTTTCTCTCTTCCTTTAGCTCCTCCTCCTCTCTCTGTTCCTTCAGCTCCTTCCCTCTCTCTTCCTTCAGCTCCTTCTTTCGCTCTTCCTTTAGCTCCTTCTCTCTCTGTTCCTTTAGCTTCTTCTCTCTCTGTTTCTTCAGCTCCTTCTCTCTCTGTTTCTTCAGCTCCTTCTCTCTCTCTTCCTTTAGCTCCTTCTCTCTCTTTTTCTTCAGCGCCTTCTCTCTCTCTTCCTTTAGCTCCTTCTCTCTCACTATTTCTTCAGCTCCTCCTCCTCCTCTCTCTGTTCCTTTAGCTGCTTCTCTCTTTCTTCCTTCAGCTCCTTCTCTCTCTCTTCCTTTAGCTCCTTCTCTCTCTGTTCCTTTAGCTTCTCCTCCTCTCTCTGCTTCTTCAGCTCCTTCTCTCTCTGTTCCTTTAGCTGCTTCTCTCTCTCTTCCTTCAGCTCCTTCTCTCTCTCTTCCTTTAGCTCCTTCTCTCTCTCTTCCTTTAGCTCCGGCTCTTTGTTTCTTCCTTCAGCTCCTTCTCTTCCTTTAGCTCCTTCTCTCTCTTTTCCTTTAGCTCCTTCTCTCTCTTTTCCTTCAGCGCCTTCTCTCTCTCTTCCTTTAGCTCCTTCTCTCTCTCTTCCTTTAGCTTCTTCTCTCTCACTGTTTCTTCAGCTCCTCCTCCTCTTTTCTCTGTTTCTTTAGGTCCTTCTTTCTCTCTTCCTTTAGCTCCTTCTCTCTCACTGTTTCTTCAGCTCCTCCTCCTTCTCTCTCTGTTTCTTTAGGTCCTTCTCTCTCTCTTCCTTTAGCTCCTTCTCTCTCTCTTCCTTCAGCTCCTTCTCTCTCTCTTCCTTCAGCTCCTTCTCTCTCTGTTACTTCAGGACCTTCTCTCTCTGTTCCTTTAGCTCCTTCTCTCTCTGTTCCTTTAGCTCCTCCTCCTCTCTCTGCTTCTTCAGCTCCTTCTCTCTCTCTTCCTTTAGCTCCTTCTCTCTCTCTTCCTTCAGCTCCTTCTCTCTCTCTTCCTTCAGCTCCTTCTCTCTCTCTTCCTTTAGCTCCTTCTCTCTCTGTTCCTTTAGCTCCTCCTCCTCTCTCTGTTTCTTCAGCTCCTTCTCTCTCTCTTCCTTTAGCTCCTTCTCTCTCTCTTCCTTTAGCTCCTCCTCCTCTCTCTGTTCCTTTAGCTCCTTCTCTCTCTCTTCCTTTAGCTCCTTCTCTCTCGCTTCCTTCAGCTCCTTCTCTCTTCCTTCAGCTCCTTCTCTCTCTCTTCCTTTAGCACCTTCTCTTCCTTTAGCTCCTTCTCTCTCTGTTCCTTTAGCTCCTCCTCCTCTCTCTGTTTCTTCAGCTCCTTCTCTCTCTCTTCCTTTAGCTCCTTCTCTCTCTCTTCCTTTAGCTCCTCCTCCTCTCTCTGTTCCTTTAGCTCCTTCTCTCTCACTTCCTTTAGCTCCTTCTTTCTCTCTTCCTTTAGCTCCTTCTTTCTCTCTCTGTTTCTTCAGCTCCTTCTTTCGCTTTTCCTTTAGCTCCTTCTCTCTCTGTTCATTTAGCTCCTTCTCTGTCTTCCTTCAGCTCCTTCTTTCTCTCTTCCTTTAGCTCCTTCTCACTCACTGTTTCTTCAGCTCCTCCTCCTTCTCTCTCTGTTTCTTCAGCTCCTTCTCTCTCTCTTCCTTTAGCTCCTTCTCTCTCTCTTCCTTCAGCTCCTTTCTCTCTTCCTTTAGCTCCTTCTCTCTCTCTTCCTTCAGCTCCTTCTCTCTCTCTTCCTTCAGCTCCTTCTCTCTCTGTTACTTCAGGACCTTCTCTCTCTGTTCCTTTAGCTCCTTCTCTCTCTGTTCCTTTAGCTCCTCCTCCTCTCTCTGCTTCTTCAGCTCCTTCTCTCTCTCTTCCTTTAGCTCCTCCTCTTTGTTTCTTCCTTTAGCTCCTTCTCTCTCTGTTCCTTTAGCTCCTCCACCTCTCTCTGTTTCTTCATCTCCTTCTCTCTCTCTTCCTTTAGCTCCTTCTCTCTCTGCTTCTTCATCTCCTTCTCTCTCTCTTCCTTTAGCTCCTTCTCTCTCTGCTTCTTCAGCTCCTTCTCTCTCTCTTCCTTCAGCTCCTTCTCTCTCTCTTTCTTTAGCTCCTCCTCCTCTCTCTGCTTCTTCAGCTCCTTCTCTCTCTGTTCCTTTAGCTCCTTCTCTCTCTCTTCCTTTAGCTCCTTCTCTCTCTGTTCCTTTAGCTCCTTCTCTCTCTGTTCCTTTAGCCCCTCCTCTCTCTGTTTCTTCAGCTCCTCTTCTTTTAGGAGCTGATAGGACTGATAGGACTGCACCCTTAACTCTCTGCTTCTTCAGCTCCTTCTCTCTCTGCTTCTTCAGCTCCTTCTCTCTCTGTTCCTTTAGCTCCTTCTCCCTCTCTTTCTTTAGTTCCTCCTCCTCTCTCTGCTTCTTCAGCTCCTTCTCTCTCTGTTCCTTTAGCTCCTTCTCCCTCTCTTTCTTTAGTTCCTCCTCCTCTCTCTGCTTCTTCAGCGCCTTCTCTCTCTCTTGCTTTAGCTCCTTCTCTCTCTTCCTTCAGCTCCTTATCTCTCACTGTTTCTTCAGCTCCTCCTTCTCTCTCTGTTTCTTCAGGTCCTTCTCTCTTTCTTCCTTTAGCTCCTCCTCCTCTCTCTGTTTCTCCAGGTCCTTCTCTCTCTCTTCCTTCAGCTCCTTCCCTCTCTCTTCCTTCAGCTCCTTCTTTCGCTCTTCCTTTAGCTCCTTCTCTCTCTGTTCCTTTAGCTCCTTCTCTCTGTCTTCCTTTAGCTCCTTCTCTCTCTGTTCCTTTAGCTCCTTCTCTCTCTGTTCCTTTAGCTCCTTCTCTCTCTCTTCCTTTAGCTCCTTCTCTCTCTCTTCCTTCAGCTCCTTATCTCTCACTGTTTCTTCAGCTCCTCCTCCTTCTCTCTCTGCTTCTTCAGATCCTTCTCTCTCTCTTCCTTTAGCTCCTTCTCTCTCTTCCTTTAGCTCATCCTCCTCTCTCTGTTTCTTCAACTCCTCTTCTTTCAGGAGCTGATAGGACTGCACCCTTAACTTCCTCACATTATTTAACTGATCTCAAACGAAAACGGGAATCTTCTCATCTTCTTCTTTTGGGGATAAATGTGTTCTGTTCATTTTCAAAATTAATAGTCAGAATTATAGGACATAGTGGAAGAGGGAGGGGGATGGTACTGCTTAGATTTTGTCTGCCGTAATGAGTTCCCATGAACATATGAACACCACACCGAACACAACAATCATGTACAAACCCAACAAAAAAATTACAGGCATGTCCTTAATGCATATTTTAGGGGTTGTTCCTGCACCCCTGTAGTCCATCAGCCTGCGTCTCATCTGCTTCTGTCTTTCCTCCTTTCTCTGTTTCTCTATTTCACAGACCTTCTCTTCGGTCTTCTGCTCCTCCTCCTCCTTCTCTCTCTGAATCTGTTCTTCTCTTTCCACCTCTCTATCTGATTCTGCCTTCAGCTCCTCCACCTCAGCCACCTGTTTCTCTCTTTCCTCCTCCTCCTCTCTCTGCCTGCGTTTCAGCTCCTCCAATTCTTTCTCTGCCTTCAGTTTTTGCTTCATTCTCTCCACCTTTTTTCTGAGCTTCTTCTCTCTTTTCTTACATATTTCAAGCTCCGTCCTGTGGCGTTTCGCCTGTTTCTTTAACTCCATGAGCTTTTCTATTTTCTGTCTTTCCTCCTCTTTCTACTTCTTCTTCTCTCTCTGTTTCTTCAGCTCCTTCTCTCTCTGTTGCTTTAGCTCCTTCTCTCTCTGCTTCTTCAGCTCCTTCTCTCTGTTCCTTTAGCTCCTTCTCACTCTCTTTCTTTAGCTCCTTCTCTCTCTCTTTCTTTAGCTCCTTCTCTCTCTTCCTTCAGCTCCTTCTTTCTCTCTTCCTTTAGCTCCTTCTCTCTCTCTTCCTTTAGCTCCTCCTCCTCCTCCTCTCTCTGTTTCTTCAGGTCCTTCTCTCTCTCTTCCTTTAGCTCATCCTCCTTCTCTCTCTCTTCCTTTAGCTCCTTCTCTCTGTTCTTTTTGCTCCTTCTCTCTCTGTTCTTTTTGCTCCTTCTCTCTCTGTTACTTTAGCTCCTTCTCTCTCTCTTCCTTTAGCTCCTTCTCTCTCTGTTCCTTTTGCTCCTTCTCTCTCTGTTCCTTTAGCTCCTTCTCTCTCTGTACTTTTGCTCCTTCTCTCTCTGTTCCTTTAGCTCATCCTCCTCCTCTCTCTCTTCCTTCAGCTCCTTCTCTCTGTTCCTTTTGCTCCTTCTCTCTCTGTTCCTTTAACTCCTTCTCTCTCCCTTCCTTTAGCTCCTTCTCTCTCTGTTCCTTTAGCTCCTTCTCTCTCTCTTCCTTTAGCTCCTTCTCTCTCTGTTCCTTTAGCTCCTCCTCCTCTCTCTGCTTCATCAGCTCCTTCTCTCTCTGTTCCTTTAGCTCCTTCTCTCTCTCTTCTTTTAGCTCCTTCTCTCTCTCTTCCTTTAGCTCCTGCTCTTTGTTTCTTCCTTCAGCTCCTTCTCTTCCTTTAGCTCCTTCTCTCTCTTTTCCTTTAGCTCCTTCTCTCTCTTTTCCTTCAGCGCCTTCTCTCTCTCTTCCTTTAGCTCCTTCTCTCTCTCTTCCTTTAGCTTCTTCTCTCTCACTGTTTCTTCAGCTCCTCCTCCTCTTCTCTCTGTTTCTTTAGGTCCTTCTTTCTCTCTTCCTTTAGCTCCTTCTCTCTCTCTGTTTCTTCAGCTCCTTCTCTCTCTCTTCCTTTAGCTCCTTCTCTCTCTCTTCCTTCAGCTCCTTCTTTCTCTGTTACTTCAGGACCTTCTCTCTCTGTTCCTTTAGCTCCTTCTCTCTCTGTTCCTTTAGCTCCTCCTCCTCTCTCTGCTTCTTCAGCTCCTTCTCTCTCTCTTCCTTTAGCTCCTTCTCTCTCTCTTCCTTTAGCTCCTCCTCCTCTCTCTGTTCCTTTAGCTCCTTCTCTCTCTCTTCCTTTAGCTCCTTCTTTCTCTCTTCCTTTAGCTCCTCCTTCTCTCTCTGTTTCTTCAGCTCCTTCTTTCGCTCTTCCTTTAGCTCCTTCTCTCTCTGTTCATTTAGCTCCTTCTCTCTGTCTTCCTTCAGCTCCTTCTTTCTCTCTTCCTTTAGCTCCTTCTCTCTCACTGTTTCTTCAGCTCCTCCTCCTTCTCTCTCTGTTTCTTCAGCTCCTTCTCTCTCTCTTCCTTTAGCTCCTTCTCTCTCTCTTCCTTCAGCTCCTTTCTCTCTTCCTTTAGCTCCTTCTCTCTCTCTTCCTTCAGCTCCTTCTCTCTCTCTTCCTTCAGCTCCTTCTCTCTCTGTTACTTCAGGACCTTCTCTCTCTGTTCCTTTAGCTCCTTCTCTCTCTGTTCCTTTAGCTCCTCCTCCTCTCTCTGCTTTTTCAGCTCCTTCTCTCTCTCTTCCTTCAGCTCCTTCTCTCTCTGTTCCTTTAGCTCCTTCTCTCTCTCTTCCTTTAGCTCCTTCTCTCTCTGTTCCTTTAGCTCCTCCTCCTCTCTCTGTTTCTTCAGCTCCTTCTCTCTCTGTTCCTTTAGCTCCTTCTCTCTCTCTTCCTTTAGCTCCTTCTCTCTCTGTTCCTTTAGCTCCTCCACCTCTCTCTGTTTCTTCATCTCCTTCTCTCTCTCTTCCTTTAGCTCCTTCTCTCTCTGCTTCTTCAGCTCCTTCTCTCTCTGCTCCTTTAGCTGCTTCTCTCTCTCTTCCTTCAGCTCCTTCTCTCTCTCTTTCTTTAGCTCCTCCTCCTCTCTCTGCTTCTTCAGCTCCTTCTCTCTCTGTTCCTTTAGCTCCTTCTCTCTCTTCCTTTAGCTCCTTCTCTCTCTGTTCCTTTAGCTCCTCCTCCTCTCTCTGTTTCTTCAGCTCCTTCTCTCTCTCTTCCTTTAGCTCCTTCTTTCTCTCTTCCTTTAGCTCCTCCTCCTCTCTCTGTTCCTTCAGCTCCTTCCCTCTCTCTTCCTTCAGCTCCTTCTTTCGCTCTTCCTTTAGCTCTTTCTCTCTGTTCCTTTAGCTTCTTCTCTCTCTGTTTCTTCAGCTCCTTCTCTCTCTGTTTCTTCAGCTCCTTCTCTCTCTCTGCCTTTAGCTCCTTCTCTCTCTGTTCCTTTAGCTCCTCCTCCTCTCTCTGTTTCTTCAGCTCCTTCTCTCTCTCTTCCTTTAGCTCCTTCTTTCTCTCTTCCTTTAGCTCCTCCTCCTCTCTCTGTTCCTTCAGCTCCTTCCCTCTCTCTTCCTTCAGCTCCTTCTTTCGCTCTTCCTTTAGCTCCTTCTCTCTCTTCCTTTAGCTCCTTCTCTCTCTTTTTCTTCAGCGCCTTCTCTCTCTCTTCCTTTAGCTCCTTCTCTCTCACTGTTTCTTCAGCTCCTCCTCCTCCTCTCTCTGTTCCTTTAGCTGCTTCTCTCTCTCTTCCTTCAGCTCCTTCTCTCTCTCTTCCTTTAGCTCCTTCTCTCTCTGTTCCTTTAGCTTCTCCTCCTCTCTCTGCTTCTTCAGCTCCTTCTCTCTCTGTTCCTTTAGCTGCTTCTCTCTCTCTTCCTTCAGCTCCTTCTCTCTCTCTTCCTTTAGCTCCTCCTCCTCTCTCTGCTTCTTCAGCTCCTTCTCTCTCTGTTCCTTTAGCTCCTTCTCTCTCTCTTCCTTTAGCTCCTTCTCTCTCTCTTCCTTTAGCTCCTGCTCTTTGTTTCTTCCTTCAGCTCCTTCTCTTCCTTTAGCTCCTTCTCTCTCTTTTCCTTTAGCTCCTTCTCTCTCTTTTCCTTCAGCGCCTTCTCTCTCTCTTCCTTTAGCTCCTTCTCTCTCTCTTCCTTTAGCTTCTTCTCTCTCACTGTTTCTTCAGCTCCTCCTCCTTCTCTCTCTGTTTCTTCAGCTCCTTCTCTCTCTCTTCCTTCAGCTCCTTTCTCTCTTCCTTTAGCTCCTTCTCTCTCTCTTCCTTCAGCTCCTTCTCTCTCTCTTCCTTCAGCTCCTTCTCTCTCTGTTACTTCAGGACCTTCTCTCTCTGTTCCTTTAGCTCCTTCTCTCTCTGTTCCTTTAGCTCCTCCTCTCTCTGCTTCTTCAGCTCCTTCTCTCTCTCTTCCTTTAGCTCCTTCTCTCTCTCTTCCTTCAGCTCCTTCTCTCTCTCTTCCTTCAGCTCCTTCTCTCTCTCTTCCTTTAGCACCTTCTCTTCCTTTAGCTCCTTCTCTCTCTGTTCCTTTAGCTCCTCCTCCTCTCTCTGTTTCTTCAGCTCCTTCTCTCTCTCTTCCTTTAGCTCCTCCTCCTCTCTCTGTTCCTTTAGCTCCTTCTCTCTCTCTTCCTTTAGCTCCTTCTCTCTCTGTTCCTTTAGCTCCTTCTCTCTCTCTTCCTTCAGCTCCTTCTCTCTTCCTTCAGCTCCTTCTCTCTCTCTTCCTTTAGCACCTTCTCTTCCTTTAGCTCCTTCTCTCTCTGTTCCTTTAGCTCCTCCTCCTCTCTCTGTTTCTTCAGCTCCTTCTCTCTCTCTTCCTTTAGCTCCTTCTCTCTCTCTTCCTTTAGCTCCTCCTCCTCTCTCTGTTCCTTTAGCTCCTTCTCTCTCTCTTCCTTTAGCTCCTCCTCCTCTCTCTGTTTCTTCAGCTCCTTCTTTCGCTCTTCCTTTAGCTCCTTCTCTCTCTGTTCATTTAGCTCCTTCTCTCTGTCTTCCTTCAGCTCCTTCTTTCTCTCTTCCTTTAGCTCCTTCTCTCTCACTGTTTCTTCAGCTCCTCCTCCTTCTCTCTCTGTTTCTTCAGCTCCTTCTCTCTCTCTTCCTTTAGCTCCTTCTCTCTCTCTTCCTTCAGCTCCTTTCTCTCTTCCTTTAGCTCCTTCTCTCTCTCTTCCTTCAGCTCCTTCTCTCTCTCTTCCTTCAGCTCCTTCTCTCTCTGTTACTTCAGGACCTTCTCTCTCTGTTCCTTTAGCTCCTTCTCTCTCTGTTCCTTTAGCTCCTCCTCCTCTCTTTGCTTCTTCAGCTCCTTCTCTCTCTCTTCCTTTAGCTACTTCTCTCTCTCTTCCTTTAGCTCCTCCTCTTTGTTTCTTCCTTTAGCTCCTTCTCTCTCTGTTCCTTCATCTCCTTCTCTCTCTCTTCCTTTAGCTCCTTCTCTCTCTGCTTCTTCAGCTCCTTCTCTCTCTGCTTCTTCAGCTCCTTCTCTCTCTGCTTCTTTAGCTCCTTCTCTCTCTGTTCCTTCATCTCCTTCTCTCTCTCTTCCTTTAGCTCCTTCTCTCTCTGCTTCTTCAGCTCCTTCTCTCTCTGCTTCTTCAGCTCCTTCTCTCTCTGCTTCTTCAGCTCCTTCTCTCTCTCTTTCTTTAGCTCCTCCTCCTCTCTCTGCTTCTTCAGCTCCTTCTCTCTCTGTTCCTTTAGCTCCTTCTCTCTCTCTTCCTTTAGCTCCTTCTCTCTCTGTTCCTTTAGCCCCTCCTCTCTCTGTTTCTTCAGCTCCTCTTCTTTTAGGAGCTGATAGGACTGATAGGACTGCACCCTTAACTCTCTGCTTCTTCAGCTCCTCCTCTCTCTGCTTCTTCAGCGCCTTCTCTCTCTCTTGCTTTAGCTCATTCTCTCTCTTCCTTTAGCTCCTTCTCTCTCTCTTCCTTTAGCTCATCCTCCTCTCTCTCTTCCTTCAGCTCCTCTCTCTCTTCCTTCAGCTCCTTCTCTCTCTGGCCTTCAGCTCCTTCTCTCTCTCTTCTTTTAGCTCCTCCTCCTCTCTGTTTCTTCAGCTCCTTCTCTCTCTGCTTCTTCAGCTCCTTCTCTCTCTCTTCCTTTAGCTCCCTCTCTCTCTCTCTTCCTTTAGCTCCCTCTCTCTCTCTTCCTTTAGCTCCTCCTCTTTGTTTCTTCCTTCAGCTCCTTCTCTTCCTTTCGCTCCTTCTCTCTCTGTTCCTTTAGCTCCTCCTCCTCTCTCTGTTTCTTCAGCTCCTTCTCTCTCTCTTCCTTTAGCTCCTTTCTCTCTTCCTTTAGCTCCTCCTCCTCTCTGTTCCTTTAGCTCCTCTCTCTGTTCCTTTAGCTCCTTCTCTCTCTCTGTTCCTTTAGCTCCTTCTCTCTCTCTTCCTTTAGCTCCTTCTCTCTCTGTTTCTTCAGGTCCTCCTCCTTCTCTCTCTGTTTGTTCAGGTCCTTCTCTCTCTCTTCCTTTATCTCCTCCTCTCTCTGTTTCTTCAGGTCCTCCTCCTTCTCTCTCTGTTTGTTCAGGTCCTTCTCTCTTCCTTTAGCTCCTTCTTTCTCTCTTCCTTTAGCCCCTTCTCTCTCTCTTCCTTTAGCTCCTCCTCTCTCTGTTTCTTCAGGTCCTTCTCTCTTTCTTCCTTTAGCTCCTTCTCTCTCTTCCTTCAGCCCCTTTTCTCTCTCTTCCTTTAGCTCCTTCTCTCTCTGTTCCTTTAGCTCCTCCTCTTCTCTCTGCTTCTTTAGCTCCTTCTCTCTCTTCCTTTAGCTCCTTCTCTCTCTCTTCCTTTAGCTCCTCCTCTCTCTGTTTCCTCAGCTTTTTCTCTGTCTGTTTCTTCAGCTCCTCTTCTTTCAGGAGCTGATAGGACTGCACCCTTAACTTCCTCACATTATTTAACTGATCTCAAATGAAAACGGGAATCTTCTCATCTTCTTCTTTTGGGGATAAATGTGTTCTGTTCATTTTCAAAATTAATAGTCAGAATTACAGGACATAGTGAAAGAGGGAGGGGGGTGGTACTGCTTAGATTTTGTCTGCCGTAATGAGTTCCCATGAACATATGAACACCACACCGAACACAACAATCATGTACAAACCCAACAAAAAAATTACAGGCATGTCCTTAATGCATATTTTAGGGGTTGTTCCTGCACCCCTGTAGTCCATCAGCCTGCGTCTCATCTGCTTCTGTCTTTCCTCCTTTCTCTGTTTCTCTATTTCACAGACCTTCTCTTCGGTCTTCTGCTCCTCCTCCTCCTCCTTCTCTCTCTGAATCTGTTCTTCTCTTTCCACCTCTCTATCTGATTCTGCCTTCAGCTCCTCCACCTCAGCCACCTGTTTCTCTCTTTCCTCCTCCTCCTCTCTCTGCCTGCGTTTCAGCTCCTCCAATTCTTTCTCTGCATTCAGTTTTTGCTTCATTCTCTCCACCTTTCTTCTGAGCTTCTCCTCTCTTTTCTTACATATTTCAAGCTCCGTCCTGTGGCGTTTCGCCTTTTCCTTTAACTCCATGAGCTTTTCTATTTTCTGTCTTTCCTCCTCTCTCTGTTCCTTCAGCTCCTCCTCCTCTTTCTGTTCCTTCAGCTCCTCCTCCTCTTTCTGCTTCTTCAGCTCCTTCTCTCTCTGTTCCTTTTGCTCCTCCTCCTCTTTCTGCTTCTTCAGCTCCTCCTCCTCTCTCTGTTCCTTCAGCTCCTTCTCTTTCTGTTCCTTCAGCTCCACCTCCTCTTTCTGTTCACTCAGGTCCCTCTTGTTCCCTCGGCTTCGGCGCTTCTTACAGCGCAGCTTGGGGAAGCAGCCAGTCCAGCACCCGCAGGTCGGTTCCTCCTGGTTCTCCTCCATGACCCTTTCCTCTGCTAAACTCTGTGGTTGGGCTCTGTGCTGCAAAACAGCCCGCAAACGCTTCATGATCCCTCGGGCCATTTTCTGGCTTCTGGAGCGCCTGTGTGGGGTTTTCACCTCGTCCCTCTGCTCCACCCAGCATTGTTGTGGATGACCCACCTTTTCAGACTGCATAGCGTTGACTGCAGTAACTGATGTACTCATACAGACGTGTAGTAAGAGCCCCCGTGCGTGACTCTCCGTGTGTGTGGAAGCGCTCCTGCGCGCTCGCTTATATAGAGTCCGTGATGATGACGTCACAATGCTGCATGCACACAGGCCACGCCCACTTCGCCATACAGCGTTCGGCGTCGCTTCTTGTCTCAATGGACGGAGCCGCTGACCTGGATAACTGAGCAAATTACACTGTTATTATTATCACTATTAAAATGTTTTAAAATAATAATAAGTTATTATTATCATTTATTATTACTACTAATAACATTAAAAATACAATGAATAAAGTATTAATATTTTTAGTCATACAGATATTAATAGATTAATAATAATAAATGTTAAATGTATGTTAATAAATGTATTACTAATATCAATGTATTATTGTTAATAATAAGAATATAAAAATATTTTTTTCTACACAAGGATTTTGTAAGTACTTTAAAATACAGAACGCATCTTAATTATAGTTTTACTGAAACCAGTTTATCAGAATACACTTAACTTTTCTATTTTTATCTTTGAAACATTTGTTAATAAATGAATAATTGACTATTGAAAGTAATATTGAAAGTAATTACATAATCTTCAGTTACTTCTGACTGTTTTCTCATTTCACAGAATATTTTTTATAGAAATGAAAAAACTGAATAGAATTGATGGTTGTTTAACTGTAAAATTACATACAGTGTTTCTGAATGGATGAAATCCAGAGCTGCATGGTGGAGCCGTAGGGTCGTCTTTTATATGTCAGTATCTCATGTATTTAACCGGTATTCTGGATATTTAATTCAGTTTTTTCTGTATTTCTCACCATAATTGAGCTACTTCTAGTCTCCTCCCACTAGTCAGGACTCTCCGCATCACACACGTTAATGTTAAGTAATCTATATTACTAGCAAAGCAAAACTAGGACAAGGAAAAAACTCCCAGAATGAAGTATCCCAAGGGTGACACACATCCTTCTCTGACCAACAACAGAAAAAATAAGTAATAAAATACAATGAATGCATTAAAAAGAGAAAATACATGTTGGAGTGCTAAAACCTCATATAAGATCATCCGAAGAATTCCGAGAAGGTAGCTAATTACACAGCGAGCCTATTTCTCAAACACCTTTAGCAAGTCGCCCTTTCTCTGTCGACCACCTGCTTCAGATGGCGCTGTGATATTGAGAGAGAAGCAGGCATGATTATAAAACCTACATCCCATAACAGGCATGGTTCCTCTGTCCAGCTTTACTGTTTCTTTGGTTTTCATTTATGGCACCATACAGCTGGCCCATGTTTGGATGCCGTGGTGCTATCAGCTGACTGAAAGCCGCGTGCCCAGCTATAAATACTATTATTAATAAAATAGAAACATACTTTTATTCTTATTTCTGTTGTTTCGTTACTGAATATGAGACATAATTGTTGTTAATATTTGAACACTTTTCTTTTAGGATCTTATCTGTGGAATCACTGTATGAATAAAATAGGCACTAAGAAAAAGATGTATCGGTAGGCTGGAGAATAAATATCTCAGGTTTGAGTGTAAGTCAGTAAGAGTGAACAGACAGAGGAATAAACACAGACGCTGTGCGCTGAGAATAAAGCTAAGGGGGAGGTGTTAACCACTGACTGACAGGCTTCCGGACCAATTAAAACACAGGGAGGGCGGGTCTGGATCAGCCTGACTCCGCCTCTGATTGCTCGGCGTTACAGCGCGAGCTCCCTCCAGTGTGAGGAGACGGTTTAGACCGTTAGGAGCTGCTGGAATATAAACGGCTGATCCTCACATTAGTGACATTTGCTGTTTGTATATTATATTTATTTACTAACCAAAGCATTTACCGACATTTTAGTAAAATATCGAGTTGTTTTTATTACTAACACATGAACGGTTTCGACCCCAAACCCGGAGTCTTTTCGCCGAAGTGAACGTAGCCGACTGTAAATGGACTGAGGACCTGCTTCACGATTCAAATTCAGCGTTTAAAAGGTGAGGAATGAGAAACAGTTGAATGTGTAGCTTAACAGTTCATTAGACTTCAGCTGAGCACATATTTATCTGTGTCTCTTGGTCAGTCTGAGAAGTAAAGTCGCTAGCGTTAGCGTTAGCTAGTTCACAGTTAGCTTCACTCACTCTTCCAGCGCGAGCGCTCCCTCACCCGCCCGCGTGCTGTGTGCTCTCATCAGGTCCGGGGAATGCACACTCCCACGTTGTCTAGTCCTTGTAGAGTATTGCCAATAGAATAGGACTTTTGGGATAAGTTGGTGGAGAATAAGGTGGAGTGGTGATCATCCAACATCTCACTAACACTGAATGAAATCAGTTCCTCACAGCAACGCTCTAAAATCTAGTAGGAAGCATTCCCTGGTCAATATAGAGAGAGTTACTCCAACAAAAAGCAGATGAACCTTTTAAATATCCTTGGTATTGGAAGGAAAAAAATTATGAGCAGGTGTCCCAAAACTTTGTTTCTAACTTTTTTTTGTGGACACCGTTTTTCGTTAATAAGCTCCATGGTTAATGTTGATACTTCCGCAGTGCACACCTGTCTTGTCCTGTCCTGAAGCATCAACTTAGCATCACCAGCCAGGAAAGCTCACCAGCACCTCTACTTCCTCCGCAAGCCAAGAAGAGTCAGAGCGCCAACCCCCATCATGTGCACTTTCTACAGAGCTGCCATGGAGGGCATCCGGACTCAACACTACTGTAAACTGTACACACTGTCTGGTACAGCACTTGCACCACGCTCTGCCTCCAGCGCATTGTTAGAGCAGCTGAGAAGATCGTTGGCACCTCTTTCCCCTCCCTACACGACAAACACAACACCTGCGTCACTCTGAAAGACCTCTGCATGGTGGAGGACCCTACCCACCCGCTACACCATTTCTTCAGCCTGCTGCCATTTTACACTATTTGAGAAAAAATGAGAAATATCGTAGTCTTATAACTTTTCTCATCTACAATGAGATCAGGATTCAAATTAGCTTTAAAATCAGCATTTTATTTCCACATAGACATGTTAGAATACAATAGTACAAATACAAATTATAATCATAATTTATCCCTGTATAAACATTCTTTCTGAAAATCTTTTAACTTTCACTGTGCTGTTTCACTCTAACTGACGTCTTCACTGGTAAGATCCTCAGAGGACAAACAGACACGTTACAGAAAAGTGGTAAAACTCTCTCAGTGAAGGTGTGTGTTATTGTGTGCAGGTGTGTGTTGGTTAGAAGATCAGTGAATGTTACTTTTCCCCTGTTCCAGTTCAGTTCCACTCTCACCCTCTGCACTTTCTGTTTTAGGCCGAAGGAGTGAGCTGGCTGTCCTGGGCAGCGTATCCAGAATTTACCAGTGCTTTTACTGTAGCCGAGACCCCACAATGCACCCAAGAAAAAGTCTCCCTTTCTCATTACAGACTCTGATATCAAACCCAGTTCCCAGTCATCACCATCCCCAACCTGGACATCCCAGCAGTGTGTCCCTGAGTTGAAACCCTCAGAACCCAGAACACATGCATACTCATCAAATCTCTCTGAATTATCAGGAACTGATGATCTCTGGTTTCTGCATTCTACAGCAGTGAGATCATCAGACAGGTGGAGGGTGTAAGCAGCAGTGTTGGGGTCCAGAGTAACAGTGGCTGAGGAGAGAAAACAAATTTAAACATCATGTTTTTTCTCACATTTCTGCAAATGCTTTAACTTCACAGGTTTTATTTAATTTGAGTAAAACAGCTTTTTGAGGGGTGGGGGCTGCTTTGAGTGGTCCAGCGGACAAAGGCATCCCAGTATCTCCGCAGTGTGCTGCCCGCTAGCCAATGCTGGTCATTACCACACATTTATTAAATAGATGTTGCAAAGCTTTTTCTGGCCTATATACAGTTCTCAGTGTAGTAACACACATTTCGCTCCCTGCAATTTACTGAGGAAGAGCATTCTCAGAGAATGGTGAATTTGGGAGCTGCGCCTACTTATATAGGGGGCAGGTGCTCCCTTATCACTCCTGTGATGGGTCTGTGTGGTTGGTGCTAAAAGTAACTTCCATGGTTGGTCCCACGGGAGGTGTTTCCCATAGTGGGATACCTCACTTCTAGGGTTTTGGGGTACTGAGGGCATTCAGAGCCACTGAAGTGAAGTTGGATTTAAGCCACAAATGTAAATATAAATGTTTATAAATGTAAATGTTAATTAAACAAAGTCAAAGTAACCCGACAGGAATCTTGTTTGTGCTTAACCTCAGGATGAAGACTGTTAAACTGGAGCTACTAAAGCTGGGGTTTTCCTCAACACTCAGTCAATCACCATACTCTGTATTTTGTAAGTGTAAGTGGCAGTTTGAATTTCAAAGGTAATGTCATTTTCCTATACCATTTAAATGAATGAAGAAATATATACATAAAGTAATTATTTTAAATCATTACAAAATAATTGCTAACTCATTTTAAATTTATGCCTACTTCACCCTCTTTTCCAGTATGTATGTTTAGGATTCTGATGGAGGAGCAACACCAGTGAACACATTTTCAAACTGAAATGCAAAGTTGTACTAAAAGGTTTATCTTAAGTGGAAAGTAAAAAAAAAATGTCGCAAATGAACAATATAAAAGTGTAACTGAATGCATGGAACACCCTTTAATTACCCATATAACTTACATTTTGTATTTACATTGTAATTAATCAAAAACAAAGCACAGCATTGTAATTTTTAATATATATTTTTGCTGCTATTTGACTAAGAAGGTGTAGAGAAAAAGTATGTTTTTAATGTTTATAGTTAATAACATTTTTAAACAAGCAATTATGTAAAATAATGTTTAATAAATAACATTTATAAAACTTGCAGAATTTATGAAAAATATTTCCACTTTCTTTGGTTTTGTCTTTATAGAAGCATGTAGCGCAACATTCAGTATGAGGTCAAACGTGGGGATCACATAGAACTTACTGAACTGGAGAATCTCTTGCATCTTCTCCCACACTCTGAACTTCAGGTTGGAAAGGTGTTTGGCTACATTGATCAGAGCTCCTGAGGTCTTCTCTGGATCCTTTGGTGAGCGCTGAACTCTGGAAATGTAAGATTGTGTGAAATATCTCACTGTAAAAAGCTTACAGCCTGTAACTTAGTTACCTTAACATCGATATGTTTATCAGTGTCTGTTTGAAACTGGTCCAAGTAGTTTTGGCCACACCCTTGAAATGAACAAACACAAATTCACACGCCTTATCAACGACTGAAATTCTACAGCAGTTGTTACTAAATGGTGAGAAGAAACATTAACATTTATGAGCATTATTTTTTTAACAGTATTACATTTGTTAACCATTAGCTAGCTACATAACGCATTTAATTTTTGCTATTTTGTATTTTATAGGTAGTTTTGGTGAATTTGTTTGAGATAGCATTAGCTTACAGCTAGCTTGTAGTTTTCTAATGTTAGCTGTGTAGAAAAATGTATATTTTTGGGTGTCTTATGTCCTGCTCACTAAGGACTGGTTTGCACTTATTTAGACATTCTTCCTGTCTAGCCCTAAACTGGGACAGTAACACACAATCTGCATTCACTCTCACTTCACATACTTATCTGCAATAATTAAAATATGTTTTATGTGATTTAATGGCAAATTATTTAACCATTAGATAAAACTGGTGGTCTGACATCACTTACTGTTTCTCTGTAGACTTTAAGTTCTGAAAGAAGAAATAGAGTGTTTACAGATGTGCTTGTTCACCAGATACATCATACAGATCTTCCTCATTCACACTAAACATGTATTAAAAGACACTGTAAATATGTAAATATAAAAAACATTTGTAAAAAGTGATTCATACCTGTAAGAACTGAATGTCCTCAGCTTTTATCTCCTTCTCTATATTTCTGATTGTCTCTGAAAGAGATGATATTTCTCTATTCATCTCCTCAATCTTGCTCCTCATCTTCTCACTTTTTTGCTTCTCCTCCTCTTTCAGTGCAGCTATTTTTGCTGCTTCTTCAATTCTTAAAAACCGGTGAAGCTTCTCAAACTCCTCCTTTATCTGCCTCTCTGTTTGCTGGGCCTGTGTCTGGAATGAGAGATGATTAGGAAACACAAGACACCTACAAAAACATCTACAGGATAAGTGACTCGAGTGACTAAAGACGCTCATTTCAAACATGACCTTATCAACATGGCTCACAGTTAAAGATGATGGTTTACCTTAATGTGGTCTGCTGTTTGGTCATAGTCTTGTTTAGCTTCCTTTAAGACTTTCAGGTTCTTCTGTAGAAGCTCCAAAGCAGTCTGGAGTTTATTCTGCAATTAAACAGCAGATTAACGGAGTGAATTCTCCAGCTTCACAGTGTTTAAACTACGTGCACAGAGTGATGGTCTTAAAGAACAAATTAGCAGCTTTATTGTTTGAACAGAGGCCTTTTCATTTATTTCAGATGTTGAATAAGTTGTTTAACAAATTGTTATGGAACAGGGCTGATTGTTCATACTGAATATGAAGGAGACAGTTGTTCTAATTCAAACTCTAGTGTGTGCTCTTTACTCTAAAAGCACCTTCAATGACAGGCATCATCTAACCTGTCTAACTTGCATAGCAGGAAAATCTGATCATCAGAGATGAAGGAAATGGGACAGACTTCACTGCCTAGAAATAATAGCAGTGCACTCAATTTCTTACCTTAAGGTCAGTCACAGCTTCATTCACTGGACAGAAGTTGTGATTTCTGTGTGTCTTTGCATCCCGACACACCAAACACACCGGCTGCTGATCGTCCAAACAGAAGAGTTTGAGTTTCTCATTGTGCTGTGTGCAGACCACCTCAGACCCTGCTGAAGCCCTCTTTTTCTCTAGGAAAGCCTCACACAGGTTCTTCAGTACACGGTTAAGTGGAGGATGCTCTTTAGAGGATCTTCTCCTACAAACTGGACATTCCCAAGATCCCTTATTTGCCCAGAAGTGCTGTATGCAGGTTTTACACACACTATGGGTACACGACAGTAGAACCGGATCAGTGAAGACTTCACAGCACACACAGCACAAAAGATCCTCGTCTGATAGAGAGATTTGAGATGCCATTTCCAGCTGCTGTGCTCTTCTCCTGCTGGGTCCTTCTGTACAAACGTGACTGTTATTGGTTTTTGTGCTGATGAGGTGAGATAGAAGGAGCGAGGATCAGCAGAGTGACAGGATGAGTTTCTGTTTCTTCCAGCAGTTTGACAGTGCAGGGAGGAGCAGCTGAAGAGGAGGAGCTTAACGGGTGAATACCTGTCATTTTTATCCACTCACTGTCACAAACCTTTGACATCTTAAACATATAAGATCTATAGGTTTTGATGTTTCTCTATTAGAAAATATAAGCAATTTTTACAAAAACAATATTGCCCAAACATTAAAGCACTCAAGTATTAAATTAAAATATTAATGCAGAACTATTAGTGTCTTTCTTTTTGCAGCAGGATCATTACACATGTATAAGTAAGAGTGGACGGTGGATCTTTCTCTCCAACCATGCAAACTGAGATCACTGTACATTATCACACGATTAATGCTGAATTAAAATAAACATACCTAATCAGCCAATCTCGTGGCAGCTGTGGAATGAATATAAATGGTGCAAATACAGTTCAGCAGCTTTGGGTGCTCGTCAGAATGGAATAAATTTGTGATCTCTGATTTCGAATGTAGCATGATAGTTGGTGCTAGATGGGCTGGTTTGAGTATTTCTAAAACTGCAGATCTTATTTTCAGCACAGCAGTCTCTAGAGTTTACTCTGGTGTAATAAAACAAATCCAGTGAGCAGCAGTTCTGCAGATCATAACATCTTGTTGATTAACAGAGAATGGTCAGACTGATTGGAGCTAACAGAAAGACGGCAGTAACTCTGTATATCTGTACAATTGTGGTGAGCAGAAAAGCATCTCAGAATGAACAACATATCCATTCCATTTTTGTCATCCAAGAACAGAAAGCTGAGGCTGAGCAGGCCCATTTTTTGCTGCCACATGGGCTTGATAGACTGAACAGCCACAAGTACTACACCTACGGGTGTAGGGTGGCCCTACACTATGCAATCGAGAAAATACCTTGTGAGTGATGATATAATGACTGAGGTAAGGAGACAGGATGCAGATGCAAGTTGACTTTATTAGTCATTTTAAGAGATTCCAAGACGGAGCTCACAGAAATAAGAAGAGTAGTTATGTCCATCATAGAAAAGTGTATTAAATGCATGACATAGAACACAGCACAATATTAAAAAATGTATTTGGTTTAATCACACAGAGGCACTCTGAATAGACAATATTGAAATACAACTGTATGAACTTACGGCCAAAACGCCATGAGAATGCCCAGTCAGCCATTCAACAATCATGGCCAGAGCAAGGAGCACCTACCCATGAACGGTAGGAGCAGAGAAAGGTGCTTCAGGGCTAGACCTTCCTCCTGACCTAGGCTGCTTGTGTGAAAAGGCAGTTCAGTGGATTCAGTTGATTTTTTTTTTTCCCAAAGGAAGAAAGAGAGAGGGAAAACCTCATGACAACCAAGACCAGCAAGGCAGAGATATTAGAGAGCCAAAAAGACATCACATATTAGCATGTTCAACAATATATTGTTGTTGCTACGCTGACATATAAAGCTGCTACCAACAGGGAAAGCTAGCCATCGTGCACTTGCTATAAGATTAGATACAAGTCAGTGTTCTTGTTCTGTGACAGTGTTGCTGTTTACTTTTTATCAAATGGAAAACATATTACCAAATTCAGTTGCTCCGTTTGCAAAATACAGCACTAAATAAGTCCCAGTAAGCAGTTGCTTTGGGCCAAATGACAGCAATATTGAAAAAAAAAATCTTGATTTGAGTGGATTGCAAAAAAATATATCCACACCATTTAAGTAAACGTAATTGTTTTTTCTTTTTTTCAAAATATGATCTAAATTGAAACTGATGCAGAGGAAACATTTCCATGTATATTTTCTATTTAGCTCTAGCACACATACACTATGTGGACAAAAGTATTAGGACACCAGCTTATTCATTGTTTCTTCTAAAATCAAGGGTATTAAAAATGACTTTACCCTGCTTTTGGACTGACTTTCTCTACTGTCCAGGGAATAAGGCTTTCAGCTAGATTTTTGAAGCATTGCTATGATTTAGAATTTATGTCAGTATGTAAATGTGGAAATTCACAGCATCTTATTTGTCATTTAGTTCATGCAATCTATGTACTGAAATATAATAATATTTTTAATAAAATGTGAAAAATATTGGAGAATAAGAACCAAATTCTGTGTCTCTGGGCATGGACAGGACCTACCAAGCTGTCCCTCGACCCCACAACGCTTTCTAAGAGCAGCAGTTACCTTCAGTTGCCTGTACAGATACCACAATATATCTGATGCACCAATTAAGGTGGGACAGAAGTGTCACCATACATGTTCTACATTTCTGTAGCTGGTTTGATATGTACTGTATGTCTGATGCCACTAGTGGCCATCCTTAGTGTTTAATGCTGTGTTATTGACTCCATTGTGGCCAGTAATATTATGCTCATATTATTGTTATGGTGTATCTTTCTTCAGTTTATGTATAAAGTGCTGAAGTGGTCATTTAACCTCTGTGCTGTTACATTTCAACAACAACAAAGTAAAACCTGTAAAAACCTCACTGGCCTCTGGAGTTCATTACTTATGTACTTAAAAGCTCCTTATTTGTGTCTCTAAGTGAAGTGAATGCAGAATGAATAAGATCAGAGTGACAGTATGAAACTCCCTTCCTCCAACAGGTAGAGGGAGCGTACAGGAGGAGCTTAGAAAAAGGAGGGCACAGTCCGATGCCGTATTCTAAATGTGTGCTTTCTACACTAGAGGGCATCAGTTCATCACCAGCCTGATCCAAGGAGCTCTCAAATGAGTTGAGACGACTATAAGATGTTTCTGTCAACCAGACATCTCAGTTCATTTCAGGAAACAGCTTCCAGATCATATATAGAATTTGAATAAAATATATACTGATCAGGATTTCTGATTTCAGTGTGAACAGATGTTCTACAGATTCTTTATCAATGTTTTTCAATGCATTTATAACTCCCTCCCCGCTAAGCTCTGCGGGCTGCGTTAAAGTAAGGCTCTAGCCTCTCTGGCTCTATAAGGCTTTTGCAGTCAGTTTGTCCTATTTTGACATTACCATTTAATTCCCATGCTCTCTGTTTATTCACTGAACAGACCAGGATCTGCAGACCAAACCAACACCAACACCGTCTTTGGTTCAGGATGTATTTTTCAATTCAGAAACATTGAGTCATGCGAGTTGTCTACTCCTGAGATAACGTCATAAGATCTACTGCATACCAACTTCACTAAATAGCCATTTGTAATGGATTTGCTACTCAATGCTACCTTAAAAATTCACAGAGGTAAAATACAGAGTACTAATTACATGAAAGTCATATCAGTCATCATATCATTACCCCAGAACCCCCTTCTTCTGAAAGAAGGGCCGGAAATGGGCTACTATTGGGTTTTTAAATAATGACAATACACAGTTGTCAGTATCCTAAAACCACCAAGCCAATAAAATACACCACACTGCACATACAGCTTAATCATTTACATCAACACATCTTAGCATTTTAGCACTCAGCATTCATCACATCGCAGCCAGCAGACCTGGACACAGAATCTCTGCTCACAAGATTAACTAATATTAAATGTAAGCATAAGCAATAATGTGATGCTAGTGAAAATTACATTATTAAAGTGTATTTCCCTCACAGTTATGGCTAGACTGGCAGCATTTAGTTAACATTGTATTTATTATAATAATAACGGTTCAACACCTCATCCTTGTCCAGTCTACCAAAATTTTATTTCATTAAATATTAATATAATATAATAATTTTGGTGAAATGTTTATTTTTTGTTGTTTAGAATCCAAAGGTGAGAACAGAAAGATGTAATAAAAATAGTCAAGACTTGGAGTATGGATCACTCTCTCACTCTCACACACAGCTTGGCAGAGACGAGAGCTACCAGAGCAATTCGGTGGACCAAATCAGCCTCAACAGCTCTATGGCCAGCCTAAAGACAGTGATACAGAATACTGATGAGACTCCAAGGCTGCACTAATTTTGAGGTTTAAGCTAATAGTATATATTTTTGCCTAAAACTGGACAGATTTGGGCTTGTTGTGGACTGTGTTACTGATTTCCTGAGAATTTCTATGCCTCAAAAACCTGAGGAACCACATACAAAATCTCTACTTTGAATCATGCCCATCAAGGACAGCGGTAGAAAGGATTGTTCGCCATATTGTGGCATATTGATTGCAGACTACTGCTTGTACTTGAATTTGAATTTTTAAATGACAGGTTAACTGTTACATTTTATCCTTAGATGCATCTTCATGTTCCCCATAACCAGGTTTTGCTTTGTGTAATCAGAACATAATATACTGGTCAAGAAGTTTTTTGTTATTTTTGCATTTTAATGTTATTATTAAAGTTCTTAAAGTTCTTCTTGATGTTTCTAATCTTGTTTTACAATAAAATCATGTTTGGTGAAAGATTGAGATTTCCACTCCCAGGAATACAGACTTACAGTATCTATTTGAATTAGAATAATTCAAGCCTTCCATCACTTATCAAGAGCCTCTATGGTCTGCACAGCCTCAACAGCACTATGGCCAGCCTAAAGACCTTGTTACTCCTTTATTAGAACACAGAGTTTGGCCGGAGCCACAGGGAACGTTATTTTTCCAGAAGCTAACATCCTCTTCAAGCAGAAAAGTTTTTCATTGATATAAGTCGCAACCTTTGCCACCTGGCCGTATATGATGGTTGTTCGACATCCTAACCCAAGTGTCTAACTCATCCTGTAAAACATATACATTAAAATAATTCTGAATTCTCAGTAGGGTGAATTCAGCTAAAGAGGGACAAATACATGATACATGATAATAGAACAGTGAAAAATGTTTCTAAAACATATACTTACTGTATAGAATTATGGTGCATGAAAAGACTCCATAAATAAATCCGTTTGCATTAAATTCAGTTACCCATTTAAAAGGTAAAGGTCACTGTACAACGAAATGTGTCCTCCGCATTTAACCCATCTGGTAGTGAACACACACACACGTTAGGGGCAGTGAGTACACACACACACACCCACACACACACCCACCCACCCAGAGTGGTGGGCAGCCAACTCCAGCGCCTGGGGAGCAGAGAGGGTAAAGGGCCCAACAGCAGCTTGCCGAGCCCGGGAATCGAACCCACAACCCTGTTATTGATATCCCGGCGCTCTAACCGCTGAGCCACCACCACCACATTTCCATTGAATCAAAAGGATTCAAGTCAGCATGTACCCAAGAAAATGTTCAATAAAAGAGCAATTGTTTTCTTGACTGCTTCAAAAAGGTTTCTACCTCAGTTTTTTAACATTATTTATAATACAGGAAAAAAACCTTACTGTAGAGTTTAAATGTTGGCCTTGTCTAAGCTTGTGAACTGAGTGATTAAAATGACAGGTATTCACCTGTTCAGCTCCTCCCTTTCCAAAGCTCCTCCGCTTAAACAGGCTCCATGCTGAAGGTAACTGAAACTAACCCTGTCACTCTGCTGATCCTCGCTCCCTCTGCCTTACCTTATCTAAGACTGATAAGTACTCTCATCGAACAACCCTGTTATTTTGAGCATCTCTTTAAAGGCTTCCGAAGACAGTGGGATAAAGAACTCCAGGCACTGACTGTGAAGATCCTGCTGTGTCCAGTACAGAAGCCCATTACCTGAAAGTCACATTTGGACAGAAGGAACCATTAAAAGAAGAAAGAAGAGACAAGCAGCTGGAAATGGCTTCTCAAATATCTTTATTAGATGATCTTTTGTGCTGTGTGTGCTGTGAAGTCTTCACTGATCCGGTTCTACTGTCGTGTACCCATAGTATGTGTAAAACCTGCATACAGACGTTCTGGGCAAATAAGGGATCTCGGGAATGTCCAGTTTGTAGGAGAAGATCCTCTAAAGAGCATCCTCCACTTAACCGTGTACTGAAGCACCTGTGTGAGGCTTTCCTAGAGAAAAAGAGGGCTTCAGCAGGGTCTGAGGTGGTCTGCACACAGCACAATGAGAAACTCAAACTCTTCTGTTTGGACGATCAGCAGCCGGTGTGTTTGGTGTGTCGGGATGCAAAGACACACAGAAATCACAACTTCTGTCCAGTGGATGAAGCTGTGACTGACCTTAAGGTAAGAAATTGAGTGCACTGCTATTATTTCTAAGCAGTGAAGTCTGTCCCATTTCCTTCATCTCTGATGATCAGATTTTCCTGCTATGCAAGTTAGACAGGTTAGATGATGCCTGTCATTGGGTGTGTCTTTCAGAGCAAACAGCACACAATAAGAATGAACATTGCTTCAAACGAAATTGTGAATTTAATGATCTAATTCTTCATCTGAAATAAAAAAGGCCTCTGTTTAGGTCAGAGGGTAAAGCTGCAATTTTTGTTTTTCACATGTACACGTAAACACTGTAAAGGTGCAGAATTCACTCGTTAATCTGCTGCTTAATTGCAGAATAAACTCCAGACTGCTTTGGAGCCTCTACAGAAGAACCTGAAAGTCTTAGAGAAAGCTAAACAAGACTACGACCAAACAGCAGACCACATTAAGGTAAACCATCATCTTTAACTGTGGACAATCACACAGGTGGTAAAGGCTTGTAGAACATCTGTTAGAGCTTGTGCTTCCTAAATATCTCTCATTTCAGACGCAGGCCCAGCAAACAGAGAGGCAGATAAAGGACGAGTTTGAGAAGCTTCACCATTTTCTAAAAAATGAAGAAGCAGCAAGAACAGCTGCACTGAAAGAGGAGGAGAAGCAAAAGAGTGAGAATATAAGAAGTAAGATTGAGGAGATGAATAGAGAAATATCGTCTCTTTCAAAGACCATCCGAAACATAGAAATGGCCATGAACGCTGAAGACATTCAGTTCTTACAGGTATAAATCACTTCAAGCATCTTTTATTAAATGTTTAGTGTGAATAGGTAGGATCAGTATGGAGACAGATAAACAGTCTCTCTCTATGTCTCCTCTCAGAACTTCAAGTCCACAGAGAAACAGTAAGTGGTGTCAGACCTCCCACTTTATTTATGCTGTAGGACATGAGGACAGCAGCAGATAACAGAATTATTTAACAGAAATATATCAGGGAAATACATGGAATGTATTAATGAAACAGTGTAATAAACAGTGAAAAATGTCACACATTTCCAGAGTTCAGCGCTCACCAAAGGATCCAGAGAAGACATCAGGAGCTCTGATCAATGTAGCCAAACACCTTTCCAACCTGAAATTCAGAGTGTGGGAGAAGATGCAGGAAATTCTCCAGTACAGTAAGCTCTGTTTCTCTTTGGATACAATTGTGATTGACCCCTACTGAAGCTAGTAGTTGATTATTAGGATGTTGAAACCTACAGAGACAGAAAGGAAAAAAGCTCAGGTTAGGTCTGATTTTAAATACCTTGGAATTGTCTGATTTGTCATTTAAAAAGCATGTGGCATAAAAATGTGGCAGGTACCATCAAATTGAATCTATCTAGGTCCATGCTTAACAACAGAGGCTGCCAATCTCTTTACGCATGCTGTAGAACATAGAACTTGTTTGTGAACAGCTTGTAAGATAGTAAGAAAACTTTAAAAGCCACATCCCTTTATAGACAGACACTAAAAAAAACTTGTAAATGTTTTACAGATGCATTTTTAATTTTTTAAGCTTTTACATGGGACCCCCTTCACTAAGTCAGTTATTACTACAGAGGGATAGTAGTAGTAGTAGTAGTAATAGTAGTAGTACAGTAGTAGTAGAATAAGGGCAACAAGAGCAACTACCAGAGGGATTGTGTTGTACAGTAGAGACGTAGTAAGGCTGGGCAAATGGTCTTCTCAGTCAGAGCCACCCATTACTGGAATAGTTTACGATGGGCAATCTTTTACCTAACTTTTAAATATAAACTTGCAATCATGTGTAATCATACGATTTTTCTCTGTCACTGCTTTTAAGTGAGTGATTTTATGATTTTTTTTTTTTTTATGTAAACACACCCCCATACAACTAGTGAAAGCCATTTAAGGCTAAACGCAATGACTATGAAAATATTAAATAGAGACTAAAATGGATAATTGCTAACACTACTTTAAAAATAAATAAATAAATAAATAAAAAATGGGGATATTCAGCATGCTGGACCATTTGGATAAAATAACAGGGTTGTAAATGCAGACTTGTTAAATGACATCTGAGAATTTTTGCCCCAACCAAAGTCTTACTGTTTATACATCAAAGATTACATTTCACTCAATAAAGCTGTTTTTACTGAAAGAAAATTTCTCTCTCCTCAGCCCCTGTTACTCTGGACCCCAACACTGCATCACCAGACCTCCACCTGTCTGATGGTCTCACTGCTGTAGAATACAGAGACAAGGAATCACCACCTCCTGATAACTCCGAGAGATTTGATGAGTATGCATGTGTTCTGGGTTCTGAAGGTTTTGACTCAGGGACGCACTGCTGGGACGTCCAGGTTGGACACAGTGATCGCTGGGACCTAGGTTTGATACCAGAGTCTGTGAAAAGAAAGGGAGACCTTTTCTTACATTCAGTGTGGAGTCTGGGTTGCAGTAAAAATGAAAATGAATATTGGATAAACTGTCCAGGACAGCCAGCTCACTACCTCACCCCTGAAAGAAAGCTGCAGAGGGTGAGAGTGCAGCTGGACTGGAACAGGGGGAAAGTGACATTCACTGATCTTCTAACCAACACACACCTGCACACTGTAACTCACACCTTCACTGAGAGGGTTTTACCGTTTTTCTCTAACGTGTCTGTTTGTCCTCTGAGGATCTTACCAGTGAAGATGTCAGTTAGAGTGGAACAGCACATTGAAAGTGGACATTTTTACAGGTATTAATTATGATCATACGAATAGAAATATTCTGTCATAGAGTGACTCCTGATCTCATTACAGCACTACAAAAGTTATTAGAATGAGCTTTCTCTTATTTATTTTTGTGTGAATTTCTTCAGTGTAGTTTCTCTACCATCCTGTTATTTTCTCATTATCTTTAAACTCTGCTTTGGGTCTGTATGAAATGAACTTTACTCTATTACAAACTTTTTGAAAAATTGTTTTACATGGAAAAATGTAATGCATGCTGTGTATTTAATATTATCCACACCACCATGTAAAGAACATACAGCTGAGTTTCTATAAACACCTTCAATTCATTTAACAACTACATTTTGCCCCAATATCCCACATTGAAACCAAGCTGTGGAGTCAAAGCAAGCATATTGTAGCAATTTGTACAATATAATAACTGTACATAATGCAACTAGAAAAAACTAAACACTTTTTGCTAGCTTTAACCATCTCTTCTCTACATTTTCCACTTCCTCCAAAACAAACTTGAATACCTTATCTAAACCAAACTGGAACTAAGCATACATCGACTGTCATACTGGTAAGACTTGAGAAAGCCAAAAACTTGGCAAAGTGAGTGGGGGGCATGGCTAAAAGCTAACTCGCTACAATCTCTTCAGCTTGCTTACAGCACATTGCACTGAGAGGACACTACAGGAGGACAGCAACACTATATCTTTGTAAAATAAAATGTGTTTTTTTAAGCATACATATGAAATATGAAAAGTACATCATTTTACTATTAAAAGGTAATGCATAATTACATACAAAATAAACATTATTCTGGAACAACTAATAGCAACTTAAGTATCCTTTTATTGTAATTAAGCTATTTTTAAATATAACTTAAAAGCATTAAGTTGTACCTTTGAGTGTTTTTTGACTAACTTAAGTATTTAAGATTGGTAATTTATTTTTAAGCACACAAGTATTCTATTTTATGTTTCAAGTTTGATGACCTCTAGTTTACATTTATTAACTAAAAACTTAAAAATGATCATTGTTATAAAAGTTGATGCCAAGATTCTGCATTAGTGGTCACTTAGCATTCAGCCAACATAAAGACTCACTCAGGGCAGACAATGTTTTACTGCCTTCAACACTGAGGCCTGGCAAAAACAATAAAATATAGACTGCCAATGAACACATATGGGGAGGTAGCCTGAGTGGAATAACTACACATTGTTCATGTCCAGTATGCAAATAGATGGTGTCGGGAGCCAATGGGAAAGGTGTGAGTTTTATTCATCAAGATTGCACTGCCCAAACACCATACCACCAACCACAATTGCACCATATTTCACCGAAACAACTCTCCTGATGCAACAGTTAAGTGTACATTAGCTGAAGTATGCTTCAGTATGTGAAATAAATCCATTTACTTAAGTGAATTCCCAAGTTGTATTAAAGCATCTTTGAAATCTTTGAAATGCTTTTTTTTTAAATAATACACTTAAAATGACATGAAAAGTAAACATACTTGTAGTTGAGTATATTTCAAAACGTGACGAAATGTAAAAAAAAAAAATGCACTTCCTAACTTGTGCTAAAACCTAGTTTAAAAAACATTTGTTTTAAGCAATACACTTAAAATTACTTAAAAATATACTTTTGTTAAGCAATGTTTTGTCTATCACACCAAAATATTAATTACAATTTCTTTAAAATACAGAAAACTATATTTAAATGTGCATTTCCATAAAAGAATGTGGAACAGAAAATGTACTTTTAGTATTCTTTTAGTAACTTGAATTTACTTCTAGTGCTCCTAAATATACTTCCCTTTCCCAATGGATTAAGTCTAAGACTCAAGAATAATAACAGTGTTTTTTTACAGTGTTAAAACCATGCTATAATATGTGGGTTCTGTGAGCCGTAAACTGGTCAATAAAAGCAACGTTTTTTTTCACAAGCCCTCAATAAAAGGAAAATCAGTGAGTAAGATAACAGGGTGATAAGCTTGTAATCTGCATCTGAGCTGTTTTTATTTAGTTATTTATTTATCATTTTTTTTACAAGCCCTCTATAAAAGAAAAATTTGCGTGTAAAATAACAGGGTTGTAAATAAGCTTGTCTGTATCTGAACATTTTTTCACCAACCAAAGTCACACATTTTTTTATATATCAAATGACAACTTAAAATGCAACTTTAAGTGGAGCTTACACACTGCAAGTTGGGCAGACAGAGAAACTGTAAAAAACAGCAATCTGCAAAGTGACCTTTGTTCACTGACCTGTTTTAACAAGAGAGACCATTAGGCATTTGATGGGATGGGCACTGAAAGAGCAGTAAATATGCAAGAATAGGCAAAAATGATAGGTATGTCATCGCAAGGAAATCTCTAATTAATCATTTGCAAAGCAGAGCTGGTGTTCACTCAAGTCTTTAACAAGAGACATGAAAATGCATTTGATAGGCCTGGCTCTGGAGTAACCTGTAATACGCAAACACAAGGGAAAAGGGTTGCATGTCATTAAAAGAAGTCATTTCGATGAATCATTTGCAGAACAAACCTGGCTGCTTACATAACCAGCATCATCTTCTCTTAGCATTGTTAAAAGAGCACCAACAAAACGTTAACTGAAGTAAGCATTGAATGAAACATTCTCTCATATAATCTAAGGGTCTCAGATTTAAGTCATAACTGGAAGTTTGTGTAAGTTAGAGGGAGGTTACCCTACCAGCAACTAATTGTACTATTGGTTTATGGCTAAAGCAATGGGCCTAAGCCAGGATTTGTAAATCATTTGTGCTTTAGTGTGAGCGTATTTATACTGGATCAGGCAGGAATGACGGTGCACATGCAGGTCTCATGGTTACCTTTATTGCGGACGTGAAGAACCATGGAAGACTATGAGAAGGCGACAGCATTCCTAGGCCTCTGGGGACCATTTCAACAGATCATTTTCTTCCTACTGTGCGCTAGCACAATTCCGAACGGATTCAGCGCTTTCTCTGTGATATTCCTTGCTGATATTCCACCCCACCACTGCGAAATTCCAGGTGTAAACCTGAGTGAGGAATGGATCACGGCAAGCATCCCTACAATTGTGGTTAACGGGAAGCAAGAGTTGAGTAAGTGTCGGAGATACAAGCAGGACATAATACGCAACCTTTCAGCTCAGGGCTTTAATCCTCAAGATGTTAACCTCACTGACATTCAATTGGAGAAATGTGTAGATGGATGGACTTACAGCGAAGACATATACCAGTCCACCATTGTTACTGAGGTGAGTGATCAGGTTTTCCAAAGACAGATTCCTGTATTAAAATGTGTGCTATATATGGACAGTTGAAATGTATACTGCTAAACATCTAAGGTCTCTACTGTCCAGGAAAGGGTTCCCCAGAGGGAAGAGACAGAAAATGTCTAGCATTAACTTTTAACCTAGTGTGGATTCCTGTTTGTCTCCCCGGCTTTCACTTTGTTGTATGTCAAGTTTTAGCTCTCGCTCTGCCGAAACTGACAAGGGAAAACCACGGTCATGAGGCCTGGTCCCACATCTCTTAGTGTCTGGGGGTGATGTGCTGCTTTTCAATATTAACAACAACTTATTTTTCTGAAGTAGTCATTAACATTTCACCATCTTTAGTTTACCACTAGAGCTTGTGGGCTGGGTGTGTGTAAATTTTGGGGCCATAAATATAACAAGTTAAGACAGCTACTTAACAATTTTAGAGTTTGGACTTGGAATTGGCCTGTTTTATAGCACGGTTTCAGTTATGCTGGATTTTATTTTCAAGGATTGGACAACAGTGTTTGAGGTTCATGGTACATACCGTTTCATGTTAGTAGGTTTTATTTTAGTAAGCATACATACACTTGCGAATGTAGTTTCTGACACAATATGACATGCTGTAATAGATAAAACAGAGAAATGTATGTGGCATAGCTCAAATAGCAGCCGTGAAGTTCGATGCCCACTTTGATAGATAACAGTATGTCAGAAAGTGCTGTAAGATGTAAGATATGAGAGGCAAGTGTGTAATTAACATTAGACATTTATATTTAGATTTAAGCAATTTAGCAGACACTTCTATCCAGAGAGACTTACAAATGTGCTTCACGGATTACTCAGAAAATATCCTTAGCTAGTTTGTATTGGCTAGGATCCAGAAGATACCTCTAGCTAGATGCTACCAAATACAAGTTAGTATGGATACTTAGGTACACAGCACGCAACACACACATATATACATACACACACACACACACACACACACACATACATACACACACTACACTATGTACTAATGTTTGTTGATCTAGTTTGACCTAGTTTGTGACGATGAATGGAAGCAACCCTTCACCTCATCTATCTACTTCCTTGGTGTGCTCTGTGGATCATTCTTCTCTGGACAGATCTCTGACCGGTAGATTGGTTTCAACACCATTATCATCTTCATCATCTCCCTCCATATCAAGCACAGTGGATTTGTCACTGTGTGACTGTGTGTCATTTGTTCTTATTCTAAACTACTTTCCTGTTTTGAATTAAGGTTTGGGAGAAAACCTGTTCTATTTGCAACCATGATGGTCCAGACTTTCTTCACCCTTATTCAAGTGTTTGCGCCGTCTTGGGAAGTATTCTCCATTATCTTCTTCATTGTTGGACTGGGCCAGATTTCCAACTATGTGGCAGCATTTGTGTTAGGTAATAACCCAAAAAAGAACCCATATACTACAGCTTCAGCTATGGATTTATTATTTACATTACACTCTGGTAATGAATGAACTAACCCTTCTGCATTGTTGCACTTGGTTTGGTGTTTTTGCTATCAACAGGTACGGAACTCCTATCTGGGAGCGTGAGGGTCTTTTTCTCCTCACTGGGAGTCTGTTTGTGTTTTGCTCTTGGCTACATGATGCTGCCACTGATCGCATACCTAATACGAAATTGGAGGATACTTTTGGTTGCACTTTCTGTACCTGGCCTAATCTACATCCCCCTCTGGTGGTAGGTATGAGTAACTAACAAATGTTTACCTGCCAGTATTGTACCTTCAGGGGCCCCAGAAAATCAAATTGGATTGTATTTAGTTAAATAATCAAGTTTGGTCAAGTTCGGTACATGGGCGTGACACAACATGAACCTCAAATACTCCTTAAAAAGAAAAGCCAGAAACAAAGGAGAGCAGCACATCACCTCCAAACTCTACTAGTTAGGGGAATATAAGTTGCGTCAGGAACCAGGCCTCATTGCTGTGACTTATCCTGTACCAGTGTCTGCACAAGGGAAGCTCTGACTCAGCACACAACGAAGTAAAAGGCGGGGGAGCAAACATTCTAGGCCACCTTTAACAAAAAAGGTGTTATCTTAATGAGGTGCGTTATACAATTTTGTATTTTGTATTCGATTACAGGTTCATTCCAGAGTCTCCTCGGTGGCTAATTTCTCAGGGGAGAGTAGAAGAAGCTGAAGCCATACTGAAAAATGCTGCTAAGAAAAACAAAGTCTCACCTCCTGATATTATCTTCAAGGAGATTGAGGTAAAAAAATGTAGAAGAGAGAGAGAGAGAAAAAAGGTTGTTACAAAGTGAATGTAAACAATGAAGTCTAAATTGACATTTAATAATAATTAGCCAGTCATGTAAGCATGTTTATGGATAGAAATTATATAAAAGAGAAAATGCATTTCTGACCAACAGTGAAAAGGGCTTTGTACATGAAACATTTACATTATGGTTAACAGGAAGAGGAGAAAAACACTAAACCAGAAGAAACAAATATCTTGGATCTTATGAGGACCAGCAACATTCGGCACACCACTCTGATACTGTTCCTAGTGTGGTGAGAACCTCAAGTGTACAAACACTAGAACATTTCAACAAACATTCATTATTCAGGACATAAAAACTACCATATTTAACTCTGTTAAGTGCTTGAATTTGCTTGTTTAAGTGGGTAGAGTAGTTAGTTAACTCACTGTCCATTATATCAGTTCTACTCTTCATATAGGTTTTTAACTTTGTGGTTCTATAATTCCAGACTGTAGTCCATCTCTTTCTTTGCATACTTCCTTTCACCCTGTTCATCCAATGGTCAGAACCCCACAGGACCACCACAGAGCAGGTATTGCTTGTGACACCTACATGGTGGTGCGAGTGGATCAGACACAGGAGTGCTGTTGGAGTGTTTAAAACCCCTCAGTGTCAATGCTGGATTGAGAACTGTCCACCAACCAGAAATATCCAGCCAACTGTGTCCTATGGGCAGCGTCTTGTGACCACTGATGAATGACTAGAGAATGACCAAAATATGTCTTCTGTCTATGACGTTCCGTAGGTTCACGAGGTAGGGGCATCTAATAAAGTGGATAGTGCATAAACACTCCAGCAGCACTGCTGTGTCTGATCCACTTGTACTAGCGCAACACACTATGACAGACCACCACACTGTTAGTGTGACTGCAGTGCTGAGAATGATCCACCATCAAATAATACCTGCTCTGTGGTGGTCCTGTGGGGTCCAGACTAATAAAGAACAGGGTGAAAGAAGGCTAACAAAGAAACAAATGGAATACAGTCTGGAATTATAGAACCACAAAGTGCTCCTATGTGGTAAATAGAGTTGATAAAATGGACAATAAATGTAGAAACAATGAGGCTGATCGGTGTATATAAGTTATATATGATATACTGGACGAATATATGAAGTGCCATATTTTGCATGACAGTGAATTTTTTTGTCATATATTGTTAAATATGAATGTCGGATGTCATCCATATTTGGATGTCACATATATTTCAAATATATGTATATGAAGAAATTTAATATATTTGAAATCTATATATTGCCATATCTCAAATTTAAGGGTAATTCTGTGTTTGCTGTGTGAAGGTTGACCCTCAGCATGGGCTACTTTGGCCTATCTCTGAACACATCTCGCCTACATGGAGATCCGTATGTCAACTGTTTCATATCCGCTGCCATAGAGGCACCTGCCTACATCACCAGTTGGCTGTTGCTGCGCTACTTACCGAGGAGACTATCCTGCTCAATTAGTATGCTGCTAGGAGGAGTCATGCTCTATTTCATACAGTTAGTACCACCAAGTAAGATTTTATTTATGTTTATTTATGGTAGTCAGCTGACCTATGCATACTCTACCCAAAAATGTGTTGTTTTCCAGCAACGTGTTGTTGGCAGTGAACATACTCGCACTAGTAAATTGGGCAGTGAGAACTCACCCAGAGCAGTAGGCAGCAACTTCAAAGGAGCATACCAGTCATAAATATCGAGAGAGAATCAGCAAGGGATCAACCTTCAGCAACGTTCTGGTCCCAAGCCCACTTCTCTAACCTTTAGGCCACAGCTGCTACTAGGCCACATCTCTCCCACAGCTGCACAGCTGCCTCTTTTTTGGCTGGCGGACTCAAAACAGTTGTATACTTCCTTCATTAGACATTAGACTTTTGTTTGTACAGCTCACAGGGGTACATTCAGAGTGTAGCTCTTTGTGGCTCTGTTTGTGGCAGTCATTCTCTAGTATCAAAAGTGGTCAAAGAGAGCACATTGCAAAATTGACTTGCTATTTACAGTATATTACCGGTAACTTTCCATGGGAACTTTAGAAATATTCCAAAATGTAAACTTTCCATGGAAATTTTGGAAACTTTGGGAATTTATTGGAATTATTGGATAATTTAAAGGAACTTTATCATGCACATTCATCAATGTACTGTTTTTTGTCAACAGCAGAAATGAAGGCATAACAATACAAATAAACTGATAATTATGGGAATTAACAGGAATTATTATCTGGACATATGCTGTACATGTGTTGGAGGAATGAACAGTGCATACAGGGGCTAAGGTCTCAATAGTCCTTCAGTGTGAAATGTGCCATGTGTCTGGGATTAAGAAGCAGCTTTTCTATTCAACTGTTTTGGTATCATATCTAATTATTTCAGCCAAGATCATGCTTCAGTATATTTTTTACCAACTAAATGTAAGTTTTTCACATTTAGCTTAGAATATTCCCATTTTATTCCCATAATTAACAGCTAATTCCCATGGTAAACTTCCCAACTTGAAATGAAAATCCCAGGAATTTTGCTCCCTAGAGCACAGGCTGGACGTTTTTATCTGGTTGGGGTAGAAGGTGAATTGTGAATTGTGTAACAACTGAATTGTGTAACAACTGTAAACCTATAAAGTGCACCTATATAGGAGAACAGGGCACCGAACACTTTAGTATTTTAGGAAATATTGTGTTTTATATAGGGGTATCCTATGTGTATCTGCTGAAAATGTTAAAGGTAAACTTTGCCTCCAGCACCAAATGTTCATGAACAATTCAGTAGTCAAAATCTTTTCAGACATTTTGAGCAGTCGGTTTTTCAGACAGTAGCAGCTCCCTGGCTAATATCTTGGAAATGTTTTTAGAATGTGTGAAAGTGCGTGTAAGGAAGAGATAGAGAGACGTTTTTTTATGTGTTTGCACTTTAACCTCTCTCCTTCAGTGTCCGTCAGTTCAGTTCAGCGTCCTGCAGCTTTTTGCCAGAGTGCTCTAAAAACCATGCCAGTGTGCATTAAAAGTATTCATTGCAGTGTTTCTTCTTATTTTTACCTGCAGTTTCTTTCCGATGTTCTGTAAAGCTAGTCAGCCTTTACTTCAACAGTGGCCGGAGCATGGATAGGCCAGGTGATCTACATAAGATTTCAGATTATTAACAAAAGGAATTAAAAAACAACTGTTCATTCAAATTTCCTAGACCTGCCCTCTTTGTCTGTTGCTCTTGAAATGATGGGGAAGTTTGGGATTTCTATCGGAACAGCCTTGATGTTCGCCTACACTGGGGAATTGTACCCAACAGTGCTAAGGAACACAGCAGTGGGGTCATGTGCTATGGTGTCCCGTGTGGGCAGTGCAGTTGCCCCCTACTTTATCCATTTAAGTAAGTAATTATATAATTGGATTTTTAATAGAATTCAAGTTGTTCCATGTTTCCAATCAGTGTCTAAGTTATACTTTACTGTCATACTCCACAGGTGTGTATTATAAGTACTTACCCTACATCCTCTTGGGAACTCTATGCCTTTTTTCATCATCAACAACTCTCTTTCTGCCAGAGAGCTTTAAGAGACCCCTTCCAGAGACTATAGAACAGATGCAAAAAAGGGAAAAGTAAGTCATATCCAGCTACTGGTAGCTGAACACTTGTGTGAAAAACTTCAAAAGTTCATTTTTAAAGATAAGTGCAAACCTGGCATTTTTCGCATAGCTGTCACTTTGTGAGGTCATGTTATACATGTAAACATTTACATTAATGCAACAGTATGGGAGTGGGAGAGAGAGTAAGTGTGGCATCATGGACATCACAGTTGAGGGTTTTGCTAACAGACATGCTATTAGCAAAAATACATACCCTTGTCATTGGTTATACCACAACTTTTTTCACAAGTTTGGCAAAGCAACAAAAGTAAAGCACATATTTTATAACAATTTCTAAAAAAAAAAAATGCAGTTCCAGGTTTTGCAATAAACAAAGCATAAAATCATTTCAATGCATTCTCATTTGTCAAATGTATTTAAAGCCTCATGTTAAATCCAAGTTTTTCTCCATTCACCAACAGGATGAATTGCAAATGTTTCTCTAGAAAGCATAAAGAAAAGGACCCATACCAGAACACCACCTCAAACACCCCTGTAGTTCAGATCCTTCAAGAGGAGAGACTATGATCATGTTTTTAAATTGTTTTTCTGTAAAATTGTTTTAATTGTTATTTTCATGGTCAGTATAACTGCTTGAGTGAATACATAATTTATATATAATACATTTATATAGGCATACATATAGTCTTAATTTATATACTACTTTTCTGTTCATGTTTATGTTTTTGTATAAAAGTGTGTACAATCTAGATGAATGAATACAGTCAATGTTAAACATACTACACAGGTGAATTTGACTAAGATTGATTTCACTTAACAATTCTGGGACAGAACGGACAACATATTTCTTTAATAAAACATATTTGGGGGTCAAATTATACACACAGGTTTAAAATTATACACACAAACACTATTTATTTTACCTATATTAAACCCCGAGTTGACACGCTGACGTTAAAATTTATTTTACAAAGACTATGCCCAAAAACAACAAATAAGCAAATAAGCTATACTTCAACAAGAGGAAACATATGTATACACATTTTTGACAGTTACTTTAAATTTAGTCCAAGAGATAAACTGCCTCTAACAGATCATTCATGTGAAAAGTACACCATAACTAAAAGCTGTCTTTCCAAATTTAGACAAAATAATTGGAATGTCCATTTGTATGTAGTTACTGGAACATAATTACTGTTATAATAATTGTTATATAATCCATAATTACTTCTGTTTTTTTTAATTGTTTGTTTTTTTACATAAAAAAGACCAGTGTATTTGATAACTCCGAACTCAACCAGTTATTTCATAGAGTTTACAGTGATCAACTAGCATGTGTTATAAATCTTAATGCAGAATGATAAATTGAATCCAGGGAGTACAATTTTGTCTTTGGGACAAATAAAATATCCTCATATTCTGAAATTGGTTCAAATGTACCTCCCACTATATTTTTCTAGCCAGCTGGGTAAAGCAAGAGCTTTGCCTAGAGCTTTACCTTCTTTGTCATGTTTTCAAAAAGCATTTTAAAGAAGAGTTTATAAAATATGTATAAGATTATAAATTATATTGGTTTACCAGAGCGTGTATAGATTTGTGATGAAAAGTCCCTTTGTCAGAGTTTCAGAAAACAAAACATAAAATAAAACATTTTGTTTTATGAGCATTACGAAAAAACTTTAAAGAGGTAAGATTGTGCTAAAGAAAGATTCTGTTGATGATGGGGCACAACTGTAAATAATAATATTATTTGCATAAGTGCAGTAAAAACAGTATGGCTGAGGTTGCTAATTTATGTGGTAAACAATAGGGCCTTAAATAGAACCCTGTGGAACCCCAACACTAACAACTACTTTCTCAGACAGAACCTTACACAAGGTACACACTGACATCTGTTACTCCAGTCATGTTTAAACCAACCAATAGTCCTGTCACACAAACCAATACTAGCCAGCCAGAACACTAAAATATGATGACTGTCTCAAAAGTTTTTGATGAATCTATAGTGCTGCACATTTCTTACTATTAAAATCATGATGTGTTTTTTCTGTATTTTCCAAACACTAGACTAAAAGGCATTAACATATTCTGATTTGACCCTGAGATAAAAATGGACCCAGAGGAAATTAATGCCACCATTGCCACTCTATCAGTAACTTGTTTGTTTGTTTACAAGTGATTGCTTTTGGAAGTTGCAGGACAATTTATGGTTTTCAGAATTTAATTATATTATTTACATTTTTTTGTCTCATCATGATAACATTTAGATTTTGCTTTATGAAGGAGACTAAAAAGTCAACCAGTGTACTACCAGGAGAGATTTTCTTGTTTTAGCCCAGGCTGTATTTCATTCATGAATACGTTTTGCCTAGGACTGCCCCGTCCTGTCGCTTAAACTCCTCACAGGAGTATGCTTTTTCACAATCTCCAGTAGAGGAAATTGACATTATTTGAACATAATTTAATTTTAACACATATAATTACATAAAAACAAAAAGCATCATGTAAAAAACCCTGGCTATTAAAAGCCTTAAAACTTCTCTTTTTAATAATCTGGTGTTGGAATTTTACCATTCTTGATAGCAACTACTACACAATGGTCAGTAATATAATTTTGAAAAAAAATCCTACATGTGTAACGTGTACATGTGTGACTCATTTGTTAAAGTAAACTTTAAGTAAATTTCAAAACCAAAATGTCTGACTTGATTGTCTTAGCCTAGATTGTCTAACAATCTAACTTTGGCATAATGCTGCAAACATTCAAATGTATATATCCAAGACCATTCTTATTTAGAAAAACCCAGAAGTGTCCATATGCAATTCAGGTTTGAGCCAGGATTTGGATTGACATTACCAGCCATCAAAAGCAACAGTAATACTAAACATCACTGCTTAAACTTTTCAGAGAGCCGTTTTGATTTTCAGCAGAATTCAGAACCAATTTGGAATGAAATAAAAACGTCATGTGCATTTGGAAGGTGTAGTGAGAAATGCAGAAGATTAGCAATTTTGTCCTGCAGCATGTAACTTTGGTGAAGCAGGCAGGTTAACGCTTGCGAGAACTGCACAATGCTGCGTAGCTTGAGGTATATTTCTGGAAAATCCAGTTATAGCACACCAGTCCACACTTTCACTTTCAGTGACAGCTCTGTATCTCCACATAAAATCAAACATAAGATCTGTTTGACAGTACTAGTTGAATTGACCAACACACAGTATAAAGAAAACGTCCTAGGAGCTCAGATGAGAAAAGGATGTTTGGAGGGGTCAATGTGATGCATTCAACCCCAAAAACACTGTACCAACTGTTAAGCATGGTGGTGGTGGCAACATGATACTGCTGTTAATAATAAAAAAAGTTGTAATAATTAATTAAATCAGTAAATCAGATGATAACACAATTTAAATATACTTTACTGTATATGTGTACTATGAATGCAAACACGAATGTAAAAGATGTATGTTCAAATGCTTGATTAAAATGTTTTGGGTTTTGTGCAGTTACCATTCTGTGTTCCCAAATCATTATTAGGATTAGATATGTGTCAGATATATGTTCCTTTTTAAGCTTTTGCAGTCTCATTTTACACCAGAAAAACAACAACAACCAGAAACCAGAAAACAACGAGGAAAACATTGAAAGAGAACATGTGAGCAACTCAAAAACTTCGTTTGATAGTTAACTCTTGTTAAAATCTAACATATAACTTCTAATGGCCAAAAGCCTCAGAAATGCCATCAATGAGCATCCAAGTGATAATGCTTAACCAAACAACAGAGGGTGCTGGACTTTCGCAGCATAAGGTTTACCCCTGAACTGTCTGCATGTAATTAACAGTGTCAGAAGGAGGCATTCCTAGGCGCCCTCTAAGCAGGAGGCTAAGCAACCCTCAGTGAATGGTTACACTGCCCATTAGGATGTAAGGCAGGCCTCAGTAATAGTCTAGTAATAGAAATAAACATACCCTTTTAGAAGTGAAAAAACAATTCAGTGCATTTAAGCAGTTTTAGGCTAAAAACAATAAAAAAAACAATTAATTTAGTTTAGTAATTATTAGTTTAGTAATGCCTGTGCTAAAAATCAACAATTTCTAAAAAAAAAAAAAAAATAATAATAATAATAATAATAATAATAATTTAAGGGCTTTCACACAACAAGGTATTATGTTCAGTTAACTTGTAAAAACCTTTTTAATACAAATTCCAAGCTTTATAAATTCTCTGACTCCTTTAAGCAACTGTCTGAAGGAACTGCAGTCCATGAAATGAACACCTTTTCAACTGTGAATTATGTGGTTTGATGGCCTTGATGGCATGCATTGAGTTGTTGCTGCCAGTGGGATTAGGAATACTGCACAGGTGAGGGATTCCACAAAATATCAGCAAATCCTGGATGCAAATGTCAAACTGTTTGTTAGGCTGAAACCAAGAAGAGGATGGCTTTCAAAACAGGACAAGCCAATCCATAGCTCAACACCACCACAGACTGGTCTGTAGAGACAGAAACTCAGTCACCTGTCCTAAACACCATAGAAATTTTGTGAATAGACCTTAAACAAGCTGTGCAGCAAGACAACCCAATAATATTACAGAATAAGAATATCTTCTGCCAAGAAGACTGTGAACAAATACAAATTCCAAATACATTAATCAAAAGGCTTGTATCTGAATGTAAAAAGCATTTTCAAGTTGGATTTTTTTGCCACATTGGTGATTTTTTATTTACAACTTTTTCATGCCATGAAAGACTTGCGGTGCAATATGATTTGACAGAAATAATGTATTTGCTTGGCTACAGGGGCTGTGTTTAGTACTTCTTAAATAAAGAAAATTTACCAAGGGTGTCCAAACTTTTGCAGTTTTTATGGGTGTCCAGATTAGAGTAGGTTTACACTCAAGTGTTGCTAACATTGGAAATGGGTAATCATTTTACAGTTTATATTATATTTAAAGATACGTAAAGAGGGTGGGGTAGGAAGCCTCATTTCCACTGGCCACTTTCGTTAGGGTGTAATCTAATCAATGTAATTCAGTCCAATCCAGCCTATCAATCAAATTTCCATGAAATAAGCCTTGATCACTGTATTTTTTACAGGTCAACTTATTATAGAAAACTTCAACATCTGAGGCATACACTCAACCACCACAGACAATAATATTGACAGTTTTCATGTACTTTAAAGGGAACTAGCATCACAGGTACAGGTGTGCTATTGCTGAAATGATGCTTATGTGAAACAATTTGCATTTATGAAAGTTCAAATGAATAAAACAGCTGGTCATTGCTGTGTTGCTCCAGCTTTGGAAAGAACCCTTTAAGCAAATGCATTTTTTGATTAGCAAATCAGCTCTAAGGTATGTCACAAACTCTAATTAGGAACTGTGAACCACATCAAATTACCAAGACTCCTCTAAGCAAGCATCTAAAGATCCATCTAAAACCAACTAAAATAAAAGCATCGATACGAGGCAGGGGGAAGGCTATAAAAAGATAACCAAGTGTTTTAGCGTGCAGCTTCTAAAGTCCAGTGCTTCAGGGGAACTGTGGAAGTCAAGGTGAGATCTAAGAGACCAAGAAAACTCTTGGAGAGAACTGCTCACATTCTGGTAAAAAAAAGCAAATCCAAGCCTTCTTGCAACAGCAGAAAGCAGCACTCTTCATGCAGAAAAGCAAACATGACATTACATGACAGTTTTTGTGCACCAAAAAAAAAACAAATCACTTTGCCAAAAATCGGAAAAGATGAAAATTGAAACAAAAGAGAAAAACAAACAAATTCTGAAACTCTATTTTTATTACTGAGTCAACAAGACTTAATAAACAGTGCCAAATCTACATTGATTACAACAGTAAATTATCATTACAATCTAGTGACCGGCTATGTATCCAATGAGCTTTTGCCCCTGGCTACGTCCCTATTAATGTTTGTAAACAGGAAACCCGTCTATATGACTGACAGTGGCTGAATTCTGTCAATAAACGTTTCTGTAAACAAAATCCTCTGCTGAGTTTATGAACATTAAAATGAGTAAAACAGCTGTCATTAACTTGCCATTATCCCCATTAGCTATCCTAATGCCAGCTCCAAGTTGTCAAGTCTGATGAAGCTTACACACCAGCAAACCTAAGGGATAGTACAAGTAATCTGAACTGCTTTTTTTGCTGCGTTGCTCCAGTTAATAAAAAAACTGCTATAGGAATACCATTACATGTCCGCCTCATTTTAAAACTATGTTAACAGTTATAGTGTGAAATTCACATTACATACTCATGTATTGATTCATGGAGCTGCTGGCCACTGGTTTAAAATCAACATGTTTTCTGGTCTTTTTGTGAAATTTTAACTAACAGTCAGGTTTAAATTAGCTATTGGAAGTTCAATGCCGGCACTGTTAGCCTAATGGTTGATTAATACCTCAAGAGTTTTCTTTTTGTATTACTCTTCAGAGGCTGTCCTTTATCCAATCAGAGAAGTTAATTGTGAGTAATCTTCCTTTTGGTGCCTAAAACAACTAAAATATAAGTGTATTGATTACTGTTTATCCAAGGTTTAATCTTCTTCTGGAAAGTAGTGCTAAGACGTTTCTCTCATAGTTAGTGATTTCCCTCACTTAAAATGCTGGAAAACATCATAATGCAACCAAAGGGTTACTTTTCTCTCATTTGCTTTAAACAGCTGGGCTTTTATTTATTAGTGATGCTGTGTACAACTAAACACTCACCAGGCTGGACACAGCAGGACAGTCATAACACGGATGTTGTTGTATCTTGCCGGATCAAACGGGTTGTGGAACGGCACAGTTCCAGCTTGGTCACTGGACTACAGGGCACATGTGACAAGAAGGGTGTTTTAGTACACAGCAGTGAGTCTCAGCTCCAAAAGCAATAAACATGTAGTGGAGTAAAAACAATAAGGCACCGTTTGATGGCCACAGCTAAGAAAACACTACACACTGTAAAAATGTCAGACCATTTTGATAAAGTGATGGATTAAAGAGCATTTCTGGAGTGAAATTAACTTATTTAATTCAAGTATCAAAACTAAATTCGTATTTTAGCTGCAGTTGATTTACTATTTTTTTTTACGTTTGTATATGTTGATATATACAGGCTGAAATATACAGTCTTACATTTGAAAATTGCCCATTTCAAATAAGTTGACATGCATGTCAGATATATTTAAAGATATGAGAAAAATATGTTTGGATACGTGGGAATTCCATATATTCAAATACGTCATATACTTGAAATCTATATATTGCAATATATCGGATATCCATATGAGTTAGTAAGTTACTTTTCTATTTGTACGGTTTACTTGTTTTGAAATTGCACTACTTAAGGCTCAAACATGAAGCTTTTGGTAAGGATCAGGAATAGGATACGGGCAACAGGGTTAACGTGAGCGTGATGGACATTCAACAATGTGAAAATGATTAACACACTTCACCCTGTGCTACTTAATCCGAGCTCAGGGTGACTTGAGCTTTCCACTGTGCTTTGTTGTTTAAATCAGGCAGTAACAATACATTAAACTTTGCTGTGCCTGTGCCACCTAAAAAATATTTTTTTGATTACTGTGACATTGTTATTGTGGGTGTGACTGCATTCTAAAATCAAATGCATCAAAAGGCCTTGGTAGTTTTGTGAAGAATTATGTATTGCCTAATCCAAGAAACTTATTCATATTTATATTTAAATAAATATTGTCATGAATAAGGAGACTGGATGCAGTTACAGTGGCTTTATTGGCAGGGAAAACAGGGCAAACAAACCAACTAGGTTTAAAGGGCCAGCAGATATGTTAACAATCATCAAAGTTTTATTTTTGTCATAAATCTATTAAATAGCATCACTGGCACACAAAAAAAATTATTATAACTCCATTTTTGCAATTTTTAATAATTTTACCTAATTTAAATGTCAGTAATGTTTTACAAAATTGCAAAATTTTTACTAAATAATGAATGGACCAAAAGAAATTACTTTGACTCGATGTAATTGACTTCTACTGAAAGTTTAAAAAGTGTATTTTTGGTGTAAAAGTTTGATTATTTAGCTGGTCTACCAGCATTACCATGCTAGTTAAAAAATATTACCAAGCCTGAGCAAGGTAATTAACCAGTACAACTAGCATGACTTGCATTACCACACTGGATGACCAGCATGACCAGCCTGGCCACACTCGTTCACCAGTATGCCCAGCGTGACAAAACTGTCTAGTCTAGTCAACCAGTATGGCCAGCTTTTTCAACCACCCTGACCATCAGCTGATCTTAAGATGGATTTGGAAACCATGCATCTATATGTGACACCTTATTTGGAGTGGTCCTTTCTAGATCAAATAAACACTGATCAGTCTCTGATCAGACTCTCAGTGACATATCAATAACCTCTACAACTTCTACTGATTTCACTTCCAGGTTCAAATCTGTAGATATTCACCAGAGAAATCAGTGATCATCCAGTCTGCAACTGAAGCTTAACTGGATCAGATTAAGGGGCCAGGATTAGGTTTTGGGTTGAGGTTAAGGTTAGAATTAGGGCCAGGATAAGGATATCAATAGTAAAATCAGTCAGTAATTCATCACGTATTTAGATGCTTCAGCTGCTGCACTGATATGCTGCTGACATGTTACTGATACACTGTAAAGAGTTTATTAAACATCTACAAATGACCACTTCAAATAGTTCTCTGTTTGTACGAAAGGAAAATAAAGAGATTATTTGGACAAATATATAAGAAAATTTGATCAATTAAGAATTCAATGTTTTGTCAATGAATTCAATACATTTAGCAGATATTTGAGGTATTTTACATTGCTTAGTGCAAACTGATTAGCTTTTTTAAGTTATTCAGGTCAGTTGAATGCCAGGGGTTAATCTTGTCACTGCATCACTAAGACAATGTCCACTCTGAGTAGGGCTATTCTGAATTAACTACTTCAGGAAAGATTGTGTCATCAATCACTGGTGAACTGTTATTTAGCTCATGGACCACTGCAGAGCTTGTTACAAGCTCACACAGATCAGAACACCAAACACCAGGCCAAGTCAAAACAAGTAAGTTATACTGGACACTTTATTTTAGTAACAAAAGTAAATTTGAACTCTATAATAGTTAATATAAAAGTTTTTCTTGGTTCTTAAGCTTTTTGTTTTGATATTATAAACACAGATCTTACTGAAACCATGATGCAAAACCCAGGTTAAATGTTCTGAATGGTTTAGCAACATTGTATTTATTTATAAAATACTGTAATTTAAAATTTCACATTTCTTTACCAACGATTTTACCAGACATTAGCTGGAAAAGTGTGGAAAATGTGAAAGAAATGGTTGGGAATGTTTGAACTACCGGCTAAAAATGTTGCTAATCTCTGCTCCTTAGAGTGCTGGTAAGCTCCCTTGCCTTTGAGTGTGTGCTGTGGAGTTTAATGCCACTAAAGCCATTCACATTGCAAGCACGTGTAATTCTTTTGGGTCTTTGCATCACAAAGAATTCTGCGTTGAGGAGTTGCTTTGTTAAGGTGCAGATTTTCGTGAACTTGTGGGTTTATGGATTGTGAACAACATGCCAGAAGCTTTCTCATTTCTGACAATTTTTGTGTATAGATGATGTGAGCACGTCTGGTGTCTGTACAAAGAATAAGAAGGGAAAAAAAGGTAAGCAACACTGGGGGCAACACTCGTGGAGGGCCCCTTGGCTTGTCCATGAGTCAAGGAGGTCAGAGAAAGCCTCAAGATCTACAAGCCTACAAGGTGGAGCTTTTCAATCCCGCCTGGTTGTGTAACCATAGGAGGCCTAACTTTCAACTGCCTCCTTTCTGAACACACCTCAGACTCGACTTCACTACAATGGGAGATTACGAAGAGGACACAGCCTTCCTTGGTCAAAAAGGCCCTTTCTTCATTATAATCTTCCTGCTTCTGAATGCCATCTACATCTCCACTGGCTTCCATAGCTTCTACATTGTGTTTGCTGGCGCCTCCCCTTCACACCACTGCCAGGTCCTAGATGGGAATCTGAGTGAGGAGTGGATCAAGGCCAGCATTCCCATTGAGGATGTAAATGGCAAGCTGGAGCAGAGCAAATGCTGGAGATACAGTCTGGACACAATACAACACTTCGCAAATGAAGGGTACAACTTTGCCAATGTGAACTTCACAGACATTGCCAAGGAGCGGTGCATAGAAGGATGGAAATACAGTACAGATGTCTACCACTCTACAATTGTCTCTGAGGTGAGAGCATGCTGTTTGTTAGAGTAGCATCTTTCTACTAGATTCTTTCTACTAGATGGAGTATTGCTGTGATTGTATTTGATTGAACTGCATTCAGCAACAAGAGCGTTAGTAAGGTCAGGATGTTGGATGATCACCATCCCACCTCATTCCTAAAGTATTGGATGCAAAACAGTTCCACTGCTTATACCCCTCTAGCCCATGCCTGGCTTTAGGCATGGTGCTAGTACATCCCCATTTATGTACTCCAGAGTGTCCTATTCTACCAAAAGTACTTCTCTAAAGAGAGAAAAAAAAAAGCTTTGTGTGTGTGCATGCGCATCTGTGCCAGCAATGGATACAACTTATAGTCCACAAACATTTGGACATATGGTGTAGATCATAAATACTTACTTTAATAAATATATATTATTTGAATAATATTGCATTTAAAAGTATATCACTTTTTAAATTATATACATTTTATATACATATTACTTTATACACATTATACACATATTATTTGATTGACCGGTGAGACCATGTTGAATGGACCAATAGAAATGCTCCAAAATTACTTGGAATCAAATATTTTTATACCGGCTTCTACTGGAAGTTAAGGTTTTCCCTTCTCCTGTAAATGTGCCATTTTGGACATAAGGTTTTATATTTGTACTTGGTTGAAATATAGTCATTATGATTATGACAAATGATAGTCAATTTCAAATAAGTTGCCATATCAATCATATCATTTCAATATGTAAAAATATATGCTGGAAATAAGGGAAGTCCATATATACTAACATAAGGCATACGTTAACATATCTATACATTGCCATATTAGGAAATTCGTTTGTCAAATCTGCCAATATTGACAGTATGAACATTAAGTATCATGAATATGCATACTATAATAACAACAACAACAATAATAATAATAATAATAATAATAATAATAATAATATTTGACCATATATTAGATTTCAGTATGGGTTATTTGGAGCAAAAAATTCCAAGTTAAAGTGAACATAACGTCTGCGTCCTGTCTGCAGTGGGACTTGGTGTGTGAAAGAGAGTGGAGAGTTCCATTTGCCTCCTCAACGTTATACATGGGCTATTTGTTGGGATCCCTCGTCTCAGGACAGCTATCTGACAGGTACCGGACACGTCATTTGTACTTTCAACCTATTTGACACACTTTCATACTAGTAACTTCACTAAAGAAAACATAGGTTAATAGGTTAATGATTTCTTTGACAGTATAAATGCTAATAATTAGTCCTAATGGAAACGTGCTGGATATAAATGTTGGATATAAAAAGTTTAAAAAATGGCGCCATCTGCTGTTCACACTTAGGAACACTTGTTTAGTTTCATGATGTCTGATTAAACATGTAAAGGGTTAATCATCATCACATGTTGATAATTATGCAGAATGTTTAAGTTACATATGTAAAAACTAGACATACTCATGTGTGTTTAGTAAAATATAAATGTATTATCCATTTGCTTCATTAATACAATCATCTTTGTTCAAGGTTTGGAAGAAAAAAGGTTCTTTTCGCATCTCTGGCATTAGAGTCTCTCATCATCTTTGTGCAGTCGTTCTCCCAGTCCTGGCTGGTTTTCTGCATCCTGTATTTCTTTGTAGGGGCCTTCCAGGTGTCCCTGTACATCACAGCATTTGTTCTTGGTAAGCATGCCTCCTAAATTTAATTTTTTTCAACTGTCATCTCAGGATGCGGCTTTAGTTGTGGTTGGAAGTTGATATTAATCTCATGGCAGTATTGTGCTTTCAATGATTTTTTTTACCTGTTATTTTGAGTCAAAATGAGCAACAACACATTACATTTAAAACAAATGGTGCACACACACATGCATACTGCATAAGATTTACTGAGAGGCTGCAGTCCAAGCATGAAGCCTTTACTCCAAAATCAACGCCTTTAAGTTTGAATAAAGTTTGCAGCTGACCATACAGACAAATAAAAGGCTTTCTGAGTTTTTTTTTGGTCAGATCACATAAAAGTGAAGTTGTTTGGCCACAGTGATCAAGAGGTATGTTTGGAGGGGTTCAAGCTGTACTGATTGTTAGGCATTGTGGTGGTAGCATCATGACATTGACTCTAAACATAAATCAAACATTTAAAGGTTGTGAAATGGATAAAGCAAGGTAACTGCATTTTTGGACAGCCCTGCCCTGAACCCTATTATAAATATATAGACTTTAATTAAACCTCAATTCTGCCAGGAGTTAAGTATCCAACTAACATTCTGCCTGAAGCTTGTTGATGGCTACAAAAAAAAAAAAAAAAAAAAAAAACACTGTCTGGTCAAGGTATTGCTAAACGACATTTGCCAAATTATGTATTATTTTCAATTAAAGAAATTGACCCTGTATGTATAATTTTGACCCCAAGTTGATGAATACTTATATTCTACTCATTACCTAGTATGACATCCCACAAGTTCACACTTAAACCTGAACCAGGCTACATATCTCCTCTTCAAAATGGTACATTACAAAAAAAGGTAAAAGTAACATTTACTTGTGATTATTTCTACAGGTACTGAGGTGCTAAGTACATCCTTGCGTGTTCTCTTTACCACTTTGGGAGCCTTTCTTCACTATTGTGTTGGGTACATGGTGTTGCCATGGATTGCCTTTGCAATCAGAGACTGGCGAACTTTGCTCAGGGTCCTATCAGCACTAACACTGGTGTACATCCCATTATGGTGGTAAGTAGCAGCAAAGAAAACATTTTAAAAGGCAACCTATCAAACTGACACTTGATGGAAATGTATTTTACCAATGTGATTTTTTTTTTTACTCACCTTTTACAAAAATTGTTATTCAAGGAACCACAACGGGGTTTTTCTGTGGCATCACTCACACCTTTATTTTGACATTGTTACCTTTGTGTTTACAGGATACGGGAATTGGGAAACATTGATTTGAAATTGCATTTGTCTGTTCTAATTGGTTCAGATAAAGGATTGATTTGCAAGTTTGTCTTTAAACACCTGTCCAAGATGAACAATGGAACCTGGAGTTTAAAGTATGATTCTAAACTCTTTGTATTTTACAGGTTTATTCCAGAGTCGCCTCGATGGCTGATCTCTCAGGGCAGAGTAGAAGAAGCTGAATCTATAGTGAAAGACGCTGCAAAGAAAAACAAAGTCATAGCACCAGACATTATCTTCAAGCCATCAGAGGTTTCACCCCTTTGTTTAAAAGTTAGATTTGTTTGCTTCCAAATATGGAATCTCATAGGTTTTTATATTTCCATCATGAAAATGTGCAAAAATATTTCTCTCTGTTTCTTAGGGCAACACGACGCCAGCACCTAGGAAAAAGTACAGTATGATCGATGTTGTCAAGACCAGCAATATACGTTGTACCACCTTCATGTGTTTGCTGTTATGGTAAGTAATACGCTGCATCATTCCTAGAACAAGTGTGTGCAAACAGATGTGCTAATTTAGGTAGTTTAGGTTATTTCTATATGCTACCTGAGGTAGAATGCATATACACCACTTCAGGAAATCAAATGCAAACATTTAGTCACCTCTACAGACTCATTGTAAAGAATTCCCTGATTTAGATGTATATGTTTTTTTGTGACACATCAACCATACATATATGATATACATATACATATATGACTTCACATTTTTGTGTTTTCACAGGATGGCCATCAATATTGGATATTTTGGATTGTCCTTGAACACATCCAATCTTTTAGGCAATCCATTCCTGAATTGCTTTTTATCAGCTGTTGCTGAAGTGCCTGCTTATATCATTGCCACTTTGCTTCTGAAGACGTGTCCAAGAAGACCACTTCTCTCAGGATTCCTCAGTATAGGTGGAGGATTCCTACTCTTGATCCAGTTGATCCCTGAGCGTAAGTATGGTGTCTTACTTTTACAGTTTTAGGCACATGACCCATGGGTAAAAGAACCAGACAAACCATACTATACTGGGAATGTATGGTTATTGCAATCTTTAAAAAGTATAAAAGTGTATAAAATCAAATTAATTTAATTTCTCTTGGAAGTGTAATAGAATGACTGTAAAAGTTTTTACATACTTAAATTATGTTTTTTGTATTTAATTACAAAGCACAATTACTGTAGCCTTGTCCTCCCTGTGCTCATCGCTAGCTGCAATAACTTTAAAAAAGTATTGGGACACCTGCTCGCTCAAGGTTTTTCAAAAACAAGGGTATTAAAGTGTTTATCCTGCTTAGTTGGAGTCTCTGCTGTCCAGAGAAGGCTTTGTACCCCTCTAACCCCGCCCCTGGCATTAGGCATGGTTCCAGTAGGTTAATGTTTATCTGCTTCAAAGAGACCTATTCTACTGGCATTACTTCTCTACAGGGACCAGATAAGCTTTGTGTGTGCATTTGCACATCTGTGTCAGCAATGGGTGCATGTAGCTGAATGCATTCTTGGAAGGGGTCTTCATATGTCATTTCAATGTAGATCCAAGATCAATGATGTGAGTAAATCATTCTTAAACCTCTTTCACAGATCTCAGTACACTGGCACTGGCTTTAGAAATGGCTGGCAAATTTGGCTTCACCATGTCCTTCACTGTGGTCTACATTTACACGGCAGAGATTTACCCCACTGTGCTCAGAAACCTGGGAATGGGAATGTGCTCTTCAGCTGCCCGTATCGGAAGCATCACTGCACCTTACATTATATTCTTAGGTAAGCTGGCAATTTGTTTACTAAGAATATGAAGCCTTGCTTAAAGGCAACAAGGGGTCCAGGCACTGACAACATGAACAACTTCCATTGAATGTTTCTTAGGTTGAAACCCTATTGTTTTTAGTGTTATTCACAAAACAAATGATATACTGGCAACAACAGATATCTTAAATGAATTCCATATATCTAGATTGTTGTTCTTCAGTGAAATAAGAATTTTTTTGTAAGTTATTGTTCAGATAAATCTTCTGTGGAAATTCTTATTCTAAAGGTTTTCTTGTTTTGCACTATTCAAAAAGACTACATTTATATTTATAGAACTTGCCAAGATATTTTTGGCAATGTTGTTCTTCTCAGCTAAAACAATACAGGTAGCAAAAATAAGAAAGAATTCAAATGTTACTATCATGGAAAACCCTCATCTCTCAAAATATGTTTCTACTTTTAACAGAATACTGTTATTGTTGCCGGATGGGGGGTGGTGGACCCAAAAGCAAAGCTCCTGGTTAATTTACTTATTTTAAACAGGGAGATGAATAAATAAACTGAGAGAAAGAAAATTCAGAAAGGTGAACAAGGATTATTGGGTGTGTTTTGCTTAGACTGCTGGAAACCAGGTTCGAACCAGCAACCCACTGAACCAAAGGGTAGTGTGTTACCACTGCATTACAGTGGAGATGTGAAAAAAGTGGGAAAGCCATTCCAAGAAGTTTTGGGACTTACTCAAACAAAAGGCCACAATAAATGAAATATTTGTTAACAGAAAAAAGTAAACTTTAAGGCGGTAAGCTGAGCCCTTGGTTTAGCTCACAGTTTAAACATAGCTTCCTTCCTAATTAAAAATTCACTTGTCTTGTCTTGTCTTTCTTCCCTTTTTCTTTTGTTCTTAGTTTTCTTTGTCTTTTCCTTCTTTCCTCTTTTGTTCTTAGTTTTCTCTTTACCAGTTTACCGTCTGCCCCTCTACAAAGGTGCAGCACTGAGCCACTGTTTGGAAGAGCTTTTATGCAGAGCCCAGCAGGTGTGTCTGATCAGCTGTGATTAGCGCTGTGGCTTCTGGGAAATTGAGTTTTTAGAGCTGCTCCCATCTGCTTTCTTACTACACCGCCTTGGCCCCCTGCTGGTGACCGGCAGTGTGGACTGAACTCTTACAGTTGTTTTTTTAAATTGTGTCCAATGTCCCTGACAAGTTTTTTCCCTTCTCCTGTAAAGTTGCCATTTAGAGAGGTTTTTGTGCAACAATCAAAATTGTAGGAAATACGGGGTATTTTACCTAATTAATCTCCTAGCAAATCTAGATGACACGAGTAAGCTGAATCCTGCTATTATATTTGGACAGGATATTACTAACTAAAATATTTTTACAATTATTTTATAACTCATTCAAAAGCTTCTTTCATTCAATGTACTTTTTCTTTTCCTGCAGGTACTTATAGTAAGTATCTTCCATACATTCTGATGGGAAGCCTCACCATTGGCTCTTCCTTAGCCAACATGTTTCTCCCTGAGACTTTTGGGAAAGTGTTGCCGGAGACCATTGAGCAGATGCAGAGTTGCAAAGGGTATGGCTTACCAAGAGCACACTGATTTTCAAAACTTCACAGCAGTAGCAAAATATTAGCAAATATTTGAGTTGCCTCACTTTGTGTTTTGCTTCAGCTGCCACAGGGGAGATGTTCTGATGGAGGAAGACAGGAAACAGGTTGTCCTAAAGGAACAAAAGCTCTAAAAACACCTAAAGCTCTGATGGAGATGGTGTTGCAAGTTAGAGGATTGCATGTGACTGTGCAAAATTAAGCAAATTTTGTGTTTTTGCTTTGTTAACCTCTGAATGAAGACAGAGCGGAGTAAAAACATATGAATCCATGCTGTCAGGCCATTGTGGAAAACAACAGCACATACATCCTGGGGTACTAAGAATTTGATAAAAGTACAAAATATTATATTTTACTATTGTACACTGTAGAATTACTGACTGTCATCAAGGCTGTTGCTTGGGACTGTAGTTCATTACATAACACCAGCTTTTTTGGTTTATTTTAGGAAATAAAAAGCCATATGAGGTATATACAGAGCACTTTTTTATGAACAACTACATACCCACTCAATCATATAATTATGTAACAATAAGCCAGACATATGGCAGCAGTGCAATGCACAAAATCATCTAGATATGGGGCAGGAGGTTCAGTAATGTTAACATCAACTATTAAAATTGAGAAAATAATTCTGCAGGCAGAAATGTCTTGATAAGAAAGGTCAACAGAGAATGGCCAGACTAGTTCGACAGAAAAGCTGAAAGAAAGGCTACGGTAACGATAACCACTCTGTATGTTTATGAGCAGAAAAGCATCTCAGAATGCACATAATGTCAAACATATCAAACCTTGTGGAGGATGGACTACACCGACAGAGGACCCTGTCGAGTTTCACTTGTCATTTAGAAAGCTAAGACCGCACTTGGCACAGGCTCACCAAAATAGGACAACTGAAGACTAGAAAACGTAGCCAAACGTAGCTCTTTCGAAAGCAAAAAGAATACCCACCTAGAATTAGCATAGTGTTCCTAATAAAGTGTTCGGTAAGTGTAAATTAATACATTTTTACAAAAATATACACAGGCTTGTATGACTCTGCATAGGCACATATCTTTACAAGACTTGCTCTATTGGGTCCAAACATAGCACAGATGATTGCATTTCAAACCAAGAGCAACGTTTTTTTAATATTTTTTTTTACTCTGCATTTGTACCACCTGATACAGACTGAATGTGTAAGCTCAAATAAAAGCTCCAATAAAAACATTTAAATGGTCTAAATTTGTTGTGCCAGCTTTATGTAGCTGTTTGGTACATGGCATATCACATTTTCAGAAATGGACGCCTATAAATACCATGTCAAAACATTTTTTTAAATATTGCGTACTTTAATCATCATTGTTTCATCATGATGTTTTCACTGTTGACTGATGTTTTTGCAAGAAATCCTTAGCAATGATTCACACTGCATTTGTGCACTTGTGAGCACCTGTTGACATTAAGTGCTTATGTGTTTCATAAGACACAGCAGACTGTGGTAAAAAAGTGTGCCAATTTGAGAGATGTGAGAGATGCACTAAAATCTACAAAAGTAAACACGTGGCAGCACAGTCGCAATGTACTGTATATGAAATCACTGAAGCTATAAATGAAGCAATCGATTACTCTTTTTTCCATCGTGGTCCTATATTATTTCGAAAAAAACTCAATTTATTAGAAGCTAAAGAACACATCTTAACCAGGGGTGCCAATAATTATGGAGGGCACTGTAAGCCACATATTATGGCAAAGTTTTAACCCTGGAACAAAAGGGTGATGTGCTGTTAGCAAGCTGAAGGGATTGTAGTTGTATTAGTTTTGTATTAGTCTAGTTTTGTTTTAGAGGTAGTGAACAATTGCTAGTGTTTCTGCTGACAATAGCACAGGTTCATGTAGCAACCCATATTTCCATAACTTGCAAAATCTGGAGGTTATTAGTTGCTTTCCAGAATCAACAACACCATATTTTCCCGAAGTCACTGTCACTAGTGACCCGAGTTTGTATAGTCTGCTTATAGTTTATATAGACTGCTATGGAACTGTTTTGGTTATACCAGATTTTCATTTGAAGGAGGACACCTCAGTATGAGCAATATATTTATGGTATGTAGACTGATCAGTCGTGACTTTAGTACTGACACTAATGTTAGTACTGCATTAGTACTAACTAAAATTAGTACTCACTTTACTAGTCAGTGACAGGTATAGTGAAAAACACTGAATATCTTCATCTACGGTGGCTTCTGTCAAGAGGATATAATAGAAAGCAAGTTAACAGTCAGTTCTTGAAGGTGATGTGTTAAAAGCTTGAGAATCAGAGACACTTTGATCACGATCAAATTGTGATGGTTGGGCATCTGGGTCTGAGCATCTCTAAAACAGCAGGAAATTCTTGTGGGGTGTGTTGCTGCAGTAATCAGTATCTACCAAAACTATTCCAATAAAAGACAACTGGTGAACCAAAGACAGGGTCATGGGCACCTAAGGCACACTGATGCGATCCATTGAGGCCCTACTCACAACTTACAGGACTTAATAGATCTGATGCTAAAGTCTTGGTGCCAGATACAACAGGATGCCTTCAGATGTCTCGTGGAGTTCATGCCTTGAATGGTCAGATCTGTTGTGGCGCCACAATGTGGACCTACTCAATATTACACAGGTGCTTGTATGGCGATGGCAAATGTAATGGCTGTGACAAACGTTCATTTTTCAACTATGCCAAGAAAAATACAGTTTGACATTCTAAGGGCCCTTTAATGATTAAAATCATAAAACTTTACCCACTCCAAAACAGATAAGGAATTTAATGCAGCAAGACCACCAAACCATTTCATCCAGCATTTCATCAAGCACTAAAACATTTCTATAGTCCAAGGTCCATAGTCATTGCCAGGGACACGTCAATGAGTAATCCATTAATCCTTTCATCCTTGAAATAGTAAATCATAAACAAGTGTCTGCTATCTCATTGTAGAGATACCATTGTTATTTAGTAAGATAAAATCTGCAGGTGCACGTTGGCAGTTTTAATTCACACTTAGACATGGTAAGTCAGACAGTTTTGGTGGGAGTACTCTGAATGTCTCTGAACAGATGTTTTGGCCCTTTAGAGGACATCTGGTGTCCAAGCAGTTAATTTATTCTAATTTCAGTCATTCGAAGGTCCAAACGTGTTTACAGCAGTACTACTAGTGAATGTTGACTGTGATTTTTCCTTCTAACCTTTAATTAAATAACATAAGGTCACAACTACAATTAAAATAGGTTTAATAAAAGAAAGTGATTTTGCAATTTAAATAATAATCATGAAATTAATCAGTTCAGCACATCAAACCATACCATGAACCTCAAACTCTGTTGTGCCCTCTTAAAGAAAATCCAGCAAAACCAAAACAGAGCTAGAAAATAGGCCAATTCCAAAACCCCAAAACTGTTGCATAATTGTTGCAGTCTGACTATTTACACCCCCAACATTTACATAGACCCAGCCCTAGTCAAATCTGGTAAAACTGTAAGCGAGAAAACATGGGCCGGTTCACACCTGGTACTGACACATGCCTCTTTAACATCTGATCAATTGTCAACTGATTGACAAAACGCAAGCTGTTCACACCTGACATTTTTAATGCATCTCCTATGATCAGATTTCTTACAACATTGCCGCTGGTGCAAGGGCATTGCGCACATTATTATATACCAATATAATAATAATGACACCAGCCATAAGTATTGTCTTTATCCATTAGTTCATTTGTTATTGTAGCGCACCCAGCTAACCTGTGTGGACAATGGACTGTGTGGTTTCACGATTATTATGTAGGTTCCAGCTGGGGCAGTGATATGGTTGATGTTAACGATGCTTTGCTGTTGGGGACACATCAAGATACTTTGGCATTCCCACTACAAGAATGATGTAAGACTTGAGAAGGCAAAAGGCTGAAAGCTAATCTGGCTGTAATATCTTCAGCTAGCTAACAGCACATCGCACTGAAAGAACATAATTAGAGGACAGCAGCACTATCCAGTAAGACAGAGTAAAAATGAATGTTCTTGACAGAGTTTACTGGGTTTTTTTCCCCTACAAGCCAGGGTGTTTCATTAAATAAATGTAAAATTACAGGACAAAGTGATTTGTAAAGGTTTGTAAAACACATCTAAGCATTTTTCACCTCAACAAAAGTCACATACTTACTATTTATACATCAAACTACTTAAAACACTTAATAAATGCATTCTATAGCACTTTTAAAAGAAAATTAAAGATTTGCCCTAATATCTAAAATGTTGACATTAAAATGCCAATATTAACATATAATAAATTAAATTTGCTGATGCCCATACATATCTTAATAATGCTTATTTTAAAGTCTACTGATGGTATTCAAAGTAAGATACAGAGTCTGACGAACAAATATTATATGCATTTGTGTCACAATTTTTAAGTTTAAAAATTTTTAAAAGGCATACATCATACTCTTTTGCAAAAAAATATAAAATGTGTTGGAGTCTCTGAAACATGCTGCTTACTATTTTAAGTGCATATTTTTATTTCTGTTATTTTATATATTTAGGCCTATTTTTATTGTTTGCTCTTTATAAATCATCAAAATAAGTGGTAGATTAGTTAATTACAAATACATTCCATGGGGACTAATATATATATATATATATATATATATATATATATATATATATATATATATATATATATATATATATATATATAGTGGAGTAACAGTGGAGTGGAGCAAAGTAAAGAGCAGCTAAAACTGGAGGGTGCAGTTATACTTTAAAGAGTAGTAACTTACTGGCATGTGAGCATCTGGACTTTAGACGGCCACTGAGATTGTAGCTATATTCTTCAATGGAAGTGGATATCTAACAATCAAATTTGCATGACGGGGAGGAGACTGACACAGTGCTAAAGTACCAAAACCTTCAGGAACCACAGGCAGACAAAATTACACTCTTTAGAGAGTGTATTTCCAGGAGCTTCAAAATGAGAGACTACGATGAAATCACATCCTTTCTTGGAACATGGGGGCCATTTCAGTTGACTGTTTTCATGGCACTGGCTGTCAGCATCCTCCCAAATGGCTTTGTGGGCCTGTACATAGTATTAGTGGGTGACACTCCACCACACAAGTGTCTGGTTCCTGAGGAGTACAACATCAGTCAGCTATGGAGAGAGGCTGCGATTCCTATGGTAACCCAGGATGGAGTTTTAAAACACAGCTCCTGCACCAGGTATAAAGCAGACACACTAAGAAACTACTCCATGCTGGGCTACATCCCTGATGTGGATGTGAACGTGAGCAACATTGAGCTGGAGAGCTGTCTGGATGGATGGTACTATAGTAAGGAGCACTATCAATCAACCATTGTTACTGAGGTGAGCACAAAGCTTTTTATTTCTATTCAAATTTAGCTAAACAGTGGGACTGGTGGTGTAAATATGTAATATTTAACAAAAATTATACTGTTCCAAAACAGCCCTTTTATGATACCCTTATATTGTGTAATAAAAAAGCCAAAAGGTTATCCAGCTAAGCAATGTTTCATAACTAGTCCCTTGCTCTTTCTCATAAATTAGCATATGTAATGTTTATCTAACCTGTCTGAAGTTATGAATTAACATGTGCTATCACTTAACTTGGATGGTCCATTATAGATGCCTCGTAGATGCTCACCTGACATTCAACTACCGTTCAACTATTGCCTATTAAATGCAACTGAACAAGGTTGATTGTAAATGATTGTCAATTGAATGTACCCTTGAATCAACCATAAATCCTTAACCTAACCCTTGATGCATAGGACCATAAAGAGATAATCAGTAATAGGCTGTTTTTTCAGCACCTTTCCTGTATTCCTGTAATGGTACAGCTGAAGTCTGAGTCCACTTTGTTTAATGTAAGCAGGTGGTCTTGATTTTGGGTTGTTCCAGATCAACGTCAAGAGGTTTGTGATCTGTTCCAAGCATGAATGGATGACCATACATATATAGATAAAAAATGCTCATTGCCCCATACCATGTCTCAACTTCAGTGAAGGTCCGGTTGGCATTTTGGTGCTCCTGTTCTTGCTCTCTCTGAAATAGGATGGTAGCAAGACCAACACCAACACCGCTTGCATACACTACCAGTTTTTCAATTGGGTTGAAAGTAGGATGACTGTGTCCCTGGTAAGTCTCTCTTTGAGTTTCATCAGACCCCAAAGCCATGCCGTGCCTTTCCATCTCAGTTCTCTGAGAGGTGCTGTAATGGCGGCAAAATTGCCCATGCTAAGAAAACGCCTTGTGGGCTACTTTCTTGATAAATGGCCTGTACCTTCTTGGGCTTTGGAAAGATGCTATTAGCAGAGATATTTAAGCCAACAAATTCAAGTCTGGTTTTACTGAACTCACATTCCTTGTGGTTGAGAGTGAGTCTGCGGTCTTTCAGTCTTTGAAAAACTGGTTTTAAACTGGCACCATGGGAGTCTTGAATGCTGCCAAGAAGTACATCTACTGTCATGTAAGATACTGAAAAATATATAGTTATGAACTATTAACAGAAAGTTAGTTGGTCTTGGCAAGTTAAAAGAAGGATTAGGGTCACCCTGTGACCTCTGATAGAATATGAAACATTTAGTCATTGCAATGCACTGAGCAATATCCAATTAAAAATGTAACATTCTGCTTCTAGTGGGATTTGGTGTGTGACAATGGATATAAAGTCCCCCTGTGTTCATCAGTGTACTTCCTTGGTGTTCTGATGGGCACCTTCATTTCGGGACAGCTGTCTGACAAGTAAGCAGTTCATTTTTAAATCACACCAAGATTATCTCCAGTGAAGATGAGAAATTGAGAAAGGTCAGGTTTGATGTGTGGAAATTGGGTTGCAAAGAAGATGCTAATGATTGGCGAAAAGTGATTGCATTTGTGATGTTGTCACAAAGCAGCTTTACACAAATCCAGTCATAGGACAAGAGATCAACAAATCATAAAACAAACATAGTGACCCAGGCAGTCTAAATGTGGCCTGATGTGGGTAACAGGGGAGCCCAGCGGTCAGTCATCCATCGGAGTCAGACCGGGCAACTGGGGGAATTAGTTCTAATTGGATTTATGGAGCACAAGGAATGGTAGACATAAAAGCACTTTTGTAAGTCGCTTTGAATAAGAGCGCCTGCTGAATGTTGTAAACGTAAGCGTTAAACACTATGGCTGAAGTGTGGCTGACGAGTCTGGCAGGTCTGATTTTAACAACCTAATTAAAAAGAGAGAGCACCCACGCTCCCCCGTGTACAAACCTAAGTGATAACGTGCAAGCAGCAGGACGACAGCTCCAGCATCTCAGTTTACCACAATTCCCTGAACCCCTCGATTTGACTGAGGACTGGGCTGATATGGTCACTTTTCAAGCTTTAGTAAGGACCCTGGCTGCAGCATTTAAAGTTTAAGTTTACTGAGGTTCCTGCTGGATCATCCTGACAATAATGCTTTGCAATAGTCTAGCTTTGAGGTAATAAAAGCATGTACTATTTTTTCTGTATCATGTAGGGAAGTAATTTCTTAGCTTGGCAATGTTTTGAAGAAAAGCTGTCCAAGTAATATTTGCTAGATGTTGGTCAAATGGTAGATCTCAATCAATTACACATGTGGACAAAATTGTTGGTACCCCTCGGTTAATGAAAGAAAAACCCACAATGGTCACAGAAATACAGAAATAACCATGCTTCAACAGAATTATAAAAAAAAAAAAAAGAAACTCATGAAACAGGCCTGGACAGAAATGATCGTACCCTCAACTTAATATTTTGTTGCACAACCTTTTGAGGCAATCAAACAATTCCTGTAACTGTCAATGAGACTTCTGCACCTCTCAGCAGGTATTTTGGCCCACTCCCCATGAGCAAACTGCTCCAGTTGTCTTAGTTCTAAAAGGTGTCTTTTTTTTCAGACGGCATGTTTCAGCTCCTTCCAAAGATGCTCAATAGGATTTAGATTAGGGCTCATAAAAGGCCACTTCAGAATAGTCCAATGTTTTCCTCTTAGCCATTCTTGGGTGTTTTTAGCTGTGTGTTTTGGGTTATTATCCTGTTGCAAAACCCATGACCTGTGACTGAGACAAAGCTTTCTGACACTGGGCAGCACATTTCTCTCTAGAATCCCTTAATAGTCTTTAGATTTCATTGTACCCTGCATAGATTCAAGACACCCTGTGCCAGATGCAGCAAAGCGGCCCCAGAACATAACAGAGCCTCCTCCATGTTTCACAGTAGGGACAGTGTTCTTTTCTTGATGCTTCATTTTTTCCGTCTATGAACACAGAGCTGATGTGCCTTGGCAAAAAAGTTCCATTTTTGTCTCATCTGTCCATAGGACATTCTCCCAGAAGATTTGAGGCTTGTCAACATGTTGATTTTTTGATCTCTTGTCCTGATGTTCCTTGAGCTCTTTAGAAGTTTTTCTGGGCTCTTTTGTTACTATTCGTATTATCCATCTTTTTGATGTGTCGTTAATTTTCCTCCTGCAGCCACGTCCAGGGAGGTTGGCTACAATCCCATTGATCTTAAATTTCTGAATAATATGTGCAACTGTAGTCACAGTAACATCAAGCTGCTTGGAGATGGTCTTATAACTTTTACCTTTAACATGCTTGTCTAGAATTTTCTTTCTAATCTCCTGAGACAACTCTTTCCTTTGCTTCCTCTGGTCCATGTTGAGTGTGGTACACATCCTGTCATCAAACAGCACACTGACTACCTGTAGCCCTATATATAGGTCCACTGACTGATTACAAGATTGCAGACACCTGTAATGCTAATTAGTGGACACACCTTGATTTAACATGTCCCTTTGGTCACATTATTTACAGGGGTACCATTATTTTTGTCCAGGCCTGTTTCATGAGTTTACTTTTTTAAATAATTCTGTTAAAGCATGGTTCAAAATCAACGGTGGATTTTTATTTGTTCATTTTCATACATTTTTTATTTATTATTACTGTTGTCAAATTCAAGTTTTTTCTGTGACCATTGTGGGTTTTTCTTTTATTAACCGAGGGGTACCAACAATTTTGTCTACATGTGTATGATGCCAAGATATTCAGCCACTAAACTAGGAATAGAGAAATCTGGCAGACGGTTGGTTTAGCCAGTCTGTCTGCGGCCTGGTCCCAGCTCTGGATTGTAAGCAGATATTACGATACTTTATTGAAACAATTAAGTGTAGTTGATGTCAATTATCAAATTGGAGTGCAAAGATCTTTACATAGTAGAAAATTTAAGCAGGAAGATGTAATGATGTAGAAGAGTTTAAAATGTTCTGCATACATACAAAATGTTCTGCAAAAATAATTATACATTTTTACACACAGGTATGGCAGAAGGCCCGTGCTCTTTGCCATGATGGCCATGCAGACAGCAACTATTTTCATCCAGATGTTTTCTCCAAGCTGGGAGGTGTTCACTGCAATTTACTTCTTCGTGGGATTTAGTGGCTTTTCAAATTATGTCGTAGGCTTTGTGCTAGGTACAGCTTGTTTTAAGAGTTCTACACAAATCAATTAGCAGCACAGTTCTGCATTGTAAAGGGCAGTGTTTTCATTATGAATATGAATAGTGTCTCTTTTGTCGAGCAGGATCAGAAATTCTAAGCCCGGCAACACGTGTGGTGTTCTGCTCTTTGGGAGTCTTTATGGGATCAGGGATTGGCCAGATGTTTCTACCTCTGGCAGGATATTTTGTCCGCTGGTGGAGATGGCTGGTGCTCATCAATGCTCTCACTGGCATTTTGTATATCCCATTGTGGTGGTGAGTGTGTGGTGATATGCAGTATAAAAACTGAAAAGAAGGATATGTGCCCCGAAGGTCACTGGCGGACTCTGGGTGGGGGTGGTGGGGCTAATTGTAAATCTAGCTGCTAATTGTAAATATGTTTAATATAATATATTCACACTGAAATCAGGTTGGAATTTTAATGTTAAATCAATGTTGAATCGATGAGTTGGTTTAGTTTGGTCCTGTTTATAATAAAGAATCTACACTTTATTGACAAAAATTTTAACTAACAAGATCTAATTGTCAATATTAAAATGTTTCTACATTTCAGGTTAATTCCAGAGTCCCCTAGATGGTTGCTCTCACAGGGCAGGATAGTCGAGGCTGAAGCAATACTAAGAAAAGCTGCACAGAAGAACAAAGTCTCTGCTCCAGAAGTTATCTTTGCCCCTACTGAAGTAAGACAGACTATCCTGACTGAATGAAATATATAATAATTGTATGCCAGAATTTTATATTACAGTTTACATATAATTGTAATGACCAACATACTATATGTGTTGCTGTGGAAATGATGTGGTGAATGTAATGATATACTTATTCTGTGTGCTTTTATTTAACAATACATCACAAAACATGCATGTATTTTGTATCATAATCATTAATTGAAATATTACAGGTGCATAAAAGGAAGCGAACCCCTTGGAATTCCCTCGATTTTTACATTAATTACGAATGAAATTCTATTCTAAATTCTATTCAATTCTAAATAAATACCATCTAACTAAACTAATAACACACAAAGAAAAGACAATTTAGGACTGAAGAAGAGATGGCATCTTATTAGAATTAAGGCAAAGAGAACAACGGACAATCCTGAAAGAGGTAGAATGAACCCATGGTCAACTAAAAACTTTACAGCCCCAGATAATTGATAGACTAAACCACATTTAAGTGAAGAATAGTCCAGCGCAAGTCCTGTGCTGTGGATGTTTACTCAATGTGCTCGATTATTAGTTTAGCTAGTTAGATTGTGTTTGTCCAGAATTGTGATTTAGATAACAATCAGACCACATTTTATTAGTCATCTTTTTCTTGCAACTGCACACTGAAACATTTGTAATTTGTAATTCATGTTTACCATAACTGTGTTTGCTATATGCAAATGATTTACCTTGTTTTGTGCATTCTATCAGATTGAGGAAGCAGCTGCAATGAGAAAGAAGAAATACAGTATTCTTGATATTTTGAGAAACTGCAATGCAGTTGCAACGTGCATCATTTGTTCACTCTTATGGTATGTTGCTTTTTTTTCCTCTTAACCGCTGATGTTTATATACACTTACGTAATTACATGGACAACAATGCAAACTGTGTGTGGAATGCAGGTCTACAACCTAACGCTGCTATCCTACAAAAACATTTTTAGTTTTGTCCGTAGTTCGAACCCTGGAGCTGCTCTGTATACTGTGTAAATATTTTGAGATGAAGAGACCAATAGAAATGCTCTAAATTACTTAAAAATACTTATTTTACATTGACTTTCATTCAAAGTTAAGAACTTTTTTACTTTCTCCAATAAAGTTGCCATTTTGAAGAAAAATGTTTGTCACGGGAGGTGAACTGACAGGGACATACATACACCTGATCACATACAAGGCCAGAATGCTGAGAGAGGGGTTTTTATATAAAGATTACAAGGGACACCTGGAACTAACAAGGGGACATGGGCTGTATTTCAGGCAGTTGCTATGATGTTCCTGAATGGTTGTTAAAGTGTTGCAAGGCAGCTGCTATGGTGTACCAGGTGGTTGCTACTTTGTTGCTTTGGTATCCCAGGCGGTTGCTATGGTATTGCTAAGTGGTTGCTATGGTATTCCTAGTGGTTGCTGTGTTGTTGCTAAATAAGCTGTATTTCTGGTGGTTGCTATGGTGTTCCTAGAATGTTGCTATGGCATCCCAGGTGGGTGCTTTGTATCAGGTGGTGGCTCAGGTATTGCCAAGTTGTTGCTGTGGTACACCATGTGGTTGGTTGGTTGTTAATAGTGTACTTAAATCATTAGCGCAAACATTTGGACCCCATTCATTTCTCAGTAGAAATTAAAATCTCAGTAAAAAGATCAACAAGCTCTAAAAAGACGTAATCACACATTCAGACCTAATAATTTGGATACTGGTGTTGATATATACATATAAGAATGTGTGTAACCATAATTACTAAATTTGAAGTGATATGTTTTTGTAATTTACTGTAATTATATATTCTTTATGTTAAAAACAATCATTGAGTTAGTTTGTACTGTGTTTCACTGCCAGGATGGTTATCACTATGTCTTACTATGGACTGATTCTGAACACCAACAACCTTCACGGTGATCCCTACCTTAACTTCTTCATATCTGCGGTTGTGGAGCTGCCGGCATTCTTCATAGCAATGTTACTTCTCAAATACTGTTCACGACGATTCTGCCAGTCCTCAACTCTTCTCCTAGGTGGAGTCATCATTCTTTTTGTTCAGCTTGTCCCTAAAGGTAAGCTGACACTGTTAATCAGCTCTCTATCAATGCTTTTATCTGCTCAGTAGTTTGGTAGCAGTCTGGTATTTAGTTGCAAGTATTTGGTCAGCCTAAATAGATGCATGTTGTTGAAAAGCTGGTGATCCAAGTGAAAACCCTATGCTTGTAATCAAGTTAATGACCAGCACAGTTTATGACCAAGCTGATCGTCAAGCTGGTCATATTGGTTGACTAGTTTGATAAAGCTGGTTTACCTGTTTACTGAAGCAGGTTCAGGCTGGCCACTCCGGTCTAGCAATGTGGTCATATTGGTCATGCTGGTCAAGCTGGTCGACCCGCGCAGTCATGCTGCTCACACAGCTAGGTCATGCTGGTTGACTACACTGTAAACCTGAATAAGTTCAATTAATATTTTAAGGAAACTGATTACCCAAAATATTTGAGTGAACAAACTCTACTCTTCAAAGTAAACAACTCTCTTTGGATTACTTTGGCTCCTCTTCCCTGAGTTAACAGCCACCTCATCACATCCAGATCTGCTCAGTTTGGTCCGATAATTACCCATCTTAAATTTCAAGCTTATTTTCCAGCCATACCAGCCACAATGACTGCCTTGCTCTGTAAGGCAGAGGTGTTTGGTAACAAGAGCTTCTACAAATGCTCCTCAGTTTAGGCTCAGGCCAAAACATCATTACATTAAACATTACCCAGAATTGATCAGATGTTTTGTTCCTCTGGTTCATTAATGGACCATGCGATTTAAAGGTAAACACTGGTTCTTTAAGCAGATTGTCATGTACGTACATGACACTCAAAACACTAGCTCTTAGATAGCAGTATATGAGGGGTTACCATCTAAGTGCACCAGCATTTTTAGACCACAACAGCAAGCATCAGTTGTGACTTCAAGAAGCATTCCCTCCAGTAGGTCATGAAGAATATCAGGAGGGAAATCAGGAATAGGGTGAAAGTAATAGATGCTTCAACCTTTGCCTTAACAAACAATCTTCAGTCACGCCTAATTAATTGCCATCTTCTCCCTGTGTGTCATTTTGGAGCCAAATAAATAAATTTTAGAACAAAATTACCTTCAGAAACTTCCTGAGACTGAAACAAGTCTCAACTAGCCAGGCAAAACCTGCACACATATTCTGTGTGATCTGAAAGACTAGACAAAGCCTGCTATTGCGTGAGCTGCTAAATTATCTGCTGCATCACAAATGACACAAAGATTGGGTAATTCACATAACACTGCCAGCTGTATTACATGCAAAGCAGACCGATATTTGCTTGGCAAGTCCAACCAAGTATACTGACAGAAGTGTGTGTATTTTCTTTGAAGTACCTAAAGGATTTGCTATTTCTATCTCATCAATACATAAAATCAATGTCACTTTTAGCTAATGTGATGTTGACAGCAACTCATTTTCTTGAAAGTACAAACCATCCCAATGACTTGTGTAGTGGTCGGGCTGAGAACAGCATGCTTCTTGAACTTGTACATCATATCATGTACGTCAGTACACCTGAACAGCTCCTGTATCATAGAAAGTATAGGGACATACACTGCAGTGTGCCCAGGCTCTAAGACATGAAAAGGCTTCTCTTATTAGAATATATATCAAATGCTCCACTATTACCTGTGCTGTTAGATCAGAAAAATGAAGAGAAGCTAAACTGTGATGCCCATTAAATGTCTGGTTAACTGGTTGGTGTCACATTGTCCATTGTCAACATCTGAGTTTTCATTCTTAGGTTGACTCAAACCCTCACACAGGTCTACATTTTCATCAAAAGATTCAGCAGTATTTAGGCCTAGAGTGTCTTCATCAGCAGAGACATCATTAAAGAATTCTGCACCAGCACAGGAAGCATGTATTCTGGTTTTGTGAGCATAAAAGGATGAGTACACAGTAGTACTATAAGCACAATTCTTATATGGATGTGATACCATTTTACAGGTTCTTAAATGCCTTCTTAAATGTGCAAAAAGGTTGCTTGAACCCACACAAACAACATTTATACACCACCTGCACACCTAGTCTCCTTTGACTTGCCCCTACTTTTTGGTCTCTTTGAAAAACCTTGACACATGAATTTTAAGTGCATTGAACGATTGAAATGTGCAAATGACATTTTTAATTAATTAGTCAATCAATATTTACAAGTAAAAGCCAACTAGTAAATATGTATTGGTAAGTAAAATATACTCATGACAAAAAAAAAAACCACACACAAACACATTCAGATAACAAACATAGCCTTAACAACACTGTCTAAAGTTGTTTTCAGAGATGAGTAAAGGAAATGTTATTCTAATTGGAAAAGTGCTTTTACATTAATCAAGACTTACCTATGCAGTGCTCCTTTAGGAACTGACCATATGTCCTGTCTTCAGTATTCTGTCCTATTCATACACACAGAAATACAAACCAATCCCTTTCTGACAATGCAAATATGATGACATTTATACAGTTGTCACTGCCTGAGCATCACCATATCATTTGCAATTTGCAAATATTCACGTGAGCTGTAATAAGATAAGATAAGATAATCCTTTATTAGTCCCACAGTGGGGAAATTGTCTGTCACAGCAGAAACGGATAGCAAGACACTCAGTTACAAAAACGTAGATAAATTACACTACATACACAAAATAAATAATATCATTTATCACATAATAATTTATCACCAAAAGCCTGCAAGGTAATGATAACAATAAAAAACATTCACTAGTGGACATTCACACCCAAAGCTTTACTTAGCTAATATTCTCAAACCCCTCTAATTCAGGAAACTGCTTTAGCTACACCTTAACATGTTCACGTTTAGTAAAGTTAAGAAACAGTTAATGTGAAGTTATTCTGTGAACGAACTTGTGAATAAAATAAACGGCCCTCCTCCTGAAAACATTAGCACTAGCTAGCTAGCAGCTAGCACCAACAACACTTGGCTAGCTAGCTAGCTAGCATTTTGCTCTCAGGCTGAAAAACTCCAGCAGGGTTGCATTTGCTTAGAAAATGAACTGAACCCACACTTACCATATGAAGGGTTCCAAGCAGCAGAAAAGCAGCCACAGCAAGGACACCAAAGAGCAGCTGTGTGGAGTTAGCTAGCTCGCTCGCTCGCTGATGATCCAGTTGCAGGTCCTGCACCTCCTCCGTCTCTGCCAGGTCTGACGGTTAATTGCACGCGCGATCCGCCGTTCAAAACGCGCACGCGATTCAAAACGGTTCCTTAGAAACACAACCGTGTCCCTCACCGCAGTCTATGATCTAGATCTTTAAAACAGAACGGATTTAAGAGAAATGAGTGTTTAAAGAGTGACTGCAGCGTTATTATATAAAACTGTTCCATTAAAAGTTTACCCAAAAATCTCCAGTAGCTCCCGCCATGTTTGCTGAAAAAGCGCAGTATGCAAATGAGATGTCTTGAACCAATCGGAAAACAGGAGCGTCATACGTCAGACGCTTCTTGATGGCTGCTTTACTTGAAAACGGTTTATCCCTCTGTAATGTAAACACTTCGACCAAGACTTATTCGTTGTATGGACTTGGACAATGTTTTAAGCTGTTTTAGCTAACTATTTCGCAGTTTTGATTAAAGATTTTTTTATTTGATTATTTATATTGTGTATATAGTGGTAATTTATCTACATTTTTGCATCTGAGTGTCTTGCTATCCCTTCTCTGCTGTGACACTGAGAATTTCCCCACTGTGGAACTAATAAAAGATTATCTTATCTTATCTTATCTTATCTTATTTTTATGGGTCTATAATACTATCAGGCAAAACAGTGTAGCGTGGGCACACTGTGTTCTTGGTGGTCACCTGGTAGACCAGCTAAACCATCAAATTCAGACAAAAACATACCCTATTCTGGTCAAAAACTAGCTTAACCAGCTAGAGCTTTTTTTTCAGCAGGGTTGATATATAGTCTCTGATTTTAGTCCATCCATGGCCAGTGAAAATGGACCACCCTAGGGCCACCACTGACAAGATAGTATTCAGGTGTTGAGGTGAATTGTACCTGGGAAACGATGACCTATAGTCTTTAAGTGTAAATCTTCAAGGTAGGAGTGTCTACTACCTTGTTATAAAATGGTGGAGTTGTACTACTGTGTAACTGATGACATTTCTGCTCCATACAGATCTACCAGAGTTGTCTATCTTCTTAGAGATGGTTGGGAAGTTTGGCATCACCGCAGCGTTTTGTGTAGTTTATGCCGTGACATCAGAGCTCTTCCCCACCGTGGTGAGGAACATGGCCATGGGAATCTGCTCCATGTCAGCAAGAATAGGATCCATTATCTCTCCTTTCATTATATTCCTGGGTAACCAATTTTTCACATCTGTAGCTTTTGTCTACAATTCAAATTGTTAGAAATGAGCTGCAGCTGGATCTAAAACAATTGGTTGTGGCTCCTTCCCCTTCTCCTTTGATTACTGGTTATTCCCATCAGCAGGTTAGAACTGTTTATTTATTGTAACAGGCAGTTAGACAGTTGCACCACTCAAGAGCTGGCAGACCTGTACATATCTGTGTCCAGAAAGATAAGAAAGGTAGATTTACTGGGAGTGCATTTCACAGCTCTTAGGTGGCACAACAGTCCAACTGCCTGCTCATTAAGGTTAAACCCTAACCTCACCTCACCTCACCTTAACCCTAACCTAGGTTGATCATAAGTGCCAATTAAGAGCTGCAACAGTTCCAAAAATGACTAAATCTTTCATCTTATGCCACATTCTTTACCATTTTTAATAGGCACGTACTACAAAATCCTCCCATATCTTTTATTTGGAATCTTGGCTGTGGTGGCCAGCCTCCTCTGTTTATTGTTACCTGAAACATCAGGGAAAGCTCTCCCTGAGACCATCGCCCAAATGCAAAGAATTAAAGGGTAAGCTAGTCCTGACTGACACACTCAGACACATCTGATAGCATTTTATCTTGTAGTATTGTAACAATAGGGATTGTTTATGAAATGTGAGATGTTTCCATACATTATGTTTTGAGGTATCTTTTCTATGTTTTTTTTCTGCAGGTTGGGGCGTTTAAAGGAATATGAAATGACACATGGAGCATTGGACAAAAGTGTAACACTTAAAGAGGCAAAAATGTAAGATAGTTTCAGTGTTTTGTAAGACATTTCAATGTCCAGACACTTTGGGTATTGGAATACCTTGATTAATGGTAACATGGACAACTTGCTTCTGAAGTGCACCAAATTTCATTCAACAGTTGAAATATCTTATATATCTCATATATCTTCTCAATGCATCTACTGTATTTCTTGTGAGTGTGCCACATGCTGCCCAGCTGGACGTTTTCTGGACTCTGCCTTTGTAGCTAATTGTACACAAACATAATAGTTTAAGCTAAACCTAATGCATAGTTATACTGTCTTCCATAACATGTAAAATAAAAAATCAAAACCACCAGTGTGGCCTATGCAAATGTTACTGTCATTCATTTGTGTCATTCATGTAATACCATTCAGTATGTGATGAAGGTGTACTTTCTATTGAATGGTTTATTTGAATCACCCTTGACGCTTACCTTGTTTTTACATTTGTACAGTACAGCTAAATTGACCTTTTGAGAGATGGCTAGGGCTTTTAATAATCCACAGAGGATTAAGGGCCATATTTTTTTCCAAAGATTGATTAACATCTTAGCTCAGGGTGCCGGAAAGGACTTAACTAGCATAACATAACTGTTATGCTAGTATTATTCAGCTTTACTGAAGGTAAATGCTAGATAGTAAGCTTATTTTAGGGTACTGGGATAGATTGCTATTTTACTCTTACTTATTTTTATTGTATATTATGTTATCTTTTATTATTTACAACATTAAGCTCTTTGGCTTTACTTTCTCTTCTGATTCCTTCACTGCTTGTTGTTTTTTGTTATTCAGAGCAGAATTGCTGAATTGCCATTGTGAATGAAATGTGCCGGGGTGAAGATTTGGACATGTCATGTCCTTTATCACCTTTTTTTCCTACAATCCTAATGCCATAGAATACAGTCCGTTAAAATGAAAAAATATTAAATGATGCCTCTTCAAATGCCATGTGACCAAACCTCAAACCATTGAAAGGATATAGATCCTATAAGTGGATATAGATATGATAAGTGGTAAAGAACATTACTTGCACATTTTTCCTTTAAACAGCAGGACTGAAATGACCTAATGTAAATGATTTCTGATAGATTCAGACACTGAAACATATAGTAGCATGTAGTACGTTGACCTCAATAACAATAGTGCATGCAGGTGTTGAAATGAACTCAACAAGACCAAGGTTAACCTGGTTAACCAACATGATCCTTGCAATAGCTAGATATTTGAGCTGGTTCACCATCATAGTCCACCTGAATTACCAGCTTTCTAACCACCTTGTTCACAAAAGACCAGCTTAAACCACCTTAAACCAGCTACCAGCAAAAGCTGGTCTTGAGCTATATTTATATAACTATATATATATATATATATTACTATACTATATATACTATACATATATATTCTAATATATGTCAAGACAAAATGTGTCTTTGTTTTACAGCTTGTGCTTTTACTTCTTTGGTCCATTAGTGGCTGTGAGGCAGGAACACCTTGAAACGTCAACACTTTCTGTTCGCGCTTGTGAGCCCTCCTCTCCACACAAATCGAAAGTAAAAGGAGGCGACGGGAGACTCGTCTGAGCGCGTCCAGCATCGAAATACTCTCTTCTAATCCTTTATATTCCACCCAGACACACTTGGATTACCCTTTTTTAATCTCCATTTCCGCTGATTATACGCGATGAAGCTGCGGAACAGGCCACTGGAGATGGTTTTCGGGTAGGTGAAAATTAAACAGCTCGGTTGTTCTGCTGCTGCCTGTTGGGCTACCGCAGATGATGGAGATTTGCTCTATACACCTCATAACTAGTCAAAACTGGTTAAGAAACATCTGTATTTCATCTGGAGCAGGATATAAGTGGCATTGTTTATGGGGGGGAAGCAGTTTCGTGTTAGATGTGTATGACCAATATAACGTTTGGTTCGGCTTGCCTAAGAGAATGTGAAAGAGAAAGTGCAGCAGATGGTACAAAAATAGCCCCGAGCAGCTGTGCTAACTGTTCTTTCCCTCTCTGAGGCCCGTTAGAGACCTGCGGTGGAGTTTGAGCCTGGGTTCAGCTTCCTCCAAAATGTATGTGCCACATCACCAGTACAAAATGAGAAACATCAAGTTACTCATTCATATTTAATCATTATTATTAGTGGAACATTACATATTGTTGGTGCTGTATGTGCTATTTTTAAATAATTTGATCAAATATAGTTTTAAACGTTTAATATGTTATAAAACAAAATACATTATTTACCTTTTTCGTTTGAATGTTCTTATATTACATTTGTTTACCGGTTACTATAATAATTATTAGTTGTTTTGTTATTGTCTTGGCAATTGCTATTCACTGTTGATTTGTAGTGTTTCTCACAATGGTTTCTCGCAGCTTCAGCTTCATGGTACTTATATGTAGATCTTTAAATAGCTGTTAATATTGCATTTAGTCACAGTTGTGCATATGTAATGTAATATAGATCTTTAAATAGCTGTTAATATTGCATTTAGTCACAGTTGTGCATATGTAATATAATATAGATCTTTAAATAGCTGTTAATATTGCATTTAGTCACAGTTATGCATATGTAATATAATATAGATCTTTAAATAGCTGTTAATATTGCATTTAGTCACAGTTATGCATATGTAATATAATATAGATCTTTAAATAGCTGTTAATATTGCATTTAGTCACAGTTATGCATATGTAATATAATATAGATCTTTAAATAGCTGTTAATATTGCATTTAGTCACAGTTATGCATATGTAATATAATATACATAAATATATCATTCTGAAGTAATCTTTTTAACATTACTTATAAGGGGTAAGCTTAAACAAGCCTAAACAAACTTTACAAAAATGTTACTAAAAATGTTCAAATGTTTCACATTATGCAAATTGAAGAAAAAAAACAAATGTACATATTCACATTTAATAGAGGCACTGAACTTATACGGTGCCCCAACAGCACAGTTCTGTTGCCTAACAATGACTTCCTGAATATTGGCAGTCGTAAATGTAAATTTGCATTGTGAACTTTAAGAAATGTTCAGTACTCAGTCTACAAGTGCAATAGGGTGAACATTGGTGAAGTGGGACAACGGGTAAAGCTTGATCCTCAGAATGTAGGCAAAACCTATTGTTTAGTTCATTTTGGGGTGTCAGGGGTTAAATGTTTAAAGCGCTGTAGTTGTGATGTCATTTCTGGGGCGTGACCCAGCCAGTTTCAAAATCAGAAGCATGCAGAAACCATATTAAGTGAAATGACACTCCAAACACTTTGAGGTAAATGATGTTAAGGGTGTACAAAAACAAACAAGAAATGTAGATTTTCTTTCTCCTGTTTAATTTTACCAGGAGCATGTTTTTAAAGTGGGACAGAGTGTTACTATTATTGTGACTATTATTGTTGTGGGTCAACAAATAAAGATATAATGCTCCTTACAAAACTTGATTTGAATTTTGTACATTAATTGTGTAAATAAAGCTATTAAAAGTAGACACAAAATCAAGCATAGACAGTTGTAGACTGTTGAAATCAGCCCCATATCAGTCTGAGAGACATAGACTTTTTAAATTAATGTGTATTGGATAATGACTTTATGGGTGTCAGTATGGGTGTCCCACTTCAGAAATATTCTCTAAAATGATTAAGGGTTTGTTCAGTTGAGGTTTAATGAGGTGTTATTTGTATTGGTGTTATGATTAGCTAAGTTAATATAACAAATAGAGTATGTCTTCATATATAGCATTATGATTATTGTAAAAAATGGCAGACATTAAGGGGAATTTCTAAAAATATATTTTTTTATTTACTGGTTTTCATTGGGTTTCATTGGGACATTTATTCACAGCTTATTTTCAATAAAAATTTAAAAAGCATCTTAATACTTTCCACTCAATACACAGAAATTGCTCTTGGACGCAAATCAAGTTGATATGAATAGAATTTACACATTTAAATCAAGCAGAGTCAATTGAGTCTTGAAAAAAGAATGAACCAAATAATTATGAATCAGGTTTTTTTTTTATTTTATAAATTTGTGTTATGTATTAAAATTAGATCTTTGAGTTGTATTTGAGTTGTATTGCCGTTTGGTTTGTCGTTTGCCATTGGGAGTGGGTGAGACTTGCCTAAGAGACACTTTTTACACATTTTAAGTGTACTGTCTTTCCTTCCTGTAGATTACATTATTGATTTATTGTTTTGTTGATTAGCTATTCTTGTTAGTCTATTGTTGTTAGTCTGGTTGTGTTGTTAGATGTAAGAGCAACATTTGACATTATCCTTGTTGTAGTGCGTGGCTCTTTGTCTGAATGGTTGTGACAGTGACCATATTTGCACTCAGGATTTAATCATAATTGTGTGGCAGGATTATTAGGGGTTTTATTATTATTATTATTATTATTATTATTATTATTATTATTAACATTTTGTATTAGGGTTAGAGACAAATTAAAGAAGTAAGATAATCTCTCTGAAACTAAGCTACATCAACTCTCACAGTAATCTAACACTAACTCTGGCCAATTTGCTGTGCATGCATTACTGAGCTGATTTTGGTAAGATAAATGGCAGATGTGATGAAGATAAAGCTCCACCACAAGGATGTTCCAAGATGTATATTTGCATAATTGAACAATACAATAAATATAACATAACTTCTACAAAGAATCATGTTATGAAAACATGTTATTTGACCAAGTACCTAAATGCTAGCAAACGTAAAAACTGGTTAGGTTCCAGTGGCAAATATTGCTCTATTAACACTGCATTTCTCCACAAGATGTCAGTAGTTGCCTTTGAAATGAGAGCATGACTCCTACCGTGCAGTTCTGAGTGAAGCATGCTTCCACAAACTTTGGTTGGGATTAAATGATACATTGAATAATTGAATATTATCAATCAATTTATATACCTACCTACCTATCTATCTATTTATCTATTGTCTATAAAACCTCGTTTAAAAAAAAGTCGTTTATTCTATGTCTTTTGGCCCCTTCATCATGAAATTTTGATACAATATAAGGAACAGCCACCCAATTCACATTATGTCCAAAAAAAAAGAATAATAATAATATTTGATATATATATATATATATATATATATATATATATATATATATATATATATATATATATGTTCATGTTGAATACACTGTCATAAATAAAATTTAACTCCAAAATCCAAAGTGGACTGGACAGCAGAGGGCACTGTAAGACTGATGTTCACCACTGGTCTCGTTCTAACAAACATCTTCTGAATGTAGGTAATTGTGCTTGATGCATTTGGCACAATTATGTATTGTTTGTCTTGTGTATAGTACTTTCATAAGTCACTTGGCAGCTGGCAGATCAGTGAACCTGATTAGCCTTATATAAGTGCTCATGATTAAAGACACAGAGGAATGCATTCAGATGGTGTTTGTGTGACAGTGTAGGTCATGCCAGTCACCTGTCCGAGTCACCTCTATCTGCAGACTGTATCGCCCCACTGTTGTTGTGATGCTAGCATACCTGCGTAACCTGCTAGTCAAGAGGTTCAGATAGCCTGTGTTGTGGTGTGGAATAACTGTGGTGTTGCAGGTCTTCAGCTAGGTGCGTGACTTCTATAGACAAAATGTTCACCGCACAAGTTAATCCAGTCGGAGGAAAAGGCGTTTGATGTTCAAAGCAAACATTTGCTTGTGAGCTGCCAGCACGGGCCTACATGCTAAACCTGCAAATTTGTTAAGACACCCCTTTTCGTAGATTCGTCACCACAGCCTGCAAGCACCAGCCTGTCTTGAATACCAGCAGAATTTCAGAATGTTTTTTTTCATCTGGAAAATCAAAGCATATTACTTTGCACTAACAAACATGCTAAGGATTCCTTGGAAAACTGGAAATGAGTCTTTCTCTGCCTCGGGAATGAGATCATGGCAGGATTCGATTTCACCCAAGTTTTCCTTGGAAAGGAAATGAAACATAAAAACCTTTGCTTAGGTGTTGAACTTTCCTGACTGATTTATGTTCACAGTTCAAACTGTAATTTCAGTGAAACCATTTAGCTTCTCAGCTGTCTTCCTCTTTAATCCCGCTGCAGTGCTGACCTGTAACACTAGTTTTATTCTCTTATCTCCACAGGTGCACATTTTCCTATCTGCTCTCCATGTCCAAGTTGCCCTCATTTCAAACTGCCTGTATAATATGGATGTTGTGTACCCCCCATGTCTTCTCTTTTCGTTAATTGCGCTTGTATTATTGCAAGAGATGAAGCATGTGTGCTCAGGAGGCCTCTTTTTTATGTTTGGCACCATGACCTTTCAGAGCAGGCTGTTTGTTGTGTAGCTCAGTAAGGTGTTTCCTACCACAGAGGAGGAAATGCATACCAAAGACAGTTGTTAGGTTAGCATATTTTTCAACACCCTGAACTGCAGGATCATTATGCAGTTATTAATCTGCAGACTTATTCTCTGCTGTGAAACCGCAGTACGTGCTTTGTAGTCCTTAAGTGAAAAGGACCTTTAATTTAGTTTATAGTTTAATTTGCTTGTTCACGCACCAACCTGATTAGTTGGTAATGTTTGGAATATATTAACAGGCTGTTATAGATACGAATGAGACTGCTGTGTAGAATTGTGGCAATATAAAGGGTTCAATAAAGATGCTAGGTAGCTTGGTCAACACTAGCCTCCCTTTGCTACAAGCCCAAGTGGGGAAGGAAGTAGTGAAGCACAGTGTGGGCCCATAAGGTCTAAGTGGGGTTTAGCTTAGAATACTGTAACAAAAGTGTAAACACATTGCTCAGATGTAGATAAAGCTTCAGTGGAAAGACATAACTGAGTTATGTAAGAGCCAAAGCACTTAACCTACTTAACACTTGTCTTGCAGCAATAATGCCATCGTGATCCTCTTTGTCATTATACCTTGACCCTATGATGTTTTTCTGCTGCCTCAGAGTACACACAGCATTTCAGCTGTTGCTCCGGGCTTCCTCGTGGCTTTCATTACAGTTCACAGCTAAGAGTGAAGTTGTGAGAACTGTTCCATGATTAAACCAGCCCACTCCCTGCTTCCGTCAGAACTTGGTTTTAGACCTCGAGCTGAATGAGAAGGAAGCTCTGGAGTAAATCATGTGCCTTTGAAGTGTGGAGGAACCTCTCCCGCAAGGTCTAGTTTCGTTATGAGGGAGCAGTGAGCTTTCTGCACTGTGAGAACGCACGTGATTGGGCGAGCCATGTCTTGCAAAGCTGGCCCTAAAGCTGAAACCCAGTATAGCTGTCTGTCCTGGGATTGGTTTCGACCACGATCGAGTTGCCAGAGTTATCACATGCTCCTCAGAGAAGGACAACAGTGGAGTAGATTTAAAAATAGCCCTTGTGTCAGATAACACATCACATACAACTCATTTTAGGTCAGAACAGTGGTTCTCTAAGCAGTCCTTCGAGCCCAAGATGGTCCACATTAGCAGAGCAGAGGAAAAATGAACCACCTGGGGGCGATTTAGGAACCACTGTGTTAGAACTGTACACTGTGGAAGTGTCCAAAATTGCTTTCTAGACAAGACATGCATGTTCAAGTCTTTTATTTCAGGACTGCTGTGTTTTATTTGCGGCAGAGGAAGGTTACAGCCACACAAAGAGATGCATGCGGGTCACAGGAAGCCATCCAGGGAAGCAGGGTGGTTTCCAGCTTGGCCACGGGAGTTTCTTGTAAATGCCTGCATTTCTCCTCAGTGGCGACTCCGTCTGGTCATATGGCTGTATTGCTGTTTGAAAAAAAGTCACGTGATTTACAAGAAATCCAGGCATGGTTGTAGAGCAAGCCACCATCTGGGAGCATGTGAGTGTGGCAGTTGGGAGGCATGTCCGGAGGCAGCTTTATCACTGTGGCTACTGATGGTGCAGTTTACAATTGTCATTCACAAACAACCACTCACTGTAGACCTCACTGTAAAAGCCATTATGCTGGTCTATGTATTTATATGCCATTCATTTTATTTTGTGTATTCTATTCATCATTCCATCCCTTGTTTATTTTAGCAGGTTAATCATGTAGCATAGTATTACAGTTGATTCTCTGGAATCTGGCATACTTAGAGGAGATTACACTGAAAACAATCAACTGACCTGCAAATATGTCAACATTGCCATTGCATTAAAGGTGCCATAGAGTATTTGGAGTATTTAAAGGTATTTTAAGTGATTGTTTGATGTATAAATAGTAATTGTGTGACTTTGCTTGGGGTGTAAAATGCACAAATGTGGTTCACAAGCCTATTTACCACCCAAAACAACAAGCTCTGTTTTAATTGTCTGGTTTATGGCACCGGCAGTGGCTCACAGAAGCCACATGTTCTAGCATAATTTTATTTTTTCTTACTGGATGGTGTTCCTGTCCTTTCGTTGTGTCCTCTCAGTGTGATAAGAGTTAAACAACCCATGTTCAGGTGTGGAATCTAACTGCACAGAGCCGTATGTAAGTGCATAAAGTTCTAACGTTTTTCAACTTTTGCAAAGTTGCGCATCGGCTGAGTCTTAGTGCAGCCAATAAGAGAGCAGTTTGTCTGGTAGTTCCCTCCAACATCTGTTTCTGAGCATGAAGAGCTTTACAATACCTCTCACGAGTCTGAAAACCTATCACGACCTATTAAGAAAGGTTTAGCATGGTTGCAGGTGTGGGCCCAGGTGGGTCCTCCAGGTCTGTAGTTACCAGTGTTAACTAAGTAATAAAAGGTAGCCTCAGAAATAAGCTAGCGTGTTGTCTCCAACTAGTCAGGAAACATATGCAGATTATGTCTCTTTTGCCACTTTTGCGCTACGTGTGGACAGCGGACAGCAGCTTGCGCTGACGCGAGCGCTGAATACAGCACATACAACATTCGGAGTGAAAATAGCTTTAGTTAGCTAGTTCATTAGTTAAGTTAGTTACTTCAGTAAGCAAGCTGGAGAGATTGTAGCTGGTTATCTTTTAGCCTTGCCCCCACCCGCTTCCCAAAGTATGGCTTTCTTGAGTATTACAAGTAAAAAAAATATGCCGGAACTTTCCCTAATGATGCGTGTTCAGCTCAGCAGTTTAGTTCAGCTGAGGTAGGTCTGGTTCATGTAGCAACCCGTATTGCCATAACTGTGCTACTCTACGGTATCAACAGTGTTCTCCAAAAGTTGCTTTTGTATTTTACCGGTTCACCACCTTTGATTAGGGCATTCACTTGTGGGTTTGGTGTATGTATATTAGGGGTGTAAATAAAACTAGTCAAGACTGTTAGAAAACAGGTTTGGGGTTTTGGAATTGGCTTGTTTTCCAGCTCTGTTTTGGTTATGCCGGATTTTCATTTGAAGGACGAGACAGCAGGTTTTGAGGTTCAGAGTATGGCAGTTCCGTGTACTGAACTCATTAGTCAACTACGCCAAGGTAAATACAGCTGGGCGTTCTTTAGCAGAGTCTATATGCTGATGCTGTTCTCCATGACTGAAGTGCTTAATTAAACTGACTTCATACAATTAATATGTGGTGTTCTTTGCATGTCCTTATAAATAGCATGCACATAGCATGGCCCTCTAGTCCATGAATGAAAGCTGAAGTACAGGAATGTCCTATATTGAGGTCAGAGCTACTGCTGTACAAATGCTCAAGAGATATTACAGCCCATACTTAATCCAAACTGGACACAGGAAACAGACCTACGCTAGAACAGTCAGATAAACACTTGCATTAGTGTGACAGTGATGTTTCCTGGGAAGAAAATGACCCTTGAACTATGGAAAGCTTAGGAAGCCTCACACTGCTGCACCTTTCCCAAGTACACCATTGGGAAGGAGGTTAATCCTTTTAACTCCGAGCTTATATTTAGTTATTAATCTTAAGGCATCATTTAGTAGCTGTGTAAAATATGTAGTTCTCACATGGGTTTTTATCCACCGAGGCACACTTCGAAGCACATTCTACGCTTATCATCTGCTGTTGTTTATGGTGATGTGGGCGCCATGTGTGTTGTGAACATACCCCACCTTTTCTGTAAACAGTAAAATGGTTAGTGTCCCATTGCAAAGTCTGTAGGAGGTAATTCAACCCTGACAGAGTTCATTTATAGCAGGTGGTTTGACTAGGGGCAAGCATTTGTAATAACACTGCTGCTCACTATAGTGGTCCATGTGATCTGTTTTATCTTCATAGAGATTACAGGACCTGCTCAATTATTCATTTTAATAGGCCTACTGTTAAATGCATAAAATCCGGAAATGGACACAATATATATATATAAGATAAGCAGAATCGCCAGCTGTGCTATTGGGACGCAACAGTACAGGCCAGATTAGGCAATTACCACCAAAATCAACAAAACTGCATTGTAGGTTTTTACAGGCTGACCAGTAATAATCAAGATTAAGTGTCTTTCTGTAATGAGCTGAACCCGCAGCTCAATAGCAGGCTTACTCCAGTCCATCTCACACTAATGGAAAAAAAAATAGATAAAGCAAATAGACAATATAAAAAACATACCTTTTTATTGATATTGCATGTGGCGCCAGCTGTGTAATGCTGGTCATATTGTGGAGTGCCGGACAAAGTGCAGAAATCTCTTTACTTGAGTGAAAGTATAGATAAGATAGGGTCCACTCGCTTCAGTAAAAAAAGAATTAGCCAGTGCTTTCCATTGTTAGCTCCAGTAATTAGGGCCCCAGCATTCAGCTAAAAGTTTTCTATGCCCTTTTAAATGTTCGCCTTTTCATTTTTTCATGTTTTTCATCTCTGAGGGATATATTTACGCCTTGACTGATTAGTCAAAGCTTAGCTGATAATGAGTTCTATTTCTTGCTTGTTTGTACTTGGTTATATGTTTATTAAAATGATTTACACTAAAAAATGACATGGCATCCATATGCAGACATCCCACCATAATTATAGCAGGGTGTAGGGATGGTGGTAGTTGTGGTGGTACTGGGCTACTCCTAGCTTCCGGGCGAGGTGAGATTTCTGCATATGACAGTTTCAAAACCTGAAACTGCAGACCTTCCCACGTTCCTGCTATATGCCACTCATTTTAGCAGAAGACAGTGGTCTGGTCATCATTCCGAACATGTCAACTTAAAAAAACAATTGTACAGCATGCAGAATTAATGTCATGCATTCATTTATACCCAAAGTAAAACATTAGTTCCAAACATTTGAACAGTAAGGCACAGATAAACTAAATGCAAGGTATTTACATTGTTTGTTGTTTGGTGAATAATGTAATGTAATATAATGCAAACAACCATGCTTGGTAACCATTAACTGTATAACTGTAAAATATTTATCACTTTCTGTTTACTATTTTATTATTTTTATTTTCATCCCACATTATGGCATAAGACAGAGCTCATTCTGGACCCATCTAAAAATTCTTAGTTTTTTAACACCTTTTTTTTTTAAGCATTATTTTAAGCATCCATTTGAAACCAAATTGGTTTTATATAATAATACATTTGAACAGGAATGTTTATACAAGAGCACATAGAAAACTGAATTTTGTTTGAATGTACCAAGTTATTCAAATCCATCCATTGTGTTTATTAAAAAATAAATCATGCTTAGACACCATTGCCAAGTGACACAAGGAAGAGGTTTATTGCAATTGCATTTTCATCACATTCTATTTTCTCGACATTTTATCATTTATTTTATTGTATATTATTATTTTTATTCATTTATTTATTTTCATCTCTCATCACAATGGTATAAGACAGAGCCTCTGTCATCATTCTGGACATATATAAAATCTTTTTTTTTTTTTTTTACAGCTTTCTATCAACCATTGTAATGTTTTGAAAGCTAAGACTACCATACATTCTAGAAACTAAATTGCTTTATTATTATTATTATTAAAAACATTGGGCACTGTGTAGGAAAACCTGACTAAAACTTAAACTTATTGTTCAGATATTCATCTTGAGTGGATGAAGCAGTGTGAACAAACACACAGAGTCGTGGGGAGCCTTTCATGGGTGTTGCTCAAAGGGCACCTCAGCTGTGAATGTTGAGGGTGTAGAAAACTCTTCTTCACACCCCTCATCCCCCCACTTTCTTCCGTTTCAGAGAACCAACCATTGACCTTCCGGTTCCAAGCCTGCTTCTCTAACCTTCAGGCCCACAAAATGAAAAAAAAAAAGTAGGCACACACTACTTCTGGAACACAGCCCAGAGTTTAAGTGTCTTATGCGCTAATGATTGAACTAGCCTAAGAGCTGGGATCTACAGGGAAGGTTTTATCTTCGTTTGTTTTGTTTGGCTGCTGGAGCCACTGGAGATCTTATATTGACCATACTACTGTCACATCACAAACAGCCAGTGGTGAATATATACAGAGGCACATGTGGTTCTTTTCATGTGTTAAACCTGACCAACCTTAAGCACATGAGATGTGACTCATGTAGCATGTGTGGCTAGGCAGCGTGATTTAGTGCAAGACAACCTCAAGTTGGTGTGCTGAGTACAGTAACCTATGCAATGCATATTAATTGAAATAGGGTCGGGGGTGGGGGGCGTGGGGACGGGGTTTGGAACATGTTTGGGGTTTGGAGCGTGTTTAAAATGTGCAACGGAATGGAAACTATGAATCAGGTAAAAATCAGATGACTGAGGCCCTATTTGTCCCAAAAAGTTTTGGGTTTAGGGTTTGTGAATAAATTTTTCATATATATATATATATATATATATATATATATATATATATATATATATATATATATTAAATATTTCAATAAATCTCATGTACTATTATGTGCTAATAAAATAGTATTTATGTTATGCTCTTTAAGAAATTGTATTTTTTTCATATATCAGGCTACTAAGACTAAGACTTTTTAAATAGCTTTCAGCTTTGGACACACTTTGTTGTCACTTTGTTTATGCTTTATGCATCTCTTTAAAGTTGCAGAGACAAATGGCAAAAATGTTGTTTTTTATTTGGTTTTTTTTTTTGTTGCATAAATTCCATAAATTTTGCAACTTTAACCATAACTCAAAAACCCTTTACATTGTGTCAAACGTTCCTGATATATAGACCAACTGCTTACTTATTATTTGATTTTTTTATTGTAACATAAAAAAAATGTTGATATATTATTAATATTATTCTATGATTGTAACATGGAAGTGCAGAAGTATGAAGATTATTATTATTAGTTTTATTTTCACCTCAAATAAAAATCAAGAAAACATGTAATGTTTTACACTGTTTGATGTTTGACACTAATTACTATAACTGGGGTTACTCCCGAGTGGTGCAACCATCTAAGCGATTATCCTATAAAAGAAACATTGCAAGTTCAGTTTGTGGCTGGGCATGCAATTGGTCTCACTCTCTCTGGGCCCTAAGATGCCCTTTCTCTCCCATCACCCAGCACAAGGCCAACTAATGACATAACATAAATGGCAGTTAGTGTTCTTCTCCAAGCGTGTGGCACTGTCCAGTGATGTTGTGTTAGCGGCAGGTTTTGTTCCCCCAGCCAAACAAGCTCACCATTCTACACCAATAAGAGACCTTGGGCAAGGAAGGCTCTTAATGCTACATTTGCCTACCTGTGTCTAGACGTGCTCTAGATAAATGCCGTAAACACTGATTTATTTAAACCTTCATACTGAAAGTGTCTAGCTTAAGAAATTCTGCCATCCATGAAACGTTCTGTATATTCATAATATGCATTATAACTACGGCTGTGGGACCCTGCATAGCTGTTGTAATTTCAGTTCAGACGCAACTTCCTGCGTTTGTCAGGTGAAGTAAACATTTCTGTCACACCCCAATTGAGAACATTAAAGTTGCTTCCTGACCATGTAAATTATGGCTTTGGGCCTTAAAATGTCCAAGGGTTTCCTCCTCATGCAAACAATACGAACTATCAATTGTCAATTAAACATTCAGCTCTTCTCCTGCTATAAACTTAATAGTCTCCCGCAGAGCTGATAAGAAACAAAAGAAAAACAAAGCTCATTATTTCCACCCCCCCCTCCCCCCCCCCCAACAACAAGCATTCTTTGGCAATGATAGTACAATTAATGTGTAGCCAAATACACCCACATACTCAGAGGGGAGAAAAAAACTTCGGCAGTGGGTAACATTCCAGGCTCCTAGTGGGGTAGAGCCTGTAGGTGGAGATGGGGTTGAGAATCTGGCTAGTGTGTGTTTTTGTGGAAATGAATGTGTTTCCTATCATTTTTAATAAGTCAAAGTCATGTGCTATGCTACGTGACCCTTAAAATGCCTCCCCCAGGAGACTCCTTTTGATAAATTATAGTAGTATAGTAGTATAGTATAGGTTGAGGATATGACATGTTTAAGACATGTAGCTTGTTTAAAAAATGTATCTAAGGGGGTGCAAATATCAGCATTTAAATGGTGTTTTATCCTTCTGTATATAGTCTCTAATTTTAGGGTATCCATAAAAATGTTTGGATGGCAGAGTGAAGTTTTCTTGTAGTTGTTAAAATGACATTAACCTCTGATAAGCTCGGATAAAGGCAGAATCCCGGTTTTATGCCATTGGTAAAAATACTGCTTTGCAGGTGGGATGGGAAAAGGGTGTCCCTTGTTTGTTTTGTTTTTTTTGTTTGTTTTTTTGCCATCTTTCTGTCATTAAATCAGACAGCAAATTGAATTTACCTAATGTTTCCTTTTTTCCTAAAACAGTATAGACGGTATATTATACGTAATGGAAAATGATGTACCTCTGGTAGCATGGTGCAAATATAGCTCTGGTACAAAACAAAACAAAAAATTCATGTCTTGATCAACTACTAAAATCATTTTGTGGGAAACAAAAAATGACCTAAAATTATCTGTATTATGTACTATAATTGTTTATGTTTACCACATAAACATCTAAATATGTATTTACATGCCATGCAAATATATATACTGTGAATGTTAAAACTTTAACACGTAAATGCTAATTAATCATCCTACCGACTTCCTCCTGTAGGTCACTGTCTTTACAGAGCCTAGTGATGTATTAGCTGTTTTATTTAGCGGTGTAAACACAGCAGTGCTGCTGTTGAGCTCAGCGGAAGATTACATTTTATTTATGCTGAAATATGGATACTAACTAACTCTCATTCTCTTACCCCTCCCTCATATCTCTCTCTCTCTCTCTCTCTCTCTCTCTCTTTCACTCTCACGCACAGCTGATCCTCACTTAGCTCTTAGCTTAATCCAGCCCAATGACCAATCATCCATATATCTGTTAAAAAGTCATTGAAGCATTTTCTCTATTAAAGCTTCAGTATCAAAGCTTTGTCGTGTTCGAGGCTAGTTTGTAAAACTACACTCAGATATTATAAGAATAAAAAGGGATTCTTCTTGCCAGTTTATTAAGCATAAAACACTTTTTTAACATTATTTGTTCTCCCACCCAAAAATGTAAGGATGTGCATTTTAACTTCTGATTAATCATGAACCTTTTTATTCAATTATTATTATTATTATTATTATTATTATTATTGGTATTTTATTATCATTATTATATTTGCATGCAAAGCTTTTAGCTCAACAGACTAGAGCTGACTGACCATCTCCTTCATAAAAAAAAGAAACATTTGTAACTTAATTTAAGGCATACTGGTAATTTTTAAGTACTAGCATATAACATTGTTGTTTGTCAAGCAACAAGGTTTTGTAGCTATCTTGTTTACTAACTTAGCTTGCTAGTACCAGACTTATATTTGTTTAGGTCTTGATACTCATTAACTAAAAAAAAAATACCTGGTTTAACAACCAGCTAATTCATGTTAACTTATCATTTTAAAAGATCACTCAAGTCATAACAAGTCATCTACCATAGACTGGTAGTATGTCAGAGCTAGCTAGTTAGCGCTAGATTCTTTACGCTATTAAACTAAAATGATAATAGACAGTTCATGTAGTTGTAAAACTAAACAAGTGTAATACAGCTCAGACAAAATTAATTAAAGGAATTTTGCTAGTTGGTCGAGGCAGGCAGATTTAGCAGCCTCCCGTTGCTCCAGGTCTCCTTCTCAATCCATGAGTCATAAGCATCATGGAAAATGCTCTTACAAGTGTTTTCTCTGGAAGTCTGGAAAGACAAGATGCAGCAAGTTCATTGAAATAACTTTCCAAATGAAACTTTGTACAATTAAAGACAATTAAAATGATGTCACAATTTGTACCGAGGATCAAACAAACACAATTTACAATTTTACTAATGTGCTCGTTCTTATTCTGTGCTGGACGGCCCCATCAAAACCAGCTGGAATGGGTCTGCAACACTGTCGCATATTTGCTTGACACATTTAACTTATTCCTGCATTGCCCTGGATTAACCCCAACAACCCAAACTCGTCAGGCATTCCCCCAGTACACAGCGATAGTAATCAGGAGTGTGTTGTGTACAGTTTTGCCAGCGTGAAACATCCCGTTGCCAAGCTAAACAGCCTTTTCATTAGCACCAGTGGAAGTGAATGATGTTGGTCTAACTGGAAAGTTCACTTTACCTTCGTTTACCGTAAGTGCTGGGCCCTTTCTCCTCATTCTCTTCAAGTGTGGTGCCACTAGTACAAAAAAGGCAGCATTAAAACTCAGGTGTACTGTTTCCTGTTGTCACCCTAAGCCTTTCCTGTAAAGGCATTTGTCCTTCTATATTTCTGTGGCCATATTTGCTGTAAAAAAAAAGCAAATTCCCCACATTTCAGTGGAACAAAATGAGATATGCATAGGTACTCAAGTAGTAGATGTCAGGTTTTGATGCTGTTAGGGTATTTGTTACATAAAAAAGTATACATAGCATTAAAATTATATAATTAAAAAGCATTTACAGCATTTACAAGTTTCTTTTTAGATGATCCACTTTGATCCACTACCAAAAACACAACTGTCTCAATATAAGTGTATTGCCAAGCATGCATTTAGTAAAATATAATTAAAAGAAATCTTATTTAGATATTGCTAAACAGGCTAAATACCTAACTCTAACCTATGCTACCTAGGTCCAGAACCAGATTTCTCTGTAGGCTGCTAAGTCTGAGTGGTTTTTGTCTTTTTAGCCTGCTAACACAAGTGGAGTCAAAAAAAGTAGTCTTATAATGCATTCAGCTACATGCAGTGCACCGCTTTTCATACACAGTCCACCTGTTCTGTAATGTGCATGCGATATCAAAAGTAATGCTGATGTCAATGCTGTCTTTAATATTGATTTTATTCGTTCGTTTTGCTTTTTGGCAACAGTAACACTTAAAGTCAAACACAGACTCATCTGTTATGTGTTGGGATAATGTCAGGCCCGGCAAGCTTAGTTTGTATATGGAAATTACATTTCGTGGCGTTTGCATTGAAACCAGGTCTGATATAATGGGCTCAGGTGGTGTGCCAACTCCGCGTTCTGGGGGTTATAAAAGAATACTCCACTCAGATTTGCTGACGTGGCCAAGAGTGTGTGAAAGATAATGGGGACCATTAGACATAATTTTGTTTTCATAATGCTAACCTAATCTCTATTACATTTACTTCATTATTATGATCCATTAAGCCAGAGGCTTCTGAGGTTGGGCAGCCTTCTGTAGTAGCCGATGGGCGAAAATAAGGAACTTTCAGTATGCAAGTCTGTTCTATCCACATAATTTTGGTGGACACAATGACGTACTTCGACGTATGATCTTATGATACAACAAAGAACATTCAAAAAGCTAAATCTGAGTGTCAGTCACATTTTAATAAGCATTCAGTCAGTTACATGTGCAGTTAAGCAATACCAATAATTAACCTGATTACTTTTGCTGACTGCATTTTATGGTATTTTTATGGTATTTTTTTTTAGGGTATATTATTTTACTTGCACGCAATAAACCATAATTACCAGTGCTTTATTTTTTTTATGTTAATTAATATGCAAAAACAAAAACATATATATTATAGTTCCTCTATACTTTCCCTTAATGTATTTTACACAGAGATAATTCACAGAGATAAATCCAATTTCCTGTTGTCCATTTTCACTTAATCACTTTGTCTTAATTAAAAAAATTGAAGAAAAATGTAAAAACATACACCTTTTCTTAACTGATACCCCAAATCTGTAATTTTACTGCCAGTGGTATCATAGTGTTGTCATATGATAGTAGATTTATAAGCTGAATATACATTATTAATGCATCATTAATAAATATCAGTGTCTTCATGTCAATATAAATCAAAGTGATGCTAAACATGCTAACCCCACTGTTTAATCATAGGACCGACAAATCTTGATGTTTTTCTACCAAATATCAAAATTGGCAGAAAATAAGACTTGGGCTTAACAGGTGCAGCGCATGTGTAGATCAGGACTAACGTTACTGGCGTTACAATTTTACAACGCAACTGTTTATTTAAAGTCTGTACTGTCCTCCAGTTTAAATCGTCTTTGTCCTTTCCAGCTGCCAGAAGTCTACCTGTTTTGCTGTCCTAAACCTGACTTTCAAGCCGACATGAGGGTGGTGTCGTTTAAAACGACATTTATCGTTCCATTTCCAGGATAGTTGAAGTTGACACAAATGCTAATGCAAATCCTTCACTTGCTCACTCACCCCTGTCTGTAGACATAATTTACACAAAACAATACATGCAAAATTATTGGCATGACAGAAATGGCGTTTTTATGCTTTTATAACTAAAGGTCCATACTTTATGTTTTTGTCTGCTGTCTAACTTGTGACCTGAAAATTATACTTGTTATACTTATACTAAGTAAAAAAGCAATAACAATATTATTTACAGATTATTTACAGATAATTGCAAACACACACATACACACAAACAAACTGATCTGAAAGGAATGCTAATTTAACTCTAATGGAAGGGTTCACCGCTTTAACCTTTAGATAATACAACTAAAGTTTAGCTTTGGTCATAAGCCTGCTCTACTGCTGAGCTAGACAATGAGAAAAGTTGTTTTAGTAATTTACCAAATTACTAGTAATATTAACTAGTAAATACAACTATACTTCATTCGGGTGCTGATGGGAATATCTGCCCACTAAGCATGGGGATTGGTAGGATATCCCAAAACAAAGACATTTCAGAGTCATGCACAAAAACTGCGAAATATCAAACAAAATGTATTAATATTAGTCAACTAAGTGTTGCAGTGTTATAAACAATAATTAATTATATCATAAACGCATGTATTATCTAAAATCCTGAGTTATCCACTTATAAATAATACTTTGTTAGCTTTTTGCGTGCAATTTACAAATGTTACAAATGACATTTTCCCAAAACCACTCAATCCCAGCATGCAACTCAGATTACAGCTGTTTGTTTCTGGTGAAGAGTGCCTCGCTAGCCAATATGAATATTGGAAAATGCATGCTACAAGCAGTCTACCTAACACTAATAGAAGTTTAAGCGTCACAAATTTGGATGAAAGTAAGGATGTTATTACATTTATACACTGCTACAACAGTCCTCTGCACCATCTATTCAAAATGCAACCTACTCACTGCAACTACTTGATGTACACATTTAATAAAGCTTGCTGGATTATGCTATGTAGGTTGCCAGGTGTTACCTTATTGCTTGGGTGTTTTGAGCTTGCAAGTAGCATACTGTCACTCAAAATCTTCAAAATCTAGATTAGTTTTTCATTTTTTTGACATAATTTGAACCTGGCAGTTCTTTGCATAGTGTCAAATGGAAATGCATTAAAATAAATCTCTTTACATTGACTTCCACTGAAAGTTAAAATTTGCAATTTTGAGGGTTTTGTGCGATATATGTAGCGATATTTTTATTTAAACTACCTAATAAACTTAGTCAATTCAGTTTGGATTTTTAAGAGGAAAATATACATATAAAATAAATATAATAAAATAAGCATTAAAAACAAATGAGCTTTGGAACAATGCCACAAAAATGATTTCCAAACATTTAACATGTTTTTTTTCTGGGCTCATCTAGATGCTAATGGCTAGCTGCAAAAGGACATAACCTCAGAGGTCTGTTGATGGTCTAACTGGCAGATTTCACTTCTCCCACAAAAATGGGCTCAGCAGTCTATGGTCAATTCATTTCTAAAGTCAAGTCACTTCTCTTTTATCACATCCTGGCCCAGAGAGCTGAACGAATAATTAGTTGAGATCAAAAAAGGCATGGAAGACTTTTGTAATGTGCATGCAAATCAGACATGCGAGGCAAATTAACACGGTATGATTCCTTCCTGGTATAATACAATAGGACTACAGTAATCACTCTGGAGATATTGATATATGATCAGAGTGGTGCACAAGACTGACCTGGTTGTCTCAATTGCATTATGTAGAATTTACTGATATGATGAATGTAACTTATACAAGTTTTGAAGATACAACATTCTTGCAGGCCAGTAATGATACATTATACAAAAGGCAAATTAGTTAAAATGCCACAATTAAAAACAAGACTGCACTAAGAACTGATTAGATGAGTCATAAGTGTAAAGTGATATGACATTTTATGGTCTTACATAATATTACTGCAAGATGTGATAGAGTCATGTGAAAAACAAACCTGCTTTAAGTCTATGGTTTTACATATCAGTACATAATAAAAAACATTTCTTTTCACAATTAGGTAAATACAACCTGAGATTAACAACAACACATGACAAATTACAGTGTCGTTATTTATTTAACAAAAATGAAGCCAAAGTAGAAATGCCACAGTACAGCCAATGATTCATCTTATTGATCTTGTAGAATCACCTTTAGCAGCAACAACTTGAAGTGATGGCTTATCAATCTCTCAAACTCAGTATCAATTAGATTGAGGTCTGGACTTTGACTGGGCCATTGCAACCAAGTCAAGTAAATTTTATTTGTATAGCACTTTTTACAACTTTGTGACAGTGGCAAGGAAAAACTCTGGAGGAAGAGCTGGAGGAAGAAACCTTGGGAGGAACCAGGACTCACCAGGGGGACCCATCCTCCTCTGGTCAGAGCTATTTATAAATTATTGATAAAAGTTTCCAAACCATCTATACTGTTAAATTGTTCTTATATATATCATAATCATAATATATTAATCAGGGTGTAATATAACTTAATATAGTCATGGCAGTGATGGTCAGAATAGTGATGGTTATTCTGTTGGTTAATACTGATGGTTAGTACTGGTAGGTGACAGCTGGTCTGACGCAGGTAGAGGGGACCTCAGTGGGCAGTCTTCCAGCAGGTCGGGCTGGGTAACCATTTACTCTGAGAGGTTAAAGAGACAGAGTTAGTTCTGGATGGATTTATTGAGAGCAGAGAATGTTGAGCAGTATCTAAGTGTGTCTGACAACTTCGGCAGGTCTGACTATAACAGCCTCATTAAAAGGAGAGAGCCAAAAGGTAACACAGACACGGGAGCTCCCTGAGTGATCGCGTGCAAGCAGCAAGATGACAGCTCCAGCATCTCAGTGTACTAGAAATTGCTCAAATGATAAATTACATTGATTTGTTTTGTTTTCAATCATTATTATTATATTACCTAAATATATACCTTCTATAGTCCGGATTTTTTTTTCTTATGTCCTGATATGTACAACCGTAGAATTCAGGGTGTACTTTGTTTTTCAAATGGCTGACCATGTGTGCTATTTGCTCCATATCATACACACACTACATACTGAAGGTTGTATCATAATTATACAGAACTATCAACTGCAGTGTAAATAATAATAATTATTACCTTCTGTTTCCTGTATATACCTGGTAATTACCATGTCAGCCACCATTGTCATTACTTTGCACTTGTCTAACAAACATGACTCGGTCATTCATGGTACTGTGCAATCAAGCGCTACTCATAGACAGTTAAAAAAAACAGTTGACGCTAACCAGATGAGGCCTTAAACCTGTGCCAAGAGCAGAACACTGACAACAGGAACCTGTACTGTTTGTTGTTGTTTTTTTATAGTGCTATGTGACATAGTTGATATATAACTCTGGCAGCTGGTTATCATTCCCCAAAGTGCCAAACATGACATGTTTCATTGCACACAAATGGGACCTGGAAAATTATGCTTCCAATAGATCTTCAGCAGCTATTGATTGCATTGTCATTACAGTACAATACAGTAGCCTCAAAAAGAATTTAGAGGTTGGTGTCATATTTAAAAATTGTATTTAAACGTTTTGGACATTGGACCATTCTAGGACTTTAATATTTGTTTCGGCAATGTACTCTTTCATAGGCAACTGGTGTGTTTTAGAGCATTATTGTTCAAGCAGTATCTTAGCAGACTTCTGCAGGTTTGATGTTTTCACGTTTGGTCTATCATCTGCCTCATGCTGTGCTAAAACTGTTATCATGAAGAACTTCATTAAGGTTCATCACTAAGTTTTGGGCCTATCATCAGGAGAGTGCCGTTTCGATCCTTGGTGTTGACACAGCTACACATGGCTAGAAGTCCCATTAAGGACTCCAGACATCACTCAGCACAATGCCAGCCAGTATGGACATGTGTTAGCTGATGTAACAGAACTGGCAGTCAGTGTTCTCCTCCAAGCATGTTTAGCTATCCAATTATGTTGTATTAGCATCAATTGGAAAAGATGTATAGAGCTTTATGTGTCCTGGAGGAAGCACATGTTAGGCTTCAGCGTTCCAGCACCGGTGCCACTGTGTGATAGGGGGAGGCCTAGCTACTGGCTGGCAGTTGGAAGAATGGATGACTAAAAATCGGGGTAACAATGTGGTTAAAAATGAAAATGGTATCCAAAGTATCCAAAGATTTTCAGGACACTGTTATCTGTTTATTCAGCAGTGCATATGTTCCTATGTAAGCCTTTGTATTCCAGTCAGTTTGTCTTAATTCATGTAATGAATTAAACAGTTATTTGACTGTAATATAAGAACAAAACACAAATCACCAACCAAATGCTCTAGTGTGCAAACATACAAACTGCTGATCTGCATACAATGTGTGCACAATACACATTGCTTAACAGCTTGAGTTTCACAATGTGCTCATTGCAGTTGCTAAAGATAAAAGTACCATTTTGAATTGATTATGTGACTATATGTGTGTGTGTGTTAGTTTGCCAATGTTCCTAAGCTGCATAAAGGCTGTCCTACCAATATTAGCTATATGTTGCTTAAATGATAAATTACATTAAAACACATTTATTCTTTTTTTTTAACCATTCTGTTGTAGATTTGCCTGTGTACTTGGGATCATTGTCCTGTTGCATGACCCAATTTTGGTCAAGCCTTAGCTGTTGGATAGATGGCCTCACATTTGACTCTTGAATACTTCATTCAGTTCATGGTCTCTGCTAGGTGCCCAGGTCCTAGGTGCCAAGTCCAAATCATCATTTCTCCTCCTTTGTGTCTGACAGTTGGCATAAGGTGTTTGTGCTAGGTTATTGCCAAATGTGGCGATGTGCAATATGGCCAAACATCTCCACTTTGGTCTAGTCTGTCCTATGGACATTGTTCAATAAGTCTTGTGGTTTTGGCTTTGTAATTTATTCCAGTCAGTTTGTCTTAATTAATGTAATGAATTAAACAGTTCATTGACTGTAATAAAATGCTCTAGTGTGCAAACACACAAACTGCTGACCTGCATACAGTGTGTGCACAGTACTAATTGCTTAACAGCTTGAGTCTATCAATGTGCTAATTCCAATTGCTAAAGATGAAAGTACCATTTTGAATTGATTTTGTGTATATATGTGTGTGCAGTGGCCACAAAATAGGTCGCACCCTTGTCATCGGTATACCCTAGTGCTTCCTGTTGCGTCCCCTGATTGCAGCAGGGACATAAACACACCTCTTAACTCTCTAGGCCTTAAACAAACTTACTCATACTGCTACCATGACCCTCAGACACAACAGAGAAAAACATCACAAAACTAACCAAACTGACCGAAGAGGAAATTTGAAAATTTGAACTGGGTGAAGCACCTAACTCAGCCACACGTAAATACATTACACTCTATCAGTACTTGTTTTTTTTATATATATTCATGTTATTGTGTTCTCAAAGCGCCAGCACATAGGGCATGTGGGGAAATACCAGTGACAGCCCACCAGCAGCCATCATGTTTTTCTTTCACGTGATAACTTGGGGAGTTACCATTGTGGTTTTGTCTTGTTTGTCAGTTTGAGCGATGGTTAGTAAGGCTTCAGGGAGGAACTAAGCCCTTCAACTCTAATAGAAAGCAAATACTGTGACATGTCAAACAGTGATAGGATAGGTAGCACTTTGACTTTGTATGGTTCTCCAGAATGCAACACTTCACACCAAACCAGTTTAAATGACTTTCTTAAAAAATATATTATTTAATTATGCAGACAGTTCTGAAAAGTCATTGATATTCCTCTTAATCACTGCGGATTCAGTTAAGTTTTAATCTATTGTTTTTTTATATTGTCACTGGTATGCAAAACATTATTAGATAGTTTGTACAAAATGCAGACATAATGTAAAGAACAGCAGCGACAGATTACCTGAGAAGTGGCAAAAATATCAAGGAAATTGTTTCTCCTCCTGCAGAACAAAATTGATTTCAAATGTGATATTTAGTTTTTAAACTTTTAAATAAGTTGTACATGAATGTGATTGTGTTTAGACAGAAAACCATGTAAATATGCAAAAAAAAAAAAAAAAACTCAGTTTTGGAAAGCACCTCACATTACATTAGCTGCTATGATGAATCTCCTCACTGTGGGGGCTGTGGTTGTAATACTAGGGGTAATAGGTACTTTTAGTAATGAAGCTTGCAGCCTTGCTGTAGGTGTGTAGTCTTCATGTATTCATCATGATGTCATTCCTGAGTATGTATCAAGTATAAGATCTTCTACAGAAATGATTTGATAGTAGGGGTGTCAAACTATATGCTGTTTTATGCCAAAAAACGTAATTTCTCAGTTTTTGTTGTGCTGGAATCTGGCAGTTGTTTTTTGAATGAATGTACAAATAGAAATGCTCAAATAAAATCTTTTTACATCAGCTTCCAATAAAAAGCTTTTTATTCCATCTTCGGTGAGGTTGCTATTTTAGAGATCATGACAACATCAGTGATAATAAAAAAAATGATTGGATAAAAGTTATGTTCTTGCATAACTTCTAACCAAAAGCCCCAGTAATTACGAACAAATTCTTGTGTTTTTCAAATGACTCATAGATCTGCATAATAAAATCCTTCTGAAGAAACATATTGACATATATATATATATATATTAGGCATATAGATATATGTATATGTTGCCCCTGCATGCTTCCCCGTTTTGCACAGTGCTACTATTTGTACTCCTATTGGATGCTAACTGCACATGTACATGCCCTAAGCAATAACAATTAAGACATTAAGAATCTGTCTTTCTATATGAATTCTTTACATTTTTATTCTCATTTCTTTTATCTTTATATGGCAATAATGTACATGCAAGCAAAATAGTTCCCCTCATATATCGTGAATAACATTGCCTATAAAACTAAAAAAAAAATCATGCATACCTGGTAATTATAGATGGTGAATAAAATGGCATTACGACCACTGGTCCCTATCACCATGACTCTTTACAATGCACCATTTTGTATCAGATCACTCTGAAGACTAAATAATACAAACACTATATGGACAAAAGTGTTTGGACACCTGATCATCCCAAAATCAAGGATATTACAAATAGGTTTATCTTGCTTTTGTTGGAGTAACTGTCTCGGCTGCCCTGGCAAAGCTTTCTACTACATTTTGGGTTTGGATATTGGACTACATTGCTTGTGAGGATTTGATTGCATTCAGCGACAGGAGCATTAGTAAGGTCAGGATGTTAAATGATGATCACCACCAACTCCCCAGCTCATCCCAAAAGTATTGGATGTAGCACCATAATTCCAGAGAACACAATTCCACTGCTCCACAGCACAGGAACTTTTAATTTTGAAGAAAGTACTTGAGCTCTTGTGAGCTAGTTTGAAGAACAAAGCTTGGTTCCGGATTTCTCCTGGAGGCCCCCAGCCAGCACATTGTGGATGTGTTCAATTTCGTCAGCAGCAGCTCACCTGATTTACCATAATTAAGCACTGATTTACCAAAGCAGGTGCTGGATGAGGACTATTAATAATACTAGACGCCCATGGGGGGAGCTTTGGAGATGTTTTAAAGAACACAGTGATGTAAAACCATGACTTTATATGAGTGTTATTTGGATTTATTTAATTATTAGTGTTTTGCCTTACTATCTTTACATTATTTACAGAAGCACAGTATTTATTTATTTATTACACATTTATATTAAGACAAAACATTTTGGAACATTTCTATTGGCCCATTCATCACTAGATTTTTCATAAAATGTAAGGAACAACTGCCAGATTTACATTATGTCCAAAACATAAATGGAGATACAAGGTGACAGTATGGTTATGAGAGATTTGTGGACATATATAATATTTATTTATGTATTTATTTTTCCGATACACACACACACCAAGCAATTATTGGTGCAATTATCTAATCAGCCAATCATGTGGACAGTGCAGTGCATGCCAAAACAAGCCAGCTAGACGAGCAGTGTGTGTGTGTTTTGGCACATCTGTCACAGCAATGGGTGAAAACTAGCTAAATGCATTCATTAAACAGGGTGTCCACAGACATTTGGACATATGTTTTTTGTTTAATCACAGTAAGTGACCAGTATAAAGAAACAGTCTGGCCAGTTCAAACTGGTAAATCAGCTAAGCCCTTGACCAGCATAGGGTATGTTTTTGTTTAAGTTTGATGGTTGAACTATTAGCATAACCAACTTTACCAAGCTAGTCGACCACCATGACCAAGCTTGTTAACCATCATGACTAGCATTATTTTGTTGCTTGACCAGCATGACCAAGCAAGTCTGCTATTATGACCAGCCTAAACATGCCCTGGCCAGCTAGTCTTGACTAAACTGGTCAACAAGCTTTCCCAAACAAGTAAACCAATATGACCAGCTTTGATGGCCAGCTTGATCAAGTTTGTCAGACCAGCTAGTCCATCCAACTTTATTGAAAATGTGCGCTTTGTCTGTCTAGAATTAAGCTGGTCAACCATCTTAACCAGCTTATTTACCAACACAGGGTGTGTTATTGCCTGAATGACCAGCTTTTCATCCAGCTTAAACCATCTGGACCTGAACTGGTCTTAAGCTAGTTATTTCAGCAGGGAGTGTAAGTCCATTATAGTCCCCAGAGTTTATTATTGTTCAATGAAGTCTGTTTTTATTACTGCACTATCGATTGCTCATTCAAAACAAACTGTAGTTACTCAGTTACAGATACAAGTGATAGCAACTGCGCTAGTGACAACTCTTAAAATAACATGCTGGCCAGCTCAACATCAGCCTACTTCATTAATTATGACAGAAACACATATAAGAAAATGGAGGAAGTATGGTTGCTTAATCAGAGGTTTTGTTTTGAGTTTTTTTGAGGCTGGAATGTTCCTGTTTCCCACTTCATTTTGCAACAGGACATTTGCTGGGGTTCTCCATCTAAGTGCTACAAAATAATTCGGCACCGTTTTCTTAACTTCTCTGTTGTGGTCAGTCTTTCTTCTCTTTGAGACATTCCACACAATTGAATTGTCAGACAATTGGGTTTTCAGTTGCCCTTCAATGCCCTGTGCCAGCATTTCACCCATGCCATTAGTCTTTGCCATTTGTCACCATTAGTCTTTGCCATTGTACTTGATCGTTTCTCAGGCTAATGTAAGTCGCTTTGGATAAAATCTAAGTGGCCAAAATGATGTCACTATCATTCATCATCATTATCATCATCATGTCTGTGATTGTCTTTTGGGAGATACAGAGTTTCACAACTGGTCTAACTTAATTTAGTCTAGAATTTGTCCAAGTTGACCATTATATCAAAATATGATATGTCTATAGCCAAGCTCTCTGGCTTGTTCATATTGCTCTAGTTGCACATTGAGACACAGAGGCAGTAGTCAAAAAAGTGTGGTATTTGAATCGTTATTAATATGCAGTTAATCCATTTGTAACATTATTAAATAAGACAAATTAAATAAGTAAAAAAAAAAAGTTTTCCTGTATGTCTAAAGCCCATTCCCAAGAACATGAAAATAGTGTTAAAGCCATTATGGGCTACAACAGCAGAAGACCACGATTACCAGGTTGCACTTCTGTAAGCCAAGAACTGCAAGCTGAGGCTGTAGTGGGCACCAGCTTGCCATAACTGGACAGTTGGACACTGGAACATAGCTTGGTCTGATGAATCATGAATGAGACACATGGATGGTTGATGCGAACATCATGACTACCATGAGAAAGTGACGCTGTTCTGAGAGCAAAGCAACCCTGTTTAGCATAGCGCCCCAGCATCATTGTTTACTTAGACTGTCATGATGACATCACACAGTTTTGCACTAGATTTCACTGGCTAACATTAGCATTGTGTTCTAGCTCTAAAATGACCTTTAGCTATCACAAACACAGCTATTACAAAAACTAGCTAAAGCTAGTTTGGCTAGAATTAATAACGATTGTTTTAGCCATCTTGTCTGAGTTCGCGTGAGTTTTGCAGATTGGCATTAAAGTTGAAACCACATCTTTGTTTCCATGTGCACTAATCATTTGCTGAACAATCAGTTGCACTTCTCAATTAAATCATTTTTAAAAATACTATTTTGTTTTCAGTGTTGATATTAGTTTCATTCAGTTTTCATTCAGAAGGATAACATGTTTGTTTGGGAGTTCATTTGGGAAAGGCAATTTGTGTTTGTTCAATGCTTTCTAGCTCTCTAACCTAAATACTAAAATAACTAAGCTCAATGTTTGAAAGATATCAATACATTAATATAGAAATAAACACATATAAAAATACTATTATTTAATGACACCTAAAAAGTTTGCTAACGTTTTGCCAAAGTGCAAAAAAGTTTTTTTAAATGCAATATGTAATTTGACTAAAAAATGTACTTGAAAAAATAAGAAACTGAAGTTTGAATATCTTTATAGGATACACTGTCTCCATTTTTCCGGTGTTTTTCTTCTGTTAAGTTGCCATTTTGGAGATACAACATTGTTTTTTTTTATTTACATGACAAATAATAATAGTTATTCTAATCTTTATCAACTCCTTTTTCAAAAAGTTAGCTAGCATGGATATCCCAATGACTTATTAACAGCTTAGAAGTTGGTTACCTCAAAGTAAGATTTTGGTAACAGTAAAGTTATGGTTATTATTCAGTGAATCATTCAGGATCTTAGAGTGCTGGGAGTGACTGCAGTTCAATGGCATTAAACTTTGATTATCTCTCACACTTTTGGTGCTGAGAATTATGGTAAGCGGACTTTTAGTCGGTTACGGAGGCTTTCCAACAGGTGAAAGTGGTAACTCTGGAAACAACTCTGTGCTGGAAATGATTCAAGTAAAGTTGAATGTTTTCAACTTGCTCCCTTAGGGTGCTGGAAATGACCCGAGGACGTTATCCCAAGCTTTATCTACTCCTGGAGATTTTACAATTGTGCTGGCGGGGGTATTCAAAGAACTGATTAACAGACTAGAAGCTGGTCTTAATTGAAGTTAAATTTTGTTCAGTTACGACAATTATCATTTTAATTGTAATTTATTGTATTTTTCTGTTTATGTAAACCACTTTGTGCTACTGTGTATGAAAGGTGCCATACAAATAACCCGTTTGAGTGACGGGTTGAGTTAGGGTCATTTTGTGGTGGTGGGCAGCCCTGGTGCAAATGAATACATGAATGTCTTTTTACCTCTGGAGATATGTAGTGTAGAAAGCCTGCATGAGCTTTCAAATTTGCAAGGAAATGGCTCGCTCATACCATTACAGAACGTGACTCCAGAAGAAAGACCATGAAAGAATGGGAGGGAATGAGCTTTTAAATTTTAATTAGCTTTTAGTTAATAGTATATACTTGAACTCTGGTTGCATTTAGTAGACCATATACCCAGGGCCCTGTGTAGTCTTTTTTATTGGCTGCTTTCCAATGTTAACACTTTCAAAACATTCCACACATGCCAAAAACATTACTTTTTGTGAGGATGGTTAATTAATCCTTGCTGTCATTTCATACGTTCCCAACCGGAAAGACCTGCTTTGGAAAAACTTGCGGATATGAAATACGTGCATGCTTGCTTGCTAGGCAAAAGTACATGCTGTAGTTTATTACTAGATTTCATATTAGCTGTCTAAATCGATACCTATTGGTAGCCCATTCTCTTTTAAACCCTAAAGGCAGTAAAATAACACAGTAACCCAACCAATCTGTTGTTTTGTTTATGCTTAATAGTTCATAATACATTGTATTTCATAATTGGCTGTCGAAGCCCAGAGTGTAACAGCACAACACAATAAAGTGGCGGTTCCTTGAGCAATGCCATAAAAAATTCACTTTTAGATCCATAAAGAACCAAAGCTGTAATAGAAATGTGAGTGTAAAGAACGTTTAAATTGGTTAATAACCTTCACATCAAGTGACCCATAAAAGGTTCTTAAAATTTCAGATATCTCTATATGGAACCCAAAAGGATTATTCTGTGGCACCGTTCAAGGAACCTTTTGAAGCACCTTTATTTTTTCACAAGTGTAAAGTCACCCCCACTGAAACTTACCTATCTCTGGGTTTAGCTGTGCAACGTCTGTGTCAGAAACTTGTGCTTGTCATATACAGGAATTGATAATCACTGATAATGATCAATGTTTTTCATGGTTTTACCTGCCGGAGGTGTTGGGTGACCCTGCACATTTTGTTTTTATGTGTTTATGTTTTTTCAGAAACAGAGGCAACTGCATGTGAAACTGCTCCCACTCCCACACCTGTAATAGGTCACAAGTGGAATTATTTACTGCAGAGGGTCCTGAGGAGACGTTTCTGGAATCCATTCAAAAGCACCTCCCTTTCTGAGAGTCCACGTTTGTTAGCAGCCAGCATTTAGCATCCTCATTTATTGTCAATATTAGGGACTGTAGTACATAATCCCAAAACCTGTTTCTAAGGATGATGTTATGTGAGAATTCATGCATACTGGAAACTTAAGCCTTTTATAAAAAAACAATTATAAGAACCTGAAAGCCTGAAAGCACGACTTTAGATATGACACGTCTCGATCAGATTAGGCCATGTCTGAGTATGTATTTGATATGTATCAAATACAAATGTTAGAATGTTTTTGTTCATTGACTTGACATAATGTAACAGTGCAAAATTAATAAACTCTCTTTTTTTTACAAGATCAAGTTCCTCTTCAGTGTGAGTGAATCCAACCTGTCCCTAATGTTACAGCAGGGGGTGTAATGATAATGATACACACACACACACACACACACACAATATATATATATATATATATATATATATATATATATATAAATATATATATATATATATTCTATATATATATATAATTATATATATATATATATATATATATATATATATATATATAATTATATATATATATATATATATATATATATATATATATAATTTATTTATTTATTTATTTATTTACATGCTTCCTTTGTTAAAACCTTATCATAAGGAAATATGAGTGGATAATAGCAGGGTTAGATGTGATATGTGTAGAAATGTGTAGATATGTGTAGAAAACCCTTATAAACCATTTTATGAGTAACATATATGCCAATGTATTTGAAACGGACCATTTTTAAATTGGACATATATTTCTGTTATAAATCAATGTATTCAAACATATATGTGTAATATATGTTTAACAATATATGATAGAAACAATAATATAACAAATGATATGAATTGTATGTACTAAAATTGGGATTTACCTATATGTTTACTACATATATGTATATACCTATCAATCAAATAGGTGTTGCTATATAAAATATATCAAATAAAATATGATTGTCATGTGCAATATATAATACTTACATAGAAATATAAATATGTACATATAATTAAAAATAAAATATATGTCCAATCATAATATATAATACATAGCCGTATATCAGCTTTCTGTATGGGTAAAAGGCTTTTTTGTGTGTGTGTGTATTTTTGTGTTAAGCATTACAAACATCTCCTTTAAGAATCCAATATTCCGTCCAATACGTAGTTTATCTAAATAGTCATGCCTTAATCTCTCTAAACAGACTATGGCTCACCAGCGAGTCGAATATGTTATTACACACTTCTATTACCAAAGAATAGCCCCAGTTTGTACAGAAGTCCCTGCAGTTACTGAGTAATACACCTTAGTGTGTAATTCATCTTTCTGCATTGAAGGGTTAAAGTAAGTGAGGTGAGCTGCTGGTGGAAACATTGATATTACTTTTTACTGTATTTGCCAATTGCCAAGTGAACACGAATATTGAACATATGTCACTTCATCTGTCCTATGCAGTATTTTGCCCTAAATATTGAATACACTGAAAATGTGAAAATCACAGGAAACCACTTGTAATGTTTTCACTTTTTTATTAAAAAAAAAAAACAACAAACTTTTTTATACACTATATACATATATACTGTTTCACCCAAAACACACAAGAGCTTATTGTAGTAAGACTGAGGAAACAAAATTGCCTTTAACCCTGATGTGTAAATAACGGAATCTGTCAAATGTCACATTAAATGAGATTACATTTTGATATTATGTACAGGCCACAATCCTTGAAAGTCCCACAAGTAATAGCTATAGCTAATAGGGTCACCGCAACAACATGTCAAAACCAAAAAAACAGCACTGACATTTCTTTAGCAAATTGCAAATCCTGATGCCTGTTTACATCTTCATAGCTACCAAGTTGAAAGGAGTGTTTAGTTTCTACACAGTAGTTTTGTGCCTTAAGGATTGTGGCTGGGTAAATAGCAAGTCGCTCTGGATAAGAGCGTCTGCTAAATGCCGTAAATGTAAAATGTAAATGGCTAATGAGCTACAGTAGAACTGCATGATGGAATTCAATCCTAGTGTAACTGCAATGAACGTCTCTTAAGAAAACATCCGACATGCAATATGTTACTTCTGGCGTCGATCCCGTATGACAGATCTTCAGAGAGTGGCTTTGGGTGATCAGAGTTCATGGTTGCAAAGAGAAAATAAATGTCTCATAAGTCTATAAGAGTGTGAGGTACAAATGTAGAAAGTTCACACTGAGTGTCCAGCAGTGGCTCTCAGAGAAGACAGCTGATCTGTGGGAAGCTGTTGGTGTGCTGGTTGTACAGCTCTGTGTAGCTTAGCACGTCGTCGCTGGGAAAGCCCGAGCTCAGTTCTGTGTAAAATCGCAGCTCCAGCTCCTCTCCTGAGGGAAAACAACAAAGACACTTTACGTCAGTCTTGGAGGCTCAGCTGTCTGCTAATTAGCTGCTTTCAATAAATTAACAAAACTGGTTTGCCTCGCAAATGGTCTGATCTTCAGAAGCAAAAAAAGCATTCCTAGCTTTATGTACGGTTTGTCTGCAGCACACTCATGATATGATATTCATTTACCTGAGTTATCACTCCACTGGCTCTCTGGACTGTGGAAAGATTCTGCCATGCCTACTTCATTGCACAGGAACCCCTTTCCGCTGCTATTGCTTTGTAGCCACTGCGTGCTATCAAGTTCCAATTGCCGTGTAATCTGCAGAAGCAAAACAGACAATTTGTAACCAACTGAGTTGTGTTTGCCAATTGCACAAATGCCTGGAAACAGGCCTTTGGATGCATTACAAAACAAGGGTATTCCTGACAATGAAAAAGCACAATGGACAGACAAGGTTTGGAGATAGAACCAAAGCCAGACTCACCTCAACAATAGCTTGATTTTCTTCATAGTCTGCGAATTCCAAAGGAAAAAGGAAAAGACATGGAATGAATATCATGCATCATGTCATAATAGTGTGGAAAAACAACTGAAAAAATACATTAAAAAATACAATAAAAATAACAAAAAAGGCTTCTGTTACCTGTTGTGTGAATCGGCGAGACTTGAAACCTGCTGGTGTAGTCGTTTGTGCTGTCAGGGCCGATTTCAACTTCATAACCAGAGCAGTCGGGCACCTCAAAATTGGAGGGAGCTGTGCCTTAAGAGAAGAATGTCCACAGTTTAATGGGGGGCTCTCATCTAAAACTGAAGGCCTTAAAATTAGGCTTAAGATGTTATACATGACACTTCAGTCAAGTTTTGCCTCTTACTTAGATTTTCAGTGCTGTCAACGGTGTTCTCCTGAGTGATCATGTCATCCTGCTTGCTGTAAGCTGTCTCGTCTGTCGACGACTCATCTACATCCATTTTCTCCAGCTTTACCTTTGGCACCTGTTGAAGTAAGGAGCACATATGAGTTCTCTGCCCGACTGTTGGAGTACGCTCACCGTTAATGGCTTTGTTATTGTTCTTTAGCCTGGCGCTATTGGCGCACCGTGCCACTATGGCGCCAACACCTCACCTTTCTCCTCCTCCTGCCATCGAGGGAGGTGGACGACCGCTTGCCTTTGTTCTTCACAACCTGCAGCATGCGGTAGACTCGCACAGCCTCGCAGCCTTTGTTAACGCTTTTGTCCTTCACCTCCTCAATGTCTGGCAGGGAGTTCATGGCGCAACGGAAGTTGGCTTTCCAGGTTTTCGGATCAGGGTCGGTCACTCCCTCTTTGAACTTGCCTGCAGACGAGGAACATGTTTGGGTTTGCAAAAATGAAGATCTTGCCAAAAACGGTTGCCAAAAATTGTTTATAGCTGTTTCTTTTTTTGCAAGCGACGCCTCACCTGTGTGGATGGCCCACTGTTTGAATAAACAAGCATCTTTGTCCATCTCCCAGCCATGGCGGGCGGCGTGCTTCCAGGGAATAGAGAACATTTTCTGTTCCTGCAGATAACAACACCACCAACAACAAAGCCATCAGAGTGATATACTAGACATAAAACTCCCACCAGTGTTTGGGTGGTGGCCAGTCATGGGAACAGGTTTCAAGTCTGCAAGCTCATCAACTAAAGCCGCATACAAACATAATAATGGAAAGTTTTGAGAGCTATTACCTTGTCCACCCAAACAAGTCCGGAGATGGTATTGGAGTCAATCTTATCCTCCAGCCAGGGTCGCATGCGCATTCTGGACACAGGCATGGTTCCTGCAGAAGCCCAGAGAGGAACTTGAGCTCAATGTTTTTTACAATGCATGCTTGCATGCTTGGCTTATCGTTTTACAGCAGCTCTGGCAATAACTCATAACCAGGAAACACGTACTTGGTGAACTTTCCCATTCCTGAGCAAGTTCACCAACTCTGAAAGCACCTCACTAAGACATGTTTTACTGCAGATGGCTATCACAACCACTTTGCTTCCACACAGGCACCCAATGCAAGATTAGGTTCTACACAACCTATGCTCTCAAAGAGTGTGTGTTACATGTACTCATGCGCACACACCCCTTTCCTGGGCGAACGTCTACAGTACAGTTCATGTGAGCTTGCCAGATACAGTGCACCAGGCAGCAGCAGCAGCAGCAGCCCACAACAACTGCCATAACAAGCTTGCTACCATAACGAGCGATGACTTTTTTTTTAATTTTTTTTACTTATATTACAAGCGAAGGACTACATCTACAGCTATGAAACACGTTGCAAATAATAATAATAATAATAATAAAAAACAATGCGTAGCCATTTTTAATAAATAAAATAAAAACATTCAGAAGAAGCAGCACGTACCTAGTAGGTTATCCAAAAAAGAGTACCAACAGGAACGGTAAAATAATCAGCTGTTATTCCACTCGAGTTTGAGTTCTGTTGCTCTCAGTGAAGAAGACCGTTTGCTGTGTTTAGCCGGGGCGAGCACTCTTTTTATAACACTATGCAGAGGGAGGGGGGGCTTTCCCAACGTAATGCATTGGCAGCGCTGTGAGCATGCGCAGTACGACTCCCCATGCAGGCGCGCTCAGACAGAAGCAGCATGATTTCCGAGAAATCATGCCGTTGAGAGCTATGCAGGCTGCGTAAAGTTAGGGGGAGAATGATGTGGTGAGTTCAGTTTGGGCTTGGTGAGCTAGCTAGCATCTTACGTAGGGCCTGCATACCAAGCAAGTAAAAAAGTGACACATGCACACGCATGTTAGGGCCATGGGGCTAGTTTAAGCCCACATAAGCACTACTGCCAGATTCAAATCGTGCTGTCATACATGTATCATGCAATATAATTCATATTCACTTTTATATTTACTATATATATATAGCTATATATATATATATATATATATATATATATATATATATATATATATATATATATACACACACATATGCATTTACCTACCTAAAAATATAGGTATGATCAGTGTATCATGCATACATGTACTTGTGTGCATATGTGTACATATATGTATACAATATGGCAGAATCAAAAAGGGAAAAACGTCAAAAACGTAGATATACGTGTTTTTTTTGTGTGGCAGAAACATTACATTCAGTAATTAACGCATTTCACGAAAATACACGAAAAGACGCACGTGCACACATCTACACATGCATGCATACGTGCAGGAAGCATACAGGCAATGTATTGTATATGACATAATAATGTTATTTTTTTCAGGTAATCTCTTTCAAATCAGGGCTAAAGTAAGTGTTTTTGCAAGACGTCTGTAAGGAAGGTTATAATCAGGTCAGAGTAAGAAAGCAGTGGCTTTCCGGGAAATGGGCCACTTTTTAAAGGCGCCGATAGAGGGCGCCGTGTAGTGGGTTTGATGAGTGAGGTCTTTACAGTAAAACAGCCCGTTTATTAGAAAAGGATGTTTGGACACTGTTGAGCATGACAGGCATGCAGGGAACGCGGACTTGCTACAGCTTTAGGAGCAGTTAAACTCGCGCCCGCGGTTTTTATAGCCTACACAGACATATTTTGAACGAATGCACCTCCGAATTATTATTATTATTATTATTATTATTATCGTTATTATTATTATTAGTAGTAGTAGTACTATAAATATATATATAATACTACTATAAAATATAAATATCATATAATAATATAATATAAATTCTCTTTTTAAAAAACTATTACAAATTAAACCAGCTTAGCATTCGAGCTAAGCAGACACAGCAGACAGGCGCAGTTTGTAAGGGCTGGTGTATTAATTACGTTTTTAAATTAAAACTCGTTAAATGTTAAAGATAAACACGGGTTCTTGGTGAAGCCGGGGCGTGTGTTTGTATATATCCTGTCCTGAAACCTCTCTCTCTCTCTCTGTCTCTGTGAGAGGCAGACTCCCCCGCAGCAGCCCGAGGCTAGGGGGCGTGGTCAGGTTTGAGGGAGGGGCGGGGCTTTCCCTGGGTTTTCTGCTCTGTAAAGCACTGGGTTTTCCCAGAGCCCGGCCAGCGATATTCCCCGCGAAATCCCGTGTCAAAATATAAAACAGCTCATTGGGAATTCAGCAGCACAGCACTGGCATTCTCTCTGAAGCTCATTCAAGTCCAAAGCTGCTGAAAGTTTCCATAAACTTCCGGGATAATGGCACAAAACACAAACAATAATAATAATAATAATAATAATAATAATAATGAAATAAGAAAATCAAAGCATGGAAATGTCAAATATATGGAATCCCATTTCATATATAACATATCTGTCTTATATTGAAATATATGTGACATATATGCCAACATTTTCAAATATATGCCTTGACATGTGTATCAACATATACAAACATAAATGTAACATATATGTTTAAGAATATATAATAGAACAATTTTGGAGAACATCTCCAAAAAGACAATTTTACAGAAGGAGGAAAACTTGTTCTAACTTTTAATGGAAGTACATAAGAAAAAGATTTTATTCCAAGTCATTTTGGTGCATTGCTATTGGTCAGTTCTGACAGAACTACCGCCAGATTCGAAGTATGTCAAAAAGTGAAAAACATTGCAGTCATATTAAGAAACATCTAGATTACCCTCTTGAAATGGAGATTTTTGCAGGACAACAAAAAAAAAAAGTTTATATGTGTACCATAATTGATATGTACAATGTATGTATGCACACGTGTGTGTGTGTGTGTGTATATATATATATAAAGTGAGAGCAGTATTACAGTAATAACAGTTTGTTCCCTTTTGGTTTAAACTACTTAAGGAGGTGGTCTGAGACACATGTGATAGCAGCGCACATTATACATCCTTCTACTGTTCTAGCACAGTAATAATCACAATCACAGAATTTGCATCGTCCATCCTAACAATTATCACAGGACGGTCAGGGAGCAGACCCAAGCGCAGACAGGAAAACCTGTAAGGACAAGTGATGTAAGGGTGTGGGTGCTTTTGTGTACTGTGGGAGAACAGTTGCTTCTAGCTGGGTTTGAACCAGCAACCCTGACAATGGCAGTCCAACACCTTACCACTGCGCCACCAGCAAGCACAGGCAACTGGTGGAGTTGCACCCCTAAAAACAAGGAAATTAAAAAGGCCGGAAAACCAAACAAAGGAAACGCCAAGACGGTGTAGCTCAGACTAAAGACAATTAGTAATAAAACAACTAAAGGAAATTTGATACATGCACATCGCACCTCTCTCTCTGGAGAGGGAACTGGTTGATGCAGCTCTTTAAACAAAGGTGAAGATCAATGCTTTCCTCAAACTCTTTTACTTTTGAGCTGGGATCTCTTCAGCTCTTTTCTTTCACAACTCTGTTACTTTTCTCCTTTAAAGCCTTTCTCTTTCTTTCACTTCTGTGAACCGTACCGGTCACCCCTCTACAAAGGTGTGACAGCGAAGCGCCGTTTGCCACAGCCTTAAATGCTGTGACCACCAGGTGTGTCCAGTTTGCACTGATTACCCCTAGGATTTCTGGGGATTGGAGTTCCCTTGAGTAGCAGTGCCTCGCTGCCTTCACCCTATCCTGGTAGGCGGTGGCAGACATTGACCCCTTACAAGTCTGACTAACCAGGATAAAATCATAAAATCAGGCGCAATGGCTAAAATCATAAATTGTATTAGTTGTAATACTATTAGTGGTAATATTTTGCGTTGTTACATTGTTAGTTGTAACCAAGTAACTTTTTTAGCTATAACATTGTATTAGTTGTAACACTGTTAGTTTTAGTTTAGTTGCTTTATGACATTCAGTCCTAGAATTGTGTTCATTGTAACATTTTGCACGGCAACATTGTTTGTTACTGTTACTTATTATAAATATAAAATATTTGTAATACAATATTTTTAGTATCACTTGCGTTAATTGCGACAAGTTGTTAGAAGTAGAAGTCCTGTATATTCGATATATTATATGGTGCTACATTATAACTACCAATTTAGGATATTAAAGTAATATACTGACTTTATACAAACAAACATAATGTTTATTTATTTAAAAATAAAACATAATTTAAGAAATGTGAACATTTTTGCACTTCAGAAATCAACAACACATGTAATTTGTCCAGGGGTGCTCAGCCTTTTGGATGTGGTGCCCTGTGTTGAAGAGGCCAGTCTTTATTAGATCCAGAGGTTTGTGAAACTGGCTAATACTGAAGAATACTTTTGCTAGAAAAGAAAACACACAGCCACACACACACACACACACACACACCAGAATCCCAACCCCAAGAAACATCCCATATCTTCTCCCAGCAGAAAAGGGAGGGGCAGCTTTGGCCACAAGCGGCTTGTGTGTGAGCGTCTCTAAATCTGCAGCCGGCCATCTGCTTTGACAGCCCCGTGGTATTGGATTGAGCGGTAAAGCCATGGCAGCTGCGTCATCAGCCTGTTCGTCCCCCCACCCCGCACAGCTGCCACCAAACAAATCCCTCCCACCCCTTCCTTCCACTCACATGCTCCTCCCCCGCCTCCCCTCTCTGGTCCATTAGTTACTACTCTTCAAACACTCTCGTTTCCCACCAGCTGCTGGGCAGGCACTTGTGATAACCTTGCTCTGAGTCCATGATGACAGTGAAGTGACCTAAAGTAGCTGATAAAGATAGCGGACACAGTGACACGACGGCCGGGCTGACCTTGCACTCTTGAGCACGCAGAATCAGGACAGAAATGTGCTTTGTCCTACACTTACAGCTGAGGCTAAACATTTCACTTATGTTTCACAGCATGTACTTACAGGGTACTTGTAGGGTATGTATTAGAGTATGTACTAGGGTGGATATGAACAGTTAAGAGCTATTTTAGGTTTTATTTGCTAATTTTATACGCTTTGTTAGAATTTGGTGGCTTGGCCTTTAAATTGCATAACTTGAATCAAATAATTAGAGTTGCCAAGCTTCTCACAACACCTTTCTGGAATTGTAGTTCCCGCACTGTTTCCAATCCAGCCCACAAGTTTTTCTCTATGGGATTCAGTTCAGGACATTGTGATGGCCACTCCATCACTTTGTGTCCTGAAGCCATTATGTTGCAACGCCGAATAAATGCTTTAACTCCCTGTCGTGCTGGAAGGCCCATTTGTGACCAACCTTCAGCTTTCTGGATGACGCCTTGAGAAGGTGTTACCTCCGTATTTCTAAATACTTCTTCATGATGCCATCTACTTTCTAAAGTTCACCAGTCGCTTCTCAGCAAAACCCTCATGCCCCACAACACGATGCTGACACCCCCGTGCTTAACAGTTGGACTATATAGCACTGGTCTTTGTGGCCAAACAGTTCAGTGTTCACCATGAGCAGAGAACACTTCTGCTCGAAGGCTAGGCCTTTGTCCTGTTGATTATGTGCAAACTTTAGTCAGTTTTTTTACATGCCCGTCCAAGATTAATGGCTTCTTTCCTGTATGGCAGGATATCAGGCTTTGACAATGTAACACTCTGTCACCTCTTTCCTGAATGATGTAGGGTTTGTGTTGTCTGAATACATGTATTTTCAGTTTGATTTCTTTGCATGCCTGGACTGGATGGGTTGTTACTGGAATTATTTCACACGTTGTATAAATTTTGTTTGAGTTGTGGAGCTTATGGAGGTTTGGCTGTTACTCTGAAGTTACTTGGAGTTTCTCACTGTGTCAAGAGGGGGGAAAAAAGTCATAATCTGGCTGTAGGCTCTCAAACACAGTAACTGGTGCAATAATTAAATCCTAATTTGATAGTTGCACAACTACATGCTTCTAAAAGCCCTTACATGAATTTGGTTTAAAAATCTGATACATTGAATTAAAGCTGCAAATAAATGAAATCTAATCAATGAAATCTGATAAATGCACGATATAAATCAATTCTCTAATCAGGTTTAAAGCTGATCTCTGATGTGAACAAAGTATATGTCCTAATTGACTTGCCAAAAGGAATTTATGGTGAATGTATGGTACAATTTGGGCATGTCAAGAACTATTTAAGTACCTTTATTTCTGAAAATGCATAATGCATGCACAATGCACAATGCACAATGTCAAAGACCATCCAAAAGAGAAGCAGTAAGGTCACTGAGGTGAGCATGGTTGTGAATTATTTATCCTTCGGACCTTTGAAATTAACGTAAAATAAATCGGATCAGTTGCGTGTTTTTACTTTAAAGTCAGCTCTATGGCAGTATAGTGTTGCATACTGCTCTTCTGTGAATAACACTGTAAAGCACACTGTATAGAAATTTCCTCGTAAAGTCTGTGTATACTATTGTACTATTATTCTCTGTATGTTGTGTATTATGTATTGTCTGTAAATTATATGTAGCTGTATATTGTCTGATTCTGATCTGATTCTGAATAAGACAGTTACATGAATTTGCTGTGGAAAAGGCAGGACTTTGTTTGGAGCTCAAAGGGGACTTCCACTGATTTTTCAAAATGTCTGCATGAGGCAGTCTTTGAGATGTAAACACATTCAGTCAGAGTTTAATGTGAAATGGTTAATTGTAGTAAAATGCACTGGCCTAGAATTCTTAAGAGTGGTGGTATCAGGACCCAGGGGGTGATGATCTTAAATGCTCTTAAAACCAGAAATATCCTGCCAAAGGCATCCTGTGGGCAGCGTCCTGTGACCACTGAGAAAGGACTAGAGGATGACCAACACAAACTGTGCAGCAACAGATGGGCTTCTGTCCCTGACTTTGCATTAATTTACACTAATAAAGTGGACAGTGAGAGGTTTTTGCACAGTGTTGACCCACTTATATATGCCCCCACATATATATGGCTTATTTTCTAAACACAATTTTATTTTCTAATGATTGTAGCACCAACCTTCTCTTGCTACGTCCAAACATTGATTGTTATTTTGAGATGATGCCAATCACAAACATTCAGCTCACAATGTAAAGGCCTAAGTCCACGTTGCCCAATCTAATCTCCCTCTTTAACCCTGCGCCTCATCCTCTGGGTCACCCCCCCCCCCCTTTTTTTTTTCCAGGGCTCATCCTTCATTGGTCAGTCTAAATGGTCATCTTTTCTTTTACATTTTGCCTTACCATTCCGAGGAGGTGAGCCTCAGAGACAGTGCTCCAGGTATGAGGGCTCTTCCCCCTCCCCCATCACCCAACACCCTCCCCAACACGTCTCTCCGGTAGATGCTCGAGCTGAGTCTGTGTGCTGCGTCTGCGCTCTCAGAGAGAGAAAGAGAGAGAGAGAGAGAGAGAGAGAGAGAGGGAGAGCCATGCTTGCCTTTGCTCTCGTTGCTGGCTCTCTCTGGATCCTGCTGGGTGAGTCGTTTTCTTTACAGTTTGTGGTCAGTGATCTGCTCTAGCTAGTGTGGATGGGATTGTCCGTGCTAGCATCTTTCAAGCCCACCGTGTATTCATTGTGAAGGGCTTGTGTGGTATCACTGCAGGTAAGCTTGGGCTTATTCGTGATGTTCTGCAGCAGCCTTCAAACGACGTCAGATTGGGCAGCCTGGATGGCCTACACGGCCATGATTATGTGTGCTGGTCGTCTTTTAATGCATGGGGCTTAGTGCTAGGTGCGTTCTGCATTCTCCTGCGTATTGACCTTTAGCCACACTGCTAGCCTAAATCGAGCGAGGGATGGATGGGCTTTAATCTACAGAAGGGCTCGTGAAGTAATAATACAGCTAGAAAGGCCAGACAGTGTGAAACGGTGTCGAAACGGGTCGTATGTTGGTGTGCGTTATGGTGGGATTTCATCCTTTTTGAATGGCGTTGAGCCGCATGCCGGCATGGAGGTGGCGCAGAGCAGTTCTCTTTTCTTCCCACCTGTACTCCGCCAAGTGCGGCTCTCCAGCACGGGGATTGGCTTGTTGACAACACTCAAGAGTTAGTTCCAACGTCGTGATAGTCTCAGCCAATCGCAATGTAGGAGGTGGCACACGCTAACCAATCCTAGCCCAAGATACAGGAGACTGTGACAACCAATCATAGCCTAGGAGACGGGATGCTCCAAGCGCAGGATATGGGAAAGCTGCTCGCCAATCCAGTCATCCAGCCCTAGCCCAGAGGATAGGTGAGACGGCCCTAGCCAATCAGAATCGGCTTGTCGCAATACGGGTGGGAAAGGGGGTGGGGGGAGAGAACTGGAGTGACGCGAATGTGGGAGCGCGTATGATTGGAAGGAGCTGTCCAGCGACGGGGGTTCTGAAACGCAACGCCCTGCCTGCGTAAACCGCAGCCTCCCCTCCGCACGCCCACGGCCTCACGCTGTAGGAGATCGCGATCTGTGATGAGTCTGCACATCGCCAGCCGTGCGTTTGATGGCCCCCCGCGCTGGCGAATGGCAAGCGGACACTCCAAAAGCTGCGCCGGCTCCACTCGCCATGTGTGCACCGCAACCTCATCCATTATGCAAGGAGGCGAGGCAGAAGCACAAGGCGCGCGAGAAACCTGTTCTTTTTTCCCCTCTTCAATAATGAAGCGCCCGTGACTCGTATAACCCACCCAAAGCCGAGCCGTTCACGACGTGCAGGGCAGATGCTGGAGATCTCTGTGGAGATCAGTCCACGCGGCGCCCATTGTGGGGTTGCGAACAGCTCCTGAAGGTCGAGGGGAGGGTGGGCTGAATATGGAGCACATAAGGACGCGCATGCTTGGAAAATCAAACGGTAACCTGGTGTAGGTCATTGTCATTACTCCCTCAAATCGGGTCAATTCAAGAGTTCTTTAGCAAAAGCAGGAAAAGGTTGTATCTAACCATGACTCAAGCTCGAAATCAAGCTTCTTTGTCTGGATGAAAGGTTGGTATTTTTCTGTGGTATGGTGGAAGATCCTTCTGGTTCAAAATAGCACCAAAGACGGTTCCACTATTGTTATGTTAAGTCAAATAATCCTTAAAATAATAAATAACCTCGAAATATTTGGACACGTATCACACAACTCTTGTGATACTATAATATAGACACCATGCATGTATTAAAGACAGTGAGTCCTAATCTAAGAATCTAATCAGCATATCACATGGCAGCAGTGCAGTTCATACAGTCGTGCACCAAATACAATCCAGCAGCTTCAGGTAATGTTCATCTTCATGTAATGTTCATCAGAATGGAGAAATATGTGATCTCTGTGATTTGGGGCGTGGCATGATTGTTGGTGGCAAGGATTTCTAGAACTGCTGATCTCCTGAGATTTTCAGCACAACAGTCTCTAGAGTTTACTCTGAATGGTGTAGTAAAAGAAACATATCCAGTGAGGGGTGGCTGGAATGTCTTAGTTCAACAAATACATTTTATATTATACCTAATAGTATGATAGTTTAGTGTAACTGATCAGATTATACTTTTTTTTTCTTCCAATATCCTATCCAGTGATTTTGGCCAGTATCGGAGTGATACCGATACTAAATATCAGATCAGCGCACCCCTAGTACTATTAGTAGCCTGTGATTTGACTATATTACTTGGCCAAGATCACAGCTGCTCATTTAGATCCTCATCTATATTTTCTCAGGTCTTTGTTAAGTGCCAACCACTGCAGACCTAATTGAAAGAAATCCAAGAAGTATGGGCATCAGTATCCTTTGCGTCATGTGGTGTTGTGTCTACGTGGAACATGTAAGCCAAAAAAATGTCTATAAATGTGTGGGAATGTGGTCAGAAGGTTTTGTAGTGGCCACAAGAAGAAGCTGGCCACGTGGATGTTGGCAGATTTGTGGACAGTTTCAAAATCACTGTTGCTTAGTTAGCAGTATATTTGGAGCCAGTTATGCTGACCTTGTCTAGACACTGGTTGTGAAACTGTTTTTGATTTAAAATGTATGTTCCTAATGCTGCGTCACTCCATTATGGATAGCATCATAGTTAGACTTTCTATGGGATGACTCCTAAAATGACTTGTGTCTGAAAGGCTTCACTGCAGTAAGAACACTTTTTGGTTCTCTAAAGAAACATTCATTTAGGGATTCCATATTGGCCCATCAGCCATAACATTAAAACCCTTACCTACTACTGTGTCGTTCCTCCTCGTGCCACCAAAAGAGTTCTGAATTGTCAAGACCTGGACTCCACATGACCTCTGTTAGCAGCAGATCCTTTAAGTCGTGTAAATTGTGAGGTAGGCCTTCATGGATCGCATCAACGAGCCTTGGGCGCCCATGACCTTGTTATCTTGACCAGGCTTACAAGCCAGCACAATACCAATGCTTTTCAAAAGCTCCCTTTCATTTTTCAGAGTTCCTCATTTGGAAATGACGACACAACTTCAACGGTCTGTCAACTGAAGATGCGTCCACCATGACATCTCTGCTGAGAAGCTTTTTTGCCATTTTTAACTACCTGAGTAAATGTAATGCAGGGGATTCCATTCAACCTTTAACGCCCGCATTCAGGAGTGGCGTGATCTATTCATATATCTATCTATGTATAGTGTAGTGTTTGCTGTATGCAGGACACACAAGAGGCGCACTGCAATGTGTTGTTGCGTTTGCGGTGTGTATTTGATGTCTGAGTAAGCGTGTGTGTGTGGAGGTGTATCATCGACATGCCCTGTAAGCCAAGACCGGTGTATCATGTAGTCAAGGATAGGGAGAGCAGTGTGGATTATGAGGTGAGGGTGGAGGGGGGGGGGACTAGCTGCATCTGCCGAGGGTGGTGTGATACGGTGGCCAGGCAGGCTCAGAAGAGTCTGAATTGGCTTTCGCGTTTGCCTATGCTGTTCTCCCTGCCTCTCTCCATCTGCCACTCAGCACACTTCATGTGCCGTAATCTCCCACAGGCGGGAGGTAGTTCACCGCAGGTTTGCCGAGTGCAATTTGCAATTTGCCATTTGCCTGCAGCCCTGACGCACACGTGCACGCACATCGCCTGGCTCCAGCTGCTGTAAGTGACCACTGCTTTCCTACTGAGTGTGCTCAGCTTGCTTTCTTGGTGCATCTTTTGCTGTTGCACTTAGGGGAACTGCTATCGAGTCAGGAACTTTCACTTCTGTCCTTGTCTGAAGGCACTGAAGGCCTGTTGAGATCTTTGCAGTCAGGCTTTGAGTGTTGAAGACATCTGCATGGGGTTTGGAAGTGAGATATGGCTGAGTTTCTTCATTTGGATACAGGAAAGTTGGTGACCTAAGTGGTTTTAGTAGATCTGTACAGGGAAAGGACTTGCAGGGGCTGGTGAAAGGACAGCACAGAGCGGCTTTAAATAGCCGCGGCAGAGCGTAGGCTACGTCTGCATCCCAGGCTAATAGGCTGTAATCCCTGTGGCAGCGAAGCCTAATTGCCAGTGACGCGTTGCAGATGGGGAGAGGGGGCGGGACCTTGCATTCTAAGAAGCCGCCCCTAAAGGTGGCACCAGCCGAAGCTATCCATTCACGTTCAGTGAGGCTCTGGTTGACTGAGGCCCTTAGGGAAGGCGCACAAAGAAGAAGGTCAGTCAACTGCTGAGAGGATTAAGGGAATTTAACTGAGTTTCAGGAGTGTTCTGTAAGGGAAGCAATGTCTTAGCCTGGTCAGAGAGCAAGCAGTACGTGAGAAGTGTTACTAGATTGTAATTAATCCAGTTGCGGGAGGCATTGGGGAAACCTTAGAATTCCTGTCGTCCTCTAGTAACCCCACAGAACAGACGATTGCGTCAGCACTGCAGAGGCCCAATCCTCGTTGGTCAGCTGTGCAGTTGGCTCCGTCAGTGGTGGTGAAGCACTTCTGAGTCAATAGGAGAAAAGAGTCAGATTCTGATTCATCATCCTTTTTTCCCCCCACTGGTTTCATTCAAGTCAAATTAAGAAATCAAATTAAGCTGTGAGGACTGAGCAAGCAAAGGCAATGCCTTTTGTCACCCCAAAATCACAGTTTTTACATGTTTAATTGTGCTCATATGATCTGATTTCATCTATTATCTATCTATGATCTTTTGTCTATTTTGTGTATTTTTGTTTCTGTATTGAATTGACCAAACTGTTCTGCTGACTTCTTGACATTCTGATGCAAATAATCTTTCAAAGACATACACTTTGAAATAGAGGGTTTTTTCCAAGGGTCATTCGGTAAAATCATTGATCTATAGAGCTATAAGAACCATTTGAATGTATAACCCTACAAGATGGCCTTTAAAAAGGGTTGTTCAAGGGTTCTTTAGTAAAATCTAAAGGTTCATTCAGTAAAAAAAACTGAAAGTACCCTCTGAACACTTGTAAAAGGTGTTATTTTAAAAAGGGGCATCTTCAGGGAGTCTTTCATTAAGAGGCTTTATGAACCTTCAGGACATACACACATAGACAAAATTGTTGGTACCCCTTGTTTAATGAAAGAAAAACCCATAATGGTTACAGAAATACCTTGAATCTGACAAAAGTAATAATAAATAAAAATGCCATGAAAATTAACCATTTGAACTCAGACATTGCTTTTCTACAATGCTTCAACAGAATTATTTTAACAATAAATAAACTCATGAAACAGGCCTGGACAGAAATGATGATACCCATAACTTAATATTTTGTTGCAAAACCTTTTGAGGCAATCACTGCAATCAAACAATTCCTGTAACTGTCAATGAGACTTCTGCACCTCTCAGCAGGTATTTTGGCCCACTCCTCATGAGCAAATTGCTCCAGTTGTCTCAGGTTTGAAGGGTGCCTTTTCCAGATGGCATGTTCCAGCCCCTTCCAAAGATGCTATAGGATTTAGGTCAGGGCTCATAGAAGGCCACTTCAGAATAGTCCAATGTTTTCCTCTTAGCTATTCTTGGTGTTTTTGGCTGTGTATTTTGGGTCATTATCCTGTGGCAAGACACATGACCAAGCTTTCTGACACTGGGCAGCACATTTCTCTCTAGAATCCCTTAATAGTCTTTAGATTTCATTGTACCCTGCACAGGTTCAAGACACCCTGTGCCAGATGCAGCAAATCAGCCCCAGAACATAACAGAGCCTCCACCATTTTTTACAGTAGGGGCAGTGTTGTTTTCTTGATATTTTTATTTTTCCATCTGTGAACATAAAGCTGATGTGCCTTGGCAAAAAGTTCCATTATTGTCTCATCTGTCCATATCACATTCTCCCAGAAGCTTTGGGGCTTGTCAACATGTAGTTTGGCAAATTCCAGTTTGGCTTTTTTATGATTTGTTTTCAACAATGGTGTCCTGCTTGGTTGTCTCCCATGAAGTCCACTTTGGCTCAAACATTGATGGATGGTGTGACACTGATGACTTGAGCATGAAGTTCACCTTTAATCTCTTTAGAAGTTTTTTCTGGGCTCTTTTGTTACCATTAGTATTATCACTCTCTTTGATTTGTTATCAATTTTCCTCCTGCGGCCACATCCAGGGAGGTTGGCTACAGTCCCATGGATCTTAAATTTCTGAATAATATGTGCAACTGCAGTCACAGTAACATCAAGCTGCTTGGAGATGGTCTTATAACCTTTACCTTTAACATGCTTGTCTAGAATTTTCTTTCTAATCTCCTGAGACAACTCTTTCCTTTGCTTCCTCTGGTCCATGTTAAGTGTGGTACACACCATGTCACCAAACAGCACAGTGACTACCTGTAGCCCTATATACAGGCCCACTGACTGATTACAAGATTGCAGACACCTGTGATGCTAATTAGTGGACACACCTTGATTTAACATGTTCATTTGGTCACATTATTTTCAGGGGTACCATAATTTTTTTCACTTTACAGATTCTACACAGTTTAAAGAACTTTCTGAATGCGCAATCCCACAATACAACCTTAGGAAAAGGTGTAAGGGTTCTTTAGTAAAATCAAGAGTATACACAGCTCAAAGAACCCTCTGAATGTATAACTTAATAAGACATTCTTAATGAGTTCAGGTCCCTTGATAAACAGGATTCCTTACCATTACTGAAGAGTTTTAAATGGGACTATATAGCAACAAAAAGGGTTCTGCTGTGGAGTCCAGGAACCTTATTTTCAGGACTATATTGTACCCTTTGTATGCTTGAATGATTTCTTCTGGTCCAATTATCATAGAAAAGGTTTAGATTTAAAAAGATTCATTCAGGTCTTTATGGGGTAACAGCTGGTCAGAACTGACAGTGTGCAACAGTGTGACCTTGGTGTGGGATGTTGCTGACCTGGACCAGATGACAGCAAAAGATGTATTGATGGTTTTAGCAGTAACCATAAAAAGACATTGGTTCCAGTGTATATAGAATCATGACAACGCGAAAAGCAGTTTGAGTTCTTTGCCTGGTTAAATGGTTCTTCCTTATGACTGGTTTAAAATGGTTTATGTAGCAATAAAAAGGGTTCAGCTAGTGTAACGAGCAGCGAAACCCTTTATTGTATTATATACAACACTTTGTAGGCTATTTATGATTCCAAGCAAACTTAGACCACTTCCTCTGGTCTATTCATCATAAATGCAAGTATTGTTTTGTGCCTGTAAAAACTTCAAAAGATTATCTTTAGTAATGGTTTGGATTTGATGGTTAGAAGAACCCAGAAGATTCATTTAGATCTTTGTTGGGTAACAATTGGTCAGAGCTGTGTGCAACAGTGTGACCTTGGCCTGGGATGCTGCTCAGCTGGACCAGATGACAATAGAAGATGTATTGACAACCTTCTAAAAGCATACTGGGGGAGGGTGGAGAAAGGGGGCTCTGGAAATGGCGATTATTTTCTCAGCTGGTATTGTAGCAACATGCACTGCATGATCGGAAAATTGTGAAAGCATATTACTGAGGCAACAGCATTCTTTTTGCCTGCATATCCACACTGGTTGCCATAGAAACAACGTACGCCTCACTATGTCGAATAAGGAAGGGCAGATGAAGCTCAGAGCTTAGATATTGATATATAGCACAAATAGAGTGCATGCACTGTATGTCAATGTTAACATAGTTACGTTATATATATATTGATAAATAGTGTAACTAAGTAATGGAGCAATCGCACTTTGCTTAGGCTGTTTGTTAATGTGCAACACCAATGTTCTGGTAAACACAAGAGGAAAAAAACCCCCACACAAATATCCAGGAAAACATTTTAGAATCTAGTCCCTTTCAGAAAATCCAGCCCTAATTGTTTAAAGGCATTTCCTTGGCATAGCTGAATGTCAAGAGTTTGGTACATGGAAGTGTAGCCAGATTAAAAAATTAGCTTGTTTCATTCTGTGGCAAAGTACTAGGGTGGTAAAAAGGGTTGTTAAAAGCATTTTTTGCTCCAAGCAAAGTCACAAAAGTTTTATTTTACATTGAAAAAATATTTTTAAATAATTTTCAATTCAATAAATGCATTGTATGACTGCCTAACAATGCTACTCAACATCTGTCCCACTGATTGAACACCATTGTCGTAGTGGAGTAGTATTCTAGTAGTTTTAAAAGGTATTTACATAATAAATAATTACACAGCTTGCTGCATAACAAATTAAAGTTTGCTTCAATATCAAAAAAGACAAAAATGTGTTTTTTTATGATGTTTAACTATATCAAAGTGTGACAGGTTAGTTAATTTAAACACAGGGCATTCAAACTTAACGTCAAATATGAAAATAATGTTAATGTAAAAAACTAACAAAATGATTTAAAATAAAGTGTCAATTAACAGAACTATAAATCGTTAAGAAATAATTTCTGCATATCTGTGTTTCAGAAAAGTGACAATCATTTCTGTCAGTAAAACCCAGGTTCATTACAATTGCTTATGTACAACAATAAAATCTGAAAAAATAATATGTGACTATTATCAGCTATGGGGATTTTCCAGCTTCTGTATCAGCACTGGTATCCGTTTAAATTTTTTATACAGTTTAACCCCTAATAAGCTACCATTATGGTTTTACTATCAAAAAAAAATGTTAAAACCAACAACTGGAAAGAGTTTAAACTAAATTTAAATATTCAGACTAACTGCCTGTAAATCATGCACTGAAGAGATTGATTTTCAAGAAGTGTGACTTAACTGTATCACAAAGGTCACTGCTTTAAGAGGAAACCCATTCGGATTGCAGACCCGAATAGCCCCAGCTGTTTGTTTCGTCACATACGCTCAAGGAGTTTCCCAGTTGTGTCGAGGGTAATGTCAAACACTGTCGGATTCACTTACATGAGGTAGGAAGTGGACAGGGAAGTTTCCCTTAAACTAGCCAAATGGTCACCTCTTTAGATACTTGCCAGTAATTGAGCAATGTCATGGTATAGCTGGTCATCAGTTGGTGTGTTAAAATGAATGTGGAACTTGCCAGTAAAGTCATGGATATGACAGTTGACTTATGCAACTACCATCTGCAAATACACACTCAAAAAAAACTGAAGTGATCTCTGGGACCTACTTCTTTGAAACAGTGCTTGGAAAGAGAAGTTCCCCTTAACCCTTAGAGGCCACATCTAGATGGCTGTTGCTTGCAGTCAGCTCACTGAAACAAGTTTTGTAAAAAAAAAAACCCCACACACCACAGTCCTCCATGGTCAGGAGTCCGAGAATAAGAAGGCCTCCACCAGTGAGATAGGGAGAGTCCTAACCTGCAGATGGGAATAGTGGAATAAACAGTGAACAAGTTGAACAAATGTTTTTTTGAGGGTTTAACTCAATATGAGTTAGGAACCCACCTAGCCCACGTTCCACCCATTTGAGCTCCACATGAGTATGCTGGCTGGGAAACATACTCAAACTTGTAAACTCCATGTAAATGTGATTTCTCACATATACTGTAGTTAATTAGGTAATAATACTTACTAACCCCATCCCTAACCATACTTTAGCAAAAACATCAATCATAATTTTCAACCTCTAACATTGAATGTTCCATATTTCATAGAAGACCAGCGCTGTTAACGCTGACATAAAGGATTCTTGCATGATGCCACAGAAGAACCACATCTAAGAAGCTTTCAATGAACTGTTTTGGAAAAACATTTTCTTTGTAAATGAGTTGGTGTAGAGGTTTTACCAAGAACCCTTAAAGTGGTATTGAACCATTCAAATATGTGTAGGTGCTTTAAAGCCATAGAACATAGTTTAATAGAAAAGTGGTTCTTGTAGAGTTTAGCTCAAGGAAACATTTGGGGCACTCACTTTTTATTGAGTGTAGATTATTAGCATAGCGCTTACATTTTGTGGGCAATGTATGGCCCGGTTGTTAGAGTGCTGGGTTATTGATCACAAAGTTGTGGGTTGGATACCCGGGTCTGATAAGCTGCCACTGTTGGACCTTTAAGCAAAGCCCTTAACCTTCTCCATGGGTGCCACAGCATCTCTGCCCCTTGCTTTTATATTGACAACAAAAGGTTTTTTTTTATATTATTTTATCAGTTATCATTTATCTTACTTTAAAAGAGTCACCTGAGCCAGTACCATTACAGTGTTCGGAATCACAGAGTATGCTTCTTTTATGTATATGTTGGTTACGGCATCGGAGCGGTAATCAATTACTATTACCAAAATTGTTCACCAAGCATTTTACGTTAACAGTCAGGAACCTTTTAAGTGTTGGACTCTGCTTGTTGTGGTCATCAATTGATTTTCTTCCTCTCATATATACTCTTCATACATTGTCAGCTGTTTTGTGGTCAACAGGAGACATTAGGGCAAGCACAGTGGCTCCTGTCTTTCCAACATTTTGGATGTCAGTATCAGTTTTGTTTAGATATATCACTACTTTCCTGGTAGTGATATATTTCATTTTGCATTTTTCAACAAAGATTTAATAATGTGAGATTTAGACAATACTTTTGAGTGGTGTTTTTAATCCATAAAGGAATCATGTGACATCACTAATGTTTGTGACTGCAATCAGATGCTCACAAAAGTGTTCCAACAACTAGCGAGAAGCCTTTGCCGGAGAGTAGGCGCTGTGTATTGAAATTTTTTGAAAGAATGCGATTTTAGTTGGGATCAGAAATTCTCAGATCGGCGTCATTTTACAACCCTGTTATTTTGCCTCAGAATGAAATGTGCTAGTTTTCCTTTTGATGAAGGGCTCCTAAACAACAATAACAACAACAACATAAAAAAGTACTCAGCTCAGTACTGGTATGACTCACAGAACCCACATTATTGCATACTTTTAACACTGCAACTATTCCAGAGTTTAGTCCTGTTAGCAACCTAAAGAGCTTGTAGCTAAGTTAGCTTTAATCTTGCTCCACATGTGTCCCTGGGTTTGTCTTTCTTAAGTTTCACAGGTAAAAACAAAGGCAGTACTTTCCCTTCTGAAGTGTGTTTAGTTTGTTTTACGATGGACAGAATTGTCCAAAAAAAGCCAACATCAGCTAGTGTTAGCTTTTAGCCTAGTGCTGATCCCCTGTTTTTTTTCCGTTGTTTGATCCCCCTTCTGTGGACTTGGACACATGAGTGATATGCCACTGTCCATGTCACCAGCTTTGACTAGGGCCTTCTCCAGTGGGCTGGGTGGATGTACATTTTGTAAGTGTAAGTCTGTTACGTCAAGTCAAGTCTGTGATGAAACAGTTTGGCGTTTGACAGTTTTTAAGCTCTGTTCTGGTTATGCTCAGTGTTGCAAACTCATTATTCTCATTCTTCCATTTCAAAGAAAATGAGGAAAAGGATGAGGTGTCGTCAAAAAAAATGCCTGAACATGCAATCGACATGAACACAGTTACTGTCAAAAGCAAGTGAGTCATTGAATGATCACTTTTAGCATGCGAGGCTATTTTTGGACACTTTCTGAAAATATTACTCATAGGCTGATGACTTCCTTCATTTCAAATACTGCTTGTACACGACCTAAACCCGGAGTAACCTCAATACTATTCCTGTCCTCATAATAAGGCTAATATTCACACCCAAACACAGTTCGTGGGAATTAGATCAGGGTGCAGAGATGCGTTTTCCGCAGGGCAGCTGTGTAGGTCTGTCTGAACCGCTGTGTCACTGAGCAAAGCATCGAGCAAGACTATTTTTATCTTGCTTGCATGAGAAAGTGTGAGGGTGAAGAGCAAGTGACAGAGACACAGAGAGAGAGAGACACAGAGAGAGAGAGAGAGAGAGAGAGAGAGAGAGAGAATGCCTCCGTCAGCCTTGCTGCTGCACACTGCAGGAAGCATGCCTTCTGTTTGTGCCAAAACTGAAATACGACACAACTTCATGCTCAATGACCTGTATTACCAAGCATACAACCACTCTGATATTGTCGACTTCATGACCATAATGCTGACCTTTCTGTATCTGATAGCAGATGTGATTCTGTCAGTAATGAATTGACCATATTATCGACAGGGGGTCTTTAAAGTAGCCCTAGACTGTCAAACTACATTTACCTTGGCGTAGTTGTATGCTGAGATACCGAACGTACATGTACAACGTACACACCGCAAACCTCAAACACTAAACTGGTAAAACGTCAGAAAGCCAAACATAGGGAAGCGAGTGGGGGCAAGGCTAAACGCTGAACCCTGTTACAATCTCTTTAGCTTGCTAACAGCATATCATTCTGAGACTACACAATGAGAAGTAGTGTGTTCTATTCTAAGGCACAATAACAGGGTTGTAAACAGGTTTGTAAAACCGCATCCAATCATTTTTCACGCCAACCAAAGTCACATGATTGCTGTTTATACAGCAAAGACTTTACGATGCTCAATATATACATTCTGTGGCCCCTTTAAAGGCATTGAGCTGAAATGTAAATGGTTAATAATCTGTGCTTCTTTGTTGTTGTTCTGTGCCTGTCTCTCCTAGTTTCTCACTGAGTAACTGTCTGCGTGGGTGTGTAAAGCTTGCGAACCACATCCGTTTTGTAGTCTGGTGTGACAGATATCTTAGACAACATCAACACTTTTTCTGCTCTGTTAGGCTGTGAAAAAAAATCAGGTTTTTCAGAGCGAATAAGACAGGACCTGTATATTATAGTGTATTAAATGTAATAGTTGACACTGATTGGTCTAAGCAGGCCCATTCACAAATAATGATTTGGTGTATAGTGGTTTGATAAAATGATAGTATTCATTCTAGTCCACCAAACTCAAATAAAAAAAAAAACAACAACAACAAAAACACTGCTGGTCAAGAGCTAGTTAAATAGCATTAACCAGCTGGCTCATCAACATAGTGTAGGTTTTCACCTGGATGGCCAGCTTTTCAACCACATTGACCATCAAAGACTAAGCTTAGGTCCCATCTTAAACTGCAGCACTATTTAAGTAAAAATGTAAATATGAAGCCTGGACTTCAGCTTCATAGTTAGCTTGGACATTATGGCTTTCAGTGTTTTCACTGCTCTGTCTCTATACTGCAGGTTAACCACCTTAATGCAGGAAGGCTTATTACACACTACGGCCTATTATTCAGTAACCACTAGGACTTCTGTACAAACTGGCGGGGCTATTCTTTGGTCATAGAAGTTTGCAATGACACTTTCGGCCCACCAATTGTACATATTACTTTTATGCTCTTGAATGTTTGTGTGTGCTCTGGTCTCTCTTCAATGTTGAGCACCGAGACAGCTCCTTGGCAAAAATGCTTATCTTAGAACCCTGTCTATGAAGCCTGGCAGACTGGCTCAGCAGGGAGGACCACCATGTCGTCGCTCATGTCTTTGCCTGGCTTGTTTCTCTGCAACTGTTGCCATGGGAAACCTTTCAAGCAACTTTCTGTCCATGAAGAGAGGCTAAGGCAGGTGTGATATGGATCCTTTTTTGGGTCCATAAGCAGTCAACCTCTTGCATGCTGCTAACAACCCCTGGCTTCCCACCAACAAAAAGCAAACCATCTAAGCCATAACTAGTGGTCTCTAGACCATGTGTTGCAGATAGGAAGGATCCTTGGAGAGCCCAACCACTGGCCCTGTAACTAAACAGCCCAAATATTGAGCTGAGGTTCAGGAAGGGAAGGCAAATACATACAAATGATGGAATGTGACAGATCGCAGTTTGTTTAGAGAGGGATGTGGGTGCTCCTCAACTGTACCACCTTACCTTGAGTATCCCTAGGCCTCCTTCCTGCATCTGCTTTGGTTTTCAAATCCAGAGTCTATATGCTAAAAGACTTGTCCCTTACTCTACTGTGTACTGTGGAAGGGCAGTGTCTGAATATCTGAATGCATGCAAGCTATGCCTAACAACATATAGGTCGGATGTGTTAAGAACAGAAAACATCCAGACCATTGCAATGACCTAGATGTGCTGAAATGAACATATGGCTGACTTTTCAAGTCTTAAAAAGAGAGACACTGAAGGTGCTGAAAGGGGTTCTTTGAGCAATACCTTGGAAGAAATAGTTTGGTTAACCATTATTGCAAAAGAGCTGTCAGTGGGGAAAACCTTGGGAGTGGTAATGAAGCCTTACATCAACGTCTTTACACTTTCAAAAAAATCCTTACACACACACATATACATCCCCTTTAAAAAAGGGGTTCTTTGTGGAACCAAAATGGTCATTCTATTGCATCACTCAAAAAAACCCATTGTAGCACCTTATTATTTTTGTGAGTGCTAGAGAGGCAGATGTGCTGTGTTCACACACACATGCTGTGGGTGGGTGTTGTTGCTGTATATCTATGTGTGGGTCAGATTGAGAAAGACAGAGAGAGAGAGAGTTTTGACTCATCCCACTAGGGAACTCCTGTGTGCTCTTCTTCACTATCATTGGCCCGCTGTTAATGGGCTGTTTTTAGCCTTGCATCTGATTGGTCTTCATTCATCTGAGTGTTCACAGGAAACAAGAGAATAACCTTACTGTCCTTCCTTTCAGGTGTTTAAACAATGTTTCCTCTTTTATAGTGGAACTCAGATCACCACTTCACCAGATTCTGTTTTAGCCATTTGCTGGTTTAATGGTTTCCTTTCTCTGTTTTTTTGTTTGTTTTGTTTTACCTCAGAAAGCCCATTGTATTTAGTGTGACTTTTTCGTGTATGTATGTGAATTGGTTGCACCCTCAAATTCAAAGGGTATCACGTAACTAGAAGAAAGAAATGCTGCTCGAAGTGGATCCTTATAGTAAGTCACATTTCTAGAAACATGGAGCTCCTTGACTAGCCATTATACATCTGTCTGTACCATGAAGAAGGTATAACCACTCTAGTAGCTCTACATACTACTAATCCACCAACAGTGGCATTGCCAGGATCTTATTTCCCGCAGCACCAAAAATGAATAGGCTCTTGATATGAAAAAGACCTTCAGTAAACAAAAGGTAGATGTTTGACTCAGTGTCTTATGTCTCAGTTTGTAGTTTGTTGTCATTATAACTAGGCATTGTTCCTTTCAGGATTAATAATGACACAAAGACTTAGGTTCCAGTATTTACAGTTAGGAAAATACTTGGGTTTGCAGTAGGGCCGCGGCATTTAAAGGCAGATAAACTTAAATGATAAAGTTTAGTCAGCAGTTGAGCCTCAAAAACATTAGTAAATGAGCTCAGGGATGCTTTTCTATTGCCAGGGCCCTGCCCATGGAGAGCTGTGGAGTTGATGGGATTAGAGCTTATGACCTCCTGTTTCTTGACATGCAGTAAGCAGCAAGTTAGAGAGATGCACCACCCTTGAAGTCAGACAGGTCAATTTACTCACGACTGTGTTTTTATGTAGGGCTATGTAGAATTGCACAGCTCTGGAGTTGTACGAGAACCTAACTGCTGCTTCTCAGGTGTGAGGAAACCACATGTTCAAATCTAAGCAAGGGCTCAGTGGTCCATTGAAGAAAAAAAAAAAAAAAAAGCCTCCCACGTCATGTAATGGGGTCCTGATGTACAAATGGAAATTAACAGTAAACAAATTGAGGGGGAGGGGCCACAGACTAAATATACAACAAAGCTTTAGAGCAGTTTCAGCTGCAGCTCATTTACTACGTGAATGTTTTTGAGGCTCAACTCAGAGTCAAAGTTTGAGCAAGATTCTGACTCAGTGTTCACTCCTTCATACTTTCACGATAGTACAGTTTCTCTCGACCTTTTCCTCCTCTAGCTGCAGCTGGCCTCTCATGGCATGACGCTTTAACATATCATTTGGCGCTTTTGAATTACAAATAAACTTGGAACCGACACACCCAAACAGTCACACAGCGACTAAGTTAGTGTTCTCAGTTCCACATATAACATGGTGTCCAATTTAACACTTCCCCATTGAAGAGCATGTGTTCAACCATTGTACATGTGTTCAACCATTGTACTCTCTAACTCCCTGCTTCTCTTACTCTTCTGCAGAGCTGAGTTCGACGCTGATGGAGAAGATGCAGGCTCAGGAGCTGCTGCTGGGTCTGCGGCTGCCAGAGCTAGACGATCTGGGCCAGTTATTCCGCTCGCTGCCCACCTCCACTCTGGTGGGCTTGGGTGCGCTGACTGCCGTGCTGGCATACTGGCTGGCCACACGGCCTCGAGGCATCACGCCGCCATGTGACCTCCGCCACCAGTCTGAAGAAGTTGAGGTAGGCTGTCTGGTTATTTTAAACCAGACTTTAGGATAACAGCAGCAAACATGTGGGATTTGCTCTATGGTTGTTCTCTACTGTTTACACGTGATTATACACAATCACCTTTAGTTAATTATGTAATGAATTACAGTTACCTCCAGTTTATATTCTGAATCCACAGTGCAGAGTCTAGACTTTGGACTTTCTGCTGTTTTTTTTCTTTCAGTTGCAAAAATGGCAAGTCAAAATTTATACAGGTGTCTTAGCTTGTTTCAGTTAACCACAGGAACATGATCTACAGGTAAATTATTGTTCATATAAGTATTAGGGCCTGTCCTATTATATATCCCATTTAAAGATCTGGTATATGGCAATATGTAGAAATCAGATATGAAACATATATTTGAATATATGAAATAACCTTATGTCCAACATAAATACAGTATATGGGATGCATATACAAACATATCGAAACCTGGCCATTTTCAATTTCAGCGATATAGTAACATATATTTAAACATACATTTGTAAGACACATGTAAGAATATATTCACATCAAATCACTCCTGTCATGTAAAAAGTTGCATCTCCAAAATGATATTACAGGAAAAGTGGAACTTTTTCAACTCTTGGAGCATTTCTATTGGTCCATTCTTTGTGATTGAGCGAAATATATTTAAAAATAAATAAAACATAAATAAATAAATGAATAAACTATATATCAGACACCCATATGGAATCAATTGATCAACAATAAGACATAATATTGCAAACATGTTGCTGATTATTTCAACTGCACACATGTACTAGAGGTAACACACCAACAACTGACCTACAACCTTTATGATAGCTGCACTGCTAGGATTTGATCTCTTGATATTCAGCATCCTGCCCATATTAGGAACTCTAAAAGAATTGTTGTGCTAAACAAACCTGATACGTTTTGTCTGGTGTATGTTTCTAATGAAAGCCACTATATTCTTTTAGCTGTAGCTACTACAACTAGCTTTAGGCTTGTTTGAAAGTCAAAATAAAAGAAAATGTATTCAAGCTAACAGTCACCAGAAAAACAGAACAAACCAGCAGACTTTGATAAATGTGAAAGGTAAGTTGTTTTGGCAGTAGTACAGTGCAGATTGGTGTTGTTATATAAAAGTATTGAAGTTTATTTGTTTACTTGTTTTAATACCGTTTCATATTTTTTCATATCTTTGAATTGTGCAGCACTGTTCGTTTCACTTGTAGCATGGATGTAACATTAATCAAACTTTACCTCCCTAATGAGTTTGTAATTCAGAGGGGCCCAGTTCCAAAAATGTACCGCACAGCAACAAAGCTTCATTTTTCAAAAATCCTATTCACTTTTCTCATAGAGAAAACCAACTTAAACCCAATGGTCTTAATATGGGCATGGTGTCTTGACTTCAGAGGTCTATAGGGCAAAAGGCCCATGTTTTCCTTTATTGTTTCTTTATCTCTTGAAGAGTTTGTACTTTCCTACTTCGCCTTTGACACTAATAATGGTTAACAAAATAAGATTATTAGAAAATATCAACACCACATATGTGAACTAGCAGTGGTGAAGTATCTTAATACAGTCAAGTTAATATCTTGAAGAGGTTGACTTGCCCTCCTAATCCAAACCTGAACTTCAGACCAGACCTGTCCCAACCCTGGCCCTAATCCTAACCTCACCCAAAAATGTAATCCTAATCCTTGCCATAATCTTAACACTAACCTTAACCTTAACCCAAAACCCCATCACTAAGCCTAATCTTTACCCTGGAATCTCTGGTTTTACAGGAAGACAGGAAGGCACTTGAATACTTACTTAACTGTCATATTCTAACTGATCTTTGGGGTATAACGATCCTATTCCTGGCACCTTTAGGTATCAGTAAATGGAAACAATTATGAATAATTATTGTATGTCCCAACATTGTTCAAAGGAATGTGTGAGTGTACAGCATTGCATATTGAGAACAAGCCTGTACGGGTCCTCTTACTAAATAAAGATTTTCCTAGAAAGCGGAAGTTTCAGCCTCACCCTCAAAAGACATGTTATATATTAGTTTCACTAACATAGTAGTTACTGAATAATTTATAAAAGGTTCATAAATAATTAGTAGTAGGAGTTGTTAGTAAATAATGTATAGTAGTTATGGAATAATTACCAGTCACTGAATAATTAGTAGTAACTGAATCATTTATAAAGGGTAATAAATAATTAATAGTTACTAAATAATTTATAGTTGTTACTGAATAATTACTAGTCTCTGAATTATTACTAGTCAACTGTACTTACAAAATAATTTAAAACAGTTACAAAACAATAATTATTTAATAATATAAAAACTTTTATTCACTGAAATATTTTAGAAAATATTATTACTCTAATATTTTGTTAATAATAATATATAGTAGTTACTGAATAATTAGTAGTTACTAAATAATGAGTTATTAATAGTAAATTCAAATAATTATAATGTAATTATGTAACATTATAACTCAAAACTAAACATAGGGTTCAAAGGTTAAACAGATCATGACTCACACATGGTAAGTAAAAGGATAGGATATGTCCAATATACAAATTGATGGTCCAATATGCAATGGGAAAGTTTTACTCAAATAGGTTATTTTGCACAAACACTACACATCAATTTCTACAATTTCCCAACACCAGTCCAGTTTCTTTTTTTGAGTGTGCTGTTTTTATGCTTGCAAAGACCAATCGCTATTCAGTTTCCATTGGCAACAGCATAAATGTTTATTTAGACTTAATTTATTTGCTTTAAAACCAAATATTTAGGGTGATTACATTGAATGAGCTCCAATCAATTGGCTGAAGCACATAAACTGTGAAAACCTGGAAGGTCTGTAGATAAACTGTAGATAATTCTCAAGTTAGTGTAAACAGAATGGTAAATTAGAAATGTGCCGCTGCGTTATGATAAGCTGTAAAAGAAATAATAAAAAGCTATGCTACAAATGTCTACATAAGAAAACAAAATGTGTCTTAAGAAAATATTTAAAATAATTAACGACAATGATAACCGAAAGCTACGCTTGGAATTCCCTGTTCTAATGACTTAAAATTACTTATTAAATTAAGTAATTGAGATGGGCGTGTAAAGAACCTGTTTTTAAGAGTGTATGCAAACAACTTATATATCCATTTTTTGCTTTTAACTTTTAGACATATGATTCTAGCAGTTATTCTTTCAGAATTGTTACCAATAGTCTCAAAGTTTTACCAATAGAAATGCTCCAAAATGACTCTTGAATGAAATCTCTTTATGCTGACTTTTTAAGGTCAACAAAACATGCTTCATATGACTGTATAATGTGCAGCCCAGCAAAATGCTAAACATACCACCTGCAAACCTCAGCGCAGCTCGTACAGTCATATTTCCTGACTCACTGCCCCATTCTTTGTGCAAACTAAAATAAAAATTAAATAAACATAAATAAAAATAAACTCTTTTTTTATTATTCAGATGAAACAAAATGTTATATTTGTACACATCATTTTTGCATGTAGTTCGGTAGTGAGATATGAAACAGGACACTCTCTCATCTACTTGTGCCCTTAGGCCTCTCCTCCCACTGAAAACATGTTGACATGTCCTCAGATGACACAGAAAAGGACGATCATATTTGCTCATTACGCCAGTGCTCTATTATTACTGGCTATGAGTTATTCAAAAAGGCACACCCTTTAAACAGAAGGCAGTTCCACAATTGTTTTTGTTATATATGAAATGTCTAATGCTTACCCGTCCCAAACCTAGATAAAAATCACCTGTGCCTTCTAAATGCGAGGTCAGCAGGGTGTTTTAATGAGGTTTGAAATGCCACTTCAAATTAAATTTAAGACCAAATTTGCAGTGATAATATACCAGATATATGGTATGCTAAATCAACAAGTAGTGTTTGTTTATTTTGAACAGAAAAACACAAAGATGTTACTATACTATACTAGTATCGTTACTATAAAAAAACATAGTATATCCCACAAGAAAGAAAGCCTCATACATACATACATATCAGTAAAAACAAAACAAAAATATCCCACCAGCAAATAGCTATTAAGTGGCCAGCGGAAATACGATATGTTTAAAATGCCTGTATCCTAGAAAAAGTTTTCTTTTTTAAAATAAAGAATTTGGTGTTAAACACACAGTTGACTCACCCAACATATTTGGAAACTAAGCTGCAAGCACAGCCCATTTCGAATGAATGGTTTCTTTGATATCTATATATCTATATATCGCTGCTGTCCATTGAAAACCATGTATCTCTTTTTTTGTCAGTTTCTCCAGTTTAAACTTTACTTCTAGTCACCCCATCATGATGTAAAGTCTTCTAGTTTTAGACCTTTTAAGGACCCACAGACATCCTGTGTGAGGACACCGGCAACATGCTGCTTATTTATATGTAAAGCATAATATATTCATAATCCATATATTTTGGGTATGTAAATACAAATATGTACATATTTTAGGTAAATATTACTTTTAGTACATATATGTAACCCAAGTTAATAAATAAATAAATCGATATATATATATATATATATATATATATATATATATATATACATTTTTCTAAGCTCTACCCATGATCTATCCAATATGTTTCAATCAAAGTATGGCTATATAATAAATATGTCATAAACAAAGAGGAAATACACAGTGTACATGCAGCGTACATTCCAGTGAAACGTGTCCACTTATTTCACATAGAAACTGTATAAACATAACAGTCAACTAGCTCAGCGGTTTAGCTGTTCATTAGTTAGCAGTTTGCGCTGCCTAGAGCTTTTTGTCTTCAGCCAGTCTATGGAATCTTAAGCTTTCCACAGTCTCCCAAGGTCCTAAAGAATGCATTTGTTGAGTCTTTTAAGTTGCTGTTTTATGTAGAAATATTAAGGCTGTGACCTTGTTTGGGGCCAAAAATGAAAGACAATGAAAGCCACTGATTTTCCTTTAACAGAGGAATTCTTTAATTAACAGCTCTGTTTTATTGGCTGATGCATGGCACCAACGATGGCCACATATTACAGCATAGATTTAACACCATCTGAAAAGACTTGAGCATACAATGCTTACATTACAGTGTTTTTGTTCGTGTGGCTGTCCCCTCAGTGTCCTTTCAGCACAAGGTGCTGTTAGCAAGCTGAAGAGATTGTAGCTGGTTAGCTTTTAGCCTTGCTGCCAGTCGCTTCTTTGGGAGTGGCTGTTCCGAGTCTTACAATAAATAAATAAATAAGCCAGTACTTTCCCTTCTGATATGTGTTTAGCTTATTATAGGGTATATTTCGGTTCAGCTGAGATAGCCCATTTTGTTTTTGAGGAAGCAGACAATGGAGAGAAGAAATGGTCAAAGCTAGCATTGGCTAGCATTAGCTTTTAGTCTAGCGAGGACTGGGCTAGGACCTCTTTCCCTTACTTTTTCTCCCCTTCTGCATGCACTGGCCCAAGAAAAGCTGTGGTCACGAGGACTGGTTGCTGTTACAACCCATAAACCCATAACTAGCAAAACATGCCACATTTTTTAAGTTTTACAGCTCTGTAATGGTCCTGGATTAGTGAATTGTCTTTTGAATGAAGACCAACAGTGTTCATCACTTCCATATACTAAACATTTATTATTTAACAATTCCAAGAAAAATCCAGTTTTCCAGCTATAGATTTTCTATCATTTTGCTAAGCTAAGATACTAGCAGTCTTATAATCCCCCTTTATAGACCTACGGACAAGGCTACAAACACAATTCTATTATGAAATATTAATTTCTTTCTCTCTTACAAATGAAGGGTGGCGGTCGAAGATCAATGTTGGGCAACAGTCCAGAGCTGCTCACGCACTACCATGAAGACGCCACAACCCTGTATGAGGTGTTTCAGCGAGGGCTACACATATCTGGTATGTACAGTATTGAGCTATAAAGGGCTGAACAATGCCCGTATGTAAATCTGACGAAGAACTGGGCATATATTTAAAAATATATGTACATATATGCAAGTGTCATATGTTGGTCACATGCATAATATATTAAAACTAGTAGTCATGAATTAGCATGATATCATTTGAGTAAGGCTGGTCAGTGCCTATTTATCTTCATTACTTTATACATTAGTGAGATTAACGTGATTACCAAACTATCCCTAGTTCAGTTTTCTGGCTGCTGTCAGGACTGTTTCTTGCTATAAAGAGTATTTGCCAGAAATTGTCCCATTGTTATGTAGTTGTATTGTTACTTCATATATTTTTCAAAGTGTATTTTATTATTGTTTATTTATTTAGAGAACTAGTTACTTATTCTCTTTCTCCTATTCCATAGGTAAGTATGTCTTTATTGTGTGTACCAGAGCTGTCATTAAACTCTAAAAATAACACAATGGGAATCGTATTCAATATACCATAATCATTCACCTAAAATAAAAAAGAAACCTCACTCCACAGACGTCTTTGATTATTTTTTTATTAAAGGAGGAACCAGGCTTTTCATTTGCATGGCAAATGAACTGCCTAAAAGACCTGCTTCCACAAGCCTTGCAGGAAATGAAACTTCTCATTTTAGTTTTGAAGGCAGTGAACTGTTTTTGTTTGACTATTCTGGCTCTGTTCTTTTGTTTCCTAAGGTGATGGACCATGTTTAGGTTCCCGTCTGCCCAATCAGCCGTACAAATGGCTGTCTTATAAAGAGGTGAGTGTGAACAAAAGAAAAAGCTGAAACTATTGCACTGCTGCTACAAGGCTAATGTAGCTAACAAGTAATAAATAAGCTTTTGCGATGTTCCACCAGTTAGTGTTGTGCACACTCAGAGGGGAAACCTCAGGGCCTTCTAGGATTTCTGGAAACACAAAAAAAAAAAAACAGTAGCTTTCAATTTTAGTTCCTTTTTCTTTAAATTGAATTGCACTCTTGCTTCATTGTGTTTCAGTTGGAAACAAGGGACAGCAGATACTTTCCTTATTCAACAATGGTTTCAGATCAATCCCTTTTGAATGATCGAATAATCAAATCAGATTTATTTGTATAACTGTCACAAAGCAGCCTGACAGAATCAGTAATCAGTAAGAGGGCAAGAGATCAACAAGACATACAAACCTAAGACCCCCAGTGAGCAAGAAAAAACCCTCAGAGCTGGAGGAAGAAACCTTGGGAGGAACCAAGACTCACAAAGGGGGACCCATCCTCCTCTGAACTAATTAGAAATGATTGATAAGTCACCAAACCACCACATAAGATTGTTCTACTGCTCAGGAGTGCAAGGATCATCATAATATCATAAATCCTAAGATAGTGTAACTAACAATCATAGTAGTGATGGTAAAAGTAATGAGAGTGTTACTTTGGTTTTATTATGCAGAAATTGAGAAACATTTGGTGGAATTCCCCTTTAAATACTTGCTTATGTGCTTTCTTGCACTGTATGACATACAGACATAGAATTGGGGCTTTGCAATGGCTGCTGCTGCAGTTTTGAATGGTGTATTTATTTACCCCCACTTTTGCAGGTCATGACCCGGGCCGAGCACTTGGGCTCAGGCTTACTATACCAGGGCTGCCAGCCCAATTCTGAGCAGCTAATCGGAGTATTTGCACAGAACAGACCGGAGGTGAGATGCCAATTGAGGGCCAACGACGGGGACTTATGAATGATGTTGAATGAAGTTTTTTTTTGGAAGAGTTTGTTGAAGGTCTCACTCTCGTTTCTCTTGATCTTTCTCCTTTGGGGTGTTTTTAGTGGATAATCGCAGAGCTAGCGTGTTACACCTACTCCATGGTGGTGGTGCCACTTTATGACACACTTGGGGCGGACGCCATTCGATACATTATCAACATTGGTAAGACTTTGCCTGCTATTTATTATTTAACTTACTTAAATGCATTCTTCCCTCCATCAGTGACACTTCCTCCTTGCCACTGGCTGTAACACAAGCCATAAGCATGGTCGATCCACCCCCTTGCAAATGCCGGACACTGAATTCTGTGGTGTCAACTTCAACAAGGTCTTTTGCAGTTCTCTCAGACAGTTTATTTGGCCCATGGCTGCTGATTGCTGGGAAAAGGTTTGAGGAGTCAAAGTATTTTGTCAGAGTTTTGAAATTTGCTGAAACTTTCCTGAAGATGACTGAACAAGCCATAGCCCTAACACGCTGTTTAAAGCCTTGGTAAAAGATATTAGGCCTATGAAAGGACCCCTTTGGGGATCAATTAAGTTGCAAGTGTAGTGTGCAAATAAACCTGTTGGCACTGCTCATGCATCAGCCAGATCTGGCAGGCTGAAGTGATTCTACGGTTATGATTTCTGATAAATGATGCGTCTGAGAAGTGAGTTTGGTGGCAGGGCTTCTGGGATGCCTATAGTGAGCCTCCCAGCTGTAAAGATCTAATCTAAAGAATTGCGTGTGTGAGCAACTTAACATTCCACAGACTTTCAAGTGGGTTCCTTGGTAGTATATCTAGCATGCCATGCATGCACAATCACCCATAAAAGAAAAGACAATAGAAAAGACATGCTAAAACAGGCCTTGTGTCCAGTTTAATTCCTGATAGCTTTCTTCAGTTATGATTTTGGACAAATGATAAATCTGAGAAGTGAGTTTGGTGGTGAGGCTTCTGGGATTCCCCAGGGAGCCTTCCAGAGCCTTCCAGAAAGCGTGCAGGGTCGTGGGTGTCTTGAGATGTTGGAATATGGGTAAAAAGGAACTGAGCTGGGTCCTCTTTAAAACCTCAATGTACCAGTCAGTAGAATTCTTTAATGTGTGTCTTGTGCTTTTCCTTTCTTTTAGCGGAGATCTCTACAGTCATCTGCGATAAACCTGAAAAGGCCTTGGTTCTTCTGGGTAATGTGGAGAGGCAGGAAACTCCAGGTCTGAAGAGGATCATTCTCATGGATCCATTTGATGTGGAGCTTGTGGAGCAGGGCAAGAAGTGCGGAGTCCACATTCACTCTCTAAAAGATGTTGAGGTATGGAATGATGTGTGAAGGGAGAACAAAAACAACATAACATGTTTTGTCAAATGGGTTCCAACAGGCTATGCGTGTACAGAATTTGTTGCACAGAAAGGAACCCTAGCACTTCCTTTATGTGCTAATGATGCAAATACACTAGTAACACCCAACCAACCACATGACCAGAGCAAACACCTGGGATGCCACAGCAACTACCTAGCAATCTCTTAGTAACACCCAAGCAACCACTAAGCAACACCATAGCAATCACTTGGGATAGCATCTACCAACACTGTAGCAACCATCTGGGATAATATAGCAACCACGTAGCAAAAACAGTTCCAGTCAAATGACCCCATAGCAACAGTCTAGCAGCTTCCTTGAAGTGGGATAAGCTGCACAAGCAATGCGATTTTGTCATTTTTATTTTATCATCAATTTTCTTCATCTCCATTCTTATTTCTTATTTTGACTTATTATATTGACTGTTTATTATTGACTTTTGGTTAATTGTATCTGTTTATTCTGATTTTCTTATATCTTACTGTATAGGCTTTGCTACATTGTAAATGAAGGCCAACCCAGGGAACAAGTTTATGGCATTTAGCTGAAGCGCCGATCCAGAGTGACTTAAAAGGTTACTTGTTTTTATGGAGGTGGGCCAATGTAGTGTAAGTGGTCTTAACCAGGGACTCTTAATGGTGTAGCGCAGCATCGACCGCCCAGGCCGGAACAGGCAAGTGGTGTTATCCGTTGCGCTACACCAACCACTACAAGTTTAAAGAAAGGTTAACTGATTTACTGATTGATTTTTTGGGATATTTAATAATACTACTAAATTGAGTGTTGACCTAAGGACAATGCATTGATCAGTAACAGAAACAGTAATTGATTCTCTGTGTGGAAAACAACAAATGGCAGATTCAAGTCTATTTAATGAGACCATTCATCCATTAAGTTTACACAGCTGTCGAATACAGTGGCAGCAACCAGATGTTTTAACCTCTTTTCCATTAGATCTATCTTTCTATCTCGATCTCTATCTCTCTTTCACATCTCTCATAATCACAAGTTGCACCAAACACAGGCCGTGAGAAAGTAGATAAGGTGTAGGGCTGTACACTGGGGAAGCATTGGTAGTAAAGCTTAATGTGTAAGAGAGTTCATTTCACGTTGTTGTCGAGTTACAATTTTGTTTACACTAGATAGACCAGCACCCTTTTTTAGTTCCTTACATTAGTAGTATTTTAATTTTTTTAGAACCTTTTTTGGCTATGTGTGGCATTATAGACTTTAAGCAACGCTGGCTGAAGGGAAGCCTTGTCTCCAGTTGTCATCGCTAGGAATGGCTGCTTTAGATCGCTAGCTTCTCGGAAACAAGCAAAATTGTAGTTAATTGTGCTCCCAGACATAAATCAAAGATGCTTGCCTTGATAGGCTTTCTGCATTTATTTGAACCACCATATCCAAAGAATCTAATCTTAAGAATCTTGTGTGCGTGTCTGTGTGTGTGTAAGCAACTAAACATTCCAGAGATATCTAAGTTGGTACCTAGGTAGTATATCTATCATTCCATACATGCAGGATCACCTAGAATAGAACTGACAATAGAAAAAAAAAACATGCATAAACATGCCTTTTCCTAGCGCTTCTGTACCCTGCTCTGTTATACCAGGGCTGTGAAAAGTGCAAAGAAACTGCTGTTAAGTAAAAATACAGGAACTATGCGCAAGTAAAAATAATGACAAGAAAAATGGAGCCAAAAATATATTGGAGTGAAAGTTGAGATACATACATTCGAGTGTATAGAAGTATACAATTTTTTTAGTACAATTGATAATCTGATTTTTTTTTATTAAAAAACAACTAAGAGTAAGAGAAATACAAATGAAGTAGTGCAAAATTCTCTTCTTCAATTTTTCTTGTAACTGTAATAGAACAAAACTAATAAAAAAAAATCTATTTTGCTGTAAAAGAATATTTTCAGATTGAAAATTCCTACTGCAAAATAACTATTTTCAGATGATCAACAGAGACAAGTTCAATTACGGCCGAGGAGAGGCTCTGGTGAATCTCCAGAGATCTCTGTTGAGGAAAGGATTTAGTGAAGGTTATATAGTGGCCAAAAGGGTTGTGGTTCACTTCTATTGGTAGACATGGAACAAGGAAGGAACAGTAATTTTCATATATGCCTAATACATGAGAGGAGTCAGAAATGTGGTCAACTTTGTTGGCCTCTCTCCACCTGGTCCAGATATTGTGTGTGTTAACATCGGAATAAGACTTACTGTGGCGTTATCATAAAGGGTCTCACAGAAAAGCTGCACTTTCTTTCTTTTGGTGGGATATAGACACATATTAATGAACTGGATGATCCAAGTTGCACATTCAGAGAGGAAGAAAGGATAGAAGAAAACTTATACTTGTACAGTACAACAAAATTCAGCCATGCTACAGGCCAAAAGTGGCAGCTCAGCAAACCGAGGTACTAAACCCACCACCATCATTTACAATAACTAACTTGCAGTGATTAACTATAAAATCCAGCCACATACACCTCCATTTATACACATAAAATCGAAATTTTGTTATAACAAAATAACTTTTTTGATAGAATATTCCTTATATTCCCTAAATTTCTTATTATAATTTCCAGTGGTAAAAATCTATTTTCTGATAAAAAAATTCCTGTTGTAATTTTTTTTTTAACTTTAAATTCCTGTTGTAAAACATTTTCAAGTTGAAAAAAAAGACTTTGTAAAGACCAAATTTGAGAATAAGAAATTATTGCAAAAACAATTATCCAATTTAAAAAAATTTTGCAAGAAATTTGAATTTACCACATTGTGGTTGCAGGGTCATGGGTTATGGGTAAAGGATAGCAAAGTTACGCTTGCTGTTGCTTAATTAAAATTATAGTTCTCAATAGTTTATCGGTTACAAAAATGGGTATATAAATGCCTGATGACCGGTTTAACCATCAGTTTCTTACAAGTGATAAGTGTAACCTGTGTTTTGGTTGGAGGAATACTTTCTAGTAAATGTATGCTGATACATGGACCAAATTTTAATAAGACCTATGATGCAGAAGTTGACTGACAATGTATTAAGTCAAAGTTCCCAAGACCTATTCTAACTGTCCTGACAAAATAGCCCGTATGGAGAAGGCACAACCAGTGTTTCCATGGCATTCAATAAATGCTTCCAGAGCCTGTCTGAGCTAGAAGATAAGCACATAAGTAAAAAAAACAAAACAAAACATATTGATAGCAATTCCTGCCTCCACACAGGTCTCCCACTTACTAATTTAAATAGATTGTACTAAATATGAATAAAATCTGACATTTGTGATACATGTGGTTTGTAATTAAATTGTATGTAAATGGTGACTTGCAATCACCTAAAGAAAATGGATAAAAGAAATTAACATTGCTGTTACTACTAAGATTAAATCTTAAATATATTAACCAAGCATATTGTTGCGGTCCCACAAAAAACAAAAAAATCTTCAAAAAGGCAACTTTACAAAAAAACAAACAAACAAAAAAAAAAACAACTTTCAACTCTTAGTGGAAGCCAGTAAACTATACACCAAGTTGTTAAATCAAGAACCACTGCCAGATTATGTCAAAGTGAAAAGCAGCAAAAATGGAGATACACGTTTTTGTGTGACAGTGATGGTATATTCTTGTTATTAGCATTACATTGTGTTGCCATTGTAACCTGCTGTGTTAACGTAGGTTGTTTGTGTCTGCTTTTGTTAACACCAGGCTTTGGGACGAGAACATTACAGAAATCCACTGGTGAGTAGCCATGGTGCCAATGTATCATCACTATGTCTTGCGTGCATGTCGTTCATTTAATTTATAACTGCATCTTACATTCTTCAACACGAGGGACGTCCCCGGCCTTCCTTCTAAAGAGAGGAACGTCCTTGACCATAACAGAACACGCTCTTAAAACTCTTTCACAAGTGTAATTAACATGGTATGGCTTAGAACTAAGAATGTACAAACACAGCGGCAATCACAGGGGACCAAGCACTGTTAAGAGACAATAAGCCCCATTAGGCCTTACATACAGTGTGGGGATATTCTAGATAAATCTAGATTGAAGTTTGAGAATTTCTGAAATGTTATATTTGAAATAATAATAAAAAATAAAGCCTATGACAGTATGGGATCATTACAACTCCAATTATCTCACAGTAAAAGTCCAGCGTGATGAGACAATTGAAAAATAATGTAACAACCGTTGTTAGCTCGTTCTTCTGCAAATACAGTATGTTCCAAATTTGCTCATCTCTGTAACATTATGAAATTTAATGTCATGTTGGCATTAACCACTTGATGTGTTTCACCTTAATGCCAACTATCATGACAAATGGCCAATGTTATGCCTCCCAAATGCCTGCCTAAAACGAACTGGCTTATGGCACACAGATTTTTCCAATGACCGAGTCATCCTTAACCTTTAAGATGCAATAGGCAAAGTGTCAGCTCAGTTGAACAAGTGGTGAATTTCCTAGGACCGCCTATTGAATAATGTACACCAAAGGTAATAAACTATATATCAAGATCTCTGGCATTCGTATGTTAAGTTTCATGACAGTCAGTCAAAGTGACCCTGTGACCTGTACATTTTTTACATTAACAAAGTTCCACTCCAAAAGAATGAATTGTCTTAAGGCATGCAGCCATATTGTTTAGAATTATCCAGATTTGTTTATATTTATTGACCTACAAACTGTAGGTACTGTGTCAATATCTCGAAACCCCTTTAGATTAAGCTGTTCATACAATGATATAATTAACATAAACATGCTTAAATCTACCACCAGATCCATTCTGGTCATTCACTTTAAATAGTGGGGAGGTTTTTGGCCTTTGGTGCTTGGATCAGTTTTGTCTACCTGTATCATTTTGTCTAAGACAAAAAAAAACAAAAAAAAACATCTGGCTTATGAAGCAGTTATGAAGTCAGAATTCTTCTAGAGTTTCTTTGAAACAGAGAAGTCATTTTGATAAACCAGCACCTGACAACTACTTTGGCTATCAAGTAGCTTGGTTTCCATTATGCTACAACATTTGAAATATTTACTTACTAGACGTGTAAATCAAGCTTCATGTCTTTGTGACAGCAGGATAAATGCCTATTGTATTTGTCTTAAAACCCAAACAAAGGCGACTGGGTGGGGGATCATGGCCACAAAAAGGAGGCCAGTAGCCCTGCCTTATTTGCTGAATTACATATGCAAGTGTATAAGGTATTTATGCTTAGAATGAGTCAGGACTACATAAATGCATATGTGCAGGCCTACCAGCCTATTGACAAGGAAGAAGCATACATCTGCACTCTGAGGAACCTGCTGCTAAGCAACAGTCAGAGTGGTTTCTTTTATGCTTTTGAATAAGTCTTTTCTCTCGCAAATGTGGAAGTAGAAAATATGAGCCAGTAATTATAGGAATTGCTGAAATGCAGTGACAAACTGCGCTTATTCGAACGAGGCCTTCAGTTCAGGCTGTATGTCCAAACTTTGTTAAAAAATAGTATATATTTGTGGTAACTGTCAAGTTGAACTTAAATGATCTTAAAATGACTATGTAAAGCTGCCATAAGAGAGCCTTCTTTTGTTCTTACAGCCACCTCGACCAGATGACCTTTCGATTGTCTGCTTCACCAGCGGTACCACAGGTAAAACCATATTAATACTAATAATAAATACTAGCTAAAGTTAGCTTGATTCTAGATGCAAATGAACCGAAAATTAGTTTTAGCAGGCTTTAGTTTGGAATGAAGTGGTAAGATGTGAAGGCCATTCTGTGTGGTTTAAATGCACTTTTATTTTTGCAGGTGTGGGGATAGCGACCCCTTAAGTATTTCGTAAAGAAGGGAGAAGTGGGGAAGTAAAGAATTTGACATCAGGTCAAAACGTAGTCACATTACACTTTATTAGAACCCCCAGCATTGCACACAGACACTGCAGGCTGGGGCCTTCCGTTCAGGCCTCTAATGCCAAACTTTAGAAAAATGCGCAGAAGCACAGTAAATCCTGATGTTCTCAAAATAAAACATGCAGATTTTTCTTTGATGGAGGGCTCATGACAACAAAACAATTGGCTCTGACTTTATTGGCTGCTGTACAGCACCGATGACGGCTCAAAGAAGCGACATATCATACGCTAGTAGTGATCATTCCTAAGTCTTACTGGATAGAGTTGCTTTTCTCTCTTTGTGTCCTCTAAGCATGATGTGCTGTTAGCCAAGATAAGAGTTAGCCTCCTTGGATACAATGCCACCGATGCAGCATTACTTCGCAGCCAACGCGGATAAAGGAAAGGGTCAGATCCTTGGGTCTGACGCATCAGCTAATAGATGCTTGTGCTGGCCAGCATCACAATGAGAGTGATTAGGGGATAGAGTGCTATCTACCCACCCTCTCTGGCTCTGGCTGCTGAGCCACTCGGAGCCCGGCTTTTCCAAGTTTTACCGGTACAAAAAAAATAAGCCATTTCCTTCTACTGTGTGTTTAGTGCCAGTTTGCTACAGCTGAGGCAGTCCAGTTTGTTTTATGAGGTAGCGGACAAGCGAGATGGTAAAGCTAGCGAAGATTTTAGCATAGTGTAGATTCCCATTTGCCTCTCCGGGTTTCTGGAGGTGATGTGCTGCTCTTTAGTAACACCTGGTTTCCAGCTCTGTTTTAGTTATGCTGGATTTTCTTTTGAAGGAGGAGACAAGAGTGTTTAAGGTTCATAGTATGTCAGTCCTATGTACCAAGCTCTTATTATCAAACTAGGCCAAGAAACATAAAGGTTGACATTCTAGGGTCCCTTTAACATGAGCATAAACACCAAACAGAATAGTTATTGTACAGAAAACCTCATATAATCATCTAAAATACCGGTACCGTTCACAGAATTGTTCCAAATGGAATTCCAAAATGATAAAGGCATGTATGAACAAATGTTAACAGAAAACCATAATAATTCATGATACAGATCTAAACATATATGAAGGACATTCATTTGTAATTATAATGAGGAGTTATTATTTTTAGAAAAAAACTGTTGTATGAATCATTTATAATTGTTCCCACGTTTTATTCTTGACTTTCGACTGCATTGTGTGTCCTGACACCCACACGCAACCAGCCATCCACCCACACACCCGAGCAGTATCTTACAGATCCCATTACACTCCCTCTACATCCCCCTAGGGTATTTCATCACCTTCAAGGAAAATACTCCTTCCTCATTTCCTACTAGGACTTACCCAGCACGTGTCCTGAACTACCCTAGAACACTGCCATCTGTTGTCCGGCCATGGTACTGCACTTTGGCCTCACAGAGGCCTCCATGAGGCTCGAGCCTGAACCCACGTCTCCTGGTTTTATGGAAATACAGACTCTGCAGTCTTCCAGCAATGTAGCAGTAAATCACATTCATAACGGGTCAGAGGATCACATTCTGAAGGTCAGCCTGAGAGGAAAAGAGAGGGAAAATTTCATCATGAAGCTTGCTTGGTTCACTTGGAAGGAGTTACAAGCCATGTATTTGATGTTAGTGAATTTGACATGGAGGAGGCTCACACATTAACACTTATAGCCCATACATTTTTGTCTGTACTAGTTAGCGGAGCCTGTACACTGTGTAAATGATGTTGGACGAACAGGCCAATTCTACATTTTGGAGTTTGGACACCATGTGCGTCTTTGGACACTGTATACAGGCCACCATACGGGATATAAGTGCAGCATGTATAACACAGCACTCTGTACAAGGGGGCATGTATAAAATTTGCTGCTGTTTTTACACAGTAAAATTAAATATGTAAAATACCCTACTAATAAAATCTGCGAATCTGCACTTGTTTGAGCTACAATGTAAAACTGTAAAGTTGCCATTATGCAGATACAATGTTTTTGCCTGACATACAGTCCAGTGTCCTAACAACTGAGTGTTTCTTCCCTTCAGGAAATCCAAAGGGTGTGATGCTTACACATGGGAATGTTGTGGCGGACTTCTCTGGCTTTCTGAAAGTAACTGATGTAAGTGAGCTCAAGAGAATCACTGCTGTCTCCAGCAAGCTGTGCATGCTTTAAATGCTATGGAGCTATGGTGTAGTGATGGGAGATAAAGAAATCTCATCTATCTCCTTTGTAAGAGGAAAAGAACACGATGTTTACATCTTTGAGTGACCCAGTTTAACCACAGTGACTGTGTGTGTGCGCATCTGCAGAAAGTAATCTGTCCGAATAAAGACGACGTGCTCATTTCCTTCCTGCCCCTTGCCCACATGTTCGAGAGGCTTATTGAGGTAAGTTGTGTGCATGGTGTGTAAGTATGGGTTGAGGTAGACAGTGATGAAAGGTCTGCAGCATGTGAGAAGCTTGCATATGCTCTCTGTGTTATTATGCATAGACAGGACAAGTGCTGCGCACAAAACAATGCTGTTCACAAACAAGGCTAATGAGTCACAGACTTCACACATAAACAACACACACTCACATAAAACCAGAGAATCAGACTGACTCTTTACTTCCCCTTTTCCCCCAAAATGCTGTCCTCAGTTGCCCTGCTGACTGGTGCTTCTAAAAGAACTCTTCAGGACAACCGGCATGAGCTGACAGCCAGCCATTGTCCTCTGCATTTCCGCACTGATTACTATTAATATGTCCTGATCATTATCTAAGTCATTCTGTACTCATTGAGTACACACCCACGGTGCAGGCTAGAAAAAGTAAGTGAACTGAATAAGCTGTAGATACCTACCAAACGTTTATTTGCAAATAAGAATTATTTGTGATAAATAAGAATTGCACAACGTGAGGAGAAATTTAGGATCTTCATCCCTGTGTTTCAGTTCATTAGTGTTTATGGAAAGCCTTGAAGGCTCCCTTAGCCCTCTTCAGGTCATGCTACGACATCTTAATAGGATTGAGGTCAGGAGTCTTTGAGTGATCTTTAATAGTGCTTTTGTAGCCTTTACCAGCTTCATGGTTCTCTAAAAGTTGTTTGCATTGAGACATGACTCACACTTCTTCTAGATCAGTAGTTCTTAAATCAGTTCTCAGAGCCCCCACAAACGACATTTTAACGTGACTAATGCAGCTAACAAGCCAAGGCACATATGTGCCACCAATTAGCACCAAGCAGCTAACATGTAAAGGCAACTTATATGCCATCAATTTCTGAAATCAGTTCTCAGAGCCCCCCCCAAGATGGTCCACAGTTTTGTAAACGCAGGGCCCATTTGAGATCCAGTGCTTCAACGTCATGTCAATGATACACTTTGTAATGTTTGCTGTGTCTGCAGGCCGTGGTATACTGCCACGGTGGGAGGATCGGCTTTTTCCAGGGCGACATCCGTCTCCTTTCAGAAGACATGAAGGTCTTGCGGCCCACCATCTTCCCTGTGGTGCCTCGACTGCTCAACCGCATGTACGACAAGGTGAGAGACTCTCAAGCGCAGCAACGCGTTCGGGCCCAACGCAACAACAGTGGCCGCAACAGCACTTTTTGTTTGCTTGTGTTTTCGGTCTGAGCGTATGCTCTGTTCGTGCAAAAAAGGATGTGTTTCACAAAGCATGTGTGAAACCAGCAAGCTGGTGCACATTCACTCTTACACCTATGACCCGGTCACACAAGTTTTTCATCCATGCACACACCCACACGTTTCATTTTTTTCCGGTTTGAGAAATCTTTAGTTGAAAAAAAACAAACAATGTACATTTAACACTGGAGCTATGAGGCTAATGTAGCTAACAAGCAACGGCAACCTACATGCCACCAATTAGCACGGGGGCTATGAGGCTAATGTAGCTAATAAGTAAATGTAATTTATATGCCACTAATTTAGGGTAACCATATGTCCTCTTTTTCCCCCCCGGACATGTCCTCATATTTAGATGTGACAAATGCGTCAGGCTGGGATGTCTAAATTGTGTAAAATGTTCAGGATTTTGCTTTTGCTTGTTTCTACGGTTACCACACATTTGGTGTGCGGAAGTTTACCGCTTTAAAGTGCGTCTCTTTAAGCATCGCCTTCTCACTGCCACTGTTAGATTTTATGCACCTGGCTTTTTTATTTCATTGACATCTATAATTTATAAAATTGCTATTAAAAAAGTTAAAGTTGGTCAACTATTTTTTTTCCATTTGCTTATTTATAATAACATATAACATACGGTTATTTATATAAATGTAATTATTTACTCATTTTATCTTATTGTAATACACAGAAGTTGAACTTGAAATTCTTGCAATTCCCCCAAGCAACATCATCCTAATTACGGCGGTTCCCGGTGTGGCACTTTTGTTCGATTAGCACTGGAGCTATGAGACTAACGCTGCTAATAAGTCAAAAATACTAATGTTTTTTCTTTCTTTCTCCGGTGTGCTGTTCAGATATTCAGTCAGGCTAATAATCCAGTGAAGCGCTGGCTCCTCAACTTTGCAGCAAAGAGAAAAGCTTCCGAGGTCAGTCGCGGGGTCATCCGGAGTGACAGCATTTGGGACAAGGTCTTCTTCAGCAAGATTCAGGTGTGTACTGTTTTTTTGTTTGTTTGTTTGTTTATTATGGTTGTATAATATTGTTATTCCTTTCTATTCCTGTTTTTTCGCGGTGTAGCTTGCCCGGTTTCGAGTTACTGGCGCTGTAACTCCAAACTCCAGATTGTTCAGTCCGACTGTGCGATTATAGCTTGTACACAGCTTTTTGATCAGATGTATGGTTTCCAAGTAGCAACTGATTTTTCATGGATTTTTCCCCCTGTAGGAAGCTTGTGCACCCTTCTTATCTTATGACTGTACACATACACCCAACCAACCACTAGGTGTATCACAGTAACCACTTGGTGACAACCCTGCAACCATAGCAACTGCCTAGGAACCCCTTAGCACCCACTAAGCATGACTAAACCAACCACCTGGAATACCATAGTAACCACCTAGCAAGCACTGGAAAGCAGGACAAAATACAAAGGATCAGAAAATGTAAAGACAGATGAATTAAGGCTGATTGTGCGTTTTCTTTACAGGCCAGTTTAGGCGGAAGGCTACGAATGATTATAACAGGGGCCGCCCCCACTTCCCCAACGGTTCTTGGCTTCCTGAGAGCAGCTTTGGGCTGTCAGGTGAGAACCACATGCCCCCCCCCCCACACACACACACACACACACTTCAAAAAACTACTTTTGAATCCCACGTTCTTTGATTTACTCTCATATTTGTCCTGTCTGTTTACTCTGTGGCGGTGGGTGCGTTGGCGCATGTACACGTGTGCATGGACAGGTGTATGAGGCCTATGGGCAGACGGAGTGCACAGCTGGCTGCACCTACACCACCCCTGGCGACTGGACCTCAGGTAAACCCCTGGAAGCCTAGTTAGCTTTAGTTATACATTAACCCAGACATGCAGTGCATCAACACGTCAGTGTTTTTGCCTCACAGATGGGGAATTCTTTGCAGCCACTCAACTTGGACATTGCCCTTGTACGTGTCTGCTTAAAGCATTGTAGTGGCCAAAAACTCAAATGTATAGGTTGCCTATTCGATCAGTCAATAAACGTCCAGTTAGCACTGGAGCTATGAGGCTAATACAGCTAACAAGTAAAGGCAGCTCATGTGCCACCAGTTAACACTGAAGCTATGAGGCTGATGCAACTAATTAAGCCCTGAAGGCTGAAGCCCTTCTACCCATTAAGCCCTAACCACCCATTAAGCCCTGAAGGCTGAAGCCCTTCCACCCATTAAGCCCTAACCACCCATTAAGCCCTAACCACCCATTAAGCCCTGAAGGCTGAAGCCCTTCCACCCATTAAGCCCTAACCACCCATTAAGCCCTGAAGGCTGAAGCCCTTCTACCCATTAAGCCCTAACCACCCATTAAGCCCTAAAGGCTGAAGCCCTAACCACCCATTAAGCCCTGAAGGCTGAAGCCCTTCCACCCATTAAGCCCTAACCACCCATTAAGCCCTGAAGGCTGAAGCCCTTCCACCCATTAAGCCCTGAAGGCTGAAGCCCTTCCACCCATTAAGCCCTGAAGGCTGAAGCAACTAACAAGTAAAGGCAGTTCATATGCCACCAGTTAGCACTAGAGCTATGAGGCTGATACAACTAACAAGTAAACATAGCCTATATGCCATCAGTTAGCACTGGAGCTACAAGGCTAATGCAGCTAACAGATAAAAAGCAAATTATATGCCACCAATTAACACTAGAGCTACAAGGCTAATGCAGCTAACAGAAAAGGCCACTCATATGCCACTAGTTAGCACTGAAGCTATGAGGCTGATCAGCTAACAGTAAAGGTAACTTATATGACACCAGTTAGCACTGGAAGTAAAGGGCGAATACAGCCAACAAGCAACAGCAACTTGTTGCAATTAGCAATTAAGACCAGAGCTAATTTAGGCTTGTGGCTGCTGGTACCATTTCTTAATTTTTCAGGTCTAAAGCAGCATATATCTCTATGACAAATATGGTACTTCTCTGGCATTACTCAAAGGACCTTAATATTTAAGAGTGTAGGCAAAGTTTGAGATTGTTCAATAACTCAACATGATGTAATTATTCAGGCACACACGTTTCACTATGTTAGCCTGGTGACGACAGGCCTCCAATACTTGTTATCTACATCAGCACCAGTGCAGTCAGCATGGTCCCTTTTTTTTATCGCAATGGGCTTTTTGCACTTGTGGGAACCTGAAAAACACTGCCTTAGCGGTTCATTTTCACACGATCTCACGCCGTGCCAACAGTAAAAACAGAACTACTCTTTGATTGCAGCAGTTCCTCTTTAAGAGCATGATGGAAAACCTTTATTGAGGTCATTTAATGCATAGGACTTATGTAGACAAAGCTGTCTACATAAAGAGTCTGTGCTGATGCTAAATTAAACAGACTTGTTGAGCGAGCTAGGCTGGGTTGTTTTGGTAGACTAAGATGGCAGATACCCAAATAAGGGCAGTGTTTGTATATCCATGACCCAGCAGGAAAAATGCAGACAGTCTAGCCAACCAGGGCAAAGGACTTCTCCAATCTATCTCCTGTGCCCGCGAGATAAGGCCAGAAATTGGGGTCAAGTTGGGCCATGTACAATCAGCATGTCCAGCCGTAAAAACTTTTTTAACCATTTAAAAAATAGTGCTCATGTAGGCCTCAGTAGCGTTTTTTTTCCCCCGAGAATCTGGTCATGGGTGTCATTCACTGGTCGTTGCTTTATCTATGGGTAGGCTGTGATGGGTTTGCCACTCCTGGTTGGTTATTTAGTGTGCTTTAAAGTGGTTATTGGTTTAAAACGTAAGCAGGTGCTCTCCTTTAGCTTTTGTTTTAAGGATTACGATGTCATGTCTTCTGTATCCTTGATCATTTATGGATATCTATGTCTAATATTATTCCTGTAAACATTAAATTTCCTGGCCCAGAAAGCTGAGAAAAATAAACCAATTGCTCCACCTTGTGGTTAGTCTGCTGCCACTACTGCAAGCAAACAAACAAAAAAAGACGTCGACCTTCATGGGCAGGAGTTCCATAGAGCATAACTGGCCTCTCTTTTGGCGGGTAGGACAGCCCTCTTATCCCGCATCACTCAGCACGATGCTAGCCAGCACATACGGTTGATAGCTGATGTACGAGAACTGGCAGTTAGCGTGTTTCGCTGTTCAATGATGCTATATTAGCAGTAGTTCAAAGGCGTAGGGCCGCCTCATTCTATAATAACAGACCTTGTTAGCCTCCTTTCACCCTGTTGTTAAGTGGCCAGAACACCACAGAACCGCCACAGAGCAGGTATTATTTGGGTGGTGGGTCATTCTTAGCCTAAATGACACAGACCAGTGAAAGTACGGTCACTTCTGCCATTTGGTCCCCTGGTGTTTTTACAGGTCATGTGGGTGCACCGCTGCCCTGCAACCTCATTAAACTTGTGGATGTGCCAGAGAAGAACTACTTTGCCGCAAAAGGAGAGGGGGAGGTAGGCACCATGATATTGATGCCATGCCAATCATTGTTTGTGTAATAATTGTTTTTCTCAAGTAATGTATTAAAAGAAAATGGTGAAAAAAAAAAGATTTAATATGAGCACCAATAAACAAAAACAGCAAAAATTTTGTTGAGCTCATACACATTCTGCTTGAATTGCAGGTTTGTGTGAAAGGCCCAAATGTCTTTAAGGGCTATTTGAAAGACCCCGTGAAGACAGCAGAGACACTGGACTCTGATGGGTGGCTCCACACTGGGGACATAGGCAAATGGTTACCGGTATGTTTGCCTTTACAACGTGAGCTTTTCTGCAAGTTCAGGTATGATGGTTGACAACCACGGGCAAAGGCCAGCTGCTCGTCTAGTTCAGGCAGCCTGGATCATGCTCCATTTCTGGAGGGCACTGACCAGTTATTCACCTATTTGGTCTTGGGAAAATCGCAGTAATGTGGGGCCTCTCAAAGCAGCTTTCAAATGTCTGGCATGTTGGGAAAGGCTTGATCTCCAGTTATTGCCTTCGCTATCCATGACGCCATCCATCAATCTACTTGATGCTAGCCAACGTGGACACCTGTTAGCGGACCCAAAAAAAATTGTCAGTTAGTGCTCTCCTCCAAGTGTGTTGAACTGTCCAGCGATGTTGCGTTAGTGGCTGTTGGCTGGCTTCAATTGAATTTTAAGTAAATCGATGCGATTTTAGTGGGTCTCAGCAGCTCTAATAATGCCCTTGCTTTCTTCCCTAGTTAACTCATGTTAGCTCATGTTTTCTCTTCTCAGAATGGCACACTAAAGATCATAGACAGGAAGAAGCACATCTTTAAGCTGGCCCAGGGGGAGTACATTTCTCCTGAGAAGATAGAGAACATCTACATCCGCAGTGAACCTGTGTCTCAGCTCTACGTCCACGGAGATAGCCTGCAGGTTGGTATTTTCTTACTTTTAGACAAGCCTTAAGAGCACTAAATATTGAATGCTCTGTACTTCTGCATTCCTGCCTCTTTTTTAGTATTCTTCTATTTTCTGCTCCTGCAGTCTTGTCTGGTTGGGATTGTGGTTCCAGATCCTGAGGTAATGCCCTCCTGGGCCCGGAAAAAGGGCTTAGATGGATGCTATGAAGATCTGTGCAAAAATGGGGTGAGTTCTATGGCAAAAGATGTCATTCACATCTTAAATGAAGAAGGGGGTCTACATCTCGACCTGACAACAATTTGATTACGATTTTTCAGAAAAAATTAAATGCCTCATTGAATCAAATTAAAGTACATTTACTCATAAATTGGTACATTTCTCATCTGCTTACTATGTATAAACCAAGCAGAACCCTGAGGTCATCGGGCACTGGTCTTTTAATCTTACCCAGAGCCAGATCTAAGATAGATGAAAGTGCTTTTAGCCATAATGGTCTGGCTCTGTGGGACACAGTGCCCGATGACCTGCAAACAGAAAGACTTAAGACTTTCCTCAGGCTGTTTTTTGTAATTGCATTTGTATTGGTAATGGTTTAATTTTTTTGCAGTTTTAGTTTATTTAACTGTTAATATCTCCTTTACTGCTGACATGTTTTACTCAACTCCATCTCCTTATAAAGTGTAAAGAACTTTGCAATGTAAGCTCCTTTGCCACCTTGCATGTTAAGGTGATCGAAATTTCAGGCTCCTGCAAAGGCGTTGTTGTTGTATGAGGATGATCAGGCTATAAATGGAGTGAAGTGAGCAAAGGCCGGGGTTCCCTGCGGAGTGTCCTTTCAGAAATTGGTGGTGAAGAACCTGTGTTGACTTCTAGAAGCAATAATTGCCTGAAATGGAAGCGATTTTCATTCACAAGCCATTGCAACACACCAGCGATCCGTGTTCATCAGTTTAGTCTTTCAGCCACAATTTGGATGAGACTTTCCTGTGGACTGGAATTTTTGCCAGTGCTGGTAGACATGTATGACTGTAAACTTCAATACACGTGCAAATTAAGCTACTACCTTCCCACTACAGCCTTTGGCACCCCCAAATGCAATCACTACTTTTTGCCGTTCATTAACATCTGCATCATTTAAGGATTTACAGTCATTTTATACCGTCCCTCCATTTTCACAGGCTCCAAAAAAGTAACTGGATTAACTAACATAGCACGAACAAAACTAAATACATGGAAGCAAATCCTTTTGCGGTCAGTGTCTGCCTTAGGTCTGAACAGATCCCTCATAAGAACACATTTGCAAATCAGGTGGCAAATCAAGGGCTTCATTAGTTGCGTCAGGTGTGCTTGAGATGAAACTCATCCAAACCTTTGTTGACTGTCTGCGACATCTGCTTGCATGTTAGAAATATAGCCAAAGTCAAGAGAGTTGTTGCTCAAAAAAGTGCAAAAGAAAGAGAGAGCAAAGGCACGGAATGTTCCTAGATACAATTGGAAACATAGTTCATCATTTCAAAGTTAAGGAAACGCAGGCTACTCTGCCTGGACATGGCAGAAAGTGGAAGCCATCACTAGCTGCCACCAGATTCCTGAGGAGCCACGTAGATGGACATAATAAGACTCCGACATATGACTCTGTGTTTGTGTATTTTGTCAAGGATATCACAAATCACATTTGACTTCTCTTATTTTTGAAGGAACTGAAGAAAGCTATTTTGGATGACTTGGTGCGTTTAGGCAAAGCCAGTGGCCTCCACTCTTTTGAGCAAGTAAGTCAAGTCATTCCAAGGCAATAAACACTGTAACAGGTGTACGTTATCAAGAATGTGGTTTAATGCTGATGATATGATTTAACAAGCCAGGTTTCAAAATCCAGAGGTTATAGTTTCTTACGTACTCATGGATTATTTTGGTTCGATTGCAAATAATGTCAACATAAACGCAAAACGAACTAGGACTAAAATGTCAAAGCGTATCATTAAGATCATGTTTTAATGCTTATTCTGACATATTAAGTCATCCTCTCTGCTCTTAAATAATCAATTGACTTGTAATAGTAATTGCAGAGTTTTAATAAAAAAGCATCATTCTATTGATTAAAAAGGAACTTTTATTCCAATTAGGTTGACATTTCTAAATCTTTGAAAGGACATGCATGGCTTGCTGTTTGTCAGTTTAGTCTAATTAGTATTTTGATTACTTTGATCATGTCAACAAATCAATAGATTTCTTTTTATTACTCTACACTCTTAAGACTAAAGATGCTTCAGATGTTTGTTTTTTCGGTTACATAAAGACCCGTGTTTGTAATAGAGATGATGCATGTAAAGAACCTTTCAAATGGTAAAGAACCTTTACCAACCTAAAAGGTTCTTCACACTTACACATGCTTGTTTACGGAACCATGAAAGGATCTTCTATCTAATCTAATCTAATCGATTCGCTGCTGCTCTGGTCAGTAATCTCTGGAAACCTCTTTTCATTCACAGGTTAAAGACGTCTACGTTCACAGTGAGATGTTCTCCATAGAAAACGGACTGCTGACTCCTACGTTAAAAGCCAAGAGACCAGAGCTGAAGGAATATTTCAAGCTGCAGATCGAACAGCTGTACAACAACATCTCCATGTAAAAGTTCCTAAGTTCTCATCACCGAACAAAAGCTGAGGACTTTTTTTGTTTAATTTTTTTTTTTTTTTTTGCGACATTGCTGATCGATTAACCATTTGTCCTTAAACTCCCTCATCCAAACCCCTAGCTGACACAAAAGCACGCAGAATGAGCCATGCACGACGAAAGGGAGCATGATCCAGGCTGCCTGAACTAGACGAGCAGCCGGCCTTTGCCCGTGGTTGTCAACAGTCGCTGGTGTGCCTTTGGGAAAAGTGGCGTATCTACAACCAAATTTGTCCCTACCAAAAAAAAACAAAAACAAACAAACAAAAAAAAAAACACGGTAGCAGCTCCTACACACGTAGGCACTTCCTTCATGTCATTCTGTACCAGCTGACCAAGCAATGCTGTTCTCCTTGGTCCATGTCTCTTCATCTTCATCGTTTTGTTTATGGGTCCGTTGTCAGGGAAAAAAAAAAGAAGAAGATGATTTCAGAACAAAAGGCAATGCATGCTACGTACCCAGCTCTCACTGGGCAAATTCTTGCTTGAGATTCTCAGTTTGTTTTGTTCTTCAGGTCATCAAAAGAAAAAAAAAAAGAAAACATCACACAACACACACACAGACACACATACACAGGTACATACCTAGCTTACACATCAGTGACATGATAGAACACTATAATCCTAGCTAGTTACGTTCTGCTGAATGTGCTCGCTTGAGGCAAGTGAGCATGCCATGGACTTAGAACTTTTGGACTTGTCCATAGTACTGGCTTTTCCATTTCAAAGTTAAAAAAAAAAAAAAAAAAAAAAAAAGTGTAAATATTGATGAAAACTAGATGTAAGCATATTTAAGCAATGGTTTGAATGGATTTTTTTTTTGCGTGTAGTGAAACTAAAAAAAAGGGAAAAAAAGGAAAAAAACCTGTAACTATAATCTAATGTTGAATGAATCAGTATCATATCTTTGTATTTAATAAGGGGGTATGGATGGGGACAAAAATAAAAGAATCTGTTAAGATTTTAAATGCCTGTCTTTTATCTGAGAATGGGTCAGACTTGCCCTTCAATCGTACTTGTGCCATATCAGACTGAGAAACAATCTTCAGCTGTGGACAGATTAAAGTGCTACAAGAAATAAACACAGTATTTAAAAGGAAGAGGCAGAGTGTGCTAGAATGTAGTTTGGATCAGAGAACTTCTGGTGAGGAGACACGACCCTCTGTAATGTCCTCTTGCTGGGTCAGTTTAGGCATACACTAGAGGGTGCTCCTGAATGACTTGAGCCTTGTACCTACACCCCAGAGGCTCACGACTCGACTTGAACCCCACAGACTTGAGACTTGACTTGTACTTATAACCCAGAGACTCAAAACTTGACTTGGACTCACAGCAGAGACTAGACTTGACTAGACTGTGGGTCCTCAGGAGATCTGAGATTCGACTCGCCCTTATACTCTGGACTCACACCCTTAAGACCTTAAACTTGACTCTGAGACTCAACTTAAACCCAAGAAATTTAAGGCTGGACTGAAACCCCACAGACCCGAGACTAGACTGAAAGCCCTGACACCTAAGACTCAACTAGGACTTGACTTGGGTTCAAGCCTTCATACTCAGACATCAAAGCACTGAGAATTGTGGGACAATTAGAACCTCAGAGAGTCCGGACCCAAATCAGAGAGACTTGAGCTTCGACTTTTCCTCTTCCATCAGAACTGCGAGGGCATGTCAGATCCCAGAATGACCGGCAGTGGCATCAGAATTGCAACGTAAACAAGCATAAAAGTCTAAAATGTGAATGGTTAACTTTGAAGATCAGATCATGAAGCCGGTGGTCTTTTATGACTCCAATTCATGTATTCACTGGATCTGACTGATATGAAATGTTTTATAACATAAGAAAGTAATAGACACAAAAAAACTGCTAATCATTGGCAACATTATTCCACCTTAAACAGTATTTTTAAATGTTTAACTGTGGCTTTGCATGTTGTTTCATCTAAATCCATTAGATTAAATTACTTCAGACTAATTTGCGACAACCATTTGCAGGGTTGCCCACATAGAGAATAGTGTTGTTGATACCGGAGAGCAGTACAACACCTCCAGACACTGCTAGTTATGGGAATATGGATTGCTACCAGGCCCTGTGACCACTGCTTTTACTGTGCCAGTGTCCACAGACTGGGTGCTTAAACTCGGCACGTGACCAAGAGAAAGGTGGGTGGGGAAGCAATCAGGGCTCCATCCTAGACTAAAAGCTAACGCTTTACCTTCTACCATCCCTTCTCTCCAACATCCGCTTCATTGAAAACAAACTGGGCCACCTCAGTTGAACCAAACTGGAGCTAAAAAACAAACCAGAAAGGAAAAGTATTGGATACGCAGCGAGAGGACAGCAACACTGGTAAGACTATTCTGGTAAGAGCATTATATGTGTTCTCGCCTTTGCCCGTAAGCCAGCCAATAAAAGCGGAGCTTATCTTTAAATGAAAAATCAGGGTGTTTCATTCTGCGGTAAAATAACAGGCCTGTTAAACAATAAGTACACCTCCAACTCCCTACCAAAACATCATTAAAATACTACATGCATGCATTGTATGCAGGGACGAACTGGGACATAAAATCAGCCCTGGCATTTTGGACCAGACCGGCCCACCACATATGATAATGCACACCTTTTTGGACTTTTCGGTCTCTTAAATGTGCACAGCAACTGTGCAACTATTAAAAAAACACATACCGTCAGACATGCAATGAGTTAAAGGGACTTATTTACATAAGGATGCAGTCAGGTGCAGAACTACTGTATTCTCTGGTAAACATACACACAGCTGCACTGGCATAACACCAGCAATAAACAAAATGCCATTTAGTCATTCTAAAAAGTGAGATTTTCTTTCATTGCAGCCTACATTGTCTTTAACCACATTTTCCAGGCATACCAGTTAAACAATTATTAGCCTAATAACAATGCTGCTGAGTGTTCACTTTACACAGACAACTAGAATGATTGGACTGTCTTGTAAAGAACAACACAGCTGCACTGGCATAACATTAGACAAACTGATATCATTTTAAAAAGTGTGATTTTCTTTCATTTCTGTACATTATATCCCTCAGCACCTACATAACAACTGCCTAACATTTTTCCAGGGCCGAAAAGTAGCTTAGCCGTGGCCTAGCCTACTAGCTAGCTACTCACCCCACAACCAATAAAGCAATAATGAAATTAGAAAGCTGTTTTTGTTGGTGATTGGTGGTTTTAAAAAAACTGTTCTCACATTTTTGACTATTTAGTTCAGGATGGAAGACATAAAAATACTAACCCAGGCTTATTTTCTCATCCAGTCAGTATCTTATTCACAATGTCTTATAAATAAACGTATTTAGGGTATTTCACCTGCGTTCACCATACAAACCAACCCGGCCAGAGAATATTAGCCACAATTATGTTATTGATGTTTTATCGTTTTATCGCATTTACCAAGGGGTTGGGTTGCTTTAGCCTACTCATTACATGGCCTATGTGTTCTGAAAGCAGCCCAGCTCACCACAGCTTCCACAACATGCTCCTGTCCACTGCCACAGAGCCAGAGCCAGAGCCAGAGCCAGAGCGCCACCGCCACCGCCACGGCAGTTGTCTCTAATTTGGCACACTTTGCAGCGTTGGAGGTGTTTGTTATATAATTGGGCCAGCCCTGTCTCAGTGAGGAGAATAACCGAGGACCAGCGTGTTTCAATGGCCAGTGATTAGAAAACAAACTCTTGCGCTTTTTTGCCGAATGTATTATGCAGACAGGGCCAACGCGAAAGGGGTTGGTGTTTAACAGTGGGATTCAGCCAGCCCAGTGGCAACCGTCCGCTGATATAGCTATTGGTTCTATGGGCCAGTCAGACCAACATACAAATAATAATAATAATAATAATAATAACAATATCAATAATAATAATAAAGTTAAATAAAAAATAAAAATAAAATAAAAAATAATAAAGTGTCGGGACTGTCGGCATTTTCCCGGTGGGTCAATCCACCCCTGATTCTACGGTACCTTTAAAACCCGCCAACCATTTCCGGCTGTTCCCCAAAATCACGCGCTAAGAGGCAGTTGCTTTGCTCGCAGCTTGGCTGACAGTCGGGTGCACGGCAACAAGTCATTTATCTAACGGGCCTGACTAGTCGTAACGCGGTCGTGTGCTTTCAAAATGGGGCGACTGAAACGTTACACCCGTTCAAATAGGAGCAGAGCCGTCGATTTAACGGGGAGGGTGAACGCTGCCGCGCACAGCTCGAGAGAGAGTCGCAGTGTGACCCCAGTCAGGCCAACTAGTGCGTAAACAGCAGCAGCAGCAGCAGCAGTCAAGCGTTAGCTACGTCAACAACGTAGCGCTACACACGCCAACTGACTGACCGACTGACTAGCTTTGTCTCACTTGTGTGCGATAAGCATACCAGTATTAAAAAGTTAACAATTTCATTATTTAATTAAAATATGGAGTTATAAACATCTGCTAATAAACTCTGATTTCCGAGTAATGTTTACAGACGCCCGTTTCGTTTCACTGAACAGGTTTGCCGTCATATTTTCACAAAGCTCGTCGGACTAATTATCCGGGCGGGAAGGACAGGTAAGACACGTCCATGTGACGTCAGTGTTCATCCTCTCACATCTAAAAAACGTTTTAATAGCGTTTAATTTCCAAGTTTTCATGCTTTCTTTGCGATTTCCGCAGTGTTAAGATGCCACATAAAATACGTCTGGGAGGCCGAAGGGGTTACAGTAAGGTGTGTTCGTTGTTTGTATTACATGAGGGTTCATTGATGAACGTCTTCCCATACGAAAATCTGATGTTAGGCCAATAAATAGGTTTGGAATACATAAAATGTCAATAATATCAACATATATTTGTCTTATGTTGCAATATATGTGACAGATATGCCAAGTTGGTTTACGTTTTCAAATATGGGAAATGTATCACAGCACGTACAAACACGTGTGTGACACCCAATGCAGAAATCTAATACATGGCCGTATGCACATACAAAAGTTTGTGGACACCCCTTCTAAGGTGCACGTATTTGTCACTGTACAGCGAAATGTGTCCTCCGCATTTAACCCATCTGGTAGTGAACACACGCACACATGTGTTAGGGGCAGTGAGTACACACACACACACACACACCCAGAGCGGTGGGCAGCCAACTCCAGCGCCCGGGGAGCAGAGAGGGTAAAGGGCCTTGCTCAAGGGCCCAACAGTGGCAGCTTGCCGAGCCCGGGAATCGAACCCACAACCCTGTTATCGATATCCCGGCGCTCTAAAGGCTGAGCCACCACTGCCTTCTAATGAATGCATTCAGCTACATTAAGTTCCAACCAGTTGCTGACATAAATGTGCACAAGCACACACACACATACACACACACACACAGCTTGTCTAGCCCCTGTAGAGAAGTACTGCTAAAAGGATAGGACTCTGGAGCAAATTAACCTATTGGCACCATGCCTAATGCCAGGCGCGAGCTAGAGGGGTATAAAGCCCCCCAGCATTGAGCCATGGAGCAGTAGAGCTCAATCAGTTGATCATCCAACATCTGGACCTCAATAATGCTTTTGTCGTTAAATGCAATCAAATCCTCACAGCAGTGCTCCTTCAAAATCTAGTAGAAAGCTTTCTTTCATATAGTATATCTCATAAAAGGGATTTAAAATAAAAAGAATTGTAGGTGAAATATGTGCACATATTGTGCAGAAAACATAAGTAAAAATTAATTATTATATATGAAGTAAATATTAATTTACTATTTAAAAGTCCTAATATTGGTCTTTTCACGAAATTTCTGCATGGGACGTACAGCTTTATAGTTATAAAGCTTCTTATATAGGTTGTACGTGTCTTTATTTACTCAAAAACTAAAACACTAAAACTAAAACCATCCTCAAAGCTCTCTTCTTGAGTCTAGTTTTATTTATAATTTTTAGCCAACACCTGCTTTTGTAAATCAGTTGTTTTTTAACCTAATTCCAGTTCCAGTTAAAAGTCTGTGCATGATCAGCATATTTTGCGTATGTCCAGCATATACTTACAAATGTGTACTGTATATTTATGCACAAGTTTTGTGAAATATATGCCCAAGTATATATATATACATATATATATATATATATATATATATATATATATATATATATATATATATATATATGGCCAGCCATGTGTGAGATACAGACATGTGGATTTTTAGATTGTTTTGCACAAATTTTCTTAATACTCTCTGTTTAAATTAGGGCATGGTGACCCCCAGCACTAAGGACCCCAGCCAAGACAGCACAAGTTGGGTTTGAAAATGTCCACTTTTAGGTATTCACTGCTAGATGTTTTGTTTTTGATTTATCCTCATGTGCTGCTCTGCGGTTCTGTTTATATTCAGGTATGATTATGCCATCTGGTGTTTCCAGCTTCTTGTTGGACTGCATGGATTTAGACACGGAAGCAGAGGACACACTTCCTTCCATTGAGATGTTTCGCAAAGCAGATACGTATGGTATGTGGTTGTCCTGCCATTTCTCTGCGAAGTTTAAGCTATATGTTATAAAAGAACTAAATAAAAAGACTTTTCATCAGCTTGGACTGTGACTAAGCAAAATTCACTGTCTTTCCACCTTCCTCAGATGAGGGGACAGGTTTGGTCAGTGAAGATGAAATGCTGCATCGCCACGTGAAGAACTCCACTCTTCTGGACCTCAGTCATGCTGAGGACATAGCCATGCAGCAACCTCCGAACCTCTCGTCCATTCTAGGTATTGCACACATGCTGACCAAGGCTGTATTTCAACATATTGTGTTATTGTTTAGGCCTACAGAGACTATAAGAGCTCCACTGTAACTGCATGTTTCACTAGAAAATTAGACAATCCAGATTTTTTTTACTATAGCTAAAGCTGGAAAGGAAAATATTCCTACATAGCAACTATTAGTTGCTGAAAGAGTTGTATACTTGGCAGTCATCATTTTACTGTCTCAACAGAGCTTTCACCTGTAATTGATGGGCAAGCAGCAAAGGAGTCATTTTGTCTGTCACCCCCTCTGCCTGTTTCTCCGCTTAGGTAAAGTCGTCATGGGTGCTTTCACAGCTTCATGCATAACTCCCAGAGAATTACTCAAAGAACTACTGAGAGTGCAAGCTTAGATGTGGTTTGAGATGAGTGTGATATGGTTTGTACATGCAATTTCCACAAAGCTTGTCAGCAGGATATGCACTAACTGGCCTGTAGCCCGGCCTATTTATGTAATTATCTTATCAGGTAATCATGTGGTAGCAGCGCAATGCATAAAATAATGCAGATATGGCTCAGACAATGTTCACATCAACCATCAGAATGGAGAAAAAATGTGATCTGTGGTGTTGTTGCTGTCAGAAGGGCTGGTTTCAGTATGTCTAGGACTGATGATCTCCTAGGATTTTCAGCACAGCCGTTGTAGTGTTAACTTACAATGGTGTAATTAAAAACAATGCCTGAGTAAATGCTTAAACTGGGTATTTCAAACTTTAAGCAGGAATCTTGGATACCCTTTAATACTCAATTACAAGGTTTCCTCATTGTTCGCTAGCTCTCAGGGTCTGTTTGCGTATCTGGAAAAAAAATGTCTGGTGTTCCTACTCAGCTCTTGTTCTGTAAATGGAGAAACAAACACAGTGGGTCGGCTTGAGCCACACAACCCCAGTCCAGCCAGGGTGCGTTCGTGCTCGTGCACCGAACAGGGAAGGGCAGAGGTAAGGGAGATTGTGTATCTGTCGCATGCTAGCTTGCTTGCTGCATGTTGAATTACACACATGGTCATGGAAAGATGCCTGAGAATCGGCCAAAAGGCGCAAGAAATCTGATGAAAAAAGCTGAACACAGAGTTGTTCGATTAGGCAGGGGGAGAAGGCATGTATAAACATTGGTGAGGTGTTTCAGAATTCAGGCCATGACCGCTTTGTCCCGTTTGTGAATCTGTGTGATGGACAATCACAACTGATTTGTTTAGCAGCAGCAATTGTAGCAACAGTAAAGTAAATTCGCTAATGCTAATTACAGATTGTTGTTATGTTAACTTAGTATTAAGAGTTCAGTGAATCAAAACCAAAATTACTCTTTTAAATATGTTACTATAAAAACACTGTCAAATAAATGCTTTGTTTAGAATTATGATTATTAAATATGCAGTTGCAGAATAATGGGGCTCATTAATGATATCTCTTTTTCATTAACAGAAAAAGATATATAATTTGAACAGCAGATGGCCACTTAGAGGGGATTTAACAGCACAGAAAATCCAGATTTACAAATCTCTGGATGAACCTTATTTAGTCTAATAATCTGAGACAACTTCGGTGAGATCATTTAGATCCTTGATAGGAAAAAGGGTGATTTCATGATCTGGAAAATTTGCATCAGGATTGAAAGCTTTGATAACAATGGGTTCCATGTAGTTTTAGTTAATGTAAATTTCTGTTACTTGTTAGCTACATTAGCCCTAGCCTCAGTGCAAAACTAATAAACTGATTATAGGATTTAAAACATTTGAGATAATTTGAGAGGGAAACTTTGCATAAACTTTAATGTTTTAAACTCTTAAAAAAAACGTTTGTTGATCTGTTTGTAGCTCCTCACCTTTGCTCAAGCAGAACAAAGAGCCCAGCAAGAGTCCAGAATCAACAACGAGTACAGCAGGTATTCTCCTCTTCTGTCCGCTTTCTTATCACACCACATTCTATCCTATTGCATTGTAATAGTGAAGTTGTTGTACTTGCAGAAGTCGACATTAAAACATGTGGAGATGAAGAAAGGACTCCTGAAACCAAGAGAGTTGTGGTGCTTTCTCCTGTTGTGAAAAGAAGGGTAACCCCTTTAGTACTGTAGTGCTTAATACAATTTCTCATTTTGCAATATTTTAGGTGACACAAGCCAACTGCAGGAAATGATGTGCATTTTATTCTGCGTTTTTAACTATAGAAATGAAAGGGGTGTGTGTATGTGTATATATGTATATATATATATATATAAACAACAAGTGGGACACAATCGTGAAGTGGAACGAAATTTATTGGATATTTTAAACTTTTTTTTTAGAAATAAAAAACTGAAAAGTGGGGCGTGCAATATTATTCGGCCCCCTTGCGTTAATACTTTGTAGCGCCACTTTTTGCTGCTCTTTCCTCAGATTCTCGATTGGATTCAGGTCTGGTCTTTGACTTGGCCATTCTAACACCTGGATACGTTTATTTGTGAACCATTCCATTGTAGATTTTGCTTTATGTTTTGGATCATTGTCTTGTTGGAAGATAAATCTCCGTCCCAGTCTCAGGTCTTTTGCAGACTCCAAAAGGTTTTCTTCCAGAATGGTCCTGTATTTGGTTCCATCCATCTTCTCATTCATTTTAACCATCTTTCCTGTCCCTGCTAAAGAAAAGCAGACCCAAACCATGATGCTGCCACCACCATGTTTGACAGTGGGGATGGTGTGTTCAGGGTGATGAGCTGTGTTGCTTTTACGCCAAACATAACGTTTTGCATTGTGGCCAAAAAGTTAGGTTTTCATCTGACCAGAGCACCTTCTTTCACATGTTTGGTGTGTCTCCCAGGTGGCTTGTGGCAAAATTTAAATGAGACTTTTTATGGATATCTTCGAGAAATGGCTTTCTTCTTGCCACTCTTCCATTAAGGCCAGATTTGTGCAGTGTACGACGGATTGTTGTCCTTTGGACAGAGTCTCCCACCTCAGCTGCAGATCTCTGCAGTTCATCCAGAGTGATCATGGGCCTCTTGGCTGCATCTCTGATCAGTCTTCTCCTTGTTTGAGCTGAATGTTTAGAGGGACGGCCGGGTCTTGGTAGATTTGCAGTGGTCTGATACTCCTTCCATTTCAATATGATCGCTTGCACAGTGCTTCTTTAGATGTTTAAAGCTTGGGAAATCTTTTTGTATCCAAATCCGGCTTTAAACTTCTCCACAACAGTATCTCGGACCTGCCTGGTGTGTTCCTTGATCTTCATGATGCTCTCTGCGCTTTAAACAGAACTCTAAGACCATCACAGAGCAGGTGCATTTATATGGAGACTTGATTACACACAGGTGGATTCTATTCATCATCATCATCAGTCATTTAGGTCAACATTGGATTATTCAGAGATCCTCACTGAACTTCTGCAGTGAGTTTGCTGCACTGAAAGTAAGGGGGCCGAATAATATTGCACGCCCCACTTTTCAGTTTTTTATTTCTAAAAAAAGTTTAAAATATCCAATAAATTTCGTTCCACTTCACGCTTGCGTCCCACTTATTGTTGATTCTTCACAAAAACTTACAATTTCATATCTTTATGTTTGAAGCCTGAAATGTGGCAAAAGGTTGAAAAGTTTGAATACTTTTGCAAGGCACTGTATATATATATATATATATATATATATATATATATATATATACAGTGTATATATACAGTGCTCAAAAAAATAAATGGAACGCTTAAATAATATAACACAATATAACTCCAAGTAAAACAAACTTCTGTGAAATCAAACTGTCCACTTAGGAAGCAAGGACGCTTGGCATTTGCCAGAGAACACCAGGATTGGCAAATTCACCACTGGCGCCCTGTGCTCTTCACAGATGAAAGCAGGTTCACACTGAGCACATGTGACAGATGTGACAGAGTCTGGAGACGCCGTGGAGAACGATCTACTGCCTGCAACATCCTTCAGCATGACCGGTTTGGCAGTGGGTCAGTAATAGTGTGGGGTGGCATTTCTTTGGAGGACCGCACAGCCCTCCATGTGCTCGGCAGAGGTAGCCTGACTGCCATTAGGTACCGAGATGAGATCCTCAGACCCCTTGTGAGACCATATGCTGGTGCGGTTGGCCCTGGGTTCCTCCTAATGCAGGACAATGCTAGACCTCATGTAGCTGGAGTGTGTCAGCAGTTCCTGCAAGATGAAAGCATTAAAGCTATGGACTGGCCTGTCCGTTCCTCAGATCTAGGATGTGTTATTTGAGTGTTCCCTTTATTTTTTTGAGCAGTGTATATATCAGTGAATCCCACCCATTATTCAGATGCACTGTTACTGCTGTAGGACTGAGTAGTACAGAAATCTTACAGTCCTTGTGTTATTGAGAAAGGCTATAGACAGAGATAGATTTAATGCTATAATGCTATTTTTTGTTATTTGAATTGTTTGGTAACTTTGGTGCTAAAATCTGAAATGTGTGATTCTTTATTAGCCTTTTACAGGAAGAGACAAGCCCATAAAATGCAGAAAGGTGACGTTTAACGACATTGTGAGCACACGAGACATATCTGTGTTTAAACCTCAAGTGGAATCTCAAACGGACCCCCAGGAGCCTTCCTCAGAGCGGGCAAAATTCTTTGACTTTGCTGATCAACGTGAGAGGGCAGTGTTTTTCCAAAGACTGAAAAAGACGTACACTTTCCAGTTCCCTGCCAAGCCGGTAGTACATCTCACAACTGTGTTTTGGGAGGAAATTTCTGTTTGCATGGCTTAAGTTAAATAAATGTTTTGAGGAAAGATAAGAAGATTCTATGCTGTGTACCATTTAGGGTCTCTCAGGACAAGGATTGTGACTGGATTGCATGTAGAAATTAAGTTTGCCACATTCTCATTTGTGTTTGTTCCCTTTAGATTACATGAACTAACTTGCCTCTGAAGAAAGATGTTGAACGTTGAGGTAGGACAGTGTTTCTATGTCTCTTTTAAGTTTAAGTTTGATGTGGAATGTAAGTATTGTATGTATATACTGATGCACAATACAGGGAAGCCGATCAGAGCAGAGCTGCTTTATATATTGGTCATATTGGCACACTAATTATAACTGTTTAATTGGCTGGTTTTACACAGTTGCATGTTAAGCTTCATTATAACATGCTTAAACAAAGGGATTTAAAACTAATCAGAGTTTTATCGTTCTTTCCATTGTTGTTCACTCTTCTACCTCACTGAGCAATTTCTTAGGAACACTTTACTAATACTGGGCAAGTTCTCCTTTTGCTCTTAAAACGACCTCAATTCTTTATGCCATGGATCCCACAAGATAATGACAGATTTCTGCTGAGCTCTTAGCACCAGCGTCCTACAATTCTGCAGATTTTTAAAGGATTTTCATGCCATGAATCTCCCGATAGACCACATCCCAAAAAGTTTCTAATTGATTTAGATCTGGTGATTTGGAAGACTTCAGAAGAACGCTGAACTTACTGCCATTTCAATGAAACCAGTTTGAGAAGACTTTTGCTTTGTGACATGGTGCATTATCACACTGGAAGTGGACTTTAGAAGAAGTAAATTGGAGTCATGAAGGAATGCCCATGGTCCGCAACAATACTCAAACTGGCTGTGGCATTCAAACGTTGATTGATCGGTGGCCCAAAGTGTGCTAAAAAACATTGCCCACACTGTTAAACCACCTCCCCCAGCCTGGACTGTTCACACATAAGGCAGGTTTGGTCCTGACTGTAACCATCTGTGTGCCTCAGCAGGAATCGAGGTTCATCAGACCAGACTATGTTTCTTCAGTGTTCAACTGTCCAGTTTTGGTGAACCTGTGCTGAGCCACTGCAGCCTCAGCTTTTTGTTCTTGGCTGACAGAAGTGGAACCTGGCGCGGTGGTCTGCTGTTGTAGCTCATCCTCCTCAAGGTTGGACATGTTTCACAGAGTGGTCATATGAGTTACCATGGCCTTTGTGTCACTTTAAAGAAGTCTGGCCATTCTCCATTTACCTCTCTCAAGGCGTTTCTGTATGCAGAACTGTGGAAATACTTTAGAAATACTTTAGAAAAACTGGCCCCTCTGACACCAACAACCATGCCACTTCTGAAATCGCTCATCACATTGTTTTTCCTATTGATAGTTAATGTAAACATTTCTAAAAGCTGCTGGCCCGTATCTACATGGTTCTATGTATTTTGCTGCTTCCATCTGATTAGATATTGACATTAGCAAGTAGGTGTACAGGTCTTGCTACTAAATTGCTCAGAGAGGGTAAAAATCTTTCATCCTTATCTGTGTATTAATTGGCTGTTTGAGAAGTTGAGAAGGCTTCAGCTGTTGTAGCTCAGACTTTTGTTTCTGCAAGTGAAAATTAGTTTTGCGTAAGTTTTACTGTGTATGCAGCCTAAAGTACTATTAGAGGTTTGTGGTATCCATGCTGACTTGTATTTAGTGGCTTTTATAAGTCGCTCTGGATAAGAGTGTAATGTATTATAAATACATTATTCCAATAATAGAGATAGTTATAAAAGAATTGATTAATTTGGCACATTAACGTCAAAATGTCAGAAGTGTACAAGGAAATGTAATAGAAATGCAGGATGGTATGAAGTAGATGTCGATGTTTACATCAGGTGGCAGCAGAGGGCCTTGTATTCCCATGTTGCAGAACCTCCATGTACATGAAGGCCTGGACAGTGCTACTGGCAGTAAATTTAAATTTAGTCACACTTAATTCACTTCATTGTTAAAAAAAACATGTGTTGTTAATATGTTAATATGATAAGTTAAGAATTGTTTCTCTACATATCTTGCCATTGTAAATAAGGATCTTTAGTTTGTGGCCTGTTTTGGTCAGATTTTGCTTTGTCCTTTACTGTACATGTAGTAAAAAAAACTAAACAAAAGAACAAGCCTGAACACTGGCACAGTTGTTACACTTGTGAGTCACATTTTCATTTAGAAAACAGAATTTTGTGTGTAAATGTTTTTTTAATGATCTCACTAATGTAAAATAAAATCAAGTTATGTTAAGTGTTATTAAGGTTTGGATACTTACTCAGAAACAATAACTACTAATATATAACTACAAACAACTTGATCAAAATATACGTTACTGTAAAAAGCTAAGTGAGTTTACAAATTAAAAAAGAAAAAGGAAGTAAATGTTTGGGCACCCTACAAGCTCTGGTCTTGGTAACAGCTAAGATTTATTCAACTCTTATTTATTCCTGGAATGTCTTGAATTGAGCAAGTCGATTTCTGTTTAGGTCTTGTAACTGTGAGGGCCATGGCTTCTATGGCTTGAGCCTATTGAGGTAGTCCATCATAGATTTTGAGATGTGTTTAGAATAACTATGCTGCTTTAGGAGCCATCCTGTTTTCATCTTCAGCTTTTTTTTTTTAAACAGATGGTGTGATCCTTGCTTACAGAATTTGCAGGTATTTAATTCAATCAGTTCGTCCCTTCATTAGTGAAATGTTCAACATGCCATTGGCTGCAAGACAATCTCAAGCTAGGCAGCTGCTTGCAGGAGCCCATGGGTGTTGATTGTTGGGACAAGGCTTGAAATTTGCATCACCTGGCCTTTCCTAACAATGATTATGAACAAGCCACAGCCCTAATTATGGTCTGACACCTTGATGTAAGTTATCTGAGAGCTGAAAACTTTGGGTGCTCCTTGCCCTTTATTCCCACTCTAACATTTTATAAAACAAAATAATATGTGAATCTTGCGTAAAATGGTGAACGGAATGGTTCATCTTTATGTTTTGGAGATAGTTTAGAGATTAACTAAAAACTAACTAAACATCCTGTCAAAGTTAAGCAAAATTACAGTGCCGTGTACAGAGCAGCTACAGACAAAATGGAGATACATGGTTTTCATTGGACAGCAGCAACATACTGTTGGTATCAGTTCCTGAATAAAAATCGAGCCTGGTCTGGGTCTTTATTGGGTCTAGGGCCTTGTGTTAACAGTTGGTTGGACCAACATGAATAGATCTTAACTTGCATGCAGAATCCTCTACAATTCAACATATATCATACATATACTGAAATACATATTTGGTAGAGAAATTCTGTTTTATTTCTAATATCTGTCACTGAAACGATTAGACTAATCTACATTTCCTTGTAAATAGTGTAGCAAAATATGTCAATAATGACAAATGTGATGCTAATTAACCATCCCAGAACTGTGATGGTTGTACGTGGGTTAGACATGCCCTCCACCCCAAAACACAATATATTCAGTCTAAATTATGTTTCTAGTGGCCACAGCGAATCTGATCGGTACAGTGGGCTGAGGTGCTACTACTGGCTTAAATCCTACGTCACACTGCCTGCCGTCAGCTGCCGGATCACGAGAGAGTACAGTTGGCCTTGCTCTCTCTGAAAAGGGCCTTTAGTTGTGTATTGCACACCAATTAGCTTTTACATTAACACCACCTCCTTGTTTCTACACTCATTGTCCATTATATCAGCTCCACTCACCATATAGGAACATTTTGTAGTCCATCTGTTTCTCTCTGTACTATCTTAGCCTCCTTTTACCCTGTTCTTCAGGGGTTAGGACCCCCAGGGCTGACCACCACAGAGCAGGTATTATTTGGATGTTGGGTCATTCTCACTATATTAGACACTTCTACCTAGTTGGTCCACCTTTTAGATGTAAAGTCAGAGACCGAAATTCTGTATCTGTTGGGGCAAAGTTTGTGTTGGTCATCCTCTAGACCTTCATCGGTGGTCACAGGAAGCTGTTGGTGTAACTCAGTCCAGGGCAGGCTGACAGAGTGTGCAGAGGCACCGATGGACTGCGTATGGAATTGTAGAACTACAAAGACCTCCTGTATGGTCAGTGGAGCTGGTGAAATAGACAATGTCTAGTGTGGAGTGTGGAAACAAGGGTGTGGTGTTAATGTTATGGCTGATCGGTGTATGTCTTTATATTTTTATTGTCCTCAATACTATTGAATGTTTGTATGTATGTTCATTGTAATGCATTTCATATCAGTTCTGCATGAATTCTACCCTGGCCACGCCTAGTTAAAAAACAACCTCCCTGTTACCCTCAGGGGATCCCTAAACGGTAAACAGGGACGCATTTCCCTGTTGGACTCGGATTTGACTGAGCACGCGCTGCTGCTCGAGCAGAAATCGGCGAACTGAAGTTTAACCCCAAAACATCAACACTGCGCTCCTGCCAGACCACGTGGTGTCTCTCCCGAAATAGCAGCCAATCAGCGCGCGGAGCAGTGGACGGTGGCGTTTCTAAGCAGCTCGTGTGACTAATGCCTGTCATATGACCAGGCCACAAATGGAGTCAGCGTCGAGGCGCGGAGCGTCTCAGGAGTTGAGTCGATAAAGGGACTTTTTTTTTTGTATTTAAATGTCGACAATAGTGGGTTCGCTATGCCTCCCACACTCTTCCACAAACTGTTCAACAAAAGAAACGCGTTTTCTCCGCCGCCGAAATGCAGCAAGGACGACCCCGCGTTCAGGTACGTGTCTGTGCTCGCGCGCTGCATGGAAGCGTCGAGCTAATCTGGCAACGCCGTAGCTAACACGGCTCACACCGCG